>NC_136783.1:1581712-2181712 GCF_947034865.1 Barbatula barbatula | reverse complement strand
TCCACTGATGAACTATGTCACAAAATGCATTTCTCAGCTCAGAAAGCTTGTTTCTGACATTCTAACAGCTCAATTGGAACATTTCAGTAATGAACAGTGTTCTTTGTCAAAACTGACATTCTCATCATCCACTGATTCACTTTGTCACAAAATGCAGTTTTCAGCTCAGAAAGCTTGTTTCTGACATTCTAACAGCTCAATTAGAGCATTTTAGTAATGATCAGTGTTCTTTGTCAAAACTGACATTCTCATCATCCACTGATGCTTTTTGTCACAAAATGCAGTTTTCAACTCAGAAAGCTTGTTTCTGACATTCTAACAGCTCAATTGGAGCATTTCAGTAATGAACAGTGTTCTTTGTCAAAACTGACATTCTCATCATCCACTGATTCACTTTGTCACAAAATGCAGTTTTCAGCTCAGAAAGCTTGTTTCTGACATTCTAACAGCTCAATTAGAGCATTTTAGTAATGATCAGTGTTCTTTGTCAAAACTGACATTCTCATCATCCACTGATGCTTTTTGTCACAAAATGCAGTTCTCAGCTCAGAAAGCTTGTTTCTGACATTCTAACAGCTCAATTAGAGCATTTTAGTAATGAACAGTGTTCTTTGTCAAAACTGACATTCTCATCATCCACTGATGAACTATGTCACAAAATGCAGTTCTCAGCTCAGAAAGCTTGTTTCTGACATTCTAACAGCTCAATTGGAGCATTTTAGTAATGATCAGTGTTCTTTGTCAAAACTGACATTCTCATCATCCACTGATGAACTTTGTCACAAAATGCAGTTCTCAGCTCAGAAAGCTTGTTTCTGACATTCTAACAGCTCAATTAGAGCATTTTAGTAATGAACAGTGTTCTTTGTCAAAACTGACATTCTCATCATCCACTGATGCACTATGTCACAAAATGCAGTTCTCAGCTCAGAAAGCTTGTTTCTGACATTCTAACAGCTCAATTAGAGCATTTTAGCAATGATCAGTGTTCTTTGTCAAAAGTGACATTCTCATCATCCACTGATTCACTTTGTCACAAAATGCCATTCTCAGCTCAGAAAGCTTGTTTCTGACATTCTAACAGCTCAATTAGAGCATTTTAGTAATGAACAGTGTTCTTTGTCAAAACTGACATTCTCATCATCCACTGATGAACTATGTCACAAAATGCAGTTCTCAGCTCAGAAAGCTTGTTTCTGACATTCTAACAGCTCAATTAGAGCATTTTAGTAATGAACAGTGTTCTTTGTCAAAACTGACATTCTCATCATCCACTGATGAACTATGTCACAAAATGCAGTTCTCAGCTCAGAAAGCTTGTTTCTGACATTCTAACAACTCAATTAGAGCATTTTAGTAATGATCAGTGTTCTTTGTCAAAACTGACATTCTCATCATCCACTGATGAACTATGTCACAAAATGCAGTTCTCAGCTCAGAAAGCTTGTTTCTGACATTCTAACAGCTCAATTAGAGCATTTTAGTAATGAACAGTGTTCTTTGTCAAAACTGACATTCTCATCATCCACTGATTCATTTTGTCACAAAATGCAGTTCTCAGCTCAGAAAGCTTGTTTCTGACATTCTAACAGCTCAATTGGAGCATTTTAGTAATGATCAGTGTTCTTTGTCAAAACTGACATTCTCATCATCCACTGATGCTTTTTGTCACAAAATGCAGTTTTCAGCTCAGAAAGCTTGTTTCTGATATTTTAACAGCTCAATTAGAGCATTTTAGTAATGAACAGTGTTCTTTGTCAAAACTGACATTCTCATCATCCACTGATGCACTTTGTCACAAAATGCAGTTTTATGCTCAGAAAGCTTGTTTCTGACATTCTAACAGCTCAATTAGAGCATTTTAGTAATGATCAGTGTTCTTTGTCAAAAGTGACATTCTCATCATCCACTGATTCACTTTGTCACAAAATGCAGTTCTCAGCTCAGAAAGCTTGTTTCTGACATTCTAACAGCTCAATTAGAGCATTTTAGTAATGAACAGTGTTCTTTGTCAAAACTGACATTCTCATCATCCACTGATGCTTTTTGTCACAAAATGCAGTTCTCAGCTCAGAAAGCTTGTTTCTGACATTCTAACAGCTCAATTAGAGCATTTTAGTAATGAACAGTGTTCTTTGTCAAAACTGACATTCTCATCATCCACTGATGCACTATGTCACAAAATGCAGTTCTCAGCTCAGAAAGCTTGTTTCTGACATTCTAACAGCTCAATTAGAGCATTTTAGCAATGATCAGTGTTCTTTGTCAAAACTGACATTCTCATCATCCACTGATTCACTTTGTCACAAAATGCCATTCTCAGCTCAGAAAGCTTGTTTCTGACATTCTAACAGCTCAATTAAAGCATTTTAGTAATGAACAGTGTTCTTTGTCAAATCTGACATTCTCATCATCCACTGATGAACTATGTCACAAAATGCAGTTCTCAGCTCAGAAAGCTTGTTTCTGACATTCTAACAGCTCAATTAGAGCATTTTAGTAATGAACAGTGTTCTTTGTCAAAACTGACATTCTCATCATCCACTGATGAACTATGTCACAAAATGCAGTTCTCAGCTCAGAAAGCTTGTTTCTGACATTCTAACAGCTCAATTGGAGCATTTTAGTGATGATCAGTGTTCTTTGTCAAAACTGACATTCTCATCATCCACTGATTCATTTTGTCACAAAATGCAGTTTTCAGCTCAGAAAGCTTGTTTCTGACATTCTAACAGCTCAATTAGAGCATTTTAGTAATGAACAGTGTTCTTTGTCAAAACTGACATTCTCATCATCCACTGATGAACTATGTCACAAAATGCATTTCTCAGCTCAGAAAGCTTGTTTCTGACATTCTAACAGCTCAATTGGAGCATTTCAGTAATGATCAGTGTTCTTTGTCAAAAGTGACATTCTCATCATCCACTGATTCACTTTGTCACAAAATGCCATTCTCAGCTCAGAAAGCTTGTTTCTGACATTCTAACAGCTCAATTAGAGCATTTTAGTAATGAACAGTGTTCTTTGTCAAAACTGACATTCTCATCATCCACTGATGAACTATGTCACAAAATGCAGTTCTCAGCTCAGAAAGCTTGTTTCTGACATTCTAACAGCTCAATTGGAGCATTTTAGTGATGATCAGTGTTCTTTGTCAAAACTGACATTCTCATCATCCACTGATTCATTTTGTCACAAAATGCAGTTTTCAGCTCAGAAAGCTTGTTTCTGACATTCTAACAGCTCAATTAGAGCATTTTAGTAATGAACAGTGTTCTTTGTCAAAACTGACATTCTCATCATCCACTGATGAACTATGTCACAAAATGCATTTCTCAGCTCAGAAAGCTTGTTTCTGACATTCTAACAGCTCAATTGGAGCATTTCAGTAATGATCAGTGTTCTTTGTTAAAAGTGACATTCTCATCATCCACTGATTCACTTTGTCACAAAATGCCATTCTCAGCTCAGAAAGCTTGTTTCTGACATTCTAACAGCTCAATTAGAGCATTTTAGTAATGAACAGTGTTCTTTGTCAAAACTGACATTCTCATCATCCACTGATGCACTATGTCACAAAATGCAGTTCTCAGCTCAGAAAGCTTGTTTCTGACATTCTAACAGCTCAATTAGAGCATTTTAGCAATGATCAGTGTTCTTTGTCAAAAGTGACATTCTCATCATCCACTGATTCACTTTGTCACAAAATGCAGTTCTCAGCTCAGAAAGCTTGTTTCTGACATTCTAACAGCTCAATTAGAGCATTTTAGTAATGATCAGTGTTCTTTGTCAAAACTGACATTCTCATCATCCACTGATGAACTATGTCACAAAATGCAGTTCTCAGCTCAGAAAGCTTGTTTCTGACATTCTAACAGCTCAATTGGAGCATTTTAGTGATGATAAGTGTTCTTTGTCAAAACTGACATTCTCATCATCCACTGATTCATTTTGTCACAAAATGCAGTTTTCAGCTCAGAAAGCTTGTTTCTGACATTCTAACAGCTCAATTAGAGCATTTTAGTAATGAACAGTGTTCTTTGTCAAAACTGACATTCTCATCATCCACGGATGCCTTTTGTCACAAAATGCAGTTTTCAGCTCAGAAAGCTTGTTTCTGACATTCTAACAGCTCAATTGGAGCATTTCAGTAATGAACAGTGTTCTTTGTCAAAACTGACATTCTCATCATCCACTGATGAACTATGTCACAAAATGCAGTTCTCAGCTCAGAAAGCTTGTTTCTGACATTCTAACAACTCAATTGGAGCATTTTAGTAATGATCAGTGTTCTTTGTCAAAACTGACATTCTCATCATCCACTGATGCTTTTTGTCACAAAATGCAGTTTTCAGCTCAGAAAGCTTGTTTCTGACATTCTAACAGCTCAATTAGAGCATTTTAGTAATGAACAGTGTTCTTTGTCAAAACTGACATTCTCATCATCCACTGATGCTTTTTGTCACAAAATGCAGTTCTCAGCTCAGAAAGCTTGTTTCTGACATTCTAACAACTCAATTAGAGCATTTTAGTAATGAACAGTGTTCTTTGTCAAAACTGACATTCTCATCATCCACTGATGCACTTTGTCACAAAATGCAGTTTTATGCTCAGAAAGCTTGTTTCTGACATTCTAACACCTCAATTAGAGCATTTTAGTAATGAACAGTGTTCTTTGTCAAAACTGACATTCTCATCATCCACTGATGAACTATGTCACAAAATGCAGTTCTCAGCTCAGAAAGCTTGTTTCTGACATTCTAACAGCTCAATTAGAGCATTTTAGTAATGAACAGTGTTCTTTGTCAAAACTGACATTCTCATCATCCACTGATGAACTATGTCACAAAATGCAGTTCTCAGCTCAGAAAGCTTGTTTCTGACATTCTAACAGCTCAATTAGAGCATTTTAGTAATGAACAGTGTTCTTTGTCAAAACTGACATTCTCATCATCCACTGATTCACTTTGTCACAAAATGCAGTTTTCAGCTCAGAAAGCTTGTTTCTGACATTCTAACATCTCAATTAGAGCATTTTAGTAATGAACAGTGTTCTTTGTCAAAACTGACATTCTCATCATCCACTGATGCTTTTTGTCACAAAATGCAGTTTTCAGCTCAGAAAGCTTGTTTCTGATATTTTAACAGCTCAATTAGAGCATTTTAGTAATGAACAGTGTTCTTTGTCAAAACTGACATTCTCATCATCCACTGATGCACTTTGTCACAAAATGCAGTTTTATGCTCAGAAAGCTTGTTTCTGACATTCTAACAGCTCAATTAGAGCATTTTAGTAATGAACAGTGTTCTTTGTCAAAACTGACATTCTCATCATCCACTGATGAACTATGTCACAAAATGCAGTTCTCAGCTCAGAAAGCTTGTTTCTGACATTCTAACAACTCAATTGGAGCATTTTAGTAATGATCAGTGTTCTTTGTCAAAACTGACATTCTCATCATCCACTGATTCACTTTGTCACAAAATGCCATTCTCAGCTCAGAAAGCTTGTTTCTGACATTCTAACAGCTCAATTAAAGCATTTTAGTAATGAACAGTGTTCTTTGTCAAATCTGACATTCTCATCATCCACTGATGAACTATGTCACAAAATGCAGTTCTCAGCTCAGAAAGCTTGTTTCTGACATTCTAACAGCTCAATTAGAGCATTTTAGTAATGAACAGTGTTCTTTGTCAAAACTGACATTCTCATCATCCACTGATGAACTATGTCACAAAATGCAGTTCTCAGCTCAGAAAGCTTGTTTCTGACATTCTAACAGCTCAATTGGAGCATTTTAGTGATGATCAGTGTTCTTTGTCAAAACTGACATTCTCATCATCCACTGATTCATTTTGTCACAAAATGCAGTTTTCAGCTCAGAAAGCTTGTTTCTGACATTCTAACAGCTCAATTAGAGCATTTTAGTAATGAACAGTGTTCTTTGTCAAAACTGACATTCTCATCATCCACTGATGAACTATGTCACAAAATGCATTTCTCAGCTCAGAAAGCTTGTTTCTGACATTCTAACAGCTCAATTGGAGCATTTCAGTAATGATCAGTGTTCTTTGTCAAAAGTGACATTCTCATCATCCACTGATTCACTTTGTCACAAAATGCCATTCTCAGCTCAGAAAGCTTGTTTCTGACATTCTAACAGCTCAATTAGAGCATTTTAGTAATGAACAGTGTTCTTTGTCAAAACTGACATTCTCATCATCCACTGATGAACTATGTCACAAAATGCAGTTCTCAGCTCAGAAAGCTTGTTTCTGACATTCTAACAGCTCAATTGGAGCATTTTAGTGATGATCAGTGTTCTTTGTCAAAACTGACATTCTCATCATCCACTGATTCATTTTGTCACAAAATGCAGTTTTCAGCTCAGAAAGCTTGTTTCTGACATTCTAACAGCTCAATTAGAGCATTTTAGTAATGAACAGTGTTCTTTGTCAAAACTGACATTCTCATCATCCACTGATGAACTATGTCACAAAATGCATTTCTCAGCTCAGAAAGCTTGTTTCTGACATTCTAACAGCTCAATTGGAGCATTTCAGTAATGATCAGTGTTCTTTGTTAAAAGTGACATTCTCATCATCCACTGATTCACTTTGTCACAAAATGCCATTCTCAGCTCAGAAAGCTTGTTTCTGACATTCTAACAGCTCAATTAGAGCATTTTAGTAATGAACAGTGTTCTTTGTCAAAACTGACATTCTCATCATCCACTGATGCACTATGTCACAAAATGCAGTTCTCAGCTCAGAAAGCTTGTTTCTGACATTCTAACAGCTCAATTAGAGCATTTTAGCAATGATCAGTGTTCTTTGTCAAAAGTGACATTCTCATCATCCACTGATTCACTTTGTCACAAAATGCAGTTCTCAGCTCAGAAAGCTTGTTTCTGACATTCTAACAGCTCAATTGGAGCATTTTAGTGATGATAAGTGTTCTTTGTCAAAACTGACATTCTCATCATCCACTGATTCATTTTGTCACAAAATGCAGTTTTCAGCTCAGAAAGCTTGTTTCTGACATTCTAACAGCTCAATTAGAGCATTTTAGTAATGAACAGTGTTCTTTGTCAAAACTGACATTCTCATCATCCACGGATGCCTTTTGTCACAAAATGCAGTTTTCAGCTCAGAAAGCTTGTTTCTGACATTCTAACAGCTCAATTGGAGCATTTCAGTAATGAACAGTGTTCTTTGTCAAAACTGACATTCTCATCATCCACTGATGAACTATGTCACAAAATGCAGTTCTCAGCTCAGAAAGCTTGTTTCTGACATTCTAACAACTCAATTGGAGCATTTTAGTAATGATCAGTGTTCTTTGTCAAAACTGACATTCTCATCATCCACTGATGCTTTTTGTCACAAAATGCAGTTTTCAGCTCAGAAAGCTTGTTTCTGACATTCTAACAGCTCAATTAGAGCATTTTAGTAATGAACAGTGTTCTTTGTCAAAACTGACATTCTCATCATCCACTGATGCTTTTTGTCACAAAATGCAGTTCTCAGCTCAGAAAGCTTGTTTCTGACATTCTAACAACTCAATTAGAGCATTTTAGTAATGAACAGTGTTCTTTGTCAAAACTGACATTCTCATCATCCACTGATGCACTTTGTCACAAAATGCAGTTTTATGCTCAGAAAGCTTGTTTCTGACATTCTAACAGCTCAATTAGAGCATTTTAGTAATGAACAGTGTTCTTTGTCAAAACTGACATTCTCATCATCCACTGATGAACTATGTCACAAAATGCAGTTCTCAGCTCAGAAAGCTTGTTTCTGACATTCTAACAGCTCAATTAGAGCATTTTAGTAATGAACAGTGTTCTTTGTCAAAACTGACATTCTCATCATCCACTGATGAACTATGTCACAAAATGCAGTTCTCAGCTCAGAAAGCTTGTTTCTGACATTCTAACAGCTCAATTAGAGCATTTTAGTAATGAACAGTGTTCTTTGTCAAAACTGACATTCTCATCATCCACTGATTCACTTTGTCACAAAATGCAGTTTTCAGCTCAGAAAGCTTGTTTCTGACATTCTAACATCTCAATTAGAGCATTTTAGTAATGAACAGTGTTCTTTGTCAAAACTGACATTCTCATCATCCACTGATGCTTTTTGTCACAAAATGCAGTTTTCAGCTCAGAAAGCTTGTTTCTGATATTTTAACAGCTCAATTAGAGCATTTTAGTAATGAACAGTGTTCTTTGTCAAAACTGACATTCTCATCATCCACTGATGCACTTTGTCACAAAATGCAGTTTTATGCTCAGAAAGCTTGTTTCTGACATTCTAACAGCTCAATTAGAGCATTTTAGTAATGAACAGTGTTCTTTGTCAAAACTGACATTCTCATCATCCACTGATGAACTATGTCACAAAATGCAGTTCTCAGCTCAGAAAGCTTGTTTCTGACATTCTAACAACTCAATTGGAGCATTTTAGTAATGATCAGTGTTCTTTGTCAAAACTGACATTCTCATCATCCACTGATGCTTTTTGTCACAAAATGCAGTTTTCAGCTCAGAAAGCTTGTTTCTGACATTCTAACAGCTCAATTAGAGCATTTTAGTAATGAACAGTGTTCTTTGTCAAAACTGACATTTTCATCATCCACTGATGCTTTTTGTCACAAAATGCAGTTCTCAGCTCAGAAAGCTTGTTTCTGACATTCTAACAGCTCAATTAGAGCATTTTAGTAATGAACAGTGTTCTTTGTCAAAACTGACATTCTCATCATCCACTGATTCACTTTGTCACAAAATGCAGTTTTCAGCTCAGAAAGCTTGTTTCTGACATTCTAACAGCTCAATTAGAGCATTTTAGTAATGAACAGTGTTCTTTGTCAAAACTGACATTTTCATCATCCACTGATGCTTTTTGTCACAAAATGCAGTTCTCAGCTCAGAAAGCTTGTTTCTGACATTCTAACAGCTCAATTAGAGCATTTTAGTAATGAACAGTGTTCTTTGTCAAAACTGACATTCTCATCATCCACTGATTCACTTTGTCACAAAATGCAGTTTTCAGCTCAGAAAGCTTGTTTCTGACATTCTAACAGCTCAATTAGAGCATTTTAGTAATGAACAGTGTTCTTTGTCAAAACTGACATTCTCATCATCCACTGATGAACTATGTCACAAAATGCAGTTCTCAGCTCAGAATGCTTGTTTCTGACATTCTAACAGCTCAATTGGAGCATTTTAGTAATGATCAGTGTTCTTTGTCAAAACTGACATTCTCATCATCCACTGATGCTTTTTGTCACAAAATGCAGTTTTCAGCTCAGAAAGCTTGTTTCTGATATTTTAACAGCTCAATTAGAGCATTTTAGTAATGATCAGTGTTCTTTGTCAAAACTGACATTCTCATCATCCACTGATTCATTTTGTCACAAAATGCAGTTTTCAGCTCAGAAAGCTTGTTTCTGACATTCTAACAGCTCAATTAGAGCATTTTAGTAATGAACAGTGTTCTTTGTCAAAACTGACATTCTCATCATCCACGGATGCCTTTTGTCACAAAATGCAGTTTTCAGCTCAGAAAGCTTGTTTCTGACATTCTAACAGCTCAATTGGAGCATTTCAGTAATGAACAGGGTTCTTTGTCAAAACTGACATTCTCATCATCCACTGATTCACTTTGTCACAAAATGCAGTTTTCAGCTCAGAAAGCTTGTTTCTGACATTCTAACAGCTCAATTAGAGCATTTTAGTAATGATCAGTGTTCTTTGTCAAAACTGACATTCTCATCATCCACTGATGCTTTTTGTCACAAAATGCAGTTCTCAGCTCAGAAAGCTTGTTTCTGACATTCTAACAGCTCAATTAGAGCATTTTAGTAATGAACAGTGTTCTTTGTCAAAACTGACATTCTCATCATCCACTGATGAACTATGTCACAAAATGCAGTTCTCAGCTCAGAAAGCTTGTTTCTGACATTCTAACAGCTCAATTGGAGCATTTTAGTAATGATCAGTGTTCTTTGTCAAAACTGACATTCTCATCATCCACTGATGAACTTTGTCACAAAATGCAGTTCTCAGCTCAGAAAGCTTGTTTCTGACATTCTAACAGCTCAATTAGAGCATTTTAGTAATGAACAGTGTTCTTTGTCAAAACTGACATTCTCATCATCCACTGATGCACTATGTCACAAAATGCAGTTCTCAGCTCAGAAAGCTTGTTTCTGACATTCTAACAGCTCAATTAGAGCATTTTAGCAATGATCAGTGTTCTTTGTCAAAAGTGACATTCTCATCATCCACTGATTCACTTTGTCACAAAATGCCATTCTCAGCTCAGAAAGCTTGTTTCTGACATTCTAACAGCTCAATTAGAGCATTTTAGCAATGATCAGTGTTCTTTGTCAAAACTGACATTCTCATCATCCACTGATGAACTATGTCACAAAATGCAGTTCTCAGCTCAGAAAGCTTGTTTCTGACATTCTAACAGCTCAATTAGAGCATTTTAGTAATGAACAGTGTTCTTTGTCAAAACTGACATTCTCATCATCCACTGATGAACTATGTCACAAAATGCAGTTCTCAGCTCAGAAAGCTTGTTTCTGACATTCTATCAGCTCAATTAGAGCATTTTAGTAATGAACAGTGTTCTCTGTCAAAACTGACATTCTCATCATCCACTGATGAACTATGTCACAAAATGCAGTTCTCAGCTCAGAAAGCTTGTTTCTGACATTCTAACAGCTCAATTGGAGCATTTTAGTGATGATCAGTGTTCTTTGTCAAAACTGACATTCTCATCATCCACTGATTCATTTTGTCACAAAATGCAGTTTTCAGCTCAGAAAGCTTGTTTCTGACATTCTAACAGCTCAATTAGAGCATTTTAGTAATGAACAGTGTTCTTTGTCAAAACTGACATTCTCATCATCCACTGATGAACTATGTCACAAAATGCATTTCTCAGCTCAGAAAGCTTGTTTCTGACATTCTAACAACTCAATTGGAGCATTTCAGTAATGAACAGTGTTCTTTGTCAAAAGTGACATTCTCATCATCCACTGATTCACTTTGTCACAAAATGCCATTCTCAGCTCAGAAAGCTTGTTTCTGACATTCTAACAGCTCAATTAGAGCATTTTAGTAATGAACAGTGTTCTTTGTCAAAACTGACATTCTCATCATCCACTGATTCACTTTGTCACAAAATGCAGTTCTCAGCTCAGAAAGCTTGTTTCTGACATTCTAACAGCTCAATTAGAGCATTTTAGTAATGAACGGTGTTCTTTGTCAAAACTGACATTCTCATCATCCACTGATTCACTTTGTCACAAAATGCAGTTTTCAGCTCAGAAAGCTTGTTTCTGACATTCTAACAGCTCAATTAGAGCATTTTAGTAATGAACAGTGTTCTTTGTCAAAACTGACATTCTCATCATCCACTGATGAACTATGTCACAAAATGCAGTTCTCAGCTCAGAATGCTTGTTTCTGACATTCTAACAGCTCAATTGGAGCATTTTAGTAATGATCAGTGTTCTTTGTCAAAACTGACATTCTCATCATCCACTGATGCTTTTTGTCACAAAATGCAGTTTTCAGCTCAGAAAGCTTGTTTCTGATATTTTAACAGCTCAATTAGAGCATTTTAGTAATGAACAGTGTTCTTTGTCAAAACTGACATTCTCATCATCCACTGATGCACTTTGTCACAAAATGCAGTTTTATGCTCAGAAAGCTTGTTTCTGACATTCTAACAGCTCAATTAGAGCATTTTAGTAATGATCAGTGTTCTTTGTCAAAAGTGACATTCTCATCATCCACTGATTCACTTTGTCACAAAATGCAGTTCTCAGCTCAGAAAGCTTGTTTCTGACATTCTAACAGCTCAATTAGAGCATTTTAGTAATGAACAGTGTTCTTTGTCAAAACTGACATTCTCATCATCCACTGATGAACTATGTCACAAAATGCAGTTCTCAGCTCAGAAAGCTTGTTTCTGACATTCTAACAGCTCAATTAGAGCATTTTAGTAATGAACAGTGTTCTTTGTCAAAACTGACATTCTCATCATCCACTGATGAACTATGTCACAAAATGCAGTTCTCAGCTCAGAAAGCTTGTTTCTGACATTCTAACAGCTCAATTGGAGCATTTTAGTGATGATCAGTGTTCTTTGTCAAAACTGACATTCTCATCATCCACTGATTCATTTTGTCACAAAATGCAGTTTTCAGCTCAGAAAGCTTGTTTCTGACATTCTAACAGCTCAATTAGAGCATTTTAGTAATGAACAGTGTTCTTTGTCAAAACTGACATTCTCATCATCCACTGATGAACTATGTCACAAAATGCATTTCTCAGCTCAGAAAGCTTGTTTCTGACATTCTAACAGCTCAATTGGAGCATTTCAGTAATGATCAGTGTTCTTTGTCAAAAGTGACATTCTCATCATCCACTGATTCACTTTGTCACAAAATGCCATTCTCAGCTCAGAAAGCTTGTTTCTGATATTCTAACAGCTCAATTAGAGCATTTTAGTAATGAACAGTGTTCTTTGTCAAAACTGACATTCTCATCATCCACTGATGCACTATGTCACAAAATGCAGTTCTCAGCTCAGAAAGCTTGTTTCTGACATTCTAACAGCTCAATTAGAGCATTTTAGTAATGAACAGTGTTCTTTGTCAAAACTGACATTCTCATCATCCACTGATGCACTATGTCACAAAATGCAGTTCTCAGCTCAGAAAGCTTGTTTCTGACATTCTAACAGCTCAATTAGAGCATTTTAGCAATGATCAGTGTTCTTTGTCAAAAGTGACATTCTCATCATCCACTGATTCACTTTGTCACAAAATGCAGTTCTCAGCTCAGAAAGCTTGTTTCTGACATTCTAACAGCTCAATTAGAGCATTTTAGTAATGATCAGTGTTCTTTGTCAAAAGTGACATTCTCATCATCCACTGATGAACTATGTCACAAAATGCAGTTCTCAGCTCAGAAAGCTTGTTTCTGACATTCTAACAGCTCAATTAGAGCATTTTAGTAATGAACAGTGTTCTTTGTCAAAACTGACATTCTCATCATCCACTGATGAACTATGTCACAAAATGCAGTTCTCAGCTCAGAAAGCTTGTTTCTGACATTCTAACAGCTCAATTGGAGCATTTTAGTGATGATAATTGTCCTTTGTCAAAACTGACATTATCATCATCCACTGATTCATTTTGTCACAAAATGCAGTTTTCAGCTCAGAAAGCTTGTTTCTGACATTCTAACAGCTCAATTAGAGCATTTTAGTAATGAACAGTGTTCTTTGTCAAAACTGACATTCTCATCATCCACGGATGCCTTTTGTCACAAAATGCAGTTTTCAGCTCAGAAAGCTTGTTTCTGACATTCTAACAGCTCAATTGGAGCATTTCAGTAATGAACAGTGTTCTTTGTCAAAACTGACATTCTCATCATCCACTGATGAACTATGTCACAAAATGCAGTTCTCAGCTCAGAAAGCTTGTTTCTGACATTCTAACAACTCAATTGGAGCATTTTAGTAATGATCAGTGTTCTTTGTCAAAACTGACATTCTCATCATCCACTGATGCTTTTTGTCACAAAATGCAGTTTTCAGCTCAGAAAGCTTGTTTCTGACATTCTAACAGCTCAATTAGAGCATTTTAGTAATGAACAGTGTTCTTTGTCAAAACTGACATTCTCATCATCCACTGATGCTTTTTGTCACAAAATGCAGTTCTCAGCTCAGAAAGCTTGTTTCTGACATTCTAACAACTCAATTAGAGCATTTTAGTAATGAACAGTGTTCTTTGTCAAAACTGACATTCTCATCATCCACTGATTCACTTTGTCACAAAATGCAGTTTTCAGCTCAGAAAGCTTGTTTCTGACATTCTAACAGCTCAATTAGAGCATTTTAGTAATGAACAGTGTTCTTTGTCAAAACTGACATTCTCATCATCCACTGATGAACTATGTCACAAAATGCAGTTCTCAGCTCAGAAAGCTTGTTTCTGACATTCTAACAGCTCAATTAGAGCATTTTAGTAATGAACAGTGTTCTTTGTCAAAACTGACATTCTCATCATCCACTGATGAACTATGTCACAAAATGCAGTTCTCAGCTCAGAAAGCTTGTTTCTGACATTCTAACAACTCAATTAGAGCATTTTAGTAATGATCAGTGTTCTTTGTCAAAACTGACATTCTCATCATCCACTGATGAACTATGTCACAAAATGCAGTTCTCAGCTCAGAAAGCTTGTTTCTGACATTCTAACAGCTCAATTAGAGCATTTTAGTAATGAACAGTGTTCTTTGTCAAAACTGACATTCTCATCATCCACTGATTCACTTTGTCACAAAATGCAGTTTTCAGCTCAGAAAGCTTGTTTCTGACATTCTAACAGCTCAATTAGAGCATTTTAGTAATGAACAGTGTTCTTTGTCAAAACTGACATTCTCATCATCCACTGATGAACTATGTCACAAAATGCAGTTCTCAGCTCAGAAAGCTTGTTTCTGACATTCTAACAGCTCAATTGGAGCATTTTAGTGATGATCAGTGTTCTTTGTCAAAACTGACATTCTCATCATCCACTGATTCATTTTGTCACAAAATGCAGTTTTCAGCTCAGAAAGCTTGTTTCTGACATTCTAACAGCTCAATTAGAGCATTTTAGTAATGATCAGTGTTCTTTGTCAAAACTGACATTCTCATCATCCACTGATGCTTTTTGTCACAAAATGCAGTTTTCAGCTCAGAAAGCTTGTTTCTGATATTTTAACAGCTCAATTAGAGCATTTTAGTAATGAACAGTGTTCTTTGTCAAAACTGACATTCTCATCATCCACTGATGCACTTTGTCACAAAATGCAGTTTTATGCTCAGAAAGCTTGTTTCTGACATTCTAACAGCTCAATTAGAGCATTTTAGTAATGATCAGTGTTCTTTGTCAAAAGTGACATTCTCATCATCCACTGATTCACTTTGTCACAAAATGCAGTTCTCAGCTCAGAAAGCTTGTTTCTGACATTCTAACAGCTCAATTAGAGCATTTTAGTAATGAACAGTGTTCTTTGTCAAAACTGACATTCTCATCATCCACTGATGAACTATGTCACAAAATGCAGTTCTCAGCTCAGAAAGCTTGTTTCTGACATTCTAACAGCTCAATTAGAGCATTTTAGTAATGAACAGTGTTCTTTGTCAAAACTGACATTCTCATCATCCACTGATGAACTATGTCACAAAATGCAGTTCTCAGCTCAGAAAGCTTGTTTCTGACATTCTAACAGCTCAATTGGAGCATTTTAGTGATGATCAGTGTTCTTTGTCAAAACTGACATTCTCATCATCCACTGATTCATTTTGTCACAAAATGCAGTTTTCAGCTCAGAAAGCTTGTTTCTGACATTCTAACAGCTCAATTAGAGCATTTTAGTAATGAACAGTGTTCTTTGTCAAAACTGACATTCTCATCATCCACGGATGCCTTTTGTCACAAAATGCAGTTTTCAGCTCAGAAAGCTTGTTTCTGACATTCTAACAGCTCAATTGGAGCATTTCAGTAATGAACAGTGTTCTTTGTCAAAACTGACATTCTCATCATCCACTGATGAACTATGTCACAAAATGCAGTTTTCAGCTCAGAAAGCTTGTTTCTGACATTCTAACAGCTCAATTAGAGCATTTTAGTAATGAACAGTGTTCTTTGTCAAAACTGACATTCTCATCATCCACTGATGCTTTTTGTCACAAAATGCAGTTCTCAGCTCAGAAAGCTTGTTTCTGACATTCTAACAGCTCAATTAGAGCATTTTAGTAATGAACAGTGTTCTTTGTCAAAACTGACATTCTCATCATCCACTGATGCACTATGTCACAAAATGCAGTTCTCAGCTCAGAAAGCTTGTTTCTGACATTCTAACAGCTCAATTAGAGCATTTTAGCAATGATCAGTGTTCTTTGTCAAAAGTGACATTCTCATCATCCACTGATTCACTTTGTCACAAAATGCAGTTCTCAGCTCAGAAAGCTTGTTTCTGACATTCTAACAGCTCAATTAGAGCATTTTAGTAATGATCAGTGTTCTTTGTCAAAAGTGACATTCTCATCATCCACTGATGAACTATGTCACAAAATGCATTTCTCAGCTCAGAAAGCTTGTTTCTGACATTCTAACAGCTCAATTGGAACATTTCAGTAATGAACAGTGTTCTTTGTCAAAACTGACATTCTCATCATCCACTGATTCACTTTGTCACAAAATGCAGTTTTCAGCTCAGAAAGCTTCTTTCTGACATTCTAACAGCTCAATTAGAGCATTTTAGTAATGATCAGTGTTCTTTGTCAAAACTGACATTCTCATCATCCACTGATGCTTTTTGTCACAAAATGCAGTTCTCAGCTCAGAAAGCTTGTTTCTGACATTCTAACAGCTCAATTGGAGCATTTCAGTAATGAACAGTGTTCTTTGTCAAAACTGACATTCTCATCATCCACTGATTCACTTTGTCACAAAATGCAGTTTTCAGCTCAGAAAGCTTGTTTCTGACATTCTAACAGCTCAATTAGAGCATTTTAGTAATGATCAGTGTTCTTTGTCAAAACTGACATTCTCATCATCCACTGATGCTTTTTGTCACAAAATGCAGTTCTCAGCTCAGAAAGCTTGTTTCTGACATTCTAACAGCTCAATTAGAGCATTTTAGTAATGAACAGTGTTCTTTGTCAAAACTGACATTCTCATCATCCACTGATGAACTATGTCAAAAAATGCAGTTCTCAGCTCAGAAAGCTTGTTTCTGACATTCTAACAGCTCAATTGGAGCATTTTAGTAATGATCAGTGTTCTTTGTCAAAACTGACATTCTCATCATCCACTGATGAACTTTGTCACAAAATGCAGTTCTCAGCTCAGAAAGCTTGTTTCTGACATTCTAACAGCTCAATTAGAGCATTTTAGTAATGAACAGTGTTCTTTGTCAAAACTGACATTCTCATCATCCACTGATGCACTATGTCACAAAATGCAGTTCTCAGCTCAGAAAGCTTGTTTCTGACATTCTAACAGCTCAATTAGAGCATTTTAGCAATGATCAGTGTTCTTTGTCAAAAGTGACATTCTCATCATCCACTGATTCACTTTGTCACAAAATGCCATTCTCAGCTCAGAAAGCTTGTTTCTGACATTCTAACAGCTCAATTAGAGCATTTTAGTAATGAACAGTGTTCTTTGTCAAAACTGACATTCTCATCATCCACTGATGAACTATGTCACAAAATGCAGTTCTCAGCTCAGAAAGCTTGTTTCTGACATTCTAACAGCTCAATTAGAGCATTTTAGTAATGAACAGTGTTCTTTGTCAAAACTGACATTCTCATCATCCACTGATGAACTATGTCACAAAATGCAGTTCTCAGCTCAGAAAGCTTGTTTCTGACATTCTAACAACTCAATTAGAGCATTTTAGTAATGATCAGTGTTCTTTGTCAAAACTGACATTCTCATCATCCACTGATGAACTATGTCACAAAATGCAGTTCTCAGCTCAGAAAGCTTGTTTCTGACATTCTAACAGCTCAATTAGAGCATTTTAGTAATGAACAGTGTTCTTTGTCAAAACTGACATTCTCATCATCCACTGATGAACTATGTCACAAAATGCAGTTCTCAGCTCAGAATGCTTGTTTCTGACATTCTAACAGCTCAATTGGAGCATTTTAGTAATGATCAGTGTTCTTTGTCAAAACTGACATTCTCATCATCCACTGATGCTTTTTGTCACAAAATGCAGTTTTCAGCTCAGAAAGCTTGTTTCTGATATTTTAACAGCTCAATTAGAGCATTTTAGTAATGAACAGTGTTCTTTGTCAAAACTGACATTCTCATCATCCACTGATGCACTTTGTCACAAAATGCAGTTTTATGCTCAGAAAGCTTGTTTCTGAATGCAGTTCTCAGCTCAGAAAGCTTGTTTCTGACATTCTAACAACTCAATTAGAGCATTTTAGTAATGATCAGTGTTCTTTGTCAAAACTGACATTCTCATCATCCACTGATGAACTATGTCACAAAATGCAGTTCTCAGCTCAGAAAGCTTGTTTCTGACATTCTAACAGCTCAATTAGAGCATTTTAGTAATGAACAGTGTTCTTTGTCAAAACTGACATTCTCATCATCCACTGATGAACTATGTCACAAAATGCAGTTCTCAGCTCAGAATGCTTGTTTCTGACATTCTAACAGCTCAATTAGAGCATTTTAGTAATGATCAGTGTTCTTTGTCAAAAGTGACATTCTCATCATCCACTGATTTACTTTGTCACAAAATGCAGTTCTCAGCTCAGAAAGCTTGTTTCTGACATTCTAACAGCTCAATTAGAGCATTTTAGTAATGAACAGTGTTCTTTGTCAAAACTTACATTCTCATCATCCACTGATGAACTATGTCACAAAATGCAGTTCTCAGCTCAGAAAGCTTGTTTCTGACATTCTAACAGCTCAATTAGAGCATTTTAGTAATGAACAGTGTTCTTTGTCAAAACTGACATTCTCATCATCCACTGATGAACTATGTCACAAAATGCAGTTCTCAGCTCAGAAAGCTTGTTTCTGACATTCTAACAGCTCAATTGGAGCATTTTAGTGATGATCAGTGTTCTTTGTCAAAACTGACATTCTCATCATCCACTGATTCATTTTGTCACAAAATGCAGTTTTCAGCTCAGAAAGCTTGTTTCTGACATTCTAACAGCTCAATTAGAGCATTTTAGTAATGAACAGTGTTCTTTGTCAAAACTGACATTCTCATCATCCACGGATGCCTTTTGTCACAAAATGCAGTTTTCAGCTCAGAAAGCTTGTTTCTGACATTCTAACAGCTCAATTGGAGCATTTCAGTAATGAACAGTGTTCTTTGTCAAAACTGACATTCTCATCATCCACTGATGAACTATGTCACAAAATGCAGTTCTCAGCTCAGAAAGCTTGTTTCTGACATTCTAACAACTCATTTGGAGCATTTTAGTAATGATCAGTGTTCTTTGTCAAAACTGACATTCTCATCATCCACTGATGCTTTTTGTCACAAAATGCAGTTTTCAGCTCAGAAAGCTTATTTCTGACATTCTAACAGCTCAATTAGAGCATTTTAGTAATGAACAGTGTTCTTTGTCAAAACTGACATTCTCATCATCCACTGATGCTTTTTGTCACAAAATGCAGTTCTCAGCTCAGAAACCTTGTTTCTGACATTCTAACAGCTCAATTAGAGCATTTTAGTAATGAACAGTGTTCTTTGTCAAAAGTGACATTCTCATCATCCACTGATTCACTTTGTCACAAAATGCAGTTCTCAGCTCAGAAAGCTTGTTTCTGACATTCTAACAGCTCAATTAGAGCATTTTAGCAATGATCAGTGTTCTTTGTCAAAAGTGACATTCTCATCATCCACTGATTCACTTTGTCACAAAATGCAGTTCTCAGCTCAGAAAGCTTGTTTCTGACATTCTAACAGCTCAATTAGAGCATTTTAGCAATGATCAGTGTTCTTTGTCAAAAGTGACATTCTCATCATCCACTGATGAACTATGTCACAAAATGCATTTCTCAGCTCAGAAAGCTTGTTTCTGACATTCTAACAGCTCAATTGGAACATTTCAGTAATGAACAGTGTTCTTTGTCAAAACTGACATTCTCATCATCCACTGATTCACTTTGTCACAAAATGCAGTTTTCAGCTCAGAAAGCTTGTTTCTGACATTCTAACAGCTCAATTAGAGCATTTTAGTAATGATCAGTGTTCTTTGTCAAAACTGACATTCTCATCATCCACTGATGCTTTTTGTCACAAAATGCAGTTTTCAACTCAGAAAGCTTGTTTCTGACATTCTAACAGCTCAATTGGAGCATTTCAGTAATGAACAGTGTTCTTTGTCAAAACTGACATTCTCATCATCCACTGATTCACTTTGTCACAAAATGCAGTTTTCAGCTCAGAAAGCTTGTTTCTGACATTCTAACAGCTCAATTAGAGCATTTTAGTAATGATCAGTGTTCTTTGTCAAAACTGACATTCTCATCATCCACTGATGCTTTTTGTCACAAAATGCAGTTCTCAGCTCAGAAAGCTTGTTTCTGACATTCTAACAGCTCAATTAGAGCATTTTAGTAATGAACAGTGTTCTTTGTCAAAACTGACATTCTCATCATCCACTGATGAACTATGTCACAAAATGCAGTTCTCAGCTCAGAAAGCTTGTTTCTGACATTCTAACAGCTCAATTGGAGCATTTTAGTAATGATCAGTGTTCTTTGTCAAAACTGACATTCTCATCATCCACTGATGAACTTTGTCACAAAATGCAGTTCTCAGCTCAGAAAGCTTGTTTCTGACATTCTAACAGCTCAATTAGAGCATTTTAGTAATGAACAGTGTTCTTTGTCAAAACTGACATTCTCATCATCCACTGATGAACTATGTCACAAAATGCAGTTCTCAGCTCAGAAAGCTTGTTTCTGACATTCTAACAGCTCAATTAGAGCATTTTAGTAATGAACAGTGTTCTTTGTCAAAACTGACATTCTCATCATCCACTGATGAACTATGTCACAAAATGCAGTTCTCAGCTCAGAAAGCTTGTTTCTGACATTCTAACAACTCAATTAGAGCATTTTAGTAATGATCAGTGTTCTTTGTCAAAACTGACATTCTCATCATCCACTGATGAACTATGTCACAAAATGCAGTTCTCAGCTCAGAAAGCTTGTTTCTGACATTCTAACAGCTCAATTAGAGCATTTTAGTAATGATCAGTGTTCTTTGTCAAAACTGACATTCTCATCATCCACTGATGAACTTTGTCACAAAATGCCATTCTCAGCTCAGAAAGCTTGTTTCTGACATTCTAACAGCTCAATTAGAGCATTTTAGTAATGAACAGTGTTCTTTGTCAAAACTGACATTCTCATCATCCACTGATGAACTATGTCAAAAAATGCAGTTCTCAGCTCAGAAAGCTTGTTTCTGACATTCTAACAGCTCAATTAGAGCATTTTAGTAATGAACAGTGTTCTTTGTCAAAACAGACATTCTCATCATCCACTGATGAACTATGTCACAAAATGCAGTTCTCAGCTCAGAAAGCTTGTTTCTGACATTCTAACAACTCAATTAGAGCATTTTAGTAATGATCAGTGTTCTTTGTCAAAACTGACATTCTCATCATCCACTGATGAACTATGTCACAAAATGCAGTTCTCAGCTCAGAAAGCTTGTTTCTGACATTCTAACAGCTCAATTAGAGCATTTTAGTAATGAACAGTGTTCTTTGTCAAAACTGACATTCTCATCATCCACTGATTCACTTTGTCACAAAATGCAGTTTTCAGCTCAGAAAGCTTGTTTCTGACATTCTAACAGCTCAATTAGAGCATTTTAGTAATGAACAGTGTTCTTTGTCAAAACTGACATTCTCATCATCCACTGATGAACTATGCCACAAAATGCAGTTCTCAGCTCAGAATGCTTGTTTCTGACATTCTAACAGCTCAATTGGAGCATTTTAGTAACGATCAGTGTTCTTTGTCAAAACTGACATTCTCATCATCCACTGATGCTTTTTGTCACAAAATGCAGTTTTCAGCTCAGAAAGCTTGTTTCTGATATTTTAACAGCTCAATTAGAGCATTTTAGTAATGAACAGTGTTCTTTGTCAAAACTGACATTCTCATCATCCACTGATGCACTTTGTCACAAAATGCAGTTTTATGCTCAGAAAGCTTGTTTCTGACATTCTAACAGCTCAATTAGAGCATTTTAGTAATGATCAGTGTTCTTTGTCAAAAGTGACATTCTCATCATCCACTGATTCACTTTGTCACAAAATGCAGTTCTCAGCTCAGAAAGCTTGTTTCTGACATTCTAACAGCTCAATTAGAGCATTTTAGTAATGAACAGTGTTCTTTGTCAAAACTGACATTCTCATCATCCACTGATGCTTTTTGTCACAAAATGCAGTTCTCAGCTCAGAAAGCTTGTTTCTGACATTCTAACAGCTCAATTAGAGCATTTTAGTAATGAACAGTGTTCTTTGTCAAAACTGACATTCTCATCATCCACCGATGCACTATGTCACAAAATGCAGTTCTCAGCTCAGAAAGCTTGTTTCTGACATTCTAACAGCTCAATTAGAGCATTTTAGCAATGATCAGTGTTCTTTGTCAAAAGTGACATTCTCATCATCCACTGATTCACTTTGTCACAAAATGCCATTCTCAGCTCAGAAAGCTTGTTTCTGACATTCTAACAGCTCAATTAAAGCATTTTAGTAATGAACAGTGTTCTTTGTCAAAACTGACATTCTCATCATCCACTGATGAACTATGTCACAAAATGCAGTTCTCAGCTCAGAAAGCTTGTTTCTGACATTCTAACAGCTCAATTAGAGCATTTTAGTAATGAACAGTGTTCTTTGTCAAAACTGACATTCTCATCATCCACTGATTCATTTTGTCACAAAATGCAGTTTTCAGCTCAGAAAGCTTGTTTCTGACATTCTAACAGCTCAATTAGAGCATTTTAGTAATGAACAGTGTTCTTTGTCAAAACTGACATTCTCATCATCCACTGATGAACTATGTCACAAAATGCATTTCTCAGCTCAGAAAGCTTGTTTCTGACATTCTAACAGCTCAATTGGAGCATTTCAGTAATGATCAGTGTTCTTTGTCAAAAGTGACATTCTCATCATCCACTGATTCACTTTGTCACAAAATGCCATTCTCAGCTCAGAAAGCTTGTTTCTGACATTCTAACAGCTCAATTGGAGCATTTTAGTAATGAACAGTGTTCTTTGTCAAAACTGACATTCTCATCATCCACTGATGCACTATGTCACAAAATGCAGTTCTCAGCTCAGAAAGCTTGTTTCTGACATTCTAACAGCTCAATTAGAGCATTTTAGCAATGATCAGTGTTCTTTGTCAAAAGTGACATTCTCATCATCCACTGATTCACTTTGTCACAAAATGCAGTTCTCAGCTCAGAAAGCTTGTTTCTGACATTCTAACAGCTCAATTAGAGCATTTTAGTAATGATCAGTGTTCTTTGTCAAAAGTGACATTCTCATCATCCACTGATGAACTATGTCACAAAATGCAGTTCTCAGCTCAGAAAGCTTGTTTCTGACATTCTAACAGCTCAATTGGAGCATTTTAGTGATGATAAGTGTTCTTTGTCAAAACTGACATTCTCATCATCCACTGATTCATTTTGTCACAAAATGCAGTTTTCAGCTCAGAAAGCTTGTTTCTGACATTCTAACAGCTCAATTAGAGCATTTTAGTAATGAACAGTGTTCTTTGTCAAAACTGACATTCTCATCATCCACGGATGCCTTTTGTCACAAAATGCAGTTTTCAGCTCAGAAAGCTTGTTTCTGACATTCTAACAGCTCAATTGGAGCATTTCAGTAATGAACAGTGTTCTTTGTCAGAAACTGACATTCTCATCATCCACTGATGAACTATGTCACAAAATGCAGTTCTCAGCTCAGAAAGCTTGTTTCTGACATTCTAACAACTCAATTGGAGTATTTTAGTAATGATCAGTGTTCTTTGTCAAAACTGACATTCTCATCATCCACTGATGCTTTTTGTCACAAAATGCAGTTTTCAGCTCAGAAAGCTTGTTTCTGACATTCTAACAGCTCAATTAGAGCATTTTAGTAATGAACAGTGTTCTTTGTCAAAACTGACATTCTCATCATCCACTGATGCTTTTTGTCACAAAATGCAGTTCTCAGCTCAGAAAGCTTGTTTCTGACATTCTAACAACTCAATTAGAGCATTTTAGTAATGAACAGTGTTCTTTGTCAAAACTGACATTCTCATCATCCACTGATTCACTTTGTCACAAAATGCAGTTTTCAGCTCAGAAAGCTTGTTTCTGACATTCTAACAGCTCAATTAGAGCATTTTAGTAATGAACAGTAATCTTTGTCAAAACTGACATTCTCATCATCCACTGATGAACTATGTCCCAAAATGCAGTTCTCAGCTCAGAAAGCTTGTTTCTGACATTCTAACAGCTCAATTAGAGCATTTTAGTAATGAACAGTGTTCTTTGTCAAAACTGACATTCTCATCATCCACTGATGAACTATGTCACAAAATGCAGTTCTCAGCTCAGAAAGCTTGTTTCTGACATTCTAACAACTCAATTAGAGCATTTTAGTAATGATCAGTGTTCTTTGTCAAAACTGACATTCTCATCATCCACTGATGAACTATGTCACAAAATCCAGTTCTCAGCTCAGAAAGCTTGTTTCTGACATTCTAACAGCTCAATTAGAGTATTTAAGTAATGAACAGTGTTCTTTGTCAAAACTGACATTCTCATCATCCACTGATTCACTTTGTCACAAAATGCAGTTTTCAGCTCAGAAAGCTTGTTTCTGACATTCTAACAGCTCAATTAGAGCATTTTAGTAATGAACAGTGTTCTTTGTCAAAACTGACATTCTCATCATCCACTGATGAACTATGTCACAAAATGCAGTTCTCAGCTCAGAATGCTTGTTTCTGACATTCTAACAGCTCAATTGGAGCATTTTAGTAATGATCAGTGTTCTTTGTCAAAACTGACATTCTCATCATCCACTGATGCTTTTTGTCACAAAATGCAGTTTTCAGCTCAGAAAGCTTGTTTCTGATATTTTAACAGCTCAATTAGAGCATTTTAGTAATGAACAGTGTTCTTTGTCAAAACTGACATTCTCATCATCCACTGATGCACTTTGTCACAAAATGCAGTTTTATGCTCAGAAAGCTTGTTTCTGACATTCTAACAGCTCAATTAGAGCATTTTAGTAATGATCAGTGTTCTTTGTCAAAAGTGACATTCTCATCATCCACTGATTCACTTTGTCACAAAATGCAGTTCTCAGCTCAGAAAGCTTGTTTCTGACATTCTAACAGCTCAATTAGAGCATTTTAGTAATGAACAGTGTTCTTTGTCAAAACTGACATTCTCATCATCCACTGATGAACTATGTCACAAAATGCAGTTCTCAGCTCAGAAAGCTTGTTTCTGACATTCTAACAGCTCAATTAGAGCATTTTAGTAATGAACAGTGTTCTTTGTCAAAACTGACATTCTCATCATCCACTGATGAACTATGTCACAAAATGCAGTTCTCAGCTCAGAAAGCTTGTTTCTGACATTCTAACAGCTCAATTGGAGCATTTTAGTGATGATCAGTGTTCTTTGTCAAAACTGACATTCTCATCATCCACTGATTCATTTTGTCACAAAATGCAGTTTTCAGCTCAGAAAGCTTGTTTCTGACATTCTAACAGCTCAATTAGAGCATTTTAGTAATGAACAGTGTTCTTTGTCAAAACTGACATTCTCATCATCCACTGATGAACTATGTCACAAAATGCATTTCTCAGCTCAGAAAGCTTGTTTCTGACATTCTAACAGCTCAATTGGAGCATTTCAGTAATGATCAGTGTTCTTTGTCAAAAGTGACATTCTCATCATCCACTGATTCACTTTGTCACAAAATGCCATTCTCAGCTCAGAAAGCTTGTTTCTGACATTCTAACAGCTCAATTAGAGCATTTTAGTAATGAACAGTGTTCTTTGTCAAAACTGACATTCTCATCATCCACTGATGCACTATGTCACAAAATGCAGTTCTCAGCTCAGA
This sequence comes from Barbatula barbatula, assembly GCF_947034865.1. Classification (NCBI taxonomy): domain Eukaryota; kingdom Metazoa; phylum Chordata; class Actinopteri; order Cypriniformes; family Nemacheilidae; genus Barbatula; species Barbatula barbatula. Next base: position 2,155,981 of record NC_136783.1, on the reverse strand, counting down.
AAGCTTGTTTCTGACATTCTAACAGCTCAATTAGAGCATTTTAGCAATGATCAGTGTTCTTTGTCAAAAGTGACATTCTCATCATCCACTGATTCACTTTGTCACAAAATGCAGTTCTCAGCTCAGAAAGCTTGTTTCTGACATTCTAACAGCTCAATTAGAGCATTTTAGTAATGATCAGTGTTCTTTGTCAAAAGTGACATTCTCATCATCCACTGATGAACTATGTCACAAAATGCAGTTCTCAGCTCAGAAAGCTTGTTTCTGACATTCTAACAGCTCAATTAGAGCATTTTAGTAATGAACAGTGTTCTTTGTCAAAACTGACATTCTCATCATCCACTGATGAACTATGTCACAAAATGCAGTTCTCAGCTCAGAAAGCTTGTTTCTGACATTCTAACAACTCAATTGGAGCATTTTAGTAATGATCAGTGTTCTTTGTCAAAACTGACATTCTCATCATCCACTGATGCTTTTTGTCACAAAATGCAGTTCTCAGCTCAGAAAGCTTGTTTCTGACATTCTAACAACTCAATTAGAGCATTTTAGTAATGAACAGTGTTCTTTGTCAAAACTGACATTCTCATCATCCACCGATGCACTATGTCACAAAATGCAGTTCTCAGCTCAGAAAGCTTGTTTCTGACATTCTAACAGCTCAATTAGAGCATTTTAGCAATGATCAGTGTTCTTTGTCAAAAGTGACATTCTCATCATCCACTGATTCACTTTGTCACAAAATGCCATTCTCAGCTCAGAAAGCTTGTTTCTGACATTCTAACAGCTCAATTAAAGCATTTTAGTAATGAACAGTGTTCTTTGTCAAAACTGACATTCTCATCATCCACTGATGAACTATGTCACAAAATGCAGTTCTCAGCTCAGAAAGCTTGTTTCTGACATTCTAACAGCTCAATTAGAGCATTTTAGTAATGAACAGTGTTCTTTGTCAAAACTGACATTCTCATCATCCACTGATTCATTTTGTCACAAAATGCAGTTTTCAGCTCAGAAAGCTTGTTTCTGACATTCTAACAGCTCAATTAGAGCATTTTAGTAATGAACAGTGTTCTTTGTCAAAACTGACATTCTCATCATCCACTGATGAACTATGTCACAAAATGCATTTCTCAGCTCAGAAAGCTTGTTTCTGACATTCTAACAGCTCAATTGGAGCATTTCAGTAATGATCAGTGTTCTTTGTCAAAAGTGACATTCTCATCATCCACTGATTCACTTTGTCACAAAATGCCATTCTCAGCTCAGAAAGCTTGTTTCTGACATTCTAACAGCTCAATTGGAGCATTTTAGTAATGAACAGTGTTCTTTGTCAAAACTGACATTCTCATCATCCACTGATGCACTATGTCACAAAATGCAGTTCTCAGCTCAGAAAGCTTGTTTCTGACATTCTAACAGCTCAATTAGAGCATTTTAGCAATGATCAGTGTTCTTTGTCAAAAGTGACATTCTCATCATCCACTGATTCACTTTGTCACAAAATGCAGTTCTCAGCTCAGAAAGCTTGTTTCTGACATTCTAACAGCTCAATTAGAGCATTTTAGTAATGATCAGTGTTCTTTGTCAAAAGTGACATTCTCATCATCCACTGATGAACTATGTCACAAAATGCAGTTCTCAGCTCAGAAAGCTTGTTTCTGACATTCTAACAGCTCAATTGGAGCATTTTAGTGATGATAAGTGTTCTTTGTCAAAACTGACATTCTCATCATCCACTGATTCATTTTGTCACAAAATGCAGTTTTCAGCTCAGAAAGCTTGTTTCTGACATTCTAACAGCTCAATTAGAGCATTTTAGTAATGAACAGTGTTCTTTGTCAAAACTGACATTCTCATCATCCACGGATGCCTTTTGTCACAAAATGCAGTTTTCAGCTCAGAAAGCTTGTTTCTGACATTCTAACAGCTCAATTGGAGCATTTCAGTAATGAACAGTGTTCTTTGTCAGAAACTGACATTCTCATCATCCACTGATGAACTATGTCACAAAATGCAGTTCTCAGCTCAGAAAGCTTGTTTCTGACATTCTAACAACTCAATTGGAGTATTTTAGTAATGATCAGTGTTCTTTGTCAAAACTGACATTCTCATCATCCACTGATGCTTTTTGTCACAAAATGCAGTTTTCAGCTCAGAAAGCTTGTTTCTGACATTCTAACAGCTCAATTAGAGCATTTTAGTAATGAACAGTGTTCTTTGTCAAAACTGACATTCTCATCATCCACTGATGCTTTTTGTCACAAAATGCAGTTCTCAGCTCAGAAAGCTTGTTTCTGACATTCTAACAACTCAATTAGAGCATTTTAGTAATGAACAGTGTTCTTTGTCAAAACTGACATTCTCATCATCCACTGATTCACTTTGTCACAAAATGCAGTTTTCAGCTCAGAAAGCTTGTTTCTGACATTCTAACAGCTCAATTAGAGCATTTTAGTAATGAACAGTGTTCTTTGTCAAAACTGACATTCTCATCATCCACTGATGAACTATGTCCCAAAATGCAGTTCTCAGCTCAGAAAGCTTGTTTCTGACATTCTAACAGCTCAATTAGAGCATTTTAGTAATGAACAGTGTTCTTTGTCAAAACTGACATTCTCATCATCCACTGATGAACTATGTCACAAAATGCAGTTCTCAGCTCAGAAAGCTTGTTTCTGACATTCTAACAACTCAATTAGAGCATTTTAGTAATGATCAGTGTTCTTTGTCAAAACTGACATTCTCATCATCCACTGATGAACTATGTCACAAAATCCAGTTCTCAGCTCAGAAAGCTTGTTTCTGACATTCTAACAGCTCAATTAGAGTATTTAAGTAATGAACAGTGTTCTTTGTCAAAACTGACATTCTCATCATCCACTGATTCACTTTGTCACAAAATGCAGTTTTCAGCTCAGAAAGCTTGTTTCTGACATTCTAACAGCTCAATTAGAGCATTTTAGTAATGAACAGTGTTCTTTGTCAAAACTGACATTCTCATCATCCACTGATGAACTATGTCACAAAATGCAGTTCTCAGCTCAGAATGCTTGTTTCTGACATTCTAACAGCTCAATTGGAGCATTTTAGTAATGATCAGTGTTCTTTGTCAAAACTGACATTCTCATCATCCACTGATGCTTTTTGTCACAAAATGCAGTTTTCAGCTCAGAAAGCTTGTTTCTGATATTTTAACAGCTCAATTAGAGCATTTTAGTAATGAACAGTGTTCTTTGTCAAAACTGACATTCTCATCATCCACTGATGCACTTTGTCACAAAATGCAGTTTTATGCTCAGAAAGCTTGTTTCTGACATTCTAACAGCTCAATTAGAGCATTTTAGTAATGATCAGTGTTCTTTGTCAAAAGTGACATTCTCATCATCCACTGATTCACTTTGTCACAAAATGCAGTTCTCAGCTCAGAAAGCTTGTTTCTGACATTCTAACAGCTCAATTAGAGCATTTTAGTAATGAACAGTGTTCTTTGTCAAAACTGACATTCTCATCATCCACTGATGAACTATGTCACAAAATGCAGTTCTCAGCTCAGAAAGCTTGTTTCTGACATTCTAACAGCTCAATTAGAGCATTTTAGTAATGAACAGTGTTCTTTGTCAAAACTGACATTCTCATCATCCACTGATGAACTATGTCACAAAATGCAGTTCTCAGCTCAGAAAGCTTGTTTCTGACATTCTAACAGCTCAATTGGAGCATTTTAGTGATGATCAGTGTTCTTTGTCAAAACTGACATTCTCATCATCCACTGATTCATTTTGTCACAAAATGCAGTTTTCAGCTCAGAAAGCTTGTTTCTGACATTCTAACAGCTCAATTAGAGCATTTTAGTAATGAACAGTGTTCTTTGTCAAAACTGACATTCTCATCATCCACTGATGAACTATGTCACAAAATGCATTTCTCAGCTCAGAAAGCTTGTTTCTGACATTCTAACAGCTCAATTGGAGCATTTCAGTAATGATCAGTGTTCTTTGTCAAAAGTGACATTCTCATCATCCACTGATTCACTTTGTCACAAAATGCCATTCTCAGCTCAGAAAGCTTGTTTCTGACATTCTAACAGCTCAATTAGAGCATTTTAGTAATGAACAGTGTTCTTTGTCAAAACTGACATTCTCATCATCCACTGATGCACTATGTCACAAAATGCAGTTCTCAGCTCAGAAAGCTTGTTTCTGACATTCTAACAGCTCAATTAGAGCATTTTAGCAATGATCAGTGTTCTTTGTCAAAAGTGACATTCTCATCATCCACTGATTCACTTTGTCACAAAATGCAGTTCTCAGCTCAGAAAGCTTGTTTCTGACATTCTAACAGCTCAATTAGAGCATTTTAGTAATGATCAGTGTTCTTTGTCAAAAGTGACATTCTCATCATCCACTGATGAACTATGTCACAAAATGCAGTTCTCAGCTCAGAAAGCTTGTTTCTGACATTCTAACAGCTCAATTAGAGCATTTTAGTAATGAACAGTGTTCTTTGTCAAAACTGACATTCTCATCATCCACTGATGAACTATGTCACAAAATGCAGTTCTCAGCTCAGAAAGCTTGTTTCTGACATTCTAACAACTCAATTGGAGCATTTTAGTAATGATCAGTGTTCTTTGTCAAAACTGACATTCTCATCATCCACTGATGCTTTTTGTCACAAAATGCAGTTTTCAGCTCAGAAAGCTTGTTTCTGACATTCTAACAGCTCAATTAGAGCATTTTAGCAATGAACAGTGTTCTTTGTCAAAACTGACATTCTCATCATCCACTGATGCTTTTTGTCACAAAATGCAGTTCTCAGCTCAGAAAGCTTGTTTCTGACATTCTAACAACTCAATTAGAGCATTTTAGTAATGAACAGTGTTCTTTGTCAAAACTGACATTCTCATCATCCACTGATTCACTTTGTCACAAAATGCAGTTTTCAGCTCAGAAAGCTTGTTTCTGACATTCTAACAGCTCAATTAGAGCATTTTAGTAATGAACAGTGTTCTTTGTCAAAACTGACATTCTCATCATCCACTGATGAACTATGTCACAAAATGCAGTTCTCAGCTCAGAAAGCTTGTTTCTGACATTCTAACAGCTCAATTAGAGCATTTTAGTAATGAACAGTGTTCTTTGTCAAAACTGACATTCTCATCATCCACTGATGAACTATGTCACAAAATGCAGTTCTCAGCTCAGAATGCTTGTTTCTGACATTCTAACAGCTCAATTGGAGCATTTTAGTAATGATCAGTGTTCTTTGTCAAAACTGACATTCTCATCATCCACTGATGCTTTTTGTCACAAAATGCAGTTTTCAGCTCAGAAAGCTTGTTTCTGATATTTTAACAGCTCAATTAGAGCATTTTAGTAATGAACAGTGTTCTTTGTCAAAACTGACATTCTCATCATCCACTGATGCACTTTGTCACAAAATGCAGTTTTATGCTCAGAAAGCTTGTTTCTGACATTCTAACAGCTCAATTAGAGCATTTTAGTAATGATCAGTGTTCTTTGTCAAAAGTGACATTCTCATCATCCACTGATTCACTTTGTCACAAAATGCAGTTCTCAGCTCAGAAAGCTTGTTTCTGACATTCTAACAGCTCAATTAGAGCATTTTAGTAATGAACAGTGTTCTTTGTCAAAACTGACATTCTCATCATCCACTGATGAACTATGTCACAAAATGCAGTTCTCAGCTCAGAAAGCTTGTTTCTGACATTCTAACAGCTCAATTAGAGCATTTTAGTAATGAACAGTGTTCTTTGTCAAAACTGACATTCTCATCATCCACTGATGAACTATGTCACAAAATGCATTTCTCAGCTCAGAAAGCTTGTTTCTGACATTCTAACAGCTCAATTGGAACATTTCAGTAATGAACAGTGTTCTTTGTCAAAACTGACATTCTCATCATCCACTGATTCACTTTGTCACAAAATGCAGTTTTCAGCTCAGAAAGCTTGTTTCTGACATTCTAACAGCTCAATTAGAGCATTTTAGTAATGAACAGTGTTCTTTGTCAAAACTGACATTCTCATCATCCACTGATGAACTATGTCACAAAATGCAGTTCTCAGCTCAGAATGCTTGTTTCTGACATTCTAACAGCTCAATTGGAGCATTTTAGTAATGATCAGTGTTCTTTGTCAAAACTGACATTCTCATCATCCACTGATGCTTTTTGTCACAAAATGCAGTTTTCAGCTCAGAAAGCTTGTTTCTGATATTTTAACAGCTCAATTAGAGCATTTTAGTAATGAACAGTGTTCTTTGTCAAAACTGACATTCTCATCATCCACTGATGCACTTTGTCACAAAATGCAGTTTTATGCTCAGAAAGCTTGTTTCTGACATTCTAACAGCTCAATTAGAGCATTTTAGTAATGATCAGTGTTCTTTGTCAAAAGTGACATTCTCATCATCCACTGATTCACTTTGTCACAAAATGCAGTTCTCAGCTCAGAAAGCTTGTTTCTGACATTCTAACAGCTCAATTAGAGCATTTTAGTAATGAACAGTGTTCTTTGTCAAAACTGACATTCTCATCATCCACTGATGAACTATGTCACAAAATGCAGTTCTCAGCTCAGAAAGCTTGTTTCTGACATTCTAACAGCTCAATTAGAGCATTTTAGTAATGAACAGTGTTCTTTGTCAAAACTGACATTCTCATCATCCACTGATGAACTATGTCACAAAATGCAGTTCTCAGCTCAGAAAGCTTGTTTCTGACATTCTAACAGCTCAATTGGAGCATTTTAGTGATGATCAGTGTTCTTTGTCAAAACTGACATTCTCATCATCCACTGATTCATTTTGTCACAAAATGCAGTTTTCAGCTCAGAAAGCTTGTTTCTGACATTCTAACAGCTCAATTAGAGCATTTTAGTAATGAACAGTGTTCTTTGTCAAAACTGACATTCTCATCATCCACTGATGAACTATGTCACAAAATGCATTTCTCAGCTCAGAAAGCTTGTTTCTGACATTCTAACAGCTCAATTGGAGCATTTCAGTAATGATCAGTGTTCTTTGTCAAAAGTGACATTCTCATCATCCACTGATTCACTTTGTCACAAAATGCCATTCTCAGCTCAGAAAGCTTGTTTCTGACATTCTAACAGCTCAATTAGAGCATTTTAGTAATGAACAGTGTTCTTTGTCAAAACTGACATTCTCATCATCCACTGATGCACTATGTCACAAAATGCAGTTCTCAGCTCAGAAAGCTTGTTTCTGACATTCTAACAGCTCAATTAGAGCATTTTAGCAATGATCAGTGTTCTTTGTCAAAAGTGACATTCTCATCATCCACTGATTCACTTTGTCACAAAATGCAGTTCTCAGCTCAGAAAGCTTGTTTCTGACATTCTAACAGCTCAATTAGAGCATTTTAGTAATGATCAGTGTTCTTTGTCAAAAGTGACATTCTCATCATCCACTGATGAACTATGTCACAAAATGCAGTTCTCAGCTCAGAAAGCTTGTTTCTGACATTCTAACAGCTCAATTAGAGCATTTTAGTAATGAACAGTGTTCTTTGTCAAAACTGACATTCTCATCATCCACTGATGAACTATGTCACAAAATGCAGTTCTCAGCTCAGAAAGCTTGTTTCTGACATTCTAACAACTCAATTGGAGCATTTTAGTAATGATCAGTGTTGTTTGTCAAAACTGACATTCTCATCATCCACTGATGCTTTTTGTCACAAAATGCAGTTTTCAGCTCAGAAAGCTTGTTTCTGACATTCTAACAGCTCAATTAGAGCATTTTAGTAATGAACAGTGTTCTTTGTCAAAACTGACATTCTCATCATCCACTGATGCTTTTTGTCACAAAATGCAGTTCTCAGCTCAGAAAGCTTGTTTCTGACATTCTAACAACTCAATTAGAGCATTTTAGTAATGAACAGTGTTCTTTGTCAAAACTGACATTCTCATCATCCACTGATTCACTTTGTCACAAAATGCAGTTTTCAGCTCAGAAAGCTTGTTTCTGACATTCTAACAGCTCAATTAGAGCATTTTAGTAATGAACAGTGTTCTTTGTCAAAACTGACATTCTCATCATCCACTGATGAACTATGTCACAAAATGCAGTTCTCAGCTCAGAAAGCTTGTTTCTGACATTCTAACAGCTCAATTAGAGCATTTTAGTAATGAACAGTGTTCTTTGTCAAAACTGACATTCTCATCATCCACTGATGAACTATGTCACAAAATGCAGTTCTCAGCTCAGAATGCTTGTTTCTGACATTCTAACAGCTCAATTGGAGCATTTTAGTAATGATCAGTGTTCTTTGTCAAAACTGACATTCTCATCATCCACTGATGCTTTTTGTCACAAAATGCAGTTTTCAGCTCAGAAAGCTTGTTTCTGATATTTTAACAGCTCAATTAGAGCATTTTAGTAATGAACAGTGTTCTTTGTCAAAACTGACATTCTCATCATCCACTGATGCACTTTGTCACAAAATGCAGTTTTATGCTCAGAAAGCTTGTTTCTGACATTCTAACAGCTCAATTAGAGCATTTTAGTAATGATCAGTGTTCTTTGTCAAAAGTGACATTCTCATCATCCACTGATTCACTTTGTCACAAAATGCAGTTCTCAGCTCAGAAAGCTTGTTTCTGACATTCTAACAGCTCAATTAGAGCATTTTAGTAATGAACAGTGTTCTTTGTCAAAACTGACATTCTCATCATCCACTGATGAACTATGTCACAAAATGCAGTTCTCAGCTCAGAAAGCTTGTTTCTGACATTCTAACAGCTCAATTAGAGCATTTTAGTAATGAACAGTGTTCTTTGTCAAAACTGACATTCTCATCATCCACTGATGAACTATGTCACAAAATGCATTTCTCAGCTCAGAAAGCTTGTTTCTGACATTCTAACAGCTCAATTGGAACATTTCAGTAATGAACAGTGTTCTTTGTCAAAACTGACATTCTCATCATCCACTGATTCACTTTGTCACAAAATGCAGTTTTCAGCTCAGAAAGCTTGTTTCTGACATTCTAACAGCTCAATTAGAGCATTTTAGTAATGAACAGTGTTCTTTGTCAAAACTGACATTCTCATCATCCACGGATGCCTTTTGTCACAAAATGCAGTTTTCAGCTCAGAAAGCTTGTTTCTGACATTCTAACAGCTCAATTGGAGCATTTCAGTAATGAACAGTGTTCTTTGTCAAAACTGACATTCTCATCATCCACTGATGAACTATGTCACAAAATGCAGTTCTCAGCTCAGAAAGCTTGTTTCTGACATTCTAACAACTCAATTGGAGCATTTTAGTAATGATCAGTGTTCTTTGTCAAAACTGACATTCTCATCATCCACTGATGCTTTTTGTCACAAAATGCAGTTTTCAGCTCAGAAAGCTTGTTTCTGACATTCTAACAGCTCAATTAGAGCATTTTAGTAATGAACAGTGTTCTTTGTCAAAACTGACATTCTCATCATCCACTGATGCTTTTTGTCACAAAATGCAGTTCTCAGCTCAGAAAGCTTGTTTCTGACATTCTAACAGCTCAATTAGAGCATTTTAGTAATGAACAGTGTTCTTTGTCAAAACTGACATTCTCATCATCCACTGATGCACTATGTCACAAAATGCAGTTCTCAGCTCAGAAAGCTTGTTTCTGACATTCTAACAGCTCAATTAGAGCATTTTAGCAATGATCAGTGTTCTTTGTCAAAAGTGACATTCTCATCATCCACTGATTCACTTTGTCACAAAATGCAGTTCTCAGCTCAGAAAGCTTGTTTCTGACATTCTAACAGCTCAATTAGAGCATTTTAGTAATGATCAGTGTTCTTTTTCAAAAGTGACATTCTCATCATCCACTGATGAACTATGTCACAAAATGCATTTCTCAGCTCAGAAAGCTTGTTTCTGACATTCTAACAGCTCAATTGGAACATTTCAGTAATGAACAGTGTTCTTTGTCAAAACTGACATTCTCATCATCCACTGATTCACTTTGTCACAAAATGCAGTTTTCAGCTCAGAAAGCTTGTTTCTGACATTCTAACAGCTCAATTAGAGCATTTTAGTAATGATCAGTGTTCTTTGTCAAAACTGACATTCTCATCATCCACTGATGCTTTTTGTCACAAAATGCAGTTTTCAACTCAGAAAGCTTGTTTCTGACATTCTAACAGCTCAATTGGAGCATTTCAGTAATGAACAGTGTTCTTTGTCAAAACTGACATTCTCATCATCCACTGATTCACTTTGTCACAAAATGCAGTTTTCAGCTCAGAAAGCTTGTTTCTGACATTCTAACAGCTCAATTAGAGCATTTTAGTAATGATCAGTGTTCTTTGTCAAAACTGACATTCTCATCATCCACTGATGCTTTTTGTCACAAAATGCAGTTCTCAGCTCAGAAAGCTTGTTTCTGACATTCTAACAGCTCAATTAGAGCATTTTAGTAATGAACAGTGTTCTTTGTCAAAACTGACATTCTCATCATCCACTGATGAACTTTGTCACAAAATGCAGTTCTCAGCTCAGAAAGCTTGTTTCTGACATTCTAACAGCTCAATTAGAGCATTTTAGTAATGAACAGTGTTCTTTGTCAAAACTGACATTCTCATCATCCACTGATGCACTATGTCACAAAATGCAGTTCTCAGCTCAGAAAGCTTGTTTCTGACATTCTAACAGCTCAATTAGAGCATTTTAGCAATGATCAGTGTTCTTTGTCAAAAGTGACATTCTCATCATCCACTGATTCACTTTGTCACAAAATGCCATTCTCAGCTCAGAAAGCTTGTTTCTGACATTCTAACAGCTCAATTTGAGCATTTTAGTAATGAACAGTGTTCTTTGTCAAAACTGACATTCTCATCATCCACTGATGAACTATGTCACAAAATGCAGTTCTCAGCTCAGAAAGCTTGTTTCTGACATTCTAACAGCTCAATTAGAGCATTTTAGTAATGAACAGTGTTCTTTGTCAAAACTGACATTCTCATCATCCACTGATGAACTATGTCACAAAATGCAGTTCTCAGCTCAGAATGCTTGTTTCTGACATTCTAACAGCTCAATTGGAGCATTTTAGTAATGATCAGTGTTCTTTGTCAAAACTGACATTCTCATCATCCACTGATGCTTTTTGTCACAAAATGCAGTTTTCAGCTCAGAAAGCTTGTTTCTGATATTTTAACAGCTCAATTAGAGCATTTTAGTAATGAACAGTGTTCTTTGTCAAAACTGACATTCTCATCATCCACTTATGCACTTTGTCACAAAATGCAGTTTTATGCTCAGAAAGCTTGTTTCTGACATTCTAACAGCTCAATTAGTGCATTTTAGTAATGATCAGTGTTCTTTGTCAAAAGTGACATTCTCATCATCCACTGATTCACTTTGTCACAAAATGCAGTTCTCAGCTCAGAAAGCTTGTTTCTGACATTCTAACAGCTCAATTAGAGCATTTTAGTAATGAACAGTGTTCTTTGTCAAAACTGACATTCTCATCATCCACTGATGAACTATGTCACAAAATGCAGTTCTCAGCTCAGAAAGCTTGTTTCTGACATTCTAACAGCTCAATTAGAGCATTTTAGTAATGAACAGTGTTCTTTGTCAAAACTGACATTCTCATCATCCACTGATGAACTATGTCACAAAATGCAGTTCTCAGCTCAGAAAGCTTGTTTCTGACATTCTAACAGCTCAATTGGAGCATTTTAGTGATGATCAGTGTTCTTTGTCAAAACTGACATTCTCATCATCCACTGATTCATTTTGTCACAAAATGCAGTTTTCAGCTCAGAAAGCTTGTTTCTGACATTCTAACAGCTCAATTAGAGCATTTTAGTAATGAACAGTGTTCTTTGTCAAAACTGACATTCTCATCATCCACGGATGCCTTTTGTCACAAAATGCAGTTTTCAGCTCAGAAAGCTTGTTTCTGACATTCTAACAGCTCAATTGGAGCATTTCAGTAATGAACAGTGTTCTTTGTCAAAACTGACATTCTCATCATCCACTGATGAACTATGTCACAAAATGCAGTTCTCAGCTCAGAAAGCTTGTTTCTGACATTCTAACAGCTCAATTAGAGCATTTTAGTAATGATCAGTGTTCTTTGTCAAAACTGACATTCTCATCATCCACTGATGCTTTTTGTCACAAAATGCAGTTTTCAACTCAGAAAGCTTGTTTCTGACATTCTAACAGCTCAATTGGAGCATTTCAGTAATGAACAGTGTTCTTTGTCAAAACTGACATTCTCATCATCCACTGATTCACTTTGTCACAAAATGCAGTTTTCAGCTCAGAAAGCTTGTTTCTGACATTCTAACAGCTCAATTAGAGCATTTTAGTAATGATCAGTGTTCTTTGTCAAAACTGACATTCTCATCATCCACTGATGCTTTTTGTCACAAAATGCAGTTCTCAGCTCAGAAAGCTTGTTTCTGACATTCTAACAGCTCAATTAGAGCATTTTAGTAATGAACAGTGTTCTTTGTCAAAACTGACATTCTCATCATCCACTGATGAACTATGTCACAAAATGCAGTTCTCAGCTCAGAAAGCTTGTTTCTGACATTCTAACAGCTCAATTGGAGCATTTTAGTAATGATCAGTGTTCTTTGTCAAAACTGACATTCTCATCATCCACTGATGAACTTTGTCACAAAATGCAGTTCTCAGCTCAGAAAGCTTGTTTCTGACATTCTAACAGCTCAATTAGAGCATTTTAGTAATGAACAGTGTTCTTTGTCAAAACTGACATTCTCATCATCCACTGATGCACTATGTCACAAAATGCAGTTCTCAGCTCAGAAAGCTTGTTTCTGACATTCTAACAGCTCAATTAGAGCATTTTAGCAATGATCAGTGTTCTTTGTCAAAAGTGACATTCTCATCATCCACTGATTCACTTTGTCACAAAATGCCATTCTCAGCTCAGAAAGCTTGTTTCTGACATTCTAACAGCTCAATTAGAGCATTTTAGCAATGATCAGTGTTCTTTGTCAAAAGTGACATTCTCATCATCCACTGATGAACTATGTCACAAAATGCAGTTCTCAGCTCAGAAAGCTTGTTTCTGACATTCTAACAGCTCAATTAGAGCATTTTAGTAATGAACAGTGTTCTTTGTCAAAACTGACATTCTCATCATCCACTGATGAACTATGTCACAAAATGCAGTTCTCAGCTCAGAAAGCTTGTTTCTGACATTTTAACAGCTCAATTGGAGCATTTTAGTGATGATAAGTGTTCTTTGTCAAAACTGACATTCTCATCATCCACTGATTCATTTTGTCACAAAATGCAGTTTTCAGCTCAGAAAGCTTGTTTCTGACATTCTAACAGCTCAATTAGAGCATTTTAGTAATGAACAGTGTTCTTTGTCAAAACTGACATTCTCATCATCCACGGATGCCTTTTGTCACAAAATGCAGTTCTCAGCTCAGAAAGCTTGTTTCTGACATTCTAACAGCTCAATTAGAGCATTTTAGTAATGAACAGTGTTCTTTGTCAAAACTGACATTCTCATCATCCACTGATTCATTTTGTCACAAAATGCAGTTTTCAGCTCAGAAAGCTTGTTTCTGACATTCTAACAGCTCAATTAGAGCATTTTAGTAATGAACAGTTTTCTTTGTCAAAACTGACATTCTCATCATCCACTGATGAACTATGTCACAAAATGCATTTCTCAGCTCAGAAAGCTTGTTTCTGACATTCTAACAGCTCAATTGGAGCATTTCAGTAATGATCAGTGTTCTTTGTCAAAAGTGACATTCTCATCATCCACTGATTCACTTTGTCACAAAATGCAGTTCTCAGCTCAGAAAGCTTGTTTCTGACATTCTAACAGCTCAATTAGAGCATTTTAGTAATGATCAGTGTTCTTTGTCAAAAGTGACATTCTCATCATCCACTGATGAACTATGTCACAAAATGCAGTTCTCAGCTCAGAAAGCTTGTTTCTGACATTCTAACAGCTCAATTGTAGCATTTTAGTGATGATAAGTGTTCTTTGTCAAAACTGACATTCTCATCATCCACTGATTCATTTTGTCACAAAATGCAGTTTTCAGCTCAGAAAGCTTGTTTCTGACATTCTAACAGCTCAATTAGAGCATTTTAGTAATGAACAGTGTTCTTTGTCAAAACTGACATTCTCATCATCCACGGATGCCTTTTGTCACAAAATGCAGTTTTCAGCTCAGAAAGCTTGTTTCTGACATTCTAACAGCTCAATTGGAGCATTTCAGTAATGAACAGTGTTCTTTGTCAGAAACTGACATTCTCATCATCCACTGATGAACTATGTCACAAAATGCAGTTCTCAGCTCAGAAAGCTTGTTTCTGACATTCTAACAACTCAATTGGAGCATTTTAGTAATGATCAGTGTTCTTTGTCAAAACTGACATTCTCATCATCCACTGATGCTTTTTGTCACAAAATGCAGTTTTCAGCTCAGAAAGCTTGTTTCTGACATTCTAACAGCTCAATTAGAGCATTTTAGTAATGAACAGTGTTCTTTGTCAAAACTGACATTCTCATCATCCACTGATGCTTTTTGTCACAAAATGCAGTTCTCAGCTCAGAAAGCTTGTTTCTGACATTCTAACAACTCAATTAGAGCATTTTAGTAATGAACAGTGTTCTTTGTCAAAACTGACATTCTCATCATCCACTGATTCACTTTGTCACAAAATGCAGTTTTCAGCTCAGAAAGCTTGTTTCTGACATTCTAACGGCTCAATTAGAGCATTTTAGTAATGAACAGTGTTCTTTGTCAAAACTGACATTCTCATCATCCACTGATGAACTATGTCCCAAAATGCAGTTCTCAGCTCAGAAAGCTTGTTTCTGACATTCTAACAGCTCAATTAGAGCATTTTAGTAATGAACAGTGTTCTTTGTCAAAACTGACATTTTCATCATCCACTGATGAACTATGTCACAAAATGCAGTTCTCAGCTCAGAAAGCTTGTTTCTGACATTCTAACAACTCAATTAGAGCATTTTAGTAATGATCAGTGTTCTTTGTCAAAACTGACATTCTCATCATCCACTGATGAACTATGTCACAAAATCCAGTTCTCAGCTCAGAAAGCTTGTTTCTGACATTCTAACAGCTCAATTAGAGTATTTTAGTAATGCACAGTGTTCTTTGTCAAAACTGACATTCTCATCATCCACTGATTCACTTTGTCACAAAATGCAGTTTTCAGCTCAGAAAGCTTGTTTCTGACATTCTAACAGCTCAATTAGAGCATTTTAGTAATGAACAGTGTTCTTTGTCAAAACTGACATTCTCATCATCCACTGATGAACTATGTCACAAAATGCAGTTCTCAGCTCAGAATGCTTGTTTCTGACATTCTAACAGCTCAATTGGAGCATTTTAGTAATGATCAGTGTTCTTTGTCAAAACTGACATTCTCATCATCCACTGATGCTTTTTGTCACAAAATGCAGTTTTCAGCTCAGAAAGCTTGTTTCTGATATTTTAACAGCTCAATTAGAGCATTTTAGTAATGACTAGTGTTCTTTGTCAAAACTGACATTCTCATCATCCACTGATGCACTTTGTCACAAAATGCAGTTTTATGCTCAGAAAGCTTGTTTCTGACATTCTAACAGCTCAATTAGAGCATTTTAGTAATGATCAGTGTTCTTTGTCAAAAGTGACATTCTCATCATCCACTGATTCACTTTGTCACAAAATGCAGTTCTCAGCTCAGAAAGCTTGTTTCTGACATTCTAACAGCTCAATTAGAGCATTTTAGTAATGAACAGTGTTCTTTGTCAAAACTGACATTCTCATCATCCACTGATGAACTATGTCACAAAATGCAGTTCTCAGCTCAGAAAGCTTGTTTCTGACATTCTAACAGCTCAATTAGAGCATTTTAGTAATGAACAGTGTTCTTTGTCAAAACTGACATTCTCATCATCCACTGATGAACTATGTCACAAAATGCAGTTCTCAGCTCAGAAAGCTTGTTTCTGACATTCTAACAGCTCAATTGGAGCATTTTAGTGATGATCAGTGTTCTTTGTCAAAACTGACATTCTCATCATCCACTGATTCATTTTGTCACAAAATGCAGTTTTCAGCTCAGAAAGCTTGTTTCTGACATTCTAACAGCTCAATTAGAGCATTTTAGTAATGAACAGTGTTCTTTGTCAAAACTGACATTCTCATCATCCACTGATGAACTATGTCACAAAATGCATTTCTCAGCTCAGAAAGCTTGTTTCTGACATTCTAACAGCTCAATTGGAGCATTTCAGTAATGATCAGTGTTCTTTGTCAAAAGTGACATTCTCATCATCCACTGATTCACTTTGTCACAAAATGCCATTCTCAGCTCAGAAAGCTTGTTTCTGACATTCTAACAGCTCAATTAGAGCATTTTAGTAATGAACAGTGTTCTTTGTCAAAACTGACATTCTCATCATCCACTGATGCACTATGTCACAAAATGCAGTTCTCAGCTCAGAAAGCTTGTTTCTGACATTCTAACAGCTCAATTAGAGCATTTTAGCAATGATCAGTGTTCTTTGTCAAAAGTGACATTCTCATCATCCACTGATTCACTTTGTCACAAAATGCAGTTCTCAGCTCAGAAAGCTTGTTTCTGACATTCTAACAGCTCAATTAGAGCATTTTAGTAATGATCAGTGTTCTTTGTCAAAACTGACATTCTCATCATCCACTGATGAACTATGTCACAAAATGCAGTTCTCAGCTCAGAATGCTTGTTTCTGACATTCTAACAGCTCAATTGGAGCATTTTAGTAATGATCAGTGTTCTTTGTCAAAACTGACATTCTCATCATCCACTGATGCTTTTTGTCACAAAATGCAGTTTTCAGCTCAGAAAGCTTGTTTCTGATATTTTAACAGCTCAATTAGAGCATTTTAGTAATGAACAGTGTTCTTTGTCAAAACTGACATTCTCATCATCCACTGATGCACTTTGTCACAAAATGCAGTTTTATGCTCAGAAAGCTTGTTTCTGACATTCTAACAGCTCAATTAGAGCATTTTAGTAATGATCAGTGTTCTTTGTCAAAAGTGACATTCTCATCATCCACTGATTCACTTTGTCACAAAATGCAGTTCTCAGCTCAGAAAGCTTGTTTCTGACATTCTAACAGCTCAATTAGAGCATTTTAGTAATGAACAGTGTTCTTTGTCAAAACTGACATTCTCATCATCCACTGATGAACTATGTCACAAAATGCAGTTCTCAGCTCAGAAAGCTTGTTTCTGACATTCTAACAGCTCAATTAGAGCATTTTAGTAATGAACAGTGTTCTTTGTCAAAACTGACATTCTCATCATCCACTGATGAACTATGTCACAAAATGCAGTTCTCAGCTCAGAAAGCTTGTTTCTGACATTCTAACAGCTCAATTGGAGCATTTTAGTGATGATCAGTGTTCTTTGTCAAAACTGACATTCTCATCATCCACTGATTCATTTTGTCACAAAATGCAGTTTTCAGCTCAGAAAGCTTGTTTCTGACATTCTAACAGCTCAATTAGAGCATTTTAGTAATGAACAGTAATGACTCAGCTCAGCTCAGTTCTTTGTCAAAACTGACATTCTCATCATCCACTGATGAACTATGTCACAAAATGCATTTCTCAGCTCAGAAAGCTTGTTTCTGACATTCTAACAGCTCAATTGGAGCATTTCAGTAATGATCAGTGTTCTTTGTCAAAAGTGACATTCTCATCATCCACTGATTCACTTTGTCACAAAATGCCATTCTCAGCTCAGAAAGCTTGTTTCTGACATTCTAACAGCTCAATTAGAGCATTTTAGTAATGAACAGTGTTCTTTGTCAAAACTGACATTCTCATCATCCACTGATGCACTATGTCACAAAATGCAGTTCTCAGCTCAGAAAGCTTGTTTCTGACATTCTAACAGCTCAATTAGAGCATTTTAGCAATGATCAGTGTTCTTTGTCAAAAGTGACATTCTCATCATCCACTGATTCACTTTGTCACAAAATGCAGTTCTCAGCTCAGAAAGCTTGTTTCTGACATTCTAACAGCTCAATTAGAGCATTTTAGTAATGATCAGTGTTCTTTGTCAAAAGTGACATTCTCATCATCCACTGATGAACTATGTCACAAAATGCAGTTCTCAGCTCAGAAAGCTTGTTTCTGACATTCTAACAGCTCAATTAGAGCATTTTAGTAATGAACAGTGTTCTTTGTCAAAACTGACATTCTCATCATCCACTGATGAACTATGTCACAAAATGCAGTTCTCAGCTCAGAAACCTTGTTTCTGACATTCTAACAACTCAATTGGAGCATTTTAGTAATGATCAGTGTTCTTTGTCAAAACTGACATTCTCATCATCCACTGATGCTTTTTGTCACAAAATGCAGTTTTCAGCTCAGAAAGCTTGTTTCTGACATTCTAACAGCTCAATTAGAGCATTTTAGTAATGAACAGTGTTCTTTGTCAAAACTGACATTCTCATCATCCACTGATGCTTTTTGTCACAAAATGCAGTTCTCAGCTCAGAAAGCTTGTTTCTGACATTCTAACAACTCAATTAGAGCATTTTAGTAATGAACAGTGTTCTTTGTCAAAACTGACATTCTCATCATCCACTGATTCACTTTGTCACAAAATGCAGTTTTCAGCTCAGAAAGCTTGTTTCTGACATTCTAACAGCTCAATTAGAGCATTTTAGTAATGAACAGTGTTCTTTGTCAAAACTGACATTCTCATCATCCACTGATGAACTATGTCACAAAATGCAGTTCTCAGCTCAGAAAGCTTGTTTCTGACATTCTAACAGCTCAATTAGAGCATTTTAGTAATGAACAGTGTTCTTTGTCAAAACTGACATTCTCATCATCCACTGATGAACTATGTCACAAAATGCAGTTCTCAGCTCAGAATGCTTGTTTCTGACATTCTAACAGCTCAATTGGAGCATTTTAGTAATGATCAGTGTTCTTTGTCAAAACTGACATTCTCATCATCCACTGATGCTTTTTGTCACAAAATGCAGTTTTCAGCTCAGAAAGCTTGTTTCTGATATTTTAACAGCTCAATTAGAGCATTTTAGTAATGAACAGTGTTCTTTGTCAAAACTGACATTCTCATCATCCACTGATGCACTTTGTCACAAAATGCAGTTTTATGCTCAGAAAGCTTGTTTCTGACATTCTAACAGCTCAATTAGAGCATTTTAGTAATGATCAGTGTTCTTTGTCAAAAGTGACATTCTCATCATCCACTGATTCACTTTGTCACAAAATGCAGTTCTCAGCTCAGAAAGCTTGTTTCTGACATTCTAACAGCTCAATTAGAGCATTTTAGTAATGAACAGTGTTCTTTGTCAAAACTGACATTCTCATCATCCACTGATGAACTATGTCACAAAATGCAGTTCTCAGCTCAGAAAGCTTGTTTCTGACATTCTAACAGCTCAATTGGAACATTTCAGTAATGAACAGTGTTCTTTGTCAAAACTGACATTCTCATCATCCACTGATTCACTTTGTCACAAAATGCAGTTTTCAGCTCAGAAAGCTTGTTTCTGACATTCTAACAGCTCAATTAGAGCATTTTAGTAATGAACAGTGTTCTTTGTCAAAACTGACATTCTCATCATCCACGGATGCCTTTTGTCACAAAATGCAGTTTTCAGCTCAGAAAGCTTGTTTCTGACATTCTAACAGCTCAATTGGAGCATTTCAGTAATGAACAGTGTTCTTTGTCAAAACTGACATTCTCATCATCCACTGATGAACTATGTCACAAAATGCAGTTCTCAGCTCAGAAAGCTTGTTTCTGACATTCTAACAACTCAATTGGAGCATTTTAGTAATGATCAGTGTTCTTTGTCAAAACTGACATTCTCATCATCCACTGATGCTTTTTGTCACAAAATGCAGTTTTCAGCTCAGAAAGCTTGTTTCTGACATTCTAACAGCTCAATTAGAGCATTTTAGTAATGAACAGTGTTCTTTGTCAAAACTGACATTCTCATCATCCACTGATGCTTTTTGTCACAAAATGCAGTTCTCAGCTCAGAAAGCTTGTTTCTGACATTCTAACAGCTCAATTAGAGCATTTTAGTAATGAACAGTGTTCTTTGTCAAAACTGACATTCTCATCATCCACTGATGCACTATGTCACAAAATGCAGTTCTCAGCTCAGAAAGCTTGTTTCTGACATTCTAACAGCTCAATTAGAGCATTTTAGCAATGATCAGTGTTCTTTGTCAAAAGTGACATTCTCATCATCCACTGATTCACTTTGTCACAAAATGCAGTTCTCAGCTCAGAAAGCTTGTTTCTGACATTCTAACAGCTCAATTAGAGCATTTTAGTAATGATCAGTGTTCTTTGTCAAAAGTGACATTCTCATCATCCACTGATGAACTATGTCACAAAATGCATTTCTCAGCTCAGAAAGCTTGTTTCTGACATTCTAACAGCTCAATTGGAACATTTCAGTAATGAACAGTGTTCTTTGTCAAAACTGACATTCTCATCATCCACTGATTCACTTTGTCACAAAATGCAGTTTTCAGCTCAGAAAGCTTGTTTCTGACATTCTAACAGCTCAATTAGAGCATTTTAGTAATGATCAGTGTTCTTTGTCAAAACTGACATTCTCATCATCCACTGATGCTTTTTGTCACAAAATGCAGTTTTCAACTCAGAAAGCTTGTTTCTGACATTCTAACAGCTCAATTGGAGCATTTCAGTAATGAACAGTGTTCTTTGTCAAAACTGAC
Source organism: Barbatula barbatula (assembly GCF_947034865.1). Taxonomy (NCBI): domain Eukaryota; kingdom Metazoa; phylum Chordata; class Actinopteri; order Cypriniformes; family Nemacheilidae; genus Barbatula; species Barbatula barbatula. The sequence continues at coordinate 2,135,185 of NC_136783.1, read as the reverse complement.
ATTCTCATCATCCACTGATTCACTTTGTCACAAAATGCAGTTTTCAGCTCAGAAAGCTTGTTTCTGACATTCTAACAGCTCAATTAGAGCATTTTAGTAATGATCAGTGTTCTTTGTCAAAACTGACATTCTCATCATCCACTGATGCTTTTTGTCACAAAATGCAGTTCTCAGCTCAGAAAGCTTGTTTCTGACATTCTAACAGCTCAATTAGAGCATTTTAGTAATGAACAGTGTTCTTTGTCAAAACTGACATTCTCATTATCCACTGATGAACTATGTCACAAAATGCAGTTCTCAGCTCAGAAAGCTTGTTTCTGACATTCTAACAGCTCAATTGGAGCATTTTAGTAATGATCAGTGTTCTTTGTCAAAACTGACATTCTCATCATCCACTGATGAACTTTGTCACAAAATGCAGTTCTCAGCTCAGAAAGCTTGTTTCTGACATTCTAACAGCTCAATTAGAGCATTTTAGTAATGAACAGTGTTCTTTGTCAAAAATGACATTCTCATCATCCACTGATGCACTATGTCACAAAATGCAGTTCTCAGCTCAGAAAGCTTGTTTCTGACATTCTAACAGCTCAATTAGAGCATTTTAGCAATGATCAGTGTTCTTTGTCAAAAGTGACATTCTCATCATCCACTGATTCACTTTGTCACAAAATGCCATTCTCAGCTCAGAAAGCTTGTTTCTGACATTCTAACAGCTCAATTTGAGCATTTTAGTAATGAACAGTGTTCTTTGTCAAAACTGACATTCTCATCATCCACTGATGAACTATGTCACAAAATGCAGTTCTCAGCTCAGAAAGCTTGTTTCTGACATTCTAACAGCTCAATTAGAGCATTTTAGTAATGAACAGTGTTCTTTGTCAAAACTGACATTCTCATCATCCACTGATGAACTATGTCACAAAATGCAGTTCTCAGCTCAGAATGCTTGTTTCTGACATTCTAACAGCTCAATTGGAGCATTTTAGTAATGATCAGTGTTCTTTGTCAAAACTGACATTCTCATCATCCACTGATGCTTTTTGTCACAAAATGCAGTTTTCAGCTCAGAAAGCTTGTTTCTGATATTTTAACAGCTCAATTAGAGCATTTTAGTAATGAACAGTGTTCTTTGTCAAAACTGACATTCTCATCATCCACTTATGCACTTTGTCACAAAATGCAGTTTTATGCTCAGAAAGCTTGTTTCTGACATTCTAACAGCTCAATTAGAGCATTTTAGTAATGATCAGTGTTCTTTGTCAAAAGTGACATTCTCATCATCCACTGATTCACTTTGTCACAAAATGCAGTTCTCAGCTCAGAAAGCTTGTTTCTGACATTCTAACAGCTCAATTAGAGCATTTTAGTAATGAACAGTGTTCTTTGTCAAAACTGACATTCTCATCATCCACTGATGAACTATGTCACAAAATGCAGTTCTCAGCTCAGAAAGCTTGTTTCTGACATTCTAACAGCTCAATTAGAGCATTTTAGTAATGAACAGTGTTCTTTGTCAAAACTGACATTCTCATCATCCACTGATGAACTATGTCACAAAATGCAGTTCTCAGCTCAGAAAGCTTGTTTCTGACATTCTAACAGCTCAATTGGAGCATTTTAGTGATGATCAGTGTTCTTTGTCAAAACTGACATTCTCATCATCCACTGATTCATTTTGTCACAAAATGCAGTTTTCAGCTCAGAAAGCTTGTTTCTGACATTCTAACAGCTCAATTAGAGCATTTTAGTAATGAACAGTGTTCTTTGTCAAAACTGACATTCTCATCATCCACGGATGCCTTTTGTCACAAAATGCAGTTTTCAGCTCAGAAAGCTTGTTTCTGACATTCTAACAGCTCAATTAGAGCATTTTAGTAATGAACAGTGTTCTTTGTCAAAACTGACATTCTCATCATCCACGGATGCCTTTTGTCACAAAATGCAGTTTTCAGCTCAGAAAGCTTGTTTCTGACATTCTAACAGCTCAATTGGAGCATTTCAGTAATGAACAGTGTTCTTTGTCAGAAACTGACATTCTCATCATCCACTGATGAACTATGTCACAAAATGCAGTTCTCAGCTCAGAAAGCTTGTTTCTGACATTCTAACAACTCAATTGGAGCATTTTAGTAATGATCAGTGTTCTTTGTCAAAACTGACATTCTCATCATCCACTGATGCTTTTTGTCACAAAATGCAGTTTTCAGCTCAGAAAGCTTGTTTCTGACATTCTAACAGCTCAATTAGAGCATTTTAGTAATGAACAGTGTTCTTTGTCAAAACTGACATTCTCATCATCCACTGATGCTTTTTGTCACAAAATGCAGTTCTCAGCTCAGAAAGCTTGTTTCTGACATTCTAACAACTCAATTAGAGCATTTTAGTAATGAACAGTGTTCTTTGTCAAAACTGACATTCTCATCATCCACTGATTCACTTTGTCACAAAATGCAGTTTTCAGCTCAGAAAGCTTGTTTCTGACATTCTAACAGCTCAATTAGAGCATTTTAGTAATGAACAGTGTTCTTTGTCAAAACTGACATTCTCATCATCCACTGATGAACTATGTCCCAAAATGCAGTTCTCAGCTCAGAAAGCTTGTTTCTGACATTCTAACAGCTCAATTAGAGCATTTTAGTAATGAACAGTGTTCTTTGTCAAAACTGACATTCTCATCATCCACTGATGAACTATGTCACAAAATGCAGTTCTCAGCTCAGAAAGCTTGTTTCTGACATTCTAACAACTCAATTAGAGCATTTTAGTAATGATCAGTGTTCTTTGTCAAAACTGACATTCTCATCATCCACTGATGAACTATGTCACAAAATCCAGTTCTCAGCTCAGAAAGCTTGTTTCTGACATTCTAACAGCTCAATTAGAGTATTTTAGTAATGCACAGTGTTCTTTGTCAAAACTGACATTCTCATCATCCACTGATTCACTTTGTCACAAAATGCAGTTTTCAGCTCAGAAAGCTTGTTTCTGACATTCTAACAGCTCAATTAGAGCATTTTAGTAATGAACAGTGTTCTTTGTCAAAACTGACATTCTCATCATCCACTGATGAACTATGTCACAAAATGCAGTTCTCAGCTCAGAATGCTTGTTTCTGACATTCTAACAGCTCAATTGGAGCATTTTAGTAATGATCAGTGTTCTTTGTCAAAACTGACATTCTCATCATCCACTGATGCTTTTTGTCACAAAATGCAGTTTTCAGCTCAGAAAGCTTGTTTCTGATATTTTAACAGCTCAATTAGAGCATTTTAGTAATGAACAGTGTTCTTTGTCAAAACTGACATTCTCATCATCCACTGATGCACTTTGTCACAAAATGCAGTTTTATGCTCAGAAAGCTTGTTTCTGACATTCTAACAGCTCAATTAGAGCATTTTAGTAATGATCAGTGTTCTTTGTCAAAAGTGACATTCTCATCATCCACTGATTCACTTTGTCACAAAATGCAGTTCTCAGCTCAGAAAGCTTGTTTCTGACATTCTAACAGCTCAATTAGAGCATTTTAGTAATGAACAGTGTTCTTTGTCAAAACTGACATTCTCATCATCCACTGATGAACTATGTCACAAAATGCAGTTCTCAGCTCAGAAAGCTTGTTTCTGACATTCTAACAGCTCAATTAGAGCATTTTAGTAATGAACAGTGTTCTTTGTCAAAACTGACATTCTCATCATCCACTGATGAACTATGTCACAAAATGCAGTTCTCAGCTCAGAAAGCTTGTTTCTGACATTCTAACAGCTCAATTGGAGCATTTTAGTGATGATCAGTGTTCTTTGTCAAAACTGACATTCTCATCATCCACTGATTCATTTTGTCACAAAATGCAGTTTTCAGCTCAGAAAGCTTGTTTCTGACATTCTAACAGCTCAATTAGAGCATTTTAGTAATGAACAGTGTTCTTTGTCAAAACTGACATTCTCATCATCCACTGATGAACTATGTCACAAAATGCATTTCTCAGCTCAGAAAGCTTGTTTCTGACATTCTAACAGCTCAATTGGAGCATTTCAGTAATGATCAGTGTTCTTTGTCAAAAGTGACATTCTCATCATCCACTGATTCACTTTGTCACAAAATGCCATTCTCAGCTCAGAAAGCTTGTTTCTGACATTCTAACAGCTCAATTAGAGCATTTTAGTAATGAACAGTGTTCTTTGTCAAAACTGACATTCTCATCATCCACTGATGCACTATGTCACAAAATGCAGTTCTCAGCTCAGAAAGCTTGTTTCTGACATTCTAACAGCTCAATTAGAGCATTTTAGCAATGATCAGTGTTCTTTGTCAAAAGTGACATTCTCATCATCCACTGATTCACTTTGTCACAAAATGCAGTTCTCAGCTCAGAAAGCTTGTTTCTGACATTCTAACAGCTCAATTAGAGCATTTTAGTAATGATCAGTGTTCTTTGTCAAAACTGACATTCTCATCATCCACTGATGAACTATGTCACAAAATGCAGTTCTCAGCTCAGAATGCTTGTTTCTGACATTCTAACAGCTCAATTGGAGCATTTTAGTAATGATCAGTGTTCTTTGTCAAAACTGACATTCTCATCATCCACTGATGCTTTTTGTCACAAAATGCAGTTTTCAGCTCAGAAAGCTTGTTTCTGATATTTTAACAGCTCAATTAGAGCATTTTAGTAATGAACAGTGTTCTTTGTCAAAACTGACATTCTCATCATCCACTGATGCACTTTGTCACAAAATGCAGTTTTATGCTCAGAAAGCTTGTTTCTGACATTCTAACAGCTCAATTAGAGCATTTTAGTAATGATCAGTGTTCTTTGTCAAAAGTGACATTCTCATCATCCACTGATTCACTTTGTCACAAAATGCAGTTCTCAGCTCAGAAAGCTTGTTTCTGACATTCTAACAGCTCAATTAGAGCATTTTAGTAATGAACAGTGTTCTTTGTCAAAACTGACATTCTCATCATCCACTGATGAACTATGTCACAAAATGCAGTTCTCAGCTCAGAAAGCTTGTTTCTGACATTCTAACAGCTCAATTAGAGCATTTTAGTAATGAACAGTGTTCTTTGTCAAAACTGACATTCTCATCATCCACTGATGAACTATGTCACAAAATGCAGTTCTCAGCTCAGAAAGCTTGTTTCTGACATTCTAACAGCTCAATTGGAGCATTTTAGTGATGATCAGTGTTCTTTGTCAAAACTGACATTCTCATCATCCACTGATTCATTTTGTCACAAAATGCAGTTTTCAGCTCAGAAAGCTTGTTTCTGACATTCTAACAGCTCAATTAGAGCATTTTAGTAATGAACAGTGTTCTTTGTCAAAACTGACATTCTCATCATCCACTGATGAACTATGTCACAAAATGCATTTCTCAGCTCAGAAAGCTTGTTTCTGACATTCTAACAGCTCAATTGGAGCATTTCAGTAATGATCAGTGTTCTTTGTCAAAAGTGACATTCTCATCATCCACTGATTCACTTTGTCACAAAATGCCATTCTCAGCTCAGAAAGCTTGTTTCTGACATTCTAACAGCTCAATTAGAGCATTTTAGTAATGAACAGTGTTCTTTGTCAAAACTGACATTCTCATCATCCACTGATGCACTATGTCACAAAATGCAGTTCTCAGCTCAGAAAGCTTGTTTCTGACATTCTAACAGCTCAATTAGAGCATTTTAGCAATGATCAGTGTTCTTTGTCAAAAGTGACATTCTCATCATCCACTGATTCACTTTGTCACAAAATGCAGTTCTCAGCTCAGAAAGCTTGTTTCTGACATTCTAACAGCTCAATTAGAGCATTTTAGTAATGATCAGTGTTCTTTGTCAAAAGTGACATTCTCATCATCCACTGATGAACTATGTCACAAAATGCAGTTCTCAGCTCAGAAAGCTTGTTTCTGACATTCTAACAGCTCAATTAGAGCATTTTAGTAATGAACAGTGTTCTTTGTCAAAACTGACATTCTCATCATCCACTGATGAACTATGTCACAAAATGCAGTTCTCAGCTCAGAAACCTTGTTTCTGACATTCTAACAACTCAATTGGAGCATTTTAGTAATGATCAGTGTTCTTTGTCAAAACTGACATTCTCATCATCCACTGATGCTTTTTGTCACAAAATGCAGTTTTCAGCTCAGAAAGCTTGTTTCTGACATTCTAACAGCTCAATTAGAGCATTTTAGTAATGAACAGTGTTCTTTGTCAAAACTGACATTCTCATCATCCACTGATGCTTTTTGTCACAAAATGCAGTTCTCAGCTCAGAAAGCTTGTTTCTGACATTCTAACAACTCAATTAGAGCATTTTAGTAATGAACAGTGTTCTTTGTCAAAACTGACATTCTCATCATCCACTGATTCACTTTGTCACAAAATGCAGTTTTCAGCTCAGAAAGCTTGTTTCTGACATTCTAACAGCTCAATTAGAGCATTTTAGTAATGAACAGTGTTCTTTGTCAAAACTGACATTCTCATCATCCACTGATGAACTATGTCACAAAATGCAGTTCTCAGCTCAGAAAGCTTGTTTCTGACATTCTAACAGCTCAATTAGAGCATTTTAGTAATGAACAGTGTTCTTTGTCAAAACTGACATTCTCATCATCCACTGATGAACTATGTCACAAAATGCAGTTCTCAGCTCAGAATGCTTGTTTCTGACATTCTAACAGCTCAATTGGAGCATTTTAGTAATGATCAGTGTTCTTTGTCAAAACTGACATTCTCATCATCCACTGATGCTTTTTGTCACAAAATGCAGTTTTCAGCTCAGAAAGCTTGTTTCTGATATTTTAACAGCTCAATTAGAGCATTTTAGTAATGAACAGTGTTCTTTGTCAAAACTGACATTCTCATCATCCACTGATGCACTTTGTCACAAAATGCAGTTTTATGCTCAGAAAGCTTGTTTCTGACATTCTAACAGCTCAATTAGAGCATTTTAGTAATGATCAGTGTTCTTTGTCAAAAGTGACATTCTCATCATCCACTGATTCACTTTGTCACAAAATGCAGTTCTCAGCTCAGAAAGCTTGTTTCTGACATTCTAACAGCTCAATTAGAGCATTTTAGTAATGAACAGTGTTCTTTGTCAAAACTGACATTCTCATCATCCACTGATGAACTATGTCACAAAATGCAGTTCTCAGCTCAGAAAGCTTGTTTCTGACATTCTAACAGCTCAATTAGAGCATTTTAGTAATGAACAGTGTTCTTTGTCAAAACTGACATTCTCATCATCCACTGATGAACTATGTCACAAAATGCATTTCTCAGCTCAGAAAGCTTGTTTCTGACATTCTAACAGCTCAATTGGAACATTTCAGTAATGAACAGTGTTCTTTGTCAAAACTGACATTCTTATCATCCACTGATTCACTTTGTCACAAAATGCAGTTTTCAGCTCAGAAAGCTTGTTTCTGACATTCTAACAGCTCAATTAGAGCATTTTAGTAATGAACAGTGTTCTTTGTCAAAACTGACATTCTCATCATCCACTGATTCACTTTGTCACAAAATGCAGTTTTCAGCTCAGAAAGCTTGTTTCTGACATTCTAACAGCTCAATTAGAGCATTTTAGTAATGATCAGTGTTCTTTGTCAAAACTGACATTCTCATCATCCACTGATGCTTTTTGTCACAAAATGCAGTTCTCAGCTCAGAAAGCTTGTTTCTGACATTCTAACAGCTCAATTAGAGCATTTTAGTAATGAACAGTGTTCTTTGTCAAAACTGACATTCTCATCATCCACTGATGAACTATGTCACAAAATGCAGTTCTCAGCTCAGAAAGCTTGTTTCTGACATTCTAACAGCTCAATTGGAGCATTTTAGTAATGATCAGTGTTCTTTGTCAAAACTGACATTCTCATCATCCACTGATGAACTTTGTCACAAAATGCAGTTCTCAGCTAAGAAAGCTTGTTTCTGACATTCTAACAGCTCAATTAGAGCATTTTAGTAATGAACAGTGTTCTTTGTCAAAACTGACATTCTCATCATCCACTGATGCACTATGTCACAAAATGCAGTTCTCAGCTCAGAAAGCTTGTTTCTGACATTCTAACAGCTCAATTAGAGCATTTTAGCAATGATCAGTGTTCTTTGTCAAAAGTGACATTCTCATCATCCACTGATTCACTTTGTCACAAAATGCCATTCTCAGCTCAGAAAGCTTGTTTCTGACATTCTAACAGCTCAATTTGAGCATTTTAGTAATGAAAAGTGTTCTTTGTCAAAACTGACATTCTCATCATCCACTGATGAACTATGTCACAAAATGCAGTTCTCAGCTCAGAAAGCTTGTTTCTGACATTCTAACAGCTCAATTAGAGCATTTTAGTAATGAACAGTGTTCTTTGTCAAAACTGACATTCTCATCATCCACTGATGAACTATGTCACAAAATGCAGTTCTCAGCTCAGAATGCTTGTTTCTGACATTCTAACAGCTCAATTGGAGCATTTTAGTAATGATCAGTGTTCTTTGTCAAAACTGACATTCTCATCATCCACTGATGCTTTTTGTCACAAAATGCAGTTTTCAGCTCAGAAAGCTTGTTTCTGATATTTTAACAGCTCAATTAGAGCATTTTAGTAATGAACAGTGTTCTTTGTCAAAACTGACATTCTCATCATCCACTTATGCACTTTGTCACAAAATGCAGTTTTATGCTCAGAAAGCTTGTTTCTGACATTCTAACAGCTCAATTAGAGCATTTTAGTAATGATCAGTGTTCTTTGTCAAAAGTGACATTCTCATCATCCACTGATTCACTTTGTCACAAAATGCAGTTCTCAGCTCAGAAAGCTTGTTTCTGACATTCTAACAGCTCAATTAGAGCATTTTAGTAATGAACAGTGTTCTTTGTCAAAACTGACATTCTCATCATCCACTGATGAACTATGTCACAAAATGCAGTTCTCAGCTCAGAAAGCTTGTTTCTGACATTCTAACAGCTCAATTAGAGCATTTTAGTAATGAACAGTGTTCTTTGTCAAAACTGACATTCTCATCATCCACTGATGAACTATGTCACAAAATGCAGTTCTCAGCTCAGAAAGCTTGTTTCTGACATTCTAACAGCTCAATTGGAGCATTTTAGTGATGATCAGTGTTCTTTGTCAAAACTGACATTCTCATCATCCACTGATTCATTTTGTCACAAAATGCAGTTTTCAGCTCAGAAAGCTTGTTTCTGACATTCTAACAGCTCAATTAGAGCATTTTAGTAATGAACAGTGTTCTTTGTCAAAACTGACATTCTCATCATCCACGGATGCCTTTTGTCACAAAATGCAGTTTTCAGCTCAGAAAGCTTGTTTCTGACATTCTAACAGCTCAATTGGAGCATTTCAGTAATGAACAGTGTTCTTTGTCAAAACTGACATTCTCATCATCCACTGATGAACTATGTCACAAAATGCAGTTCTCAGCTCAGAAAGCTTGTTTCTGACATTCTAACAACTCAATTGGAGCATTTTAGTAATGATCAGTGTTCTTTGTCAAAACTGACATTCTCATCATCCACTGATGCTTTTTGTCACAAAATGCAGTTTTCAGCTCAGAAAGCTTGTTTCTGACATTCTAACAGCTCAATTAGATCATTTTAGTAATGAACAGTGTTCTTTGTCAAAACTGACATTCTCATCATCCACTGATGCTTTTTGTCACAAAATGCAGTTCTCAGCTCAGAAAGCTTGTTTCTGACATTCTAACAGCTCAATTAGAGCATTTTAGTAATGAACAGTGTTCTTTGTCAAAACTGACATTCTCATCATCCACTGATGCACTATGTCACAAAATGCAGTTCTCAGCTCAGAAAGCTTGTTTCTGACATTCTAACAGCTCAATTTGAGCATTTTAGCAATGATCAGTGTTCTTTGTCAAAAGTGACATTCTCATCATCCACTGATTCACTTTGTCACAAAATGCAGTTCTCAGCTCAGAAAGCTTGTTTCTGACATTCTAACAGCTCAATTAGAGCATTTTAGTAATGATCAGTGTTCTTTGTCAAAAGTGACATTCTCATCATCCACTGATGAACTATGTCACAAAATGCATTTCTCAGCTCAGAAAGCTTGTTTCTGACATTCTAACAGCTCAATTGGAACATTTCAGTAATGAACAGTGTTCTTTGTCAAAACTGACATTCTCATCATCCACTGATTCACTTTGTCACAAAATGCAGTTTTCAGCTCAGAAAGCTTGTTTCTGACATTCTAACAGCTCAATTAGAGCATTTTAGTAATGATCAGTGTTCTTTGTCAAAACTGACATTCTCATCATCCACTGATGCTTTTTGTCACAAAATGCAGTTTTCAACTCAGAAAGCTTGTTTCTGACATTCTAACAGCTCAATTGGAGCATTTCAGTAATGAACAGTGTTCTTTGTCAAAACTGACATTCTCATCATCCACTGATTCACTTTGTCACAAAATGCAGTTTTCAGCTCAGAAAGCTTGTTTCTGACATTCTAACAGCTCAATTAGAGCATTTTAGTAATGATCAGTGTTCTTTGTCAAAACTGACATTCTCATCATCCACTGATGCTTTTTGTCACAAAATGCAGTTCTCAGCTCAGAAAGCTTGTTTCTGACATTCTAACAGCTCAATTAGAGCATTTTAGTAATGAACAGTGTTCTTTGTCAAAACTGACATTCTCATCATCCACTGATGAACTATGTCACAAAATGCAGTTCTCAGCTCAGAAAGCTTGTTTCTGACATTCTAACAGCTCAATTGGAGCATTTTAGTAATGATCAGTGTTCTTTGTCAAAACTGACATTCTCATCATCCACTGATGAACTTTGTCACAAAATGCAGTTCTCAGCTCAGAAAGCTTGTTTCTGACATTCTAACAGCTCAATTAGAGCATTTTAGTAATGAACAGTGTTCTTTGTCAAAACTGACATTCTCATCATCCACTGATGCACTATGTCACAAAATGCAGTTCTCAGCTCAGAAAGCTTGTTTCTGACATTCTAACAGCTCAATTAGAGCATTTTAGCAATGATCAGTGTTCTTTGTCAAAAGTGACATTCTCATCATCCACTGATTCACTTTGTCACAAAATGCCATTCTCAGCTCAGAAAGCTTGTTTCTGACATTCTAACAGCTCAATTTGAGCATTTTAGTAATGAACAGTGTTCTTTGTCAAAACTGACATTCTCATCATCCACTGATGAACTATGTCACAAAATGCAGTTCTCAGCTCAGAAAGCTTGTTTCTGACATTCTAACAGCTCAATTAGAGCATTTTAGTAATGAACAGTGTTCTTTGTCAAAACTGACATTCTCATCATCCACTGATGAACTATGTCACAAAATGCAGTTCTCAGCTCAGAATGCTTGTTTCTGACATTCTAACAGCTCAATTGGAGCATTTTAGTAATGATCAGTGTTCTTTGTCAAAACTGACATTCTCATCATCCACTGATGCTTTTTGTCACAAAATGCAGTTTTCAGCTCAGAAAGCTTGTTTCTGATATTTTAACAGCTCAATTAGAGCATTTTAGTAATGAACAGTGTTCTTTGTCAAAACTGACATTCTCATCATCCACTTATGCACTTTGTCACAAAATGCAGTTTTATGCTCAGAAAGCTTGTTTCTGACATTCTAACAGCTCAATTAGAGCATTTTAGTAATGATCAGTGTTCTTTGTCAAAAGTGACATTCTCATCATCCACTGATTCACTTTGTCACAAAATGCAGTTCTCAGCTCAGAAAGCTTGTTTCTGACATTCTAACAGCTCAATTAGAGCATTTTAGTAATGAACAGTGTTCTTTGTCAAAACTGACATTCTCATCATCCACTGATGAACTATGTCACAAAATGCAGTTCTCAGCTCAGAAAGCTTGTTTCTGACATTCTAACAGCTCAATTAGAGCATTTTAGTAATGAACAGTGTTCTTTGTCAAAACTGACATTCTCATCATCCACTGATGAACTATGTCACAAAATGCAGTTCTCAGCTCAGAAAGCTTGTTTCTGACATTCTAACAGCTCAATTGGAGCATTTTAGTGATGATCAGTGTTCTTTGTCAAAACTGACATTCTCATCATCCACTGATTCATTTTGTCACAAAATGCAGTTTTCAGCTCAGAAAGCTTGTTTCTGACATTCTAACAGCTCAATTAGAGCATTTTAGTAATGAACAGTGTTCTTTGTCAAAACTGACATTCTCATCATCCACGGATGCCTTTTGTCACAAAATGCAGTTTTCAGCTCAGAAAGCTTGTTTCTGACATTCTAACAGCTCAATTGGAGCATTTCAGTAATGAACAGTGTTCTTTGTCAAAACTGACATTCTCATCATCCACTGATGAACTATGTCACAAAATGCAGTTCTCAGCTCAGAAAGCTTGTTTCTGACATTCTAACAGCTCAATTAGAGCATTTTAGTAATGATCAGTGTTCTTTGTCAAAACTGACATTCTCATCATCCACTGATGCTTTTTGTCACAAAATTCAGTTTTCAACTCAGAAAGCTTGTTTCTGACATTCTAACAGCTCAATTGGAGCATTTCAGTAATGAACAGTGTTCTTTGTCAAAACTGACATTCTCATCATCCACTGATTCACTTTGTCACAAAATGCAGTTTTCAGCTCAGAAAGCTTGTTTCTGACATTCTAACAGCTCAATTAGAGCATTTTAGTAATGATCAGTGTTCTTTGTCAAAACTGACATTCTCATCATCCACTGATGCTTTTTGTCACAAAATGCAGTTCTCAGCTCAGAAAGCTTGTTTCTGACATTCTAACAGCTCAATTAGAGCATTTTAGTAATGAACAGTGTTCTTTGTCAAAACTGACATTCTCATCATCCACTGATGAACTATGTCACAAAATGCAGTTCTCAGCTCAGAAAGCTTGTTTCTGACATTCTAACAGCTCAATTGGAGCATTTTAGTAATGATCAGTGTTCTTTGTCAAAACTGACATTCTCATCATCCACTGATGAACTTTGTCACAAAATGCAGTTCTCAGCTCAGAAAGCTTGTTTCTGACATTCTAACAGCTCAATTAGAGCATTTTAGTAATGAACAGTGTTCTTTGTCAAAACTGACATTCTCATCATCCACTGATGCACTATGTCACAAAATGCAGTTCTCAGCTCAGAAAGCTTGTTTCTGACATTCTAACAGCTCAATTAGAGCATTTTAGCAATGATCAGTGTTCTTTGTCAAAAGTGACATTCTCATCATCCACTGATTCACTTTGTCACAAAATGCCATTCTCAGCTCAGAAAGCTTGTTTCTGACATTCTAACAGCTCAATTAGAGCATTTTAGCAATGATCAGTGTTCTTTGTCAAAAGTGACATTCTCATCATCCACTGATGAACTATGTCACAAAATGCAGTTCTCAGCTCAGAAAGCTTGTTTCTGACATTCTAACAGCTCAATTAGAGCATTTTAGTAATGAACAGTGTTCTTTGTCAAAACTGACATTCTCATCATCCACTGATGAACTATGTCACAAAATGCAGTTCTCAGCTCAGAAAGCTTGTTTCTGACATTTTAACAGCTCAATTGGAGCATTTTAGTGATGATAAGTGTTCTTTGTCAAAACTGACATTCTCATCATCCACTGATTCATTTTGTCACAAAATGCAGTTTTCAGCTCAGAAAGCTTGTTTCTGACATTCTAACAGCTCAATTAGAGCATTTTAGTAATGAACAGTGTTCTTTGTCAAAACTGACATTCTCATCATCCACTGATGAACTATGTCACAAAATGCAGTTCTCAGCTCAGAAAGCTTGTTTCTGACATTCTAACAGCTCAATTAGAGCATTTTAGTAATGAACAGTGTTCTTTGTCAAAACTGACATTCTCATCATCCACTGATGAACTATGTCACAAAATGCAGTTCTCAGCTCAGAAAGCTTGTTTCTGACATTCTAACAGCTCAATTGGAGCATTTTAGTGATGATCAGTGTTCTTTGTCAAAACTGACATTCTCATCATCCACTGATTCATTTTGTCACAAAATGCAGTTTTCAGCTCAGAAAGCTTGTTTCTGACATTCTAACAGCTCAATTAGAGCATTTTAGTAATGAACAGTGTTCTTTGTCAAAACTGACATTCTCATCATCCACTGATGAACTATGTCACAAAATGCATTTCTCAGCTCAGAAAGCTTGTTTCTGACATTCTAACAGCTCAATTGGAGCATTTCAGTAATGATCAGTGTTCTTTGTCAAAAGTGACATTCTCATCATCCACTGATTCACTTTGTCACAAAATGCCATTCTCAGCTCAGAAAGCTTGTTTCTGACATTCTAACAGCTCAATTAGAGCATTTTAGTAATGAACAGTGTTCTTTGTCAAAACTGACATTCTCATCATCCACTGATGCACTATGTCACAAAATGCAGTTCTCAGCTCAGAAAGCTTGTTTCTGACATTCTAACAGCTCAATTAGAGCATTTTAGCAATGATCAGTGTTCTTTGTCAAAAGTGACATTCTCATCATCCACTGATTCACTTTGTCACAAAATGCAGTTCTCAGCTCAGAAAGCTTGTTTCTGACATTCTAACAGCTCAATTAGAGCATTTTAGTAATGATCAGTGTTCTTTGTCAAAAGTGACATTCTCATCATCCACTGATGAACTATGTCACAAAATGCAGTTCTCAGCTCAGAAAGCTTGTTTCTGACATTCTAACAGCTCAATTAGAGCATTTTAGTAATGAACAGTGTTCTTTGTCAAAACTGACATTCTCATCATCCACTGATGCTTTTTGTCACAAAATGCAGTTCTCAGCTCAGAAAGCTTGTTTCTGACATTCTAACAGCTCATTTGGAGCATTTTAGTGATGATAAGTGTTCTTTGTCAAAACTGACATTCTCATCATCCACAGATTCATTTTGTCACAAAATGCAGTTTTCAGCTCAGAAAGCTTGTTTCTGACATTCTAACAGCTCAATTAGAGCATTTTAGTAATGAACAGTGTTCTTTGTCAAAACTGACATTCTCATCATCCACTGATGAACTATGTCACAAAATGCAGTTCTCAGCTCAGAAAGCTTGTTTCTGACATTCTAACAGCTCAATTGGAGCATTTTAGTGATGATCAGTGTTCTTTGTCAAAACTGACATTCTCATCATCCACTGATTCATTTTGTCACAAAATGCAGTTTTCAGCTCAGAAAGCTTGTTTCTGACATTCTAACAGCTCAATTAGAGCATTTTAGTAATGAACAGTGTTCTTTGTCAAAACTGACATTCTCATCATCCACTGATGAACTATGTCACAAAATGCAGTTCTCAGCTCAGAATGCTTGTTTCTGACATTCTAACAGCTCAATTGGAGCATTTTAGTAATGATCAGTGTTCTTTGTCAAAACTGACATTCTCATCATCCACTGATGCTTTTTGTCACAAAATGCAGTTTTCAGCTCAGAAAGCTTGTTTCTGATATTTTAACAGCTCAATTAGAGCATTTTAGTAATGAACAGTGTTCTTTGTCAAAACTGACATTCTCATCATCCACTTATGCACTTTGTCACAAAATGCAGTTTTATGCTCAGAAAGCTTGTTTCTGACATTCTAACAGCTCAATTAGAGCATTTTAGTAATGATCAGTGTTCTTTGTCAAAAGTGACATTCTCATCATCCACTGATTCACTTTGTCACAAAATGCAGTTCTCAGCTCAGAAAGCTTGTTTCTGACATTCTAACAGCTCAATTAGAGCATTTTAGTAATGAACAGTGTTCTTTGTCAAAACTGACATTCTCATCATCCACTGATGAACTATGTCACAAAATGCAGTTCTCAGCTCAGAAAGCTTGTTTCTGACATTCTAACAGCTCAATTAGAGCATTTTAGTAATGAACAGTGTTCTTTGTCAAAACTGACATTCTCATCATCCACTGATGAACTATGTCACAAAATGCAGTTCTCAGCTCAGAAAGCTTGTTTCTGACATTCTAACAGCTCAATTGGAGCATTTTAGTGATGATCAGTGTTCTTTGTCAAAACTGACATTCTCATCATCCACTGATTCATTTTGTCACAAAATGCAGTTTTCAGCTCAGAAAGCTTGTTTCTGACATTCTAACAGCTCAATTAGAGCATTTTAGTAATGAACAGTGTTCTTTGTCAAAACTGACATTCTCATCATCCACGGATGCCTTTTGTCACAAAATGCAGTTTTCAGCTCAGAAAGCTTGTTTCTGACATTCTAACAGCTCAATTGGAACATTTCAGTAATGAACAGTGTTCTTTGTCAAAACTGACATTCTCATCATCCACTGATTCACTTTGTCACAAAATGCAGTTTTCAGCTCAGAAAGCTTGTTTCTGACATTCTAACAGCTCAATTAGAGCATTTTAGTAATGAACAGTGTTCTTTGTCAAAACTGACATTCTCATCATCCACGGATGCCTTTTGTCACAAAATGCAGTTTTCAGCTCAGAAAGCTTGTTTCTGACATTCTAACAGCTCAATTGGAGCATTTCAGTAATGAACAGTGTTCTTTGTCAAAACTGACATTCTCATCATCCACTGATGAACTATGTCACAAAATGCAGTTCTCAGCTCAGAAAGCTTGTTTCTGACATTCTAACAACTCAATTGGAGCATTTTAGTAATGATCAGTGTTCTTTGTCAAAACTGACATTCTCATCATCCACTGATGCTTTTTGTCACAAAATGCAGTTTTCAGCTCAGAAAGCTTGTTTCTGACATTCTAACAGCTCAATTAGAGCATTTTAGTAATGAACAGTGTTCTTTGTCAAAACTGACATTCTCATCATCCACTGATGCTTTTTGTCACAAAATGCAGTTCTCAGCTCAGAAAGCTTGTTTCTGACATTCTAACAGCTCAATTAGAGCATTTTAGTAATGAACAGTGTTCTTTGTCAAAACTGACATTCTCATCATCCACTGATGCACTATGTCACAAAATGCAGTTCTCAGCTCAGAAAGCTTGTTTCTGACATTCTAACAGCTCAATTAGAGCATTTTAGCAATGATCAGTGTTCTTTGTCAAAAGTGACATTCTCATCATCCACTGATTCACTTTGTCACAAAATGCAGTTCTCAGCTCAGAAAGCTTGTTTCTGACATTCTAACAGCTCAATTAGAGCATTTTAGTAATGATCAGTGTTCTTTGTCAAAAGTGACATTCTCATCATCCACTGATGAACTATGTCACAAAATGCATTTCTCAGCTCAGAAAGCTTGTTTCTGACATTCTAACAGCTCAATTGGAACATTTCAGTAATGAACAGTGTTCTTTGTCAAAACTGACATTCTCATCATCCACTGATTCACTTTGTCACAAAATGCAGTTTTCAGCTCAGAAAGCTTGTTTCTGACATTCTAACAGCTCAATTAGAGCATTTTAGTAATGATCAGTGTTCTTTGTCAAAACTGACATTCTCATCATCCACTGATGCTTTTTGTCACAAAATGCAGTTTTCAACTCAGAAAGCTTGTTTCTGACATTCTAACAGCTCAATTGGAGCATTTCAGTAATGAACAGTGTTCTTTGTCAAAACTGACATTCTCATCATCCACTGATTCACTTTGTCACAAAATGCAGTTTTCAGCTCAGAAAGCTTGTTTCTGACATTCTAACAGCTCAATTAGAGCATTTTAGTAATGATCAGTGTTCTTTGTCAAAACTGACATTCTCATCATCCACTGATGCTTTTTGTCACAAAATGCAGTTCTCAGCTCAGAAAGCTTGTTTCTGACATTCTAACAGCTCAATTAGAGCATTTTAGTAATGAACAGTGTTCTTTGTCAAAACTGACATTCTCATCATCCACTGATGCACTATGTCACAAAATGCAGTTCTCAGCTCAGAAAGCTTGTTTCTGACATTCTAACAGCTCAATTAGAGCATTTTAGCAATGATCAGTGTTCTTTGTCAAAAGTGACATTCTCATCATCCACTGATTCACTTTGTCACAAAATGCCATTCTCAGCTCAGAAAGCTTGTTTCTGACATTCTAACAGCTCAATTTGAGCATTTTAGTAATGAACAGTGTTCTTTGTCAAAACTGACATTCTCATCATCCACTGATGAACTATGTCACAAAATGCAGTTCTCAGCTCAGAAAGCTTGTTTCTGACATTCTAACAGCTCAATTAGAGCATTTTAGTAATGAACAGTGTTCTTTGTCAAAACTGACATTCTCATCATCCACTGATGAACTATGTCACAAAATGCAGTTCTCAGCTCAGAATGCTTGTTTCTGACATTCTAACAGCTCAATTGGAGCATTTTAGTAATGATCAGTGTTCTTTGTCAAAACTGACATTCTCATCATCCACTGATGCTTTTTGTCACAAAATGCAGTTTTCAGCTCAGAAAGCTTGTTTCTGATATTTTAACAGCTCAATTAGAGCATTTTAGTAATGAACAGTGTTCTTTGTCAAAACTGACATTCTCATCATCCACTTATGCACTTTGTCACAAAATGCAGTTTTATGCTCAGAAAGCTTGTTTCTGACATTCTAACAGCTCAATTAGAGCATTTTAGTAATGATCAGTGTTCTTTGTCAAAAGTGACATTCTCATCATCCACTGATTCACTTTGTCACAAAATGCAGTTCTCAGCTCAGAAAGCTTGTTTCTGACATTCTAACAGCTCAATTAGAGCATTTTAGTAATGAACAGTGTTCTTTGTCAAAACTGACATTCTCATCATCCACTGATGAACTATGTCACAAAATGCAGTTCTCAGCTCAGAAAGCTTGTTTCTGACATTCTAACAGCTCAATTAGAGCATTTTAGTAATGAACAGTGTTCTTTGTCAAAACTGACATTCTCATCATCCACTGATGAACTATGTCACAAAATGCAGTTCTCAGCTCAGAAAGCTTGTTTCTGACATTCTAACAGCTCAATTGGAGCATTTTAGTGATGATCAGTGTTCTTTGTCAAAACTGACATTCTCATCATCCACTGATTCATTTTGTCACAAAATGCAGTTTTCAGCTCAGAAAGCTTGTTTCTGACATTCTAACAGCTCAATTAGAGCATTTTAGTAATGAACAGTGTTCTTTGTCAAAACTGACATTCTCATCATCCACGGATGCCTTTTGTCACAAAATGCAGTTTTCAGCTCAGAAAGCTTGTTTCTGACATTCTAACAGCTCAATTGGAGCATTTCAGTAATGAACAGTGTTCTTTGTCAAAACTGACATTCTCATCATCCACTGATGAACTATGTCACAAAATGCAGTTCTCAGCTCAGAAAGCTTGTTTCTGACATTCTAACAGCTCAATTAGAGCATTTTAGTAATGAACAGTGTTCTTTGTCAAAACTGACATTCTCATCATCCACGGATGCCTTTTGTCACAAAATGCAGTTTTCAGCTCAGAAAGCTTGTTTCTGACATTCTAACAGCTCAATTGGAGCATTTCAGTAATGAACAGTGTTCTTTGTCAAAACTGACATTCTCATCATCCACTGATGAACTATGTCACAAAATGCAGTTCTCAGCTCAGAAAGCTTGTTTCTGACATTCTAACAACTCAATTGGAGCATTTTAGTAATGATCAGTGTTCTTTGTCAAAACTGACATTCTCATCATCCACTGATGCTTTTTGTCACAAAATGCAGTTTTCAGCTCAGAAAGCTTGTTTCTGACATTCTAACAGCTCAATTAGAGCATTTTAGTAATGAACAGTGTTCTTTGTCAAAACTGACATTCTCATCATCCACTGATGCTTTTTGTCACAAAATGCAGTTCTCAGCTCAGAAAGCTTGTTTCTGACATTCTAACAGCTCAATTAGAGCATTTTAGTAATGAACAGTGTTCTTTGTCAAAACTGACATTCTCATCATCCACTGATGCACTATGTCACAAAATGCAGTTCTCAGCTCAGAAAGCTTGTTTCTGACATTCTAACAGCTCAATTAGAGCATTTTAGCAATGATCAGTGTTCTTTGTCAAAAGTGACATTCTCATCATCCACTGATTCACTTTGTCACAAAATGCAGTTCTCAGCTCAGAAAGCTTGTTTCTGACATTCTAACAGCTCAATTAGAGCATTTTAGTAATGATCAGTGTTCTTTGTCAAAAGTGACATTCTCATCATCCACTGATGAACTATGTCACAAAATGCATTTCTCAGCTCAGAAAGCTTGTTTCTGACATTCTAACAGCTCAATTGGAACATTTCAGTAATGAACAGTGTTCTTTGTCAAAACTGACATTCTCATCATCCACTGATTCACTTTGTCACAAAATGCAGTTTTCAGCTCAGAAAGCTTGTTTCTGACATTCTAACAGCTCAATTAGAGCATTTTAGTAATGATCAGTGTTCTTTGTCAAAACTGACATTCTCATCATCCACTGATGCTTTTTGTCACAAAATGCAGTTTTCAACTCAGAAAGCTTGTTTCTGACATTCTAACAGCTCAATTGGAGCATTTCAGTAATGAACAGTGTTCTTTGTCAAAACTGACATTCTCATCATCCACTGATTCACTTTGTCACAAAATGCAGTTTTCAGCTCAGAAAGCTTGTTTCTGACATTCTAACAGCTCAATTAGAGCATTTTAGTAATGATCAGTGTTCTTTGTCAAAACTGACATTCTCATCATCCACTGATGCTTTTTGTCACAAAATGCAGTTCTCAGCTCAGAAAGCTTGTTTCTGACATTCTAACAGCTCAATTAGAGCATTTTAGTAATGAACAGTGTTCTTTGTCAAAACTGACATTCTCATCATCCACTGATGCACTATGTCACAAAATGCAGTTCTCAGCTCAGAAAGCTTGTTTCTGACATTCTAACAGCTCAATTAGAGCATTTTAGCAATGATCAGTGTTCTTTGTCAAAAGTGACATTCTCATCATCCACTGATTCACTTTGTCACAAAATGCCATTCTCAGCTCAGAAAGCTTGTTTCTGACATTCTAACAGCTCAATTTGAGCATTTTAGTAATGAACAGTGTTCTTTGTCAAAACTGACATTCTCATCATCCACTGATGAACTATGTCACAAAATGCAGTTCTCAGCTCAGAAAGCTTGTTTCTGACATTCTAACAGCTCAATTAGAGCATTTTAGTAATGAACAGTGTTCTTTGTCAAAACTGACATTCTCATCATCCACTGATGAACTATGTCACAAAATGCAGTTCTCAGCTCAGAATGCTTGTTTCTGACATTCTAACAGCTCAATTGGAGCATTTTAGTAATGATCAGTGTTCTTTGTCAAAACTGACATTCTCATCATCCACTGATGCTTTTTGTCACAAAATGCAGTTTTCAGCTCAGAAAGCTTGTTTCTGATATTTTAACAGCTCAATTAGAGCATTTTAGTAATGAACAGTGTTCTTTGTCAAAACTGACATTCTCATCATCCACTTATGCACTTTGTCACAAAATGCAGTTTTATGCTCAGAAAGCTTGTTTCTGACATTCTAACAGCTCAATTAGAGCATTTTAGTAATGATCAGTGTTCTTTGTCAAAAGTGACATTCTCATCATCCACTGATTCACTTTGTCACAAAATGCAGTTCTCAGCTCAGAAAGCTTGTTTCTGACATTCTAACAGCTCAATTAGAGCATTTTAGTAATGAACAGTGTTCTTTGTCAAAACTGACATTCTCATCATCCACTGATGAACTATGTCACAAAATGCAGTTCTCAGCTCAGAAAGCTTGTTTCTGACATTCTAACAGCTCAATTAGAGCATTTTAGTAATGAACAGTGTTCTTTGTCAAAACTGACATTCTCATCATCCACTGATGAACTATGTCACAAAATGCAGTTCTCAGCTCAGAAAGCTTGTTTCTGACATTCTAACAGCTCAATTGGAGCATTTTAGTGATGATCAGTGTTCTTTGTCAAAACTGACATTCTCATCATCCACTGATTCATTTTGTCACAAAATGCAGTTTTCAGCTCAGAAAGCTTGTTTCTGACATTCTAACAGCTCAATTAGAGCATTTTAGTAATGAACAGTGTTCTTTGTCAAAACTGACATTCTCATCATCCACGGATGCCTTTTGTCACAAAATGCAGTTTTCAGCTCAGAAAGCTTGTTTCTGACATTCTAACAGCTCAATTGGAGCATTTCAGTAATGAACAGTGTTCTTTGTCAAAACTGACATTCTCATCATCCACTGATGAACTATGTCACAAAATGCAGTTCTCAGCTCAGAAAGCTTGTTTCTGACATTCTAACAGCTCAATTAGAGCATTTTAGTAATGATCAGTGTTCTTTGTCAAAACTGACATTCTCATCATCCACTGATGCTTTTTGTCACAAAATTCAGTTTTCAACTCAGAAAGCTTGTTTCTGACATTCTAACAGCTCAATTGGAGCATTTCAGTAATGAACAGTGTTCTTTGTCAAAACTGACATTCTCATCATCCACTGATTCACTTTGTCACAAAATGCAGTTTTCAGCTCAGAAAGCTTGTTTCTGACATTCTAACAGCTCAATTAGAGCATTTTAGTAATGATCAGTGTTCTTTGTCAAAACTGACATTCTCATCATCCACTGATGCTTTTTGTCACAAAATGCAGTTCTCAGCTCAGAAAGCTTGTTTCTGACATTCTAACAGCTCAATTAGAGCATTTTAGTAATGAACAGTGTTCTTTGTCAAAACTGACATTCTCATCATCCACTGATGAACTATGTCACAAAATGCAGTTCTCAGCTCAGAAAGCTTGTTTCTGACATTCTAACAGCTCAATTGGAGCATTTTAGTAATGATCAGTGTTCTTTGTCAAAACTGACATTCTCATCATCCACTGATGAACTTTGTCACAAAATGCAGTTCTCAGCTCAGAAAGCTTGTTTCTGACATTCTAACAGCTCAATTAGAGCATTTTAGTAATGAACAGTGTTCTTTGTCAAAACTGACATTCTCATCATCCACTGATGCACTATGTCACAAAATGCAGTTCTCAGCTCAGAAAGCTTGTTTCTGACATTCTAACAGCTCAATTAGAGCATTTTAGCAATGATCAGTGTTCTTTGTCAAAAGTGACATTCTCATCATCCACTGATTCACTTTGTCACAAAATGCCATTCTCAGCTCAGAAAGCTTGTTTCTGACATTCTAACAGCTCAATTAGAGCATTTTAGCAATGATCAGTGTTCTTTGTCAAAAGTGACATTCTCATCATCCACTGATGAACTATGTCACAAAATGCAGTTCTCAGCTCAGAAAGCTTGTTTCTGACATTCTAACAGCTCAATTAGAGCATTTTAGTAATGAACAGTGTTCTTTGTCAAAACTGACATTCTCATCATCCACTGATGAACTATGTCACAAAATGCAGTTCTCAGCTCAGAAAGCTTGTTTCTGACATTTTAACAGCTCAATTGGAGCATTTTAGTGATGATAAGTGTTCTTTGTCAAAACTGACATTCTCATCATCCACTGATTCATTTTGTCACAAAATGCAGTTTTCAGCTCAGAAAGCTTGTTTCTGACATTCTAACAGCTCAATTAGAGCATTTTAGTAATGAACAGTGTTCTTTGTCAAAACTGACATTCTCATCATCCACTGATGAACTATGTCACAAAATGCAGTTCTCAGCTCAGAAAGCTTGTTTCTGACATTCTAACAGCTCAATTAGAGCATTTTAGTAATGAACAGTGTTCTTTGTCAAAACTGACATTCTCATCATCCACTGATGAACTATGTCACAAAATGCAGTTCTCAGCTCAGAAAGCTTGTTTCTGACATTCTAACAGCTCAATTGGAGCATTTTAGTGATGATCAGTGTTCTTTGTCAAAACTGACATTCTCATCATCCACTGATTCATTTTGTCACAAAATGCAGTTTTCAGCTCAGAAAGCTTGTTTCTGACATTCTAACAGCTCAATTAGAGCATTTTAGTAATGAACAGTGTTCTTTGTCAAAACTGACATTCTCATCATCCACTGATGAACTATGTCACAAAATGCATTTCTCAGCTCAGAAAGCTTGTTTCTGACATTCTAACAGCTCAATTGGAGCATTTCAGTAATGATCAGTGTTCTTTGTCAAAAGTGACATTCTCATCATCCACTGATTCACTTTGTCACAAAATGCCATTCTCAGCTCAGAAAGCTTGTTTCTGACATTCTAACAGCTCAATTAGAGCATTTTAGTAATGAACAGTGTTCTTTGTCAAAACTGACATTCTCATCATCCACTGATGCACTATGTCACAAAATGCAGTTCTCAGCTCAGAAAGCTTGTTTCTGACATTCTAACAGCTCAATTAGAGCATTTTAGCAATGATCAGTGTTCTTTGTCAAAAGTGACATTCTCATCATCCACTGATTCACTTTGTCACAAAATGCAGTTCTCAGCTCAGAAAGCTTGTTTCTGACATTCTAACAGCTCAATTAGAGCATTTTAGTAATGATCAGTGTTCTTTGTCAAAAGTGACATTCTCATCATCCACTGATGAACTATGTCACAAAATGCAGTTCTCAGCTCAGAAAGCTTGTTTCTGACATTCTAACAGCTCAATTAGAGCATTTTAGTAATGAACAGTGTTCTTTGTCAAAACTGACATTCTCATCATCCACTGATGCTTTTTGTCACAAAATGCAGTTCTCAGCTCAGAAAGCTTGTTTCTGACATTCTAACAGCTCATTTGGAGCATTTTAGTGATGATAAGTGTTCTTTGTCAAAACTGACATTCTCATCATCCACAGATTCATTTTGTCACAAAATGCAGTTTTCAGCTCAGAAAGCTTGTTTCTGACATTCTAACAGCTCAATTAGAGCATTTTAGTAATGAACAGTGTTCTTTGTCAAAACTGACATTCTCATCATCCACTGATGAACTATGTCACAAAATGCAGTTCTCAGCTCAGAAAGCTTGTTTCTGACATTCTAACAGCTCAATTGGAGCATTTTAGTGATGATCAGTGTTCTTTGTCAAAACTGACATTCTCATCATCCACTGATTCATTTTGTCACAAAATGCAGTTTTCAGCTCAGAAAGCTTGTTTCTGACATTCTAACAGCTCAATTAGAGCATTTTAGTAATGAACAGTGTTCTTTGTCAAAACTGACATTCTCATCATCCACTGATGAACTATGTCACAAAATGCAGTTCTCAGCTCAGAATGCTTGTTTCTGACATTCTAACAGCTCAATTGGAGCATTTTAGTAATGATCAGTGTTCTTTGTCAAAACTGACATTCTCATCATCCACTGATGCTTTTTGTCACAAAATGCAGTTTTCAGCTCAGAAAGCTTGTTTCTGATATTTTAACAGCTCAATTAGAGCATTTTAGTAATGAACAGTGTTCTTTGTCAAAACTGACATTCTCATCATCCACTTATGCACTTTGTCACAAAATGCAGTTTTATGCTCAGAAAGCTTGTTTCTGACATTCTAACAGCTCAATTAGAGCATTTTAGTAATGATCAGTGTTCTTTGTCAAAAGTGACATTCTCATCATCCACTGATTCACTTTGTCACAAAATGCAGTTCTCAGCTCAGAAAGCTTGTTTCTGACATTCTAACAGCTCAATTAGAGCATTTTAGTAATGAACAGTGTTCTTTGTCAAAACTGACATTCTCATCATCCACTGATGAACTATGTCACAAAATGCAGTTCTCAGCTCAGAAAGCTTGTTTCTGACATTCTAACAGCTCAATTAGAGCATTTTAGTAATGAACAGTGTTCTTTGTCAAAACTGACATTCTCATCATCCACTGATGAACTATGTCACAAAATGCAGTTCTCAGCTCAGAAAGCTTGTTTCTGACATTCTAACAGCTCAATTGGAGCATTTTAGTGATGATCAGTGTTCTTTGTCAAAACTGACATTCTCATCATCCACTGATTCATTTTGTCACAAAATGCAGTTTTCAGCTCAGAAAGCTTGTTTCTGACATTCTAACAGCTCAATTAGAGCATTTTAGTAATGAACAGTGTTCTTTGTCAAAACTGACATTCTCATCATCCACGGATGCCTTTTGTCACAAAATGCAGTTTTCAGCTCAGAAAGCTTGTTTCTGACATTCTAACAGCTCAATTGGAACATTTCAGTAATGAACAGTGTTCTTTGTCAAAACTGACATTCTCATCATCCACTGATTCACTTTGTCACAAAATGCAGTTTTCAGCTCAGAAAGCTTGTTTCTGACATTCTAACAGCTCAATTAGAGCATTTTAGTAATGAACAGTGTTCTTTGTCAAAACTGACATTCTCATCATCCACGGATGCCTTTTGTCACAAAATGCAGTTTTCAGCTCAGAAAGCTTGTTTCTGACATTCTAACAGCTCAATTGGAGCATTTCAGTAATGAACAGTGTTCTTTGTCAAAACTGACATTCTCATCATCCACTGATGAACTATGTCACAAAATGCAGTTCTCAGCTCAGAAAGCTTGTTTCTGACATTCTAACAACTCAATTGGAGCATTTTAGTAATGATCAGTGTTCTTTGTCAAAACTGACATTCTCATCATCCACTGATGCTTTTTGTCACAAAATGCAGTTTTCAGCTCAGAAAGCTTGTTTCTGACATTCTAACAGCTCAATTAGAGCATTTTAGTAATGAACAGTGTTCTTTGTCAAAACTGACATTCTCATCATCCACTGATGCTTTTTGTCACAAAATGCAGTTCTCAGCTCAGAAAGCTTGTTTCTGACATTCTAACAGCTCAATTAGAGCATTTTAGTAATGAACAGTGTTCTTTGTCAAAACTGACATTCTCATCATCCACTGATGCACTATGTCACAAAATGCAGTTCTCAGCTCAGAAAGCTTGTTTCTGACATTCTAACAGCTCAATTAGAGCATTTTAGCAATGATCAGTGTTCTTTGTCAAAAGTGACATTCTCATCATCCACTGATTCACTTTGTCACAAAATGCAGTTCTCAGCTCAGAAAGCTTGTTTCTGACATTCTAACAGCTCAATTAGAGCATTTTAGTAATGATCAGTGTTCTTTGTCAAAAGTGACATTCTCATCATCCACTGATGAACTATGTCACAAAATGCATTTCTCAGCTCAGAAAGCTTGTTTCTGACATTCTAACAGCTCAATTGGAACATTTCAGTAATGAACAGTGTTCTTTGTCAAAACTGACATTCTCATCATCCACTGATTCACTTTGTCACAAAATGCAGTTTTCAGCTCAGAAAGCTTGTTTCTGACATTCTAACAGCTCAATTAGAGCATTTTAGTAATGATCAGTGTTCTTTGTCAAAACTGACATTCTCATCATCCACTGATGCTTTTTGTCACAAAATGCAGTTTTCAACTCAGAAAGCTTGTTTCTGACATTCTAACAGCTCAATTGGAGCATTTCAGTAATGAACAGTGTTCTTTGTCAAAACTGACATTCTCATCATCCACTGATTCACTTTGTCACAAAATGCAGTTTTCAGCTCAGAAAGCTTGTTTCTGACATTCTAACAGCTCAATTAGAGCATTTTAGTAATGATCAGTGTTCTTTGTCAAAACTGACATTCTCATCATCCACTGATGCTTTTTGTCACAAAATGCAGTTCTCAGCTCAGAAAGCTTGTTTCTGACATTCTAACAGCTCAATTAGAGCATTTTAGTAATGAACAGTGTTCTTTGTCAAAACTGACATTCTCATCATCCACTGATGAACTATGTCACAAAATGCAGTTCTCAGCTCAGAAAGCTTGTTTCTGACATTCTAACAGCTCAATTGGAGCATTTTAGTAATGATCAGTGTTCTTTGTCAAAACTGACATTCTCATCATCCACTGATGAACTTTGTCACAAAATGCAGTTCTCAGCTCAGAAAGCTTGTTTCTGACATTCTAACAGCTCAATTAGAGCATTTTAGTAATGAACAGTGTTCTTTGTCAAAACTGACATTCTCATCATCCACTGATGCACTATGTCACAAAATGCAGTTCTCAGCTCAGAAAGCTTGTTTCTGACATTCTAACAGCTCAATTAGAGCATTTTAGCAATGATCAGTGTTCTTTGTCAAAAGTGACATTCTCATCATCCACTGATTCACTTTGTCACAAAATGCCATTCTCAGCTCAGAAAGCTTGTTTCTGACATTCTAACAGCTCAATTTGAGCATTTTAGTAATGAACAGTGTTCTTTGTCAAAACTGACATTCTCATCATCCACTGATGAACTATGTCACAAAATGCAGTTCTCAGCTCAGAAAGCTTGTTTCTGACATTCTAACAGCTCAATTAGAGCATTTTAGTAATGAACAGTGTTCTTTGTCAAAACTGACATTCTCATCATCCACTGATGAACTATGTCACAAAATGCAGTTCTCAGCTCAGAATGCTTGTTTCTGACATTCTAACAGCTCAATTGGAGCATTTTAGTAATGATCAGTGTTCTTTGTCAAAACTGACATTCTCATCATCCACTGATGCTTTTTGTCACAAAATGCAGTTTTCAGCTCAGAAAGCTTGTTTCTGATATTTTAACAGCTCAATTAGAGCATTTTAGTAATGAACAGTGTTCTTTGTCAAAACTGACATTCTCATCATCCACTTATGCACTTTGTCACAAAATGCAGTTTTATGCTCAGAAAGCTTGTTTCTGACATTCTAACAGCTC
Organism: Barbatula barbatula; assembly: GCF_947034865.1. Lineage (NCBI taxonomy): Eukaryota > Metazoa > Chordata > Actinopteri > Cypriniformes > Nemacheilidae > Barbatula > Barbatula barbatula. The sequence continues at coordinate 2,106,655 of NC_136783.1, read as the reverse complement.
AATTAGAGCATTTTAGTAATGATCAGTGTTCTTTGTCAAAAGTGACATTCTCATCATCCACTGATTCACTTTGTCACAAAATGCAGTTCTCAGCTCAGAAAGCTTGTTTCTGACATTCTAACAGCTCAATTAGAGCATTTTAGTAATGAACAGTGTTCTTTGTCAAAACTGACATTCTCATCATCCACTGATGAACTATGTCACAAAATGCAGTTCTCAGCTCAGAAAGCTTGTTTCTGACATTCTAACAGCTCAATTAGAGCATTTTAGTAATGAACAGTGTTCTTTGTCAAAACTGACATTCTCATCATCCACTGATGAACTATGTCACAAAATGCAGTTCTCAGCTCAGAAAGCTTGTTTCTGACATTCTAACAGCTCAATTGGAGCATTTTAGTGATGATCAGTGTTCTTTGTCAAAACTGACATTCTCATCATCCACTGATTCATTTTGTCACAAAATGCAGTTTTCAGCTCAGAAAGCTTGTTTCTGACATTCTAACAGCTCAATTAGAGCATTTTAGTAATGAACAGTGTTCTTTGTCAAAACTGACATTCTCATCATCCACGGATGCCTTTTGTCACAAAATGCAGTTTTCAGCTCAGAAAGCTTGTTTCTGACATTCTAACAGCTCAATTGGAGCATTTCAGTAATGAACAGTGTTCTTTGTCAAAACTGACATTCTCATCATCCACTGATGAACTATGTCACAAAATGCAGTTCTCAGCTCAGAAAGCTTGTTTCTGACATTCTAACAGCTCAATTAGAGCATTTTAGTAATGATCAGTGTTCTTTGTCAAAACTGACATTCTCATCATCCACTGATGCTTTTTGTCACAAAATTCAGTTTTCAACTCAGAAAGCTTGTTTCTGACATTCTAACAGCTCAATTGGAGCATTTCAGTAATGAACAGTGTTCTTTGTCAAAACTGACATTCTCATCATCCACTGATTCACTTTGTCACAAAATGCAGTTTTCAGCTCAGAAAGCTTGTTTCTGACATTCTAACAGCTCAATTAGAGCATTTTAGTAATGATCAGTGTTCTTTGTCAAAACTGACATTCTCATCATCCACTGATGCTTTTTGTCACAAAATGCAGTTCTCAGCTCAGAAAGCTTGTTTCTGACATTCTAACAGCTCAATTAGAGCATTTTAGTAATGAACAGTGTTCTTTGTCAAAACTGACATTCTCATCATCCACTGATGAACTATGTCACAAAATGCAGTTCTCAGCTCAGAAAGCTTGTTTCTGACATTCTAACAGCTCAATTGGAGCATTTTAGTAATGATCAGTGTTCTTTGTCAAAACTGACATTCTCATCATCCACTGATGAACTATGTCACAAAATGCAGTTCTCAGCTCAGAAAGCTTGTTTCTGACATTCTAACAGCTCAATTAGAGCATTTTAGCAATGATCAGTGTTCTTTGTCAAAAGTGACATTCTCATCATCCACTGATGAACTATGTCACAAAATGCAGTTCTCAGCTCAGAAAGCTTGTTTCTGACATTCTAACAGCTCAATTAGAGAATTTTAGTAATGAACAGTGTTCTTTGTCAAAACTGACATTCTCATCATCCACTGATGAACTATGTCACAAAATGCAGTTCTCAGCTCAGAAAGCTTGTTTCTGACATTTTAACAGCTCAATTGGAGCATTTTAGTGATGATAAGTGTTCTTTGTCAAAACTGACATTCTCATCATCCACTGATTCATTTTGTCACAAAATGCAGTTTTCAGCTCAGAAAGCTTGTTTCTGACATTCTAACAGCTCAATTAGAGCATTTTAGTAATGAACAGTGTTCTTTGTCAAAACTGACATTCTCATCATCCACTGATGAACTATGTCACAAAATGCAGTTCTCAGCTCAGAAAGCTTGTTTCTGACATTCTAACAGCTCAATTAGAGCATTTTAGTAATGAACAGTGTTCTTTGTCAAAACTGACATTCTCATCATCCACTGATGAACTATGTCACAAAATGCAGTTCTCAGCTCAGAAAGCTTGTTTCTGACATTCTAACAGCTCAATTGGAGCATTTTAGTGATGATCAGTGTTCTTTGTCAAAACTGACATTCTCATCATCCACTGATTCATTTTGTCACAAAATGCAGTTTTCAGCTCAGAAAGCTTGTTTCTGACATTCTAACAGCTCAATTAGAGCATTTTAGTAATGAACAGTGTTCTTTGTCAAAACTGACATTCTCATCATCCACTGATGAACTATGTCACAAAATGCATTTCTCAGCTCAGAAAGCTTGTTTCTGACATTCTAACAGCTCAATTGGAGCATTTCAGTAATGATCAGTGTTCTTTGTCAAAAGTGACATTCTCATCATCCACTGATTCACTTTGTCACAAAATGCCATTCTCAGCTCAGAAAGCTTGTTTCTGACATTCTAACAGCTCAATTAGAGCATTTTAGTAATGAACAGTGTTCTTTGTCAAAACTGACATTCTCATCATCCACTGATGCACTATGTCACAAAATGCAGTTCTCAGCTCAGAAAGCTTGTTTCTGACATTCTAACAGCTCAATTAGAGCATTTTAGCAATGATCAGTGTTCTTTGTCAAAAGTGACATTCTCATCATCCACTGATTCACTTTGTCACAAAATGCAGTTCTCAGCTCAGAAAGCTTGTTTCTGACATTCTAACAGCTCAATTAGAGCATTTTAGTAATGATCAGTGTTCTTTGTCAAAAGTGACATTCTCATCATCCACTGATGAACTATGTCACAAAATGCAGTTCTCAGCTCAGAAAGCTTGTTTCTGACATTCTAACAGCTCAATTAGAGCATTTTAGTAATGAACAGTGTTCTTTGTCAAAACTGACATTCTCATCATCCACTGATGCTTTTTGTCACAAAATGCAGTTCTCAGCTCAGAAAGCTTGTTTCTGACATTCTAACAGCTCATTTGGAGCATTTTAGTGATGATAAGTGTTCTTTGTCAAAACTGACATTCTCATCATCCACAGATTCATTTTGTCACAAAATGCAGTTTTCAGCTCAGAAAGCTTGTTTCTGACATTCTAACAGCTCAATTAGAGCATTTTAGTAATGAACAGTGTTCTTTGTCAAAACTGACATTCTCATCATCCACTGATGAACTATGTCACAAAATGCAGTTCTCAGCTCAGAAAGCTTGTTTCTGACATTCTAACAGCTCAATTGGAGCATTTTAGTGATGATCAGTGTTCTTTGTCAAAACTGACATTCTCATCATCCACTGATTCATTTTGTCACAAAATGCAGTTTTCAGCTCAGAAAGCTTGTTTCTGACATTCTAACAGCTCAATTAGAGCATTTTAGTAATGAACAGTGTTCTTTGTCAAAACTGACATTCTCATCATCCACTGATGAACTATGTCACAAAATGCATTTCTCAGCTCAGAAAGCTTGTTTCTGACATTCTAACAGCTCAATTGGAGCATTTCAGTAATGATCAGTGTTCTTTGTCAAAAGTGACATTCTCATCATCCACTGATTCACTTTGTCACAAAATGCCATTCTCAGCTCAGAAAGCTTGTTTCTGACATTCTAACAGCTCAATTAGAGCATTTTAGTAATGAACAGTGTTCTTGGTCAAAACTGACATTCTCATCATCCACCTATGCACTATGTCACAAAATGCAGTTCTCAGCTCAGAAAGCTTGTTTCTGACATTCTAACAGCTCAATTAGAGCATTTTAGCAATGATCAGTGTTCTTTGTCAAAAGTGACATTCTCATCATCCACTGATTCACTTTGTCACAAAATGCAGTTCTCAGCTCAGAAAGCTTGTTTCTGACATTCTAACAGCTCAATTAGAGCATTTTAGTAATGATCAGTGTTCTTTGTCAAAAGTGACATTCTCATCATCCACTGATGAACTATGTCACAAAATGCAGTTCTCAGCTCAGAAAGCTTGTTTCTGACATTCTAACAGCTCAATTAGAGCATTTTAGTAATGAACAGTGTTCTTTGTCAAAACTGACATTCTCATCATCCACTGATGAACTATGTCACAAAATGCAGTTCTCAGCTCAGAAAGCTTGTTTCTGACATTCTAACAGCTCAATTGGAGCATTTTAGTGATGATAAGTGTTCTTTGTCAAAACTGACATTCTCATCATCCACTGATTCATTTTGTCACAAAATGCAGTTTTCAGCTCAGAAAGCTTGTTTCTGACATTCTAACAGCTCAATTAGAGCATTTTAGTAATGAACAGTGTTCTTTGTCAAAACTGACATTCTCATCATCCACGGATGCCTTTTGTCACAAAATGCAGTTTTCAGCTCAGAAAGCTTGTTTCTGACATTCTAACAGCTCAATTGGAGCATTTCAGTAATGAACAGTGTTCTTTGTCAAAACTGACATTCTCATCATCCACTGATGAACTATGTCACAAAATGCATTTCTCAGCTCAGAAAGCTTGTTTCTGACATTCTAACAGCTCAATTAGAGCATTTTAGTAATGATCAGTGTTCTTTGTCAAAAGTGACATTCTCATCATCCACTGATGAACTATGTCACAAAATGCAGTTCTCAGCTCAGAAAGCTTGTTTCTGACATTCTAACAGCTCAATTAGAGCATTTTAGTAATGAACAGTGTTCTTTGTCAAAACTGACATTCTCATCATCCACGGATGCCTTTTGTCACAAAATGCAGTTTTCAGCTCAGAAAGCTTGTTTCTGACATTCTAACAGCTCAATTGGAGCATTTCAGTAATGAACAGTGTTCTTTGTCAAAACTGACATTCTCATCATCCACTGATGAACTATGTCACAAAATGCAGTTCTCAGCTCAGAAAGCTTGTTTCTGACATTCTAACAACTCAATTGGAGCATTTTAGTAATGATCAGTGTTCTTTGTCAAAACTGACATTCTCATCATCCACTGATGCTTTTTGTCACAAAATGCAGTTTTCAGCTCAGAAAGCTTGTTTCTGACATTCTAACAGCTCAATTAGAGCATTTTAGTAATGAACAGTGTTCTTTGTCAAAACTGACATTCTCATCATCCACTGATGCACTATGTCACAAAATGCAGTTCTCAGCTCAGAAAGCTTGTTTCTGACATTCTAACAGCTCAATTAGAGCATTTTAGTAATGATCAGTGTTCTTTGTCAAAAGTGACATTCTCATCATCCACTGATGAACTATGTCACAAAATGCATTTCTCAGCTCAGAAAGCTTGTTTCTGACATTCTAACAGCTCAATTGGAACATTTCAGTAATGAACAGTGTTCTTTGTCAAAACTGACATTCTCATCATCCACTGATTCACTTTGTCACAAAATGCAGTTTTCAGCTCAGAAAGCTTGTTTCTGACATTCTAACAGCTCAATTAGAGCATTTTAGTAATGATCAGTGTTCTTTGTCCAAACTGACATTCTCATCATCCACTGATGCTTTTTGTCACAAAATGCAGTTCTCAGCTCAGAAAGCTTGTTTCTGACATTCTAACAGCTCAATTAGAGCATTTTAGTAATGAACAGTGTTCTTTGTCAAAACTGACATTCTCATCATCCACTGATGAACTATGTCACAAAATGCAGTTCTCAGCTCAGAAAGCTTGTTTCTGACATTCTAACAGCTCAATTGGAGCATTTTAGTAATGATCAGTGTTCTTTGTCAAAACTGACATTCTCATCATCCACTGATGAACTTTGTCACAAAATGCAGTTCTCAGCTCAGAAAGCTTGTTTCTGACATTCTAACAGCTCAATTAGAGCATTTTAGTAATGAACAGTGTTCTTTGTCAAAACTGACATTCTCATCATCCACTGATGCACTATGTCACAAAATGCAGTTCTCAGCTCAGAAAGCTTGTTTCTGACATTCTAACAGCTCAATTAGAGCATTTTAGCAATGATCAGTGTTCTTTGTCAAAAGTGACATTCTCATCATCCACTGATTCACTTTGTCACAAAATGCCATTCTCAGCTCAGAAAGCTTGTTTCTGACATTCTAACAGCTCATTTAGAGCATTTTAGTAATGAACAGTGTTCTTTGTCAAAACTGACATTCTCATCATCCACTGATGAACTATGTCACAAAATGCAGTTCTCAGCTCAGAAAGCTTGTTTCTGACATTCTAACAGCTCAATTAGAGCATTTTAGTAATGAACAGTGTTCTTTGTCAAAACTGACATTCTCATCATCCACTGATGAACTATGTCACAAAATGCAGTTCTCAGCTCAGAAAGCTTGTTTCTGACATTCTAACAACTCAATTAGAGCATTTTAGTAATGATCAGTGTTCTTTGTCAAAACTGACATTCTCATCATCCACTGATGAACTATGTCACAAAATGCAGTTCTCAGCTCAGAAAGCTTGTTTCTGACATTCTAACAGCTCAATTAGAGCATTTTAGTAATGAACAGTGTTCTTTGTCAAAACTGACATTCTCATCATCCACTGATTCACTTTGTCACAAAATGCAGTTTTCAGCTCAGAAAGCTTGTTTCTGACATTCTAACAGCTCAATTGGAGCATTTTAGTAATGATCAGTGTTCTTTGTCAAAACTGACATTCTCATCATCCACTGATGCTTTTTGTCACAAAATGCAGTTTTCAGCTCAGAAAGCTTGTTTCTGATATTTTAACAGCTCAATTAGAGCATTTTAGTAATGAACAGTGTTCTTTGTCAAAACTGACATTCTCATCATCCACTGATGCACTTTGTCACAAAATGCAGTTTTATGCTCAGAAAGCTTGTTTCTGACATTCTAACAGCTCAATTAGAGCATTTTAGTAATGATCAGTGTTCTTTGTCAAAAGTGACATTCTCATCATCCACTGATTCACTTTGTCACAAAATGCAGTTCTCAGCTCAGAAAGCTTGTTTCTGACATTCTAACAGCTCAATTAGAGCATTTTAGTAATGAACAGTGTTCTTTGTCAAAACTGACATTCTCATCATCCACTGATGAACTATGTCACAAAATGCAGTTCTCAGCTCAGAAAGCTTGTTTCTGACATTCTAACAGCTCAATTGGAGCATTTTAGTGATGATCAGTGTTCTTTGTCAAAACTGACATTCTCATCATCCACTGATTCATTTTGTCACAAAATGCAGTTTTCAGCTCAGAAAGCTTGTTTCTGACATTCTAACAGCTCAATTAGAGCATTTTAGTAATGAACAGTGTTCTTTGTCAAAACTGACATTCTCATCATCCACGGATGCCTTTTGTCACAAAATGCAGTTTTCAGCTCAGAAAGCTTGTTTCTGACATTCTAACAGCTCAATTGGAGCATTTCAGTAATGAACAGTGTTCTTTGTCAAAACTGACATTCTCATCATCCACTGATGAACTATGTCACAAAATGCAGTTCTCAGCTCAGAAAGCTTGTTTCTGACATTCTAACAACTCAATTGGAGCATTTTAGTAATGATCAGTGTTCTTTGTCAAAACTGACATTCTCATCATCCACTGATGCTTTTTGTCACAAAATGCAGTTTTCAGCTCAGAAAGCTTGTTTCTGACATTCTAACAGCTCAATTAGAGCATTTTAGTAATGAACAGTGTTCTTTGTCAAAACTGACATTCTCATCATCCACTGATGCTTTTTGTCACAAAATGCAGTTCTCAGCTCAGAAAGCTTGTTTCTGACATTCTAACAGCTCAATTAGAGCATTTTAGTAATGAACAGTGTTCTTTGTCAAAACTGACATTCTCATCATCCACTGATGCACTATGTCACAAAATGCAGTTCTCAGCTCAGAAAGCTTGTTTCTGACATTCTAACAGCTCAATTAGAGCATTTTAGCAATGATCAGTGTTCTTTGTCAAAAGTGACATTCTCATCATCCACTGATTCACTTTGTCACAAAATGCAGTTCTCAGCTCAGAAAGCTTGTTTCTGACATTCTAACAGCTCAATTAGAGCATTTTAGTAATGATCAGTGTTCTTTGTCAAAAGTGACATTCTCATCATCCACTGATGAACTATGTCACAAAATGCAGTTCTCAGCTCAGAAAGCTTGTTTCTGACATTCTAACGGCTCAATTAGAGCATTTTAGTAATGAACAGTGTTCTTTGTCAAAACTGACATTCTCATCATCCACTGATGAACTATGTCACAAAATGCAGTTCTCAGCTCAGAAAGCTTGTTTCTGACATTCTAACAGCTCAATTGGAGCATTTTAGTGATGATAAGTGTTCTTTGTCAAAACTGACATTCTCATCATCCACTGATTCATTTTGTCACAAAATGCAGTTTTCAGCTCAGAAAGCTTGTTTCTGACATTCTAACAACTTCTTTGTCAAAACTGACATTCTCATCATCCACTGATGAACTATGTCACAAAATGCAGTTCTCAGCTCAGAAAGCTTGTTTCTGACATTCTAACAACTCAATTGGAGCATTTTAGTAATGATCAGTGTTCTTTGTCAAAACTGACATTCTCATCATCCACTGATGCTTTTTGTCACAAAATGCAGTTTTCAGCTCAGAAAGCTTGTTTCTGACATTCTAACAGCTCAATTAGAGCATTTTAGTAATGAACAGTGTTCTTTGTCAAAACTGACATTCTCATCATCCACTGATGCTTTTTGTCACAAAATGCAGTTCTCAGCTCAGAAAGCTTGTTTCTGACATTCTAACAGCTCAATTAGAGCAATTTAGTAATGAACAGTGTTCTTTGTCAAAACTGACATTCTCATCATCCACTGATGCACTATGTCACAAAATGTAGTTCTCAGCTCAGAAAGCTTGTTTCTGACATTCTAACAGCTCAATTAGAGCATTTTAGCAATGATCAGTGTTCTTTGTCAAAAGTGACATTCTCATCATCCACTGATTCACTTTGTCACAAAATGCCATTCTCAGCTCAGAAAGCTTGTTTCTGACATTCTAACAGCTCAATTAGAGCATTTTAGTAATGAACAGTGTTCTTTGTCAAAACTGACATTCTCATCATCCACTGATGAACTATGTCACAAAATGCAGTTCTCAGCTCAGAAAGCTTGTTTCTGACATTCTAACAGCTCAATTAGAGCATTTTAGTAATGAACAGTGTTCTTTGTCAAAACTGACATTCTCATCATCCACTGATGAACTATGTCACAAAATGCAGTTCTCAGCTCAGAAAGCTTGTTTCTGACATTCTAACAGCTCAATTGGAGCATTTTAGTGATGATCAGTGTTCTTTGTCAAAACTGACATTCTCATCATCCACTGATTCATTTTGTCACAAAATGCAGTTTTCAGCTCAGAAAGCTTGTTTCTGACATTCTAACAGCTCAATTAGAGCATTTTAGTAATGAACAGTGTTCTTTGTCAAAACTGACATTCTCATCATCCACTGATGAACTATGTCACAAAATGCATTTCTCAGCTCAGAAAGCTTGTTTCTGACATTCTAACAGCTCAATTGGAGCATTTCAGTAATGATCAGTGTTCTTTGTCAAAAGTGACATTCTCATCATCCACTGATTCAGTTTGTCACAAAATGCCATTCTCAGCTCAGAAAGCTTGTTTCTGACATTCTAACAGCTCAATTGGAGCATTTTAGTAATGAACAGTGTTCTTTGTCAAAACTGACATTCTCATCATCCACTGATGCACTATGTCACAAAATGCAGTTTTCAGCTCAGAAAGCTTGTTTCTGACATTTTAACAGCTCAATTAGAGCATTTTAGTAATGAACAGTGTTCTTTGTCAAAACTGACATTCTCATCATCCACTGATGCTTTTTGTCACAAAATGCAGTTTTCAGCTCAGAAAGCTTGTTTCTGACATTCTAACAGCTCAATTAGAGCATTTTAGTAATGAACAGTGTTCTTTGTCAAAACTGGCATTCTCATCATCCATTGATGCTTTTTGTCACAAAATGCAGTTCTCAGCTCAGAAAGCTTGTTTCTGACATTCTAACAGCTCAATTAGAGCATTTTAGTAATGAACAGTGTTCTTTGTCAAAACTGACATTCTCATCATCCACTGATGCACTATGTCACAAAATGCAGTTCTCAGCTCAGAAAGCTTGTTTCTGACATTCTAACAGCTCAATTAGAGCATTTTAGCAATGATCAGTGTTCTTTGTCAAAAGTGACATTCTCATCATCCACTGATTCACTTTGTCACAAAATGCAGTTCTCAGCTCAGAAAGCTTGTTTCTGACATTCTAACAGCTCAATTAGAGCATTTTAGTAATGATCAGTGTTCTTTGTCAAAAGTGACATTCTCATCATCCACTGATGAACTATGTCACAAAATGCAGTTCTCAGCTCAGAAAGCTTGTTTCTGACATTCTAACGGCTCAATTAGAGCATTTTAGTAATGAACAGTGTTCTTTGTCAAAACTGACATTCTCATCATCCACTGATGAACTATGTCACAAAATGCAGTTCTCAGCTCAGAAAGCTTGTTTCTGACATTCTAACAGCTCAATTGGAGCATTTTAGTGATGATAAGTGTTCTTTGTCAAAACTGACATTCTCATCATCCACTGATTCATTTTGTCACAAAATGCAGTTTTCAGCTCAGAAAGCTTGTTTCTGACATTCTAACAACTTCTTTGTCAAAACTGACATTCTCATCATCCACTGATGAACTATGTCACAAAATGCAGTTCTCAGCTCAGAAAGCTTGTTTCTGACATTCTAACAACTCAATTGGAGCATTTTAGTAATGATCAGTGTTCTTTGTCAAAACTGACATTCTCATCATCCACTGATGCTTTTTGTCACAAAATGCAGTTTTCAGCTCAGAAAGCTTGTTTCTGACATTCTAACAGCTCAATTAGAGCATTTTAGTAATGAACAGTGTTCTTTGTCAAAACTGACATTCTCATCATCCACTGATGCTTTTTGTCACAAAATGCAGTTCTCAGCTCAGAAAGCTTGTTTCTGACATTCTAACAGCTCAATTAGAGCAATTTAGTAATGAACAGTGTTCTTTGTCAAAACTGACATTCTCATCATCCACTGATGCACTATGTCACAAAATGCAGTTCTCAGCTCAGAAAGCTTGTTTCTGACATTCTAACAGCTCAATTAGAGCATTTTAGCAATGATCAGTGTTCTTTGTCAAAAGTGACATTCTCATCATCCACTGATTCACTTTGTCACAAAATGCCATTCTCAGCTCAGAAAGCTTGTTTCTGACATTCTAACAGCTCAATTAGAGCATTTTAGTAATGAACAGTGTTCTTTGTCAAAACTGACATTCTCATCATCCACTGATGAACTATGTCACAAAATGCAGTTCTCAGCTCAGAAAGCTTGTTTCTGACATTCTAACAGCTCAATTAGAGCATTTTAGTAATGAACAGTGTTCTTTGTCAAAACTGACATTCTCATCATCCACTGATGAACTATGTCACAAAATGCAGTTCTCAGCTCAGAAAGCTTGTTTCTGACATTCTAACAGCTCAATTAGAGCATTTTAGTAATGAACAGTGTTCTTTGTCAAAACTGACATTCTCATCATCCACTGATGAACTATGTCACAAAATGCAGTTCTCAGCTCAGAAAGCTTGTTTCTGACATTCTAACAGCTCAATTGGAGCATTTTAGTGATGATCAGTGTTCTTTGTCAAAACTGACATTCTCATCATCCACTGATTCATTTTGTCACAAAATGCAGTTTTCAGCTCAGAAAGCTTGTTTCTGACATTCTAACAGCTCAATTAGAGCATTTTAGTAATGAACAGTGTTCTTTGTCAAAACTGACATTCTCATCATCCACTGATGAACTATGTCACAAAATGCAGTTCTCAGCTCAGAAAGCTTGTTTCTGATATTCTAACAGCTCAATTGGAGCATTTTAGTGATGATAAGTGTTCTTTGTCAAAACTGACATTCTCATCATCCACTGATTCATTTTGTCACAAAATGCAGTTTTCAGCTCAGAAAGCTTGTTTCTGACATTCTAACAGCTCAATTAGAGCATTTTAGTAATGAACAGTGTTCTTTGTCAAAACTGACATTCTCATCATCCACGGATGCCTTTTGTCACAAAATGCAGTTTTCAGCTCAGAAAGCTTGTTTCTGACATTCTAACAGCTCAATTGGAGCATTTCAGTAATGAACAGTGTTCTTTGTCAGAAACTGACATTCTCATCATCCACTGATGAACTATGTCACAAAATGCAGTTCTCAGCTCAGAAAGCTTGTTTCTGACATTCTAACAACTCAATTGGAGCATTTTAGTAATGATCAGTGTTCTTTGTCAAAACTGACATTCTCATCATCCACTGATGCTTTTTGTCACAAAATGCAGTTTTCAGCTCAGAAAGCTTGTTTCTGACATTCTAACAGCTCAATTAGAGCATTTTAGTAATGAACAGTGTTCTTTGTCAAAACTGACATTCTCATCATCCACTGATGCTTTTTGTCACAAAATGCAGTTCTCAGCTCAGAAAGCTTGTTTCTGACATTCTAACAACTCAATTAGAGCATTTTAGTAATGAACAGTGTTCTTTGTCAAAACTGACATTCTCATCATCCACTGATTCACTTTGTCACAAAATGCAGTTTTCAGCTCAGAAAGCTTGTTTCTGACATTCTAACAGCTCAATTAGAGCATTTTAGTAATGAACAGTGTTCTTTGTCAAAACTGACATTCTCATCATCCACTGATGAACTATGTCACAAAATGCAGTTCTCAGCTCAGAAAGCTTGTTTCTGACATTCTAACAGCTCAATTAGAGCATTTTAGTAATGAACAGTGTTCTTTGTCAAAACTGACATTCTCATCATCCACTGATGAACTATGTCACAAAATGCAGTTCTCAGCTCAGAAAGCTTGTTTCTGACATTCTAACAACTCAATTAGAGCATTTTAGTAATGATCAGTGTTCTTTGTCAAAACTGACATTCTCATCATCCACTGATGAACTATGTCACAAAATGCAGTTCTCAGCTCAGAAAGCTTGTTTCTGACATTCTAACAGCTCAATTAGAGCATTTTAGTAATGAACAGTGTTCTTTGTCAAAACTGACATTCTCATCATCCACTGATTCACTTTGTCACAAAATGCAGTTTTCAGCTCAGAAAGCTTGTTTCTGACATTCTAACAGCTCAATTAGAGCATTTTAGTAATGAACAGTGTTCTTTGTCAAAACTGACATTCTCATCATCCACTGATGAACTATGTCACAAAATGCAGTTCTCAGCTCAGAATGCTTGTTTCTGACATTCTAACAGCTCAATTGGAGCATTTTAGTAATGATCAGTGTTCTTTGTCAAAACTGACATTCTCATCATCCACTGATGCTTTTTGTCACAAAATGCAGTTTTCAGCTCAGAAAGCTTGTTTCTGATATTTTAACAGCTCAATTAGAGCATTTTAGTAATGAACAGTGTTCTTTGTCAAAACTGACATTCTCATCATCCACTGATGCACTTTGTCACAAAATGCAGTTTTATGCTCAGAAAGCTTGTTTCTGACATTCTAACAGCTCAATTAGAGCATTTTAGTAATGATCAGTGTTCTTTGTCAAAAGTGACATTCTCATCATCCACTGATTCACTTTGTCACAAAATGCAGTTCTCAGCTCAGAAAGCTTGTTTCTGACATTCTAACAGCTCAATTAGAGCATTTTAGTAATGAACAGTGTTCTTTGTCAAAACTGACATTCTCATCATCCACTGATGAACTATGTCACAAAATGCAGTTCTCAGCTCAGAAAGCTTGTTTCTGACATTCTAACAGCTCAATTGGAGCATTTTAGTGATGATCAGTGTTCTTTGTCAAAACTGACATTCTCATCATCCACTGATTCATTTTGTCACAAAATGCAGTTTTCAGCTCAGAAAGCTTGTTTCTGACATTCTAACAGCTCAATTAGAGCATTTTAGTAATGAACAGTGTTCTTTGTCAAAACTGACATTCTCATCATCCACGGATGCCTTTTGTCACAAAATGCAGTTTTCAGCTCAGAAAGCTTGTTTCTGACATTCTAACAGCTCAATTGGAGCATTTCAGTAATGAACAGTGTTCTTTGTCAAAACTGACATTCTCATCATCCACTGATGCTTTTTGTCACAAAATGCAGTTCTCAGCTCAGAAAGCTTGTTTCTGACATTCTAACAGCTCAATTAGAGCATTTTAGTAATGAACAGTGTTCTTTGTCAAAACTGACATTCTCATCATCCACTGATGCTTTTTGTCACAAAATGCAGTTTTCAACTCAGAAAGCTTGTTTCTGACATTCTAACAGCTCAATTGGAGCATTTCAGTAATGAACAGTGTTCTTTGTCAAAACTGACATTCTCATCATCCACTGATGAACTATGTCACAAAATGCAGTTCTCAGCTCAGAAAGCTTGTTTCTGACATTCTAACAGCTCAATTGGAGCATTTTAGTGATGATCAGTGTTCTTTGTCAAAACTGACATTCTCATCATCCACTGATTCATTTTGTCACAAAATGCAGTTTTCAGCTCAGAAAGCTTGTTTCTGACATTCTAACAGCTCAATTAGAGCATTTTAGTAATGAACAGTGTTCTTTGTCAAAACTGACATTCTCATCATCCACGGATGCCTTTTGTCACAAAATGCAGTTTTCAGCTCAGAAAGCTTGTTTCTGACATTCTAACAGCTCAATTGGAGCATTTCAGTAATGAACAGTGTTCTTTGTCAAAACTGACATTCTCATCATCCACTGATGAACTATGTCACAAAATGCAGTTCTCAGCTCAGAAAGCTTGTTTCTGACATTCTAACAACTCAATTGGAGCATTTTAGTAATGATCAGTGTTCTTTGTCAAAACTGACATTCTCATCATCCACTGATGCTTTTTGTCACAAAATGCAGTTTTCAGCTCAGAAAGCTTGTTTCTGACATTCTAACAGCTCAATTAGAGCATTTTAGTAATGAACAGTTTTCTTTGTCAAAACTGACATTCTCATCATCCACTGATGCTTTTTGTCACAAAATGCAGTTCTCAGCTCAGAAAGCTTGTTTCTGACATTCTAACAGCTCAATTAGAGCATTTTAGTAATGAACAGTGTTCTTTGTCAAAACTGACATTCTCATCATCCACTGATGCACTATGTCACAAAATGCAGTTCTCAGCTCAGAAAGCTTGTTTCTGACATTCTAACAGCTCAATTAGAGCATTTTAGCAATGATCAGTGTTCTTTGTCAAAAGTGACATTCTCATCATCCACTGATGAACTATGTCACAAAATGCATTTCTCAGCTCAGAAAGCTTGTTTCTGACATTCTAACAGCTCAATTGGAACATTTCAGTAATGAACAGTGTTCTTTGTCAAAACTGACATTCTCATCATCCACTGATTCACTTTGTCACAAAATGCAGTTTTCAGCTCAGAAAGCTTGTTTCTGACATTCTAACAGCTCAATTAGAGCATTTTAGTAATGATCAGTGTTCTTTGTCAAAACTGACATTCTCATCATCCACTGATGCTTTTTGTCACAAAATGCAGTTTTCAACTCAGAAAGCTTGTTTCTGACATTCTAACAGCTCAATTGGAGCATTTCAGTAATGAACAGTGTTCTTTGTCAAAACTGACATTCTCATCATCCACTGATTCACTTTGTCACAAAATGCAGTTTTCAGCTCAGAAAGCTTGTTTCTGACATTCTAACAGCTCAATTAGAGCATTTTAGTAATGATCAGTGTTCTTTGTCAAAACTGACATTCTCATCATCCACTGATGCTTTTTGTCACAAAATGCAGTTCTCAGCTCAGAAAGCTTGTTTCTGACATTCTAACAGCTCAATTAGAGCATTTTAGTAATGAACAGTGTTCTTTGTCAAAACTGACATTCTCATCATCCACTGATGAACTATGTCACAAAATGCAGTTCTCAGCTCAGAAAGCTTGTTTCTGACATTCTAACAGCTCAATTGGAGCATTTTAGTAATGATCAGTGTTCTTTGTCAAAACTGACATTCTCATCATCCACTGATGAACTTTGTCACAAAATGCAGTTCTCAGCTCAGAAAGCTTGTTTCTGACATTCTAACAGCTCAATTAGAGCATTTTAGTAATGAACAGTGTTCTTTGTCAAAACTGACATTCTCATCATCCACTGATGCACTATGTCACAAAATGCAGTTCTCAGCTCAGAAAGCTTGTTTCTGACATTCTAACAGCTCAATTAGAGCATTTTAGCAATGATCAGTGTTCTTTGTCAAAAGTGACATTCTCATCATCCACTGATTCACTTTGTCACAAAATGCCATTCTCAGCTCAGAAAGCTTGTTTCTGACATTCTAACAGCTCAATTAGAGCATTTTAGTAATGAACAGTGTTCTTTGTCAAAACTGACATTCTCATCATCCACTGATGAACTATGTCACAAAATGCAGTTCTCAGCTCAGAAAGCTTGTTTCTGACATTCTAACAGCTCAATTAGAGCATTTTAGTAATGAACAGTGTTCTTTGTCAAAACTGACATTCTCATCATCCACTGATGAACTATGTCACAAAATGCAGTTCTCAGCTCAGAAAGCTTGTTTCTGACATTCTAACAACTCAATTAGAGCATTTTAGTAATGATCAGTGTTCTTTGTCAAAACTGACATTCTCATCATCCACTGATGAACTATGTCACAAAATGCAGTTCTCAGCTCAGAAAGCTTGTTTCTGACATTCTAACAGCTCAATTAGAGCATTTTAGTAATGAACAGTGTTCTTTGTCAAAACTGACATTCTCATCATCCACTGATGCTTTTTGACACAAAATGCCATTCTCAGCTCAGAAAGCTTGTTTCTGACATTCTAACAGCTCAATTAAAGCATTTTAGTAATGAACAGTGTTCTTTGTCAAAACTGACATTCTCATCATCCACTGATGCTTTTTGACACAAAATGCAGTTCTCAGCTCAGAAAGCTTGTTTCTGACATTCTAACAGCTCAATTAGAGCATTTTAGTAATGAACAGTGTTCTTTGTCAAAACTGACATTCTCATCATCCACTGATGCACTATGTCACAAAATGCAGTTCTCAGCTCAGAAAGCTTGTTTCTGACATTCTAACAGCTCAATTAGAGCATTTTAGCAATGATCAGTGTTCTTTGTCAAAAGTGACATTCTCATCATCCACTGATTCACTTTGTCACAAAATGCCATTCTCAGCTCAGAAAGCTTGTTTCTGACATTCTAACAGCTCAATTAAAGCAGTTTAGTAATGAACAGTGTTCTTTGTCAAAACTGACATTCTCATCATCCACTGATGAACTATGTCACAAAATGCAGTTCTCAGCTCAGAAAGCTTGTTTCTGACATTCTAACAGCTCAATTAGAGCATTTTAGTAATGAACAGTGTTCTTTGTCAAAACTGACATTCTCATCATCCACTGATGAACTATGTCACAAAATGCAGTTCTCAGCTCAGAAAGCTTGTTTCTGACATTCTAACAGCTCAATTAGAGCATTTTAGTAATGAACAGTGTTCTTTGTCAAAACTGACATTCTCATCATCCACTGATGAACTATGTCACAAAATGCAGTTCTCAGCTCAGAAAGCTTGTTTCTGACATTCTAACAGCTCAATTGGAGCATTTTAGTGATGATCAGTGTTCTTTGTCAAAACTGACATTCTCATCATCCACCTATTCATTTTGTCACAAAATGCAGTTTTCAGCTCAGAAAGCTTGTTTCTGACATTCTAACAGCTCAATTAGAGCATTTTAGTAATGAACAGTGTTCTTTGTCAAAACTGACATTCTCATCATCCACTGATGAACTATGTCACAAAATGCATTTCTCAGCTCAGAAAGCTTGTTTCTGACATTCTAACAGCTCAATTGGAGCATTTCAGTAATGATCAGTGTTCTTTGTCAAAAGTGACATTCTCATCATCCACTGATTCACTTTGTCACAAAATGCCATTCTCAGCTCAGAAAGCTTGTTTCTGACATTCTAACAGCTCAATTAAAGCATTTTAGTAATGAACAGTGTTCTTTGTCAAAACTGACATTCTCATCATCCACTGATGAACTATGTCACAAAATGCAGTTCTCAGCTCAGAAAGCTTGTTTCTGACATTCTAACAGCTCAATTAGAGCATTTTAGTAATGAACAGTGTTCTTTGTCAAAACTGACATTCTCATCATCCACTGATGAACTATGTCACAAAATGCAGTTCTCAGCTCAGAAAGCTTGTTTCTGACATTCTAACAGCTCAATTGGAGCATTTTAGTGATGATCAGTGTTCTTTGTCAAAACTGACATTCTCATCATCCACTGATTCATTTTGTCACAAAATGCAGTTTTCAGCTCAGAAAGCTTGTTTCTGACATTCTAACAGCTCAATTAGAGCATTTTAGTAATGAACAGTGTTCTTTGTCAAAACTGACATTCTCATCATCCACTGATGAACTATGTCACAAAATGCATTTCTCAGCTCAGAAAGCTTGTTTCTGACATTCTAACAGCTCAATTGGAGCATTTCAGTAATGATCAGTGTTCTTTGTCAAAAGTGACATTCTCATCATCCACTGATTCACTTTGTCACAAAATGCCATTCTCAGCTCAGAAAGCTTGTTTCTGACATTCTAACAGCTCAATTAAAGCATTTTAGTAATGAACAGTGTTCTTTGTCAAAACTGACATTCTCATCATCCACTGATGAACTATGTCACAAAATGCAGTTCTCAGCTCAGAAAGCTTGTTTCTGACATTCTAACAGCTCAATTAGAGCATTTTAGTAATGAACAGTGTTCTTTGTCAAAAGTGACATTCTCATCATCCACTGATTCACTTTGTCACAAAATGCCATTCTCAGCTCAGAAAGCTTGTTTCTGACATTCTAACAGCTCAATTAAAGCATTTTAGTAATGAACAGTGTTCTTTGTCAAAACTGACATTCTCATCATCCACTGATGAACTATGTCACAAAATGCAGTTCTCAGCTCAGAAAGCTTGTTTCTGACATTCTAACAGCTCAATTAGAGCATTTTAGTAATGAACAGTGTTCTTTGTCAAAACTGACATTCTCATCATCCACTGATGAACTATGTCACAAAATGCAGTTCTCAGCTCAGAAAGCTTGTTTCTGACATTCTAACAGCTCAATTGGAGCATTTTAGTGATGATCAGTGTTCTTTGTCAAAACTGACATTCTCATCATCCACTGATTCATTTTGTCACAAAATGCAGTTTTCAGCTCAGAAAGCTTGTTTCTGACATTCTAACAGCTCAATTAGAGCATTTTAGTAATGAACAGTGTTCTTTGTCAAAACTGACATTCTCATCATCCACTGATGAACTATGTCACAAAATGCATTTCTCAGCTCAGAAAGCTTGTTTCTGACATTCTAACAGCTCAATTGGAGCATTTCAGTAATGATCAGTGTTCTTTGTCAAAAGTGACATTCTCATCATCCACTGATTCACTTTGTCACAAAATGCCATTCTCAGCTCAGAAAGCTTGTTTCTGACATTCTAACAGCTCAATTGGAGCATTTTAGTAATGAACAGTGTTCTTTGTCAAAACTGACATTCTCATCATCCACTGATGCACTATGTCACAAAATGCAGTTCTCAGCTCAGAAAGCTTGTTTCTGACATTCTAACAGCTCAATTAGAGCATTTTAGCAATGATCAGTGTTCTTTGTCAAAAGTGACATTCTCATCATCCACTGATTCACTTTGTCACAAAATGCAGTTCTCAGCTCAGAAAGCTTGTTTCTGACATTCTAACAGCTCAATTAGAGCATTTTAGTAATGATCAGTGTTCTTTGTCAAAAGTGACATTCTCATCATCCACTGATGAACTATGTCACAAAATGCAGTTCTCAGCTCAGAAAGCTTGTTTCTGACATTCTAACAGCTCAATTGGAGCATTTTAGTGATGATAAGTGTTCTTTGTCAAAACTGACATTCTCATCATCCACTGATTCATTTTGTCACAAAATGCAGTTTTCAGCTCAGAAAGCTTGTTTCTGACATTCTAACAGCTCAATTAGAGCATTTTAGTAATGAACAGTGTTCTTTGTCAAAACTGACATTCTCATCATCCACGGATGCCTTTTGTCACAAAATGCAGTTTTCAGCTCAGAAAGCTTGTTTCTGACATTCTAACAGCTCAATTGGAGCATTTCAGTAATAAACAGTGTTCTTTGTCAGAAACTGACATTCTCATCATCCACTGATGAACTATGTCACAAAATGCAGTTCTCAGCTCAGAAAGCTTGTTTCTGACATTCTAACAACTCAATTGGAGCATTTTAGTAATGATCAGTGTTCTTTGTCAAAACTGACATTCTCATCATCCACTGATGCTTTTTGTCACAAAATGCAGTTTTCAGCTCAGAAAGCTTGTTTCTGACATTCTAACAGCTCAATTAGAGCATTTTAGTAATGAACAGTGTTCTTTGTCAAAACTGACATTCACATCATCCACTGATGAACTATGTCACAAAATGCAGTTCTCAGCTCAGAAAGCTTGTTTCTGACATTCTAACAGCTCAATTAGAGCAATTTAGTAATGAACAGTGTTCTTTGTCAAAACTGACATTCTCATCATCCACTGATGAACTATGTCACAAAATGCAGTTCTCAGCTCAGAAAGCTTGTTTCTGACATTCTAACAACTCAATTAGAGCATTTTAGTAATGATCAGTGTTCTTTGTCAAAACTGACATTCTCATCATCCACTGATGAACTATGTCACAAAATGCAGTTCTCAGCTCAGAAAGCTTGTTTCTGACATTCTAACAGCTCAATTAGAGCATTTTAGTAATGAACAGTGTTCTTTGTCAAAACTGACATTCTCATCATCCACTGATTCACTTTGTCACAAAATGCAGTTTTCAGCTCAGAAAGCTTGTTTCTGACATTCTAACAGCTCAATTAGAGCATTTTAGTAATGAACAGTGTTCTTTGTCAAAACTGACATTCTCATCATCCACTGATGCTTTTTGTCACAAAATGCAGTTTTCAGCTCAGAAAGCTTGTTTCTGATATTTTAACAGCTCAATTAGAGCATTTTAGTAATGAACAGTGTTCTTTGTCAAAACTGACATTCTCATCATCCACTGATGAACTATGTCACAAAATGCAGTTCTCAGCTCAGAATGCTTGTTTCTGACATTCTAACAGCTCAATTGGAGCATTTTAGTAATGATCAGTGTTCTTTGTCAAAACTGACATTCTCATCATCCACTGATGCTTTTTGTCACAAAATGCAGTTTTCAGCTCAGAAAGCTTGTTTCTGATATTTTAACAGCTCAATTAGAGCATTTTAGTAATGAACAGTGTTCTTTGTCAAAACTGACATTCTCATCATCCACTGATGCACTTTGTCACAAAATGCAGTTTTATGCTCAGAAAGCTTGTTTCTGACATTCTAACAGCTCAATTGGAGCATTTTAGTGATGATCAGTGTTCTTTGTCAAAACTGACATTCTCATCATCCACTGATTCATTTTGTCACAAAATGCAGTTTTCAGCTCAGAAAGCTTGTTTCTGACATTCTAACAGCTCAATTAGAGCATTTTAGTAATGAACAGTGTTCTTTGTCAAAACTGACATTCTCATCATCCACTGATGAACTATGTCACAAAATGCATTTCTCAGCTCAGAAAGCTTGTTTCTGACATTCTAACAGCTCAATTGGAGCATTTCAGTAATGATCAGTGTTCTTTGTCAAAAGTGACATTCTCATCATCCACTGATTCACTTTGTCACAAAATGCCATTCTCAGCTCAGAAAGCTTGTTTCTGACATTCTAACAGCTCAATTAGAGCATTTTAGTAATGAACAGTGTTCTTTGTCAAAACTGACATTCTCATCATCCACTGATGCACTATGTCACAAAATGCAGTTCTCAGCTCAGAAAGCTTGTTTCTGACATTCTAACAGCTCAATTAGAGCATTTTAGCAATGATCGGTGTTCTTTGTCAAAAGTGACATTCTCATCATCCACTGATTCACTTTGTCACAAAATGCAGTTCTCAGCTCAGAAAGCTTGTTTCTGACATTCTAACAGCTCAATTAGAGCATTTTAGTAATGATCAGTGTTCTTTGTCAAAAGTGACATTCTCAACATCCACTGATGAACTATGTCACAAAATGCAGTTCTCAGCTCAGAAAGCTTGTTTCTGACATTCTAACAGCTCAATTAGAGCATTTTAGTAATGAACAGTGTTCTTTGTCAAAACTGACATTCTCATCATCCACTGATGAACTATGTCACAAAATGCAGTTCTCAGCTCAGAAAGCTTGTTTCTGACATTCTAACAGCTCAATTGGAGCATTTTAGTGATGATAAGTGTTCTTTGTCAAAACTGACATTCTCATCATCCACTGATTCATTTTGTCACAAAATGCAGTTTTCAGCTCAGAAAGCTTGTTTCTGACATTCTAACAGCTCAATTAGAGCATTTTAGTAATGAACAGTGTTCTTTGTCAAAACTGACATTCTCATCATCCACTGATGCTTTTTGTCACAAAATGCAGTTCTCAGCTCAGAAAGCTTGTTTCTGACATTCTAACAGCTCAATTAGAGCATTTTAGTAATGAACAGTGTTCTTTGTCAAAAGTGACATTCTCATCATCCACTGATTCACTTTGTCACAAAATGCCATTCTCAGCTCAGAAAGCTTGTTTCTGACATTCTAACAGCTCAATTAGAGCATTTTAGCAATGATCAGTGTTCTTTGTCAAAAGTGACATTCTCATCATCCACTGATTCACTTTGTCACAAAATGCAGTTCTCAGCTCAGAAAGCTTGTTTCTGACATTCTAACAGCTCAATTAGAGCATTTTAGCAATGATCAGTGTTCTTTGTCAAAAGTGACATTCTCATCATCCACTGATGAACTATGTCACAAAATGCATTTCTCAGCTCAGAAAGCTTGTTTCTGACATTCTAACAGCTCAATTGGAGCATTTCAGTAATGATCAGTGTTCTTTGTCAAAAGTGACATTCTCATCATCCACTGATTCACTTTGTCACAAAATGCCATTCTCAGCTCAGAAAGCTTGTTTCTGACATTCTAACAGCTCAATTAAAGCATTTTAGTAATGAACAGTGTTCTTTGTCAAAACTGACATTCTCATCATCCACTGATGAACTATGTCACAAAATGCAGTTCTCAGCTCAGAAAGCTTGTTTCTGACATTCTAACAGCTCAATTAGAGCATTTTAGTAATGAACAGTGTTCTTTGTCAAAACTGACATTCTCATCATCCACTGATGCACTATGTCACAAAATGCAGTTCTCAGCTCAGAAAGCTTGTTTCTGACATTCTAACAGCTCAATTAGAGCATTTTAGTAATGAACAGTGTTCTTTGTCAAAACTGACATTCTCATCATCCACTGATGAACTATGTCACAAAATGCAGTTCTCAGCTCAGAATGCTTGTTTCTGACATTCTAACAGCTCAATTGGAGCATTTTAGTAATGATCAGTGTTCTTTGTCAAAACTGACATTCTCATCATCCACTGATGCTTTTTGTCACAAAATGCAGTTTTCAGCTCAGAAAGCTTGTTTCTGATATTTTAACAGCTCAATTAGAGCATTTTAGTAATGAACAGTGTTCTTTGTCAAAACTGACATTCTCATCATCCACTGATGCACTTTGTCACAAAATGCAGTTTTATGCTCAGAAAGCTTGTTTCTGACATTCTAACAGCTCAATTGGAGCATTTTAGTGATGATCAGTGTTCTTTGTCAAAACTGACATTCTCATCATCCACTGATTCATTTTGTCACAAAATGCAGTTTTCAGCTCAGAAAGCTTGTTTCTGACATTCTAACAGCTCAATTAGAGCATTTTAGTAATGAACAGTGTTCTTTGTCAAAACTGACATTCTCATCATCCACTGATGAACTATGTCACAAAATGCATTTCTCAGCTCAGAAAGCTTGTTTCTGACATTCTAACAGCTCAATTGGAGCATTTCAGTAATGATCAGTGTTCTTTGTCAAAAGTGACATTCTCATCATCCACTGATTCACTTTGTCACAAAATGCCATTCTCAGCTCAGAAAGCTTGTTTCTGACATTCTAACAGCTCAATTAGAGCATTTTAGTAATGAACAGTGTTCTTTGTCAAAACTGACATTCTCATCATCCACTGATTCACTTTGTCACAAAATGCAGTTCTCAGCTCAGAAAGCTTGTTTCTGACATTCTAACAGCTCAATTAGAGCATTTTAGTAATGATCAGTGTTCTTTGTCAAAAGTGACATTCTCAACATCCACTGATGAACTATGTCACAAAATGCAGTTCTCAGCTCAGAAAGCTTGTTTCTGACATTCTAACAGCTCAATTAGAGCATTTTAGTAATGAACAGTGTTCTTTGTCAAAACTGACATTCTCATCATCCACTGATGAACTATGTCACAAAATGCAGTTCTCAGCTCAGAAAGCTTGTTTCTGACATTCTAACAGCTCAATTGGAGCATTTTAGTGATGATAAGTGTTCTTTGTCAAAACTGACATTCTCATCATCCACTGATTCATTTTGTCACAAAATGCAGTTTTCAGCTCAGAAAGCTTGTTTCTGACATTCTAACAGCTCAATTAGAGCATTTTAGTAATGAACAGTGTTCTTTGTCAAAACTGACATTCTCATCATCCACTGATGCTTTTTGTCACAAAATGCAGTTCTCAGCTCAGAAAGCTTGTTTCTGACATTCTAACAGCTCAATTAGAGCATTTTAGTAATGAACAGTGTTCTTTGTCAAAAGTGACATTCTCATCATCCACTGATTCACTTTGTCACAAAATGCAGTTCTCAGCTCAGAAAGCTTGTTTCTGACATTCTAACAGCTCAATTAGAGCATTTTAGCAATGATCAGTGTTCTTTGTCAAAAGTGACATTCTCATCATCCACTGATTCACTTTGTCACAAAATGCAGTTCTCAGCTCAGAAAGCTTGTTTCTGACATTCTAACAGCTCAATTAGAGCATTTTAGCAATGATCAGTGTTCTTTGTCAAAAGTGACATTCTCATCATCCACTGATGAACTATGTCACAAAATGCATTTCTCAGCTCAGAAAGCTTGTTTCTGACATTCTAACAGCTCAATTGGAGCATTTCAGTAATGATCAGTGTTCTTTGTCAAAAGTGACATTCTCATCATCCACTGATTCACTTTGTCACAAAATGCCATTCTCAGCTCAGAAAGCTTGTTTCTGACATTCTAACAGCTCAATTAAAGCATTTTAGTAATGAACAGTGTTCTTTGTCAAAACTGACATTCTCATCATCCACTGATGAACTATGTCACAAAATGCAGTTCTCAGCTCAGAAAGCTTGTTTCTGACATTCTAACAGCTCAATTAGAGCATTTTAGTAATGAACAGTGTTCTTTGTCAAAACTGACATTCTCATCATCCACTGATGAACTATGTCACAAAATGCAGTTCTCAGCTCAGAAAGCTTGTTTCTGACATTCTAACAGCTCAATTGGAGCATTTTAGTGATGATCAGTGTTCTTTGTCAAAACTGACATTCTCATCATCCACTGATTCATTTTGTCACAAAATGCAGTTTTCAGCTCAGAAAGCTTGTTTCTGACATTCTAACAGCTCAATTAGAGCATTTTAGTAATGAACAGTGTTCTTTGTCAAAACTGACATTCTCATCATCCACTGATGAACTATGTCACAAAATGCATTTCTCAGCTCAGAAAGCTTGTTTCTGACATTCTAACAGCTCAATTGGAGCATTTCAGTAATGATCAGTGTTCTTTGTCAAAAGTGACATTCTCATCATCCACTTATTCACTTTGTCACAAAATGCCATTCTCAGCTCAGAAAGCTTGTTTCTGACATTCTAACAGCTCAATTGGAGCATTTTAGTAATGAACAGTGTTCTTTGTCAAAACTGACATTCTCATCATCCACTGATGCACTATGTCACAAAATGCAGTTCTCAGCTCAGAAAGCTTGTTTCTGACATTCTAACAGCTCAATTAGAGCATTTTAGCAATGATCAGTGTTCTTTGTCAAAAGTGACATTCTCATCATCCACTGATTCACTTTGTCACAAAATGCAGTTCTCAGCTCAGAAAGCTTGTTTCTGACATTCTAACAGTTCAATTAGAGCATTTTAGTAATGATCAGTGTTCTTTGTCAAAAGTGACATTCTCATCATCCACTGATGAACTATGTCACAAAATGCAGTTCTCAGCTCAGAAAGCTTGTTTCTGACATTCTAACAGCTCAATTGGAGCATTTTAGTGATGATAAGTGTTCTTTGTCAAAACTGACATTCTCATCATCCACTGATTCATTTTGTCACAAAATGCAGTTTTCAGCTCAGAAAGCTTGTTTCTGACATTCTAACAGCTCAATTAGAGCATTTTAGTAATGAACAGTGTTCTTTGTCAAAACTGACATTCTCATCATCCACGGATGCCTTTTGTCACAAAATGCAGTTTTCAGCTCAGAAAGCTTGTTTCTGACATTCTAACAGCTCAATTGGAGCATTTCAGTAATGAACAGTGTTCTTTGTCAGAAACTGACATTCTCATCATCCACTGATGAACTATGTCACAAAATGCAGTTCTCAGCTCAGAAAGCTTGTTTCTGACATTCTAACAACTCAATTGGAGCATTTTAGTAATGATCAGTGTTCTTTGTCAAAACTGACATTCTCATCATCCACTGATGCTTTTTGTCACAAAATGCAGTTTTCAGCTCAGAAAGCTTGTTTCTGACATTCTAACAGCTCAATTAGAGCATTTTAGTAATGAACAGTGTTCTTTGTCAAAACTGACATTCTCATCATCCACTGATGCTTTTTGTCACAAAATGCAGTTCTCAGCTCAGAAAGCTTGTTTCTGACATTCTAACAACTCAATTAGAGCATTTTAGTAATGAACAGTGTTCTTTGTCAAAACTGACATTCTCATCATCCACTGATTCACTTTGTCACAAAATGCAGTTTTTAGCTCAGAAAGCTTGTTTCTGACATTCTAACAGCTCAATTAGAGCATTTTAGTAATGAACAGTGTTCTTTGTCAAAACTGACATTCTCATCATCCACTGATGAACTATGTCACAAAATGCAGTTCTCAGCTCAGAAAGCTTGTTTCTGACATTCTAACAGCTCAATTAGAGCATTTTAGTAATGAACAGTGTTCTTTGTCAAAACTGACATTCTCATCATCCACTGATGAACTATGTCACAAAATGCAGTTCTCAGCTCAGAAAGCTTGTTTCTGACATTCTAACAACTCAATTAGAGCATTTTAGTAATGATCAGTGTTCTTTGTCAAAACTGACATTCTCATCATCCACTGATGAACTATGTCACAAAATGCAGTTCTCAGCTCAGAAAGCTTGTTTCTGACATTCTAACAGCTCAATTAGAGCATTTTAGTAATGAACAGTGTTCTTTGTCAAAACTGACATTCTCATCATCCACTGATTCACTTTGTCACAAAATGCAGTTTTCAGCTCAGAAAGCTTGTTTCTGACATTCTAACAGCTCAATTAGAGCATTTTAGTAATGAACAGTGTTCTTTGTCAAAACTGACATTCTCATCATCCACTGATGAACTATGTCACAAAATGCAGTTCTCAGCTCAGAATGCTTGTTTCTGACATTCTAACAGCTCAATTTGAGCATTTTAGTAATGATCAGTGTTCTTTGTCAAAACTGACATTCTCATCATCCACTGATGCTTTTTGTCACAAAATGCAGTTTTCAGCTCAGAAAGCTTGTTTCTGATATTTTAACAGCTCAATTAGAGCATTTTAGTAATGAACAGTGTTCTTTGTCAAAACTGACATTCTCATCATCCACTGATGCACTTTGTCACAAAATGCAGTTTTATGCTCAGAAAGCTTGTTTCTGACATTCTAACAGCTCAATTAGAGCATTTTAGTAATGATCAGTGTTCTTTGTCAAAAGTGACATTCTCATCATCCACTGATTCACTTTGTCACAAAATGCAGTTCTCAGCTCAGAAAGCTTGTTTCTGACATTCTAACAGCTCAATTAGAGCATTTTAGTAATGAACAGTGTTCTTTGTCAAAACTGACATTCTCATCATCCACTGATGAACTATGTCACAAAATGCAGTTCTCAGCTCAGAAAGCTTGTTTCTGACATTCTAACAGCTCAATTAGAGCATTTTAGTAATGAACAGTGTTCTTTGTCAAAACTGACATTCTCATCATCCACTGATGAACTATGTCACAAAATGCAGTTCTCAGCTCAGAAAGCTTGTTTCTGACATTCTAACAGCTCAATTGGAGCATTTTAGTGATGATCAGTGTTCTTTGTCAAAACTGACATTCTCATCATCCACTGATTCATTTTGTCACAAAATGCAGTTTTCAGCTCAGAAAGCTTGTTTCTGACATTCTAACAGCTCAATTAGAGCAATTTAGTAATGAACAGTGTTCTTTGTCAAAACTGACATTCTCATCATCCACTGATGAACTATGTCACAAAATGCATTTCTCAGCTCAGAAAGCTTGTTTCTGACATTCTAACAGCTCAATTGGAGCATTTCAGTAATGATCAGTGTTCTTTGTCAAAAGTGACATTCTCATCATCCACTGATTCACTTTGTCACAAAATGCCATTCTCAGCTCAGAAAGCTTGTTTCTGACATTCTAACAGCTCAATTAGAGCATTTTAGTAATGAACAGTGTTCTTTGTCAAAACTGACATTCTCATCATCCACTGATGCACTATGTCACAAAATGCAGTTCTCAGCTCAGAAAGCTTGTTTCTGACATTCTAACAGCTCAATTAGAGCATTTTAGCAATGATCGGTGTTCTTTGTCAAAAGTGACATTCTCATCATCCACTGATTCACTTTGTCACAAAATGCAGTTCTCAGCTCAGAAAGCTTGTTTCTGACATTCTAACAGCTCAATTAGAGCATTTTAGTAATGATCAGTGTTCTTTGTCAAAAGTGACATTCTCATCATCCACTGATGAACTATGTCACAAAATGCAGTTCTCAGCTCAGAAAGCTTGTTTCTGACATTCTAACAGCTCAATTAGAGCATTTTAGTAATGAACAGTTTTCTTTGTCAAAACTGACATTCTCATCATCCACTGATGCTTTTTGTCACAAAATGCAGTTCTCAGCTCAGAAAGCTTGTTTCTGACATTCTAACAGCTCAATTGGAGCATTTTAGTGATGATAAGTGTTCTTTGTCAAAACGGACATTCTCATCATCCACTGATTCATTTTGTCACAAAATGCAGTTTTCAGCTCAGAAAGCTTGTTTCTGACATTCTAACAGCTCAATTAGAGCATTTTAGTAATGAACAGTGTTCTTTGTCAAAACTGACATTCTCATCATCCACTGATGCTTTTTGTCACAAAATGCAGTTCTCAGCTCAGAAAGCTTGTTTCTGACATTCTAACAGCTCAATTAGAGCATTTTAGTAATGAACAGTGTTCTTTTTCAAAAGTGACATTCTCATCATCCACTGATTCACTTTGTCACAAAATGCAGTTCTCAGCTCAGAAAGCTTGTTTCTGACATTCTAACAGCTCAATTAGAGCATTTTAGCAATGATCAGTGTTCTTTGTCAAAAGTGACATTCTCATCATCCACTGATTCACTTTGTCACAAAATGCAGTTCTCAGCTCAGAAAGCTTGTTTCTGACATTCTAACAGCTCAATTAGAGCATTTTAGCAATGATCAGTGTTCTTTGTCAAAAGTGACATTCTCATCATCCACTGATGAACTATGTCACAAAATGCAGTTCTCAGCTCAGAAAGCTTGTTTCTGACATTCTAACAGCTCAATTGGAACATTTCAGTAATGAACAGTGTTCTTTGTCAAAACTGACATTCTCATCATCCACTGATTCACTTTGTCACAAAATGCAGTTTTCAGCTCAGAAAGCTTGTTTCTGACATTCTAACAGCTCAATTAGAGCATTTTAGTAATGATCAGTGTTCTTTGTCAAAACTGACATTCTCATCATCCACTGATGCTTTTTGTCACAAAATGCAGTTTTCAACTCAGAAAGCTTGTTTCTGACATTCTAACAGCTCAATTGGAGCATTTCAGTAATGAACAGTGTTCTTTGTCAAAACTGACATTCTCATCATCCACTGATTCACTTTGTCACAAAATGCAGTTTTCAGCTCAGAAAGCTTGTTTCTGACATTCTAACAGCTCAATTAGAGCATTTTAGTAATGATCAGTGTTCTTTGTCAAAACTGACATTCTCATCATCCACTGATGCTTTTTGTCACAAAATGCAGTTCTCAGCTCAGAAAGCTTGTTTCTGACATTCTAACAGCTCAATTAGAGCATTTTAGTAATGAACAGTGTTCTTTGTCAAAACTGACATTCTCATCATCCACTGATGAACTATGTCACAAAATGCAGTTCTCAGCTCAGAAAGCTTGTTTCTGACATTCTAACAGCTCAATTGGAGCATTTTAGTAATGATCAGTGTTCTTTGTCAAAACGGACATTCTCATCATCCACTGATGAACTTTGTCACAAAATGTAGTTCTCAGCTCAGAAAGCTTGTTTCTGACATTCTAACAGCTCAATTAGAGCATTTTAGTAATGAACAGTGTTCTTTGTCAAAACTGACATTCTCATCATCCACTGATGCACTATGTCACAAAATGCAGTTCTCAGCTCAGAAAGCTTGTTTCTGACATTCTAACAGCTCAATTAGAGCATTTTAGTAATGATCAGTGTTCTTTGTCAAAAGTGACATTCTCATCATCCACTGATTCACTTTGTCACAAAATGCCATTCTCAGCTCAGAAAGCTTGTTTCTGACATTCTAACAGCTCAATTAGAGCATTTTAGTAATGAACAGTGTTCTTTGTCAAAACTGACATTCTCATCATCCACTGATGAACTATGTCACAAAATGCAGTTCTCAGCTCAGAAAGCTTGTTTCTGACATTCTAACAACTCAATTAGAGCATTTTAGTAATGATCAGTGTTCTTTGTCAAAACTGACATTCTCATCATCCACTGATGAACTATGTCACAAAATGCAGTTCTCAGCTCAGAAAGCTTGTTTCTGACATTCTAACAGCTCAATTAGAGCATTTTAGTAATGAACAGTGTTCTTTGTCAAAACTGACATTCTCATCATCCACTGATTCACTTTGTCACAAAATGCAGTTTTCAGCTCAGAAAGCTTGTTTCTGACATTCTAACAGCTCAATTAGAGCATTTTAGTAATGAACAGTGTTCTTTGTCAAAACTGACATTCTCATCATCCACTGATGAACTATGTCACAAAATGCAGTTCTCAGCTCAGAATGCTTGTTTCTGACATTCTAACAGCTCAATTGGAGCATTTTAGTAATGAACAGTGTTCTTTGTCAAAACTGACATTCTCATCATCCACTGATGCACTTTGTCACAAAATGCAGTTTTATGCTCAGAAAGCTTGTTTCTGACATTCTAACAGCTCAATTAGAGCATTTTAGTAATGATCAGTGTTCTTTGTCAAAAGTGACTTTCTCATCATCCACTGATTCACTTTGTCACAAAATGCAGTTCTCAGCTCAGAAAGCTTGTTTCTGACATTCTAACAGCTCAATTAGAGCATTTTAGTAATGAACAGTGTTCTTTGTCAAAACTGACATTCTCATCATCCACTGATGCTTTTTGTCACAAAATGCAGTTCTCAGCTCAGAAAGCTTGTTTCTGACATTCTAACAGCTCAATTAGAGCATTTTAGTAATGAACAGTGTTCTTTGTCAAAACTGACATTCTCATCATCCACTGATGCACTATGCCACAAAATGCAGTTCTCAGCTCAGAAAGCTTGTTTCTGACATTCTAACAGCTCAATTAGAGCATTTTAGCAATGATCAGTGTTCTTTGTCAAAAGTGACATTCTCATCATCCACTGATTCACTTTGTCACAAAATGCCATTCTCAGCTCAGAAAGCTTGTTTCTGACATTCTAACAGCTCAATTAAAGCATTTTAGTAATGAACAGTGTTCTTTGTCAAAACTGACATTCTCATCATCCACTGATGAACTATGTCACAAAATGCAGTTCTCAGCTCAGAAAGCTTGTTTCTGACATTCTAACAGCTCAATTAGAGCATTTTAGTAATGAACAGTGTTCTTTGTCAAAACTGACATTCTCATCATCCACTGATGAACTATGTCACAAAATGCAGTTCTCAGCTCAGAAAGCTTGTTTCTGACATTCTAACAGCTCAATTGGAGCATTTTAGTGATGATCAGTGTTCTTTGTCAAAACTGACATTCTCATCATCCACTGATTCATTTTGTCACAAAATGCAGTTTTCAGCTCAGAAAGCTTGTTTCTGACATTCTAACAGCTCAATTAGAGCATTTTAGTAATGAACAGTGTTCTTTGTCAAAACTGACATTCTCATCATCCACTGATGAACTATGTCACAAAATGCATTTCTCAGCTCAGAAAGCTTGTTTCTGACATTCTAACAGCTCAATTGGAGCATTTCAGTAATGATCAGTGTTCTTTGTCAAAAGTGACATTCTCATCATCCACTGATTCACTTTGTCACAAAATGCCATTCTCAGCTCAGAAAGCTTGTTTCTGACATTCTAACAGCTCAATTGGAGCATTTAAGTAATGAACAGTGTTCTTTGTCAAAACTGACATTCTCATCATCCACTGATGCACTATGTCACAAAATGCAGTTCTCAGCTCAGAAAGCTTGTTTCTGACATTCTAACAGCTCAATTAGAGCATTTTAGCAATGATCAGTGTTCTTTGTCAAAAGTGACATTCTCATCATCCACTGATTCACTTTGTCACAAAATGCAGTTCTCAGCTCAGAAAGCTTGTTTCTGACATTCTAACAGCTCAATTAGAGCATTTTAGTAATGATCAGTGTTCTTTGTCAAAAGTGACATTCTCATCATCCACTGATGAACTATGTCACAAAATGCAGTTCTCAGCTCAGAAAGCTTGTTTCTGACATTCTAACAGCTCAATTGGAGCATTTTAGTGATGATAAGTGTTCTTTGTCAAAACTGACATTCTCATCATCCACTGATTCATTTTGTCACAAAATGCAGTTTTCAGCTCAGAAAGCTTGTTTCTGACATTCTAACAGCTCAATTAGAGCATTTTAGTAATGAACAGTGTTCTTTGTCAAAACTGACATTCTCATCATCCACGGATGCCTTTTGTCACAAAATGCAGTTTTCAGCTCAGAAAGCTTGTTTCTGACATTCTAACAGCTCAATTGGAGCATTTCAGTAATGAACAGTGTTCTTTGTCAGAAACTGACATTCTCATCATCCACTGATGAACTATGTCACAAAATGCAGTTCTCAGCTCAGAAAGCTTGTTTCTGACATTCTAACAACTCAATTGGAGCATTTTAGTAATGATCAGTGTTCTTTGTCAAAACTGACATTCTCATCATCCACTGATGCTTTTTGTCACAAAATGCAGTTTTCAGCTCAGAAAGCTTGTTTCTGACATTCTAACAGCTCAATTAGAGCATTTTAGTAATGAACAGTGTTCTTTGTCAAAACTGACATTCTCATCATCCACTGATGCTTTTTGTCACAAAATGCAGTTCTCAGCTCAGAAAGCTTGTTTCTGACATTCTAACAACTCAATTAGAGCATTTTAGTAATGAACAGTGTTCTTTGTCAAAACTGACATTCTCATCATCCACTGATTCACTTTGTCACAAAATGCAGTTTTCAGCTCAGAAAGCTTGTTTCTGACATTCTAACAGCTCAATTAGAGCATTTTAGTAATGAACAGTGTTCTTTGTCAAAACTGACATTCTCATCATCCACTGATGAACTATGTCACAAAATGCAGTTCTCAGCTCAGAAAGCTTGTTTCTGACATTCTAACAGCTCAATTAGAGCATTTTAGTAATGAACAGTGTTCTTTGTCAAAACTGACATTCTCATCATCCACTGATGAACTATGTCACAAAATGCAGTTCTCAGCTCAGAAAGCTTGTTTCTGACATTCTAACAACTCAATTAGAGCATTTTAGTAATGATCAGTGTTCTTTGTCAAAACTGACATTCTCATCATCCACTGATGAACTATGTCACAAAATGCAGTTCTCAGCTCAGAAAGCTTGTTTCTGACATTCTAACAGCTCAATTAGAGTATTTTAGTAATGAACAGTGTTCTTTGTCAAAACTGACATTCTCATCATCCACTGATTCACTTTGTCACAAAATGCAGTTTTCAGCTCAGAAAGCTTGTTTCTGACATTCTAACAGCTCAATTAGAGCATTTTAGTAATGAACAGTGTTCTTTGTCAAAACTGACATTCTCATCATCCACTGATGAACTATGTCACAAAATGCAGTTCTCAGCTCAGAATGCTTGTTTCTGACATTCTAACAGCTCAATTGGAGCATTTTAGTAATGATCAGTGTTCTTTGTCAAAACTGACATTCTCATCATCCACTGATGCTTTTTGTCACAAAATGCAGTTTTCAGCTCAGAAAGCTTGTTTCTGATATTTTAACAGCTCAATTAGAGCATTTTAGTAATGAACAGTGTTCTTTGTCAAAACTGACATTCTCATCATCCACTGATGCACTTTGTCACAAAATGCAGTTTTATGCTCAGAAAGCTTGTTTCTGACATTCTAACAGCTCAATTAGAGCATTTTAGTAATGATCAGTGTTCTTTGTCAAAAGTGACATTCTCATCATCCACTGATTCACTTTGTCACAAAATGCAGTTCTCAGCTCAGAAAGCTTGTTTCTGACATTCTAACAGCTCAATTAGAGCATTTTAGTAATGAACAGTGTTCTTTGTCAAAACTGACATTCTCATCATCCACTGATGAACTATGTCACAAAATGCAGTTCTCAGCTCAGAAAGCTTGTTTCTGACATTCTAACAGCTCAATTAGAGCATTTTAGTAATGAACAGTGTTCTTTGTCAAAACTGACATTCTCATCATCCACTGATGAACTATGTCACAAAATGCAGTTCTCAGCTCAGAAAGCTTGTTTCTGACATTCTAACAGCTCAATTGGAGCATTTTAGTGATGATCAGTGTTCTTTGTCAAAACTGACATTCTCATCATCCACTGATTCATTTTGTCACAAAATGCAGTTTTCAGCTCAGAAAGCTTGTTTCTGACATTCTAACAGCTCAATTAGAGCATTTTAGTAATTAACAGTGTTCTTTGTCAAAACTGACATTCTCATCATCCACTGATGAACTATGTCACAAAATGCATTTCTCAGCTCAGAAAGCTTGTTTCTGACATTCTAACAGCTCAATTGGAGCATTTCAGTAATGATCAGTGTTCTTTGTCAAAAGTGACATTCTCATCATCCACTGATTCACTTTGTCACAAAATGCCATTCTCAGCTCAGAAAGCTTGTTTCTGACATTCTAACAGCTCAATTAGAGCATTTTAGTAATGAACAGTGTTCTTTGTCAAAACTGACATTCTCATCATCCACTGATGCACTATGTCACAAAATGCAGTTCTCAGCTCAGAAAGCTTGTTTCTGACATTCTAACAGCTCAATTAGAGCATTTTAGCAATGATCAGTGTTATTTGTCAAAAGTGACATTCTCATCATCCACTGATTCACTTTGTCACAAAATGCAGTTCTCAGCTCAGAAAGCTTGTTTCTGACATTCTAACAGCTCAATTAGAGCATTTTAGTAATGATCAGTGTTCTTTGTCAAAAGTGACATTCTCATCATCCACTGATGAACTATGTCACAAAATGCAGTTCTCAGCTCAGAAAGCTTGTTTCTGACATTCTAACAGCTCAATTAGAGCATTTTAGTAATGAACAGTGTTCTTTGTCAAAACTGACATTCTCATCATCCACTGATGAACTATGTCACAAAATGCAGTTCTCAGCTCAGAAAGCTTGTTTCTGACATTCTAACAACTCAATTGGAGCATTTTAGTAATGATCAGTGTTCTTTGTCAAAACTGACATTCTCATCATCCACTGATGCTTTTTGTCACAAAATGCAGTTTTCAGCTCAGAAAGCTTGTTTCTGACATTCTAACAGCTCAATTAGAGCATTTTAGTAATGAACAGTGTTCTTTGTC
Source organism: Barbatula barbatula (assembly GCF_947034865.1). NCBI lineage: Eukaryota > Metazoa > Chordata > Actinopteri > Cypriniformes > Nemacheilidae > Barbatula > Barbatula barbatula. The sequence continues at coordinate 2,070,733 of NC_136783.1, read as the reverse complement.
AAAACTGACATTCTCATCATCCACTGATGCTTTTTGTCACAAAATGCAGTTCTCAGCTCAGAAAGCTTGTTTCTGACATTCTAACAACTCAATTAGAGCATTTTAGTAATGAACAGTGTTCTTTGTCAAAACTGACATTCTCATCATCCACTGATTCACTTTGTCACAAAATGCAGTTTTCAGCTCAGAAAGCTTGTTTCTGACATTCTAACAGCTCAATTAGAGCATTTTAGTAATGAACAGTGTTCTTTGTCAAAACTGACATCCTCATCATCCACTGATGAACTATGTCACAAAATGCAGTTCTCAGCTCAGAAAGCTTGTTTCTGACATTCTAACAGCTCAATTAGAGCATTTTAGTAATGAACAGTGTTCTTTGTCAAAACTGACATTCTCATCATCCACTGATGAACTATGTCACAAAATGCAGTTCTCAGCTCAGAAAGCTTGTTTCTGACATTCTAACAACTCAATTAGAGCATTTTAGTAATGATCAGTGTTCTTTGTCAAAACTGACATTCTCATCATCCACTGATGAACTATGTCACAAAATGCAGTTCTCAGCTCAGAAAGCTTGTTTCTGACATTCTAACAGCTCAATTAGAGCATTTTAGTAATGAACAGTGTTCTTTGTCAAAACTGACATTCTCATCATCCACTGATTCACTTTGTCACAAAATGCAGTTTTCAGCTCAGAAAGCTTGTTTCTGACATTCTAACAGCTCAATTAGAGCATTTTAGTAATGAACAGTGTTCTTTGTCAAAACTGACATTCTCATCATCCACTGATGAACTATGTCACAAAATGCAGTTCTCAGCTCAGAATGCTTGTTTCTGACATTCTAACAGCTCAATTGGAGCATTTTAGTAATGATCAGTGTTCTTTGTCAAAACTGACATTCTCATCATCCACTGATGCTTTTTGTCACAAAATGCAGTTTTCAGCTCAGAAAGCTTGTTTCTGATATTTTAACAGCTCAATTAGAGCATTTTAGTAATGAACAGTGTTCTTTGTCAAAACTGACATTCTCATCATCCACTGATGCACTTTGTCACAAAATGCAGTTTTATGCTCAGAAAGCTTGTTTCTGACATTCTAACAGCTCAATTAGAGCATTTTAGTAATGATCAGTGTTCTTTGTCAAAAGTGACATTCTCATCATCCACTGATTCACTTTGTCACAAAATGCAGTTCTCAGCTCAGAAAGCTTGTTTCTGACATTCTAACAGCTCAATTAGAGCATTTTAGTAATGAACAGTGTTCTTTGTCAAAACTGACATTCTCATCATCCACTGATGAACTATGTCACAAAATGCAGTTCTCAGCTCAGAAAGCTTGTTTCTGACATTCTAACAGCTCAATTAGAGCATTTTAGTAATGAACAGTGTTCTTTGTCAAAACTGACATTCTCATCATCCACTGATGAACTATGTCACAAAATGCATTTCTCAGCTCAGAAAGCTTGTTTCTGACATTCTAACAGCTCAATTGGAGCATTTCAGTAATGAACAGTGTTCTTTGTCAGAAACTGACATTCTCATCATCCACTGATGAACTATGTCACAAAATGCAGTTCTCAGCTCAGAAAGCTTGTTTCTGACATTCTAACAACTCAATTGGAGCATTTTAGTAATGATCAGTGTTCTTTGTCAAAACTGACATTCTCATCATCCACTGATGCTTTTTGTCACAAAATGCAGTTTTCAGCTCAGAAAGCTTGTTTCTGACATTCTAACAGCTCAATTAGAGCATTTTAGTAATGAACAGTGTTCTTTGTCAAAACTGACATTCTCATCATCCACTGATGCTTTTTGTCACAAAATGCAGTTCTCAGCTCAGAAAGCTTGTTTCTGACATTCTAACAACTCAATTAGAGCATTTTAGTAATGAACAGTGTTCTTTGTCAAAACTGACATTCTCATCATCCACTGATTCACTTTGTCACAAAATGCAGTTTTCAGCTCAGAAAGCTTGTTTCTGACATTCTAACAGCTCAATTAGAGCATTTTAGTAATGAACAGTGTTCTTTGTCAAAACTGACATTCTCATCATCCACTGATGAACTATGTCACAAAATGCAGTTCTCAGCTCAGAAAGCTTGTTTCTGACATTCTAACAGCTCAATTAGAGCATTTTAGTAATGAACAGTGTTCTTTGTCAAAACTGACATTCTCATCATCCACTGATGAACTATGTCACAAAATGCAGTTCTCAGCTCAGAAAGCTTGTTTCTGACATTCTAACAACTCAATTAGAGCATTTTAGTAATGATCAGTGTTCTTTGTCAAAACTGACATTCTCATCATCCACTGATGAACTATGTCACAAAATGCAGTTCTCAGCTCAGAAAGCTTGTTTCTGACATTCTAACAGCTCAATTAGAGTATTTTAGTAATGAACAGTGTTCTTTGTCAAAACTGACATTCTCATCATCCACTGATTCACTTTGTCACAAAATGCAGTTTTCAGCTCAGAAAGCTTGTTTCTGACATTCTAACAGCTCAATTAGAGCATTTTAGTAATGAACAGTGTTCTTTGTCAAAACTGACATTCTCATCATCCACTGATGAACTATGTCACAAAATGCAGTTCTCAGCTCAGAATGCTTGTTTCTGACATTCTAACAGCTCAATTGGAGCATTTTAGTAATGATCAGTGTTCTTTGTCAAAACTGACATTCTCATCATCCACTGATGCTTTTTGTCACAAAATGCAGTTTTCAGCTCAGAAAGCTTGTTTCTGATATTTTAACAGCTCAATTAGAGCATTTTAGTAATGAACAGTGTTCTTTGTCAAAACTGACATTCTCATCATCCACTGATGCACTTTGTCACAAAATGCAGTTTTATGCTCAGAAAGCTTGTTTCTGACATTCTAACAGCTCAATTAGAGCATTTTAGTAATGATCAGTGTTCTTTGTCAAAAGTGACATTCTCATCATCCACTGATTCACTTTGTCACAAAATGCAGTTCTCAGCTCAGAAAGCTTGTTTCTGACATTCTAACAGCTCAATTAGAGCATTTTAGTAATGAACAGTGTTCTTTGTCAAAACTGACATTCTCATCATCCACTGATGAACTATGTCACAAAATGCAGTTCTCAGCTCAGAAAGCTTGTTTCTGACATTCTAACAGCTCAATTAGAGCATTTTAGTAATGAACAGTGTTCTTTGTCAAAACTGACATTCTCATCATCCACTGATGAACTATGTCACAAAATGCAGTTCTCAGCTCAGAAAGCTTGTTTCTGACATTCTAACAGCTCAATTGGAGCATTTTAGTGATGATCAGTGTTCTTTGTCAAAACTGACATTCTCATCATCCACTGATTCATTTTGTCACAAAATGCAGTTTTCAGCTCAGAAAGCTTGTTTCTGACATTCTAACAGCTCAATTAGAGCATTTTAGTAATTAACAGTGTTCTTTGTCAAAACTGACATTCTCATCATCCACTGATGAACTATGTCACAAAATGCATTTCTCAGCTCAGAAAGCTTGTTTCTGACATTCTAACAGCTCAATTGGAGCATTTCAGTAATGATCAGTGTTCTTTGTCAAAAGTGACATTCTCATCATCCACTGATTCACTTTGTCACAAAATGCCATTCTCAGCTCAGAAAGCTTGTTTCTGACATTCTAACAGCTCAATTAGAGCATTTTAGTAATGAACAGTGTTCTTTGTCAAAACTGACATTCTCATCATCCACTGATGCACTATGTCACAAAATGCAGTTCTCAGCTCAGAAAGCTTGTTTCTGACATTCTAACAGCTCAATTAGAGCATTTTAGCAATGATCAGTGTTATTTGTCAAAAGTGACATTCTCATCATCCACTGATTCACTTTGTCACAAAATGCAGTTCTCAGCTCAGAAAGCTTGTTTCTGACATTCTAACAGCTCAATTAGAGCATTTTAGTAATGATCAGTGTTCTTTGTCAAAAGTGACATTCTCATCATCCACTGATGAACTATGTCACAAAATGCAGTTCTCAGCTCAGAAAGCTTGTTTCTGACATTCTAACAGCTCAATTAGAGCATTTTAGTAATGAACAGTGTTCTTTGTCAAAACTGACATTCTCATCATCCACTGATGAACTATGTCACAAAATGCAGTTCTCAGCTCAGAAAGCTTGTTTCTGACATTCTAACAACTCAATTGGAGCATTTTAGTAATGATCAGTGTTCTTTGTCAAAACTGACATTCTCATCATCCACTGATGCTTTTTGTCACAAAATGCAGTTTTCAGCTCAGAAAGCTTGTTTCTGACATTCTAACAGCTCAATTAGAGCATTTTAGTAATGAACAGTGTTCTTTGTCAAAACTGACATTCTCATCATCCACTGATGCTTTTTGTCACAAAATGCAGTTTTCAGCTCAGAAAGCTTGTTTCTGACATTCTAACAGCTCAATTAGAGCATTTTAGTAATGAACAGTGTTCTTTGTCAAAACTGACATTCTCATCATCCACTGATGAACTATGTCACAAAATGCAGTTCTCAGCTCAGAAAGCTTGTTTCTGACATTCTAACAACTCAATTAGAGCATTTTAGCAATGATCAGTGTTATTTGTCAAAAGTGACATTCTCATCATCCACTGATTCACTTTGTCACAAAATGCAGTTCTCAGCTCAGAAAGCTTGTTTCTGACATTCTAACAGCTCAATTAGAGCATTTTAGTAATGATCAGTGTTCTTTGTCAAAAGTGACATTCTCATCATCCACTGATGAACTATGTCACAAAATGCAGTTCTCAGCTCAGAAAGCTTGTTTCTGACATTCTAACAGCTCAATTAGAGTATTTTAGTAATGAACAGTGTTCTTTGTCAAAACTGACATTCTCATCATCCACTGATGAACTATGTCACAAAATGCAGTTCTCAGCTCAGAAAGCTTGTTTCTGACATTCTAACAACTCAATTGGAGCATTTTAGTAATGATCAGTGTTCTTTGTCAAAACTGACATTCTCATCATCCACTGATGCTTTTTGTCACAAAATGCAGTTTTCAGCTCAGAAAGCTTGTTTCTGACATTCTAACAGCTCAATTAGAGCATTTTAGTAATGAACAGTGTTCTTTGTCAAAACTGACATTCTCATCATCCACTGATGCTTTTTGTCACAAAATGCAGTTCTCAGCTCAGAAAGCTTGTTTCTGACATTCTAACAACTCAATTAGAGCATTTTAGTAATGAACAGTGTTCTTTGTCAAAACTGACATTCTCATCATCCACTGATTCACTTTGTCACAAAATGCAGTTTTCAGCTCAGAAAGCTTGTTTCTGACATTCTAACAGCTCAATTAGAGCATTTTAGTAATGAACAGTGTTCTTTGTCAAAACTGACATTCTCATCATCCACTGATGCTTTTTGTCACAAAATGCAGTTCTCAGCTCAGAAAGCTTGTTTCTGACATTCTAACAACTCAATTAGAGCATTTTAGTAATGAACAGTGTTCTTTGTCAAAACTGACATTCTCATCATCCACTGATTCACTTTGTCACAAAATGCAGTTTTCAGCTCAGAAAGCTTGTTTCTGACATTCTAACAGCTCAATTAGAGCATTTTAGTAATGAACAGTGTTCTTTGTCAAAACTGACATTCTCATCATCCACTGATGAACTATGTCACAAAATGCAGTTCTCAGCTCAGAAAGCTTGTTTCTGACATTCTAACAGCTCAATTAGAGCATTTTAGTAATGAACAGTGTTCTTTGTCAAAACTGACATTCTCATCATCCACTGATGAACTATGTCACAAAATGCAGTTCTCAGCTCAGAAAGCTTGTTTCTGACATTCTAACAACTCAATTAGAGCATTTTAGTAATGATCAGTGTTCTTTGTCAAAACTGACATTCTCATCATCCACTGATGAACTATGTCACAAAATGCAGTTCTCAGCTCAGAAAGCTTGTTTCTGACATTCTAACAGCTCAATTAGAGTATTTTAGTAATGAACAGTGTTCTTTGTCAAAACTGACATTCTCATCATCCACTGATTCACTTTGTCACAAAATGCAGTTTTCAGCTCAGAAAGCTTGTTTCTGACATTCTAACAGCTCAATTAGAGCATTTTAGTAATGAACAGTGTTCTTTGTCAAAACTGACATTCTCATCATCCACTGATGAACTATGTCACAAAATGCAGTTCTCAGCTCAGAATGCTTGTTTCTGACATTCTAACAGCTCAATTGGAGCATTTTAGTAATGATCAGTGTTCTTTGTCAAAACTGACATTCTCATCATCCACTGATGCTTTTTGTCACAAAATGCAGTTTTCAGCTCAGAAAGCTTGTTTCTGATATTTTAACAGCTCAATTAGAGCATTTTAGTAATGAACAGTGTTCTTTGTCAAAACTGACATTCTCATCATCCACTGATGCACTTTGTCACAAAATGCAGTTTTATGCTCAGAAAGCTTGTTTCTGACATTCTAACAGCTCAATTAGAGCATTTTAGTAATGATCAGTGTTCTTTGTCAAAAGTGACATTCTCATCATCCACTGATTCACTTTGTCACAAAATGCAGTTCTCAGCTCAGAAAGCTTGTTTCTGACATTCTAACAGCTCAATTAGAGCATTTTAGTAATGAACAGTGTTCTTTGTCAAAACTGACATTCTCATCATCCACTGATGAACTATGTCACAAAATGCAGTTCTCAGCTCAGAAAGCTTGTTTCTGACATTCTAACAGCTCAATTAGAGCATTTTAGTAATGAACAGTGTTCTTTGTCAAAACTGACATTCTCATCATCCACTGATGAACTATGTCACAAAATGCAGTTCTCAGCTCAGAAAGCTTGTTTCTGACATTCTAACAGCTCAATTGGAGCATTTTAGTGATGATCAGTGTTCTTTGTCAAAACTGACATTCTCATCATCCACTGATTCATTTTGTCACAAAATGCAGTTTTCAGCTCAGAAAGCTTGTTTCTGACATTCTAACAGCTCAATTAGAGCATTTTAGTAATTAACAGTGTTCTTTGTCAAAACTGACATTCTCATCATCCACTGATGAACTATGTCACAAAATGCATTTCTCAGCTCAGAAAGCTTGTTTCTGACATTCTAACAGCTCAATTGGAGCATTTCAGTAATGATCAGTGTTCTTTGTCAAAAGTGACATTCTCATCATCCACTGATTCACTTTGTCACAAAATGCCATTCTCAGCTCAGAAAGCTTGTTTCTGACATTCTAACAGCTCAATTAGAGCATTTTAGTAATGAACAGTGTTCTTTGTCAAAACTGACATTCTCATCATCCACTGATGCACTATGTCACAAAATGCAGTTCTCAGCTCAGAAAGCTTGTTTCTGACATTCTAACAGCTCAATTAGAGCATTTTAGCAATGATCAGTGTTATTTGTCAAAAGTGACATTCTCATCATCCACTGATTCACTTTGTCACAAAATGCAGTTCTCAGCTCAGAAAGCTTGTTTCTGACATTCTAACAGCTCAATTAGAGCATTTTAGTAATGATCAGTGTTCTTTGTCAAAAGTGACATTCTCATCATCCACTGATGAACTATGTCACAAAATGCAGTTCTCAGCTCAGAAAGCTTGTTTCTGACATTCTAACAGCTCAATTAGAGCATTTTAGTAATGAACAGTGTTCTTTGTCAAAACTGACATTCTCATCATCCACTGATGAACTATGTCACAAAATGCAGTTCTCAGCTCAGAAAGCTTGTTTCTGACATTCTAACAACTCAATTGGAGCATTTTAGTAATGATCAGTGTTCTTTGTCAAAACTGACATTCTCATCATCCACTGATGCTTTTTGTCACAAAATGCAGTTTTCAGCTCAGAAAGCTTGTTTCTGACATTCTAACAGCTCAATTAGAGCATTTTAGTAATGAACAGTGTTCTTTGTCAAAACTGACATTCTCATCATCCACTGATGCTTTTTGTCACAAAATGCAGTTCTCAGCTCAGAAAGCTTGTTTCTGACATTCTAACAACTCAATTAGAGCATTTTAGTAATGAACAGTGTTCTTTGTCAAAACTGACATTCTCATCATCCACTGATTCACTTTGTCACAAAATGCAGTTTTCAGCTCAGAAAGCTTGTTTCTGACATTCTAACAGCTCAATTAGAGCATTTTAGTAATGAACAGTGTTCTTTGTCAAAACTGACATCCTCATCATCCACTGATGAACTATGTCACAAAATGCAGTTCTCAGCTCAGAAAGCTTGTTTCTGACATTCTAACAGCTCAATTAGAGCATTTTAGTAATGAACAGTGTTCTTTGTCAAAACTGACATTCTCATCATCCACTGATGAACTATGTCACAAAATGCAGTTCTCAGCTCAGAAAGCTTGTTTCTGACATTCTAACAACTCAATTAGAGCATTTTAGTAATGATCAGTGTTCTTTGTCAAAACTGACATTCTCATCATCCACTGATGAACTATGTCACAAAATGCAGTTCTCAGCTCAGAAAGCTTGTTTCTGACATTCTAACAGCTCAATTAGAGCATTTTAGTAATGAACAGTGTTCTTTGTCAAAACTGACATTCTCATCATCCACTGATTCACTTTGTCACAAAATGCAGTTTTCAGCTCAGAAAGCTTGTTTCTGACATTCTAACAGCTCAATTAGAGCATTTTAGTAATGAACAGTGTTCTTTGTCAAAACTGACATTCTCATCATCCACTGATGAACTATGTCACAAAATGCAGTTCTCAGCTCAGAATGCTTGTTTCTGACATTCTAACAGCTCAATTGGAGCATTTTAGTAATGATCAGTGTTCTTTGTCAAAACTGACATTCTCATCATCCACTGATGCTTTTTGTCACAAAATGCAGTTTTCAGCTCAGAAAGCTTGTTTCTGATATTTTAACAGCTCAATTAGAGCATTTTAGTAATGAACAGTGTTCTTTGTCAAAACTGACATTCTCATCATCCACTGATGCACTTTGTCACAAAATGCAGTTTTATGCTCAGAAAGCTTGTTTCTGACATTCTAACAGCTCAATTAGAGCATTTTAGTAATGATCAGTGTTCTTTGTCAAAAGTGACATTCTCATCATCCACTGATTCACTTTGTCACAAAATGCAGTTCTCAGCTCAGAAAGCTTGTTTCTGACATTCTAACAGCTCAATTAGAGCATTTTAGTAATGAACAGTGTTCTTTGTCAAAACTGACATTCTCATCATCCACTGATGAACTATGTCACAAAATGCAGTTCTCAGCTCAGAAAGCTTGTTTCTGACATTCTAACAACTCAATTGGAGCATTTTAGTAATGATCAGTGTTCTTTGTCAAAACTGACATTCTCATCATCCACTGATGCTTTTTGTCACAAAATGCAGTTTTCAGCTCAGAAAGCTTGTTTCTGACATTCTAACAGCTCAATTAGAGCATTTTAGTAATGAACAGTGTTCTTTGTCAAAACTGACATTCTCATCATCCACTGATGCTTTTTGTCACAAAATGCAGTTCTCAGCTCAGAAAGCTTGTTTCTGACATTCTAACAGCTCAATTAGAGCATTTTAGTAATGAACAGTGTTCTTTGTCAAAACTGACATTCTCATCATCCACTGATGCACTATGTCACAAAATGCAGTTCTCAGCTCAGAAAGCTTGTTTCTGACATTCTAACAGCTCAATTAGAGCATTTTAGCAATGATCAGTGTTCTTTGTCAAAAGTGACATTCTCATCATCCACTGATTCACTTTGTCACAAAATGCAGTTCTCAGCTCAGAAAGCTTGTTTCTGACATTCTAACAGCTCAATTAGAGCATTTTAGCAATGATCAGTGTTCTTTGTCAAAAGTGACATTCTCATCATCCACTGATTCACTTTGTCACAAAATGCCATTCTCAGCTCAGAAAGCTTGTTTCTGACATTCTAACAGCTCAATTAGAGCATTTTAGTAATGAACAGTGTTCTTTGTCAAAACTGACATTCTCATCATCCACTGATGAACTATGTCACAAAATGCAGTTCTCAGCTCAGAAAGCTTGTTTCTGACATTCTAACAGCTCAATTAGAGCATTTTAGTAATGAACAGTGTTCTTTGTCAAAACTGACATTCTCATCATCCACTGATGAACTATGTCACAAAATGCAGTTCTCAGCTCAGAATGCTTGTTTCTGACATTCTAACAGCTCAATTGGAGCATTTTAGTAATGATCAGTGTTCTTTGTCAAAACTGACATTCTCATCATCCACTGATGCTTTTTGTCACAAAATGCAGTTTTCAGCTCAAAAAGCTTGTTTCTGATATTTTAACAGCTCAATTAGAGCATTTTAGTAATGAACAGTGTTCTTTGTCAAAACTGACATTCTCATCATCCACTGATGCACTTTGTCACAAAATGCAGTTTTATGCTCAGAAAGCTTGTTTCTGACTTTCTAACAGCTCAATTAGAGCATTTTAGTAATGATCAGTGTTCTTTGTCAAAAGTGACATTCTCATCATCCACTGATTCACTTTGTCACAAAATGCAGTTCTCAGCTCAGAAAGCTTGTTTCTGACATTCTAACAGCTCAATTAGAGCATTTTAGTAATGAACAGTGTTCTTTGTCAAAACTGACATTCTCATCATCCACTGATGAACTATGTCACAAAATGCAGTTCTCAGCTCAGAAAGCTTGTTTCTGACATTCTAACAGCTCAATTAGAGCATTTTAGTAATGAACAGTGTTCTTTGTCAAAACTGACATTCTCATCATCCACTGATGAACTATGTCACAAAATGCAGTTCTCAGCTCAGAAAGCTTGTTTCTGACATTCTAACAGCTCAATTGGAGCATTTTAGTGATGATCAGTGTTCTTTGTCAAAACTGACATTCTCATCATCCACTGATTCATTTTGTCACAAAATGCAGTTTTCAGCTCAGAAAGCTTGTTTCTGACATTCTAACAGCTCAATTAGAGCATTTTAGTAATGAACAGTGTTCTTTGTCAAAACTGACATTCTCATCATCCACGGATGCCTTTTGTCACAAAATGCAGTTTTCAGCTCAGAAAGCTTGTTTCTGACATTCTAACAGCTCAATTGGAGCATTTCAGTAATGAACAGTGTTCTTTGTCAAAACTGACATTCTCATCATCCACTGATGAACTATGTCACAAAATGCAGTTCTCAGCTCAGAAAGCTTGTTTCTGACATTCTAACAACTCAATTGGAGCATTTTAGTAATGATCAGTGTTCTTTGTCAAAACTGACATTCTCATCATCCACTGATGCTTTTTGTCACAAAATGCAGTTTTCAGCTCAGAAAGCTTGTTTCTGACATTCTAACAGCTCAATTAGAGCATTTTAGTAATGAACAGTGTTCTTTGTCAAAACTGACATTCTCATCATCCACTGATGCTTTTTGTCACAAAATGCAGTTCTCAGCTCAGAAAGCTTGTTTCTGACATTCTAACAGCTCAATTAGAGCATTTTAGTAATGAACAGTGTTCTTTGTCAAAACTGACATTCTCATCATCCACTGATGCACTATGTCACAAAATGCAGTTCTCAGCTCAGAAAGCTTGTTTCTGACATTCTAACAGCTCAATTAGAGCATTTCAGCAATGATCAGTGTTCTTTGTCAAAAGTGACATTCTCATCATCCACTGATTCACTTTGTCACAAAATGCAGTTTTCAGCTCAGAAAGCTTGTTTCTGACATTCTAACAGCTCAATTAGAGCATTTTAGTAATGATCAGTGTTCTTTGTCAAAAGTGACATTCTCATCATCCACTGATGCTTTTTGTCACAAAATGCAGTTTTCAACTCAGAAAGCTTGTTTCTGACATTCTAACAGCTCAATTGGAGCATTTCAGTAATGAACAGTGTTCTTTGTCAAAACTGACATTCTCATCATCCACTGATTCACTTTGTCACAAAATGCAGTTTTCAGCTCAGAAAGCTTGTTTCTGACATTCTAACAGCTCAATTAGAGCATTTTAGTAATGATCAGTGTTCTTTGTCAAAACTGACATTCTCATCATCCACTGATGCTTTTTGTCACAAAATGCAGTTCTCAGCTCAGAAAGCTTGTTTCTGACATTCTAACAGCTCAATTAGAGCATTTTAGTAATGAACAGTGTTCTTTGTCAAAACTGACATTCTCATCATCCACTGATGAACTATGTCACAAAATGCAGTTCTCAGCTCAGAAAGCTTGTTTCTGACATTCTAACAGCTCAATTGGAGCATTTTAGTAATGATCAGTGTTCTTTGTCAAAACTGACATTCTCATCATCCACTGATGAACTTTGTCACAAAATGCAGTTCTCAGCTCAGAAAGCTTGTTTCTGACATTCTAACAGCTCAATTAGAGCATTTTAGTAATGAACAGTGTTCTTTGTCAAAACTGACATTCTCATCATCCACTGATGCACTATGTCACAAAATGCAGTTCTCAGCTCAGAAAGCTTGTTTCTGACATTCTAACAGCTCAATTAGAGCATTTTAGCAATGATCAGTGTTCTTTGTCAAAAGTGACATTCTCATCATCCACTGATTCACTTTGTCACAAAATGCCATTCTCAGCTCAGAAAGCTTGTTTCTGACATTCTAACAGCTCAATTAGAGCATTTTAGCAATGATCAGTGTTCTTTGTCAAAAGTGACATTCTCATCATCCACTGATGAACTATGTCACAAAATGCAGTTCTCAGCTCAGAAAGCTTGTTTCTGACATTTTAACAGCTCAATTGGAGCATTTTAGTGATGATAAGTGTTCTTTGTCAAAACTGACATTCTCATCATCCACTGATTCATTTTGTTACAAAATGCAGTTTTCAGCTCAGAAAGCTTGTTTCTGACATTCTAACAGCTCAATTAGAGCATTTTAGTAATGAACAGTGTTCTTTGTCAAAACTGACATTCTCATCATCCACTGATGAACTATGTCACAAAATGCAGTTCTCAGCTCAGAAAGCTTGTTTCTGACATTCTAACAGCTCAGTTAGAGCATTTTAGTAATGAACAGTGTTCTTTGTCAAAACTGACATTCTCATCATCCACTGATGAACTATGTCACAAAATGCAGTTCTCAGCTCAGAAAGCTTGTTTCTGACATTCTAACAGCTCAATTGGAGCATTTTAGTGATGATCAGTGTTCTTTGTCAAAACTGACATTCTCATCATCCACTGATTCATTTTGTCACAAAATGCAGTTTTCAGCTCAGAAAGCTTGTTTCTGACATTCTAACAGCTCAATTAGAGCATTTTAGTAATGAACAGTGTTCTTTGTCAAAACTGACATTCTCATCATCCACTGATGAACTATGTCACAAAATGCATTTCTCAGCTCAGAAAGCTTGTTTCTGACATTCTAACAGCTCAATTGGAGCATTTCAGTAATGATCAGTGTTCTTTGTCAAAAGTGACATTCTCATCATCCACTGATTCACTTTGTCACAAAATGCCATTCTCAGCTCAGAAAGCTTGTTTCTGACATTCTAACAGCTCAATTAGAGCATTTTAGTAATGAACAGTGTTCTTTGTCAAAACTGACATTCTCATCATCCACTGATGCACTATGTCACAAAATGCAGTTCTCAGCTCAGAAAGCTTGTTTCTGACATTCTAACAGCTCAATTAGAGCATTTTAGCAATGATCAGTGTTCTTTGTCAAAAGTGACATTCTCATCATCCACTGATTCACTTTGTCACAAAATGCAGTTCTCAGCTCAGAAAGCTTGTTTCTGACATTCTAACAGCTCAATTAGAGCATTTTAGTAATGATCAGTGTTCTTTGTCAAAAGTGACATTCTCATCATCCACTGATGAACTATGTCACAAAATGCAGTTCTCAGCTCAGAAAGCTTGTTTCTGACATTCTAACAGCTCAATTAGAGCATTTTAGTAATGAACAGTGTTCTTTGTCAAAACTGACATTCTCATCATCCACTGATGAACTATGTCACAAAATGCAGTTCTCAGCTCAGAAAGCTTGTTTCTGACATTCTAACAGCTCAATTGGAGCATTTTAGTGATGATAAGTGTTCTTTGTCAAAACTGACATTCTCATCATCCACTGATTCATTTTGTCACAAAATGCAGTTTTCAGCTCAGAAAGCTTGTTTCTGACATTCTAACAGCTCAATTAGAGCATTTTAGTAATGAACAGTGTTCTTTGTCAAAACTGACATTCTCATCATCCACTGATGAACTATGTCACAAAATGCAGTTCTCAGCTCAGAAAGCTTGTTTCTGACATTCTAACAGCTCAATTGGAGCATTTTAGTGATGATCAGTGTTCTTTGTCAAAACTGACATTCTCATCATCCACTGATTCATTTTGTCACAAAATGCAGTTTTCAGCTCAGAAAGCTTGTTTCTGACATTCTAACAGCTCAATTAGAGCATTTTAGTAATGAACAGTGTTCTTTGTCAAAACTGACATTCTCATCATCCACTGATGAACTATGTCACAAAATGCATTTCTCAGCTCAGAAAGCTTGTTTCTGACATTCTAACAGCTCAATTGGAGCATTTCAGTAATGATCAGTGTTCTTTGTCAAAAGTGACATTCTCATCATCCACTGATTCACTTTGTCACAAAATGCCATTCTCAGCTCAGAAAGCTTGTTTCTGACATTCTAACAGCTCAATTAGAGCATTTTAGTAATGAACAGTGTTCTTTGTCAAAACTGACATTCTCATCATCCACTGATGCACTATGTCACAAAATGCAGTTCTCAGCTCAGAAAGCTTGTTTCTGACATTCTAACAGCTCAATTAGAGCATTTTAGCAATGATCAGTGTTCTTTGTCAAAAGTGACATTCTCATCATCCACTGATTCACTTTGTCACAAAATGCAGTTCTCAGCTCAGAAAGCTTGTTTCTGACATTCTAACAGCTCAATTAGAGCATTTTAGTAATGATCATTGTTCTTTGTCAAAAGTGACATTCTCATCATCCACTGATGAACTATGTCACAAAATGCAGTTCTCAGCTCAGAAAGCTTGTTTCTGACATTCTAACAGCTCAATTACAGTTTTTTCGTAATGAACAGTGTTCTTTGTCAAAACTGACATTCTCATCATCCACTGATGAACTATGTCACAAAATGCAGTTCTCAGCTCAGAAAGCTTGTTTCTGACATTCTAACAGCTCAATTGGAGCATTTTAGTGATGATAAGTGTTCTTTGTCAAAACTGACATTCTCATCATCCACTGATTCATTTTGTCACAAAATGCAGTTTTCAGCTAAGAAAGCTTGTTTCTGACATTCTAACAGCTCAATTAGAGCATTTTAGTAATGAACAGTGTTCTTTGTCAAAACTGACATTCTCATCATCCACGGATGCCTTTTGTCACAAAATGCAGTTTTCAGCTCAGAAAGCTTGTTTCTGACATTCTAACAGCTCAATTGGAGCATTTCAGTAATGAACAGTGTTCTTTGTCAAAACTGACATTCTCATCATCCACTGATGAACTATGTCACAAAATGCAGTTCTCAGCTCAGAAAGCTTGTTTCTGACATTCTAACAGCTCAATTGGAGCATTTTAGTGATGATCAGTGTTCTTTGTCAAAACTGACATTCTCATCATCCACTGATTCATTTTGTCACAAAATGCAGTTTTCAGCTCAGAAAGCTTGTTTCTGACATTCTAACAGCTCAATTAGAGCATTTTAGTAATGAACAGTGTTCTTTGTCAAAACTGACATTCTCATCATCCACTGATGAACTATGTCACAAAATGCATTTCTCAGCTCAGAAAGCTTGTTTCTGACATTCTAACAGCTCAATTGGAGCATTTCAGTAATGATCAGTGTTCTTTGTCAAAAGTGACATTCTCATCATCCACTGATTCACTTTGTCACAAAATGCCATTCTCAGCTCAGAAAGCTTGTTTCTGACATTCTAACAGCTCAATTAGAGCATTTTAGTAATGAACAGTGTTCTTTGTCAAAACTGACATTCTCATCATCCACTGATGCACTATGTCACAAAATGCAGTTCTCAGCTCAGAAAGCTTGTTTCTGACATTCTAACAGCTCAATTAGAGCATTTTAGCAATGATCAGTGTTCTTTGTCAAAAGTGACATTCTCATCATCCACTGATTCACTTTGTCACAAAATGCAGTTCTCAGCTCAGAAAGCTTGTTTCTGACATTCTAACAGCTCAATTAGAGCATTTTAGTAATGATCATTGTTCTTTGTCAAAAGTGACATTCTCATCATCCACTGATGAACTATGTCACAAAATGCAGTTCTCAGCTCAGAAAGCTTGTTTCTGACATTCTAACAGCTCAATTACAGTTTTTTCGTAATGAACAGTGTTCTTTGTCAAAACTGACATTCTCATCATCCACTGATGAACTATGTCACAAAATGCAGTTCTCAGCTCAGAAAGCTTGTTTCTGACATTCTAACAGCTCAATTGGAGCATTTTAGTGATGATCAGTGTTCTTTGTCAAAACTGACATTCTCATCATCCACTGATTCATTTTGTCACAAAATGCAGTTTTCAGCTCAGAAAGCTTGTTTCTGACATTCTAACAGCTCAATTAGAGCATTTTAGTAATGAACAGTGTTCTTTGTCAAAACTGACATTCTCATCATCCACGGATGCCTTTTGTCACAAAATGCAGTTTTCAGCTCAGAAAGCTTGTTTCTGACATTCTAACAGCTCAATTGGAGCATTTCAGTAATGATCAGTGTTCTTTGTCAAAAGTGACATTCTCATCATCCACTGATTCACTTTGTCACAAAATGCCATTTTCAGCTCAGAAAGCTTGTTTCTGACATTCTAACAGCTCAATTAGAGCATTTTAGTAATGAACAGTGTTCTTTGTCAAAACTGACATTCTCATCATCCACCTATGCACTATGTCACAAAATGCAGTTCTCAGCTCAGAAAGCTTGTTTCTGACATTCTAACAGCTCAATTAGAGCATTTTAGCAATGATCAGTGTTCTTTGTCAAAAGTGACATTCTCATCATCCACTGATTCACTTTGTCACAAAATGCAGTTCTCAGCTCAGAAAGCTTGTTTCTGACATTCTAACAGCTCAATTAGAGCATTTTAGTAATGATCAGTGTTCTTTGTCAAAAGTGACATTCTCATCATCCACTGATGAACTATGTCACAAAATGCAGTTCTCAGCTCAGAAAGCTTGTTTCTGACATTCTAACAGCTCAATTAGAGCATTTTAGTAATGAACAGTGTTCTTTGTCAAAACTGACATTCTCATCATCCACTGATGAACTATGTCACAAAATGCAGTTCTCAGCTCAGAAAGCTTGTTTCTGACATTCTAACAGCTCAATTGGAGCATTTTAGTGATGATAAGTGTTCTTTGTCAAAACTGACATTCTCATCATCCACTGATTCATTTTGTCACAAAATGCAGTTTTCAGCTCAGAAAGCTTGTTTCTGACATTCTAACAGCTCAATTAGAGCATTTTAGTAATGAACAGTGTTCTTTGTCAAAACTGACATTCTCATCATCCACTGATGCTTTTTGTCACAAAATGCAGTTCTCAGCTCAGAAAGCTTGTTTCTGACATTCTAACAGCTCAATTAGAGCATTTTAGTAATGAACAGTGTTCTTTGTCAAAACTGACATTCTCATCATCCACTGATGAACTATGTCACAAAATGCAGTTCTCAGCTCAGAAAGCTTGTTTCTGACATTCTAACAGCTCAATTGGAGCATTTTAGTAATGATCAGTGTTCTTTGTCAAAACTGACATTCTCATCATCCACTGATGAACTTTGTCACAAAATGCAGTTCTCAGCTCAGAAAGCTTGTTTCTGACATTCTAACAGCTCAATTAGAGCATTTTAGTAATGAACAGTGTTCTTTGTCAAAACTGACATTCTCATCATCCACTGATTCACTATGTCACAAAATGCAGTTCTCAGCTCAGAAAGCTTGTTTCTGACATTCTAACAGCTCAATTAGAGCATTTTAGCAATGATCAGTGTTCTTTGTCAAAAGTGACATTCTCATCATCCACTGATTCACTTTGTCACAAAATGCCATTCTCAGCTCAGAAAGCTTGTTTCTGACATTCTAACAGCTCATTTAGAGCATTTTAGTAATGAACAGTGTTCTTTGTCAAAACTGACATTCTCATCATCCACTGATGAACTATGTCACAAAATGCAGTTCTCAGCTCAGAAAGCTTGTTTCTGACATTCTAACAGCTCAATTAGAGCATTTTAGTAATGAACAGTGTTCTTTGTCAAAACTGACATTCTCATCATCCACTGATGAACTATGTCACAAAATGCAGTTCTCAGCTCAGAAAGCTTGTTTCTGACATTCTAACAACTCAATTAGAGCATTTTAGTAATGATCAGTGTTCTTTGTCAAAACTGACATTCTCATCATCCACTGATGAACTATGTCACAAAATGCAGTTCTCAGCTCAGAAAGCTTGTTTCTGACATTCTAACAGCTCAATTAGAGCATTTTAGTAATGAACAGTGTTCTTTGTCAAAACTGACATTCTCATCATCCACTGATTCACTTTGTCACAAAATGCAGTTTTCAGCTCAGAAAGCTTGTTTCTGACATTCTAACAGCTCAATTAGAGCATTTTAGTAATGAACAGTGTTCTTTGTCAAAACTGACATTCTCATCATCCACTGATGAACTATGTCACAAAATGCAGTTCTCAGCTCAGAATGCTTGTTTCTGACATTCTAACAGCTCAATTGGAGCATTTTAGTAATGATCAGTGTTCTTTGTCAAAACTGACATTCTCATCATCCACTGATGCTTTTTGTCACAAAATGCAGTTTTCAGCTCAGAAAGCTTGTTTCTGATATTTTAACAGCTCAATTAGAGCATTTTAGTAATGAACAGTGTTCTTTGTCAAAACTGACATTCTCATCATCCACTGATTCATTTTGTCACAAAATGCAGTTTTCAGCTCAGAAAGCTTGTTTCTGACATTCTAACAGCTCAATTAGAGCATTTTAGTAATGAACAGTGTTCTTTGTCAAAACTGACATTCTCATCATCCACGGATGCCTTTTGTCACAAAATGCAGTTTTCAGCTCAGAAAGCTTGTTTCTGACATTCTAACAGCTCAATTGGAGCATTTCAGTAATGAACAGTGTTCTTTGTCAAAACTGACATTCTCATCATCCACTGATGAACTATGTCACAAAATGCAGTTCTCAGCTCAGAAAGCTTGTTTCTGACATTCTAACAACTCAATTGGAGCATTTTAGTAATGATCAGTGTTCTTTGTCAAAACTGACATTCTCATCATCCACTGATGCTTTTTGTCACAAAATGCAGTTTTCAGCTCAGAAAGCTTGTTTCTGACATTCTAACAGCTCAATTAGAGCATTTTAGTAATGAACAGTGTTCTTTGTCAAAACTGACATTCTCATCATCCACTGATGCTTTTTGTCACAAAATGCAGTTCTCAGCTCAGAAAGCTTGTTTCTGACATTCTAACAGCTCAATTAGAGCATTTTAGTAATGAACAGTGTTCTTTGTCAAAACTGACATTCTCATCATCCACTGATGCACTATGTCACAAAATGCAGTTCTAAGCTCAGAAAGCTTGTTTCTGACATTCTAACAGCTCAATTAGAGCATTTTAGCAATGATCAGTGTTCTTTGTCAAAAGTGACATTCTCATCATCCACTGATTCACTTTGTCACAAAATGCAGTTCTCAGCTCAGAAAGCTTGTTTCTGACATTCTAACAGCTCAATTAGAGCATTTTAGTAATGATCAGTGTTCTTTGTCAAAAGTGACATTCTCATCATCCACTGATGAACTATGTCACAAAATGCAGTTCTCAGCTCAGAAAGCTTGTTTCTGACATTCTAACGGCTCAATTAGAGCATTTTAGTAATGAACAGTGTTCTTTGTCAAAACTGACATTCTCATCATCCACTGATGAACTATGTCACAAAATGCAGTTCTCAGCTCAGAAAGCTTGTTTCTGACATTCTAACAGCTCAATTGGAGCATTTAAGTGATGATAAGTGTTCTTTGTCAAAACTGACATTCTCATCATCCACTGATTCATTTTGTCACAAAATGCAGTTTTCAGCTCAGAAAGCTTGTTTCTGACATTCTAACAACTTCTTTGTCAAAACTGACATTCTCATCATCCACTGATGAACTATGTCACAAAATGCAGTTCTCAGCTCAGAAAGCTTGTTTCTGACATTCTAACAACTCAATTGGAGCATTTTAGTAATGATCAGTGTTCTTTGTCAAAACTGACATTCTCATCATCCACTGATGCTTTTTGTCACAAAATGCAGTTTTCAGCTCAGAAAGCTTGTTTCTGACATTCTAACAGCTCAATTAGAGCATTTTAGTAATGAACAGTGTTCTTTGTCAAAACTGACATTCTCATCATCCACTGATGCTTTTTGTCACAAAATGCAGTTCTCAGCTCAGAAAGCTTGTTTCTGACATTCTAACAGCTCAATTAGAGCAATTTAGTAATGAACAGTGTTCTTTGTCAAAACTGACATTCTCATCATCCACTGATGCACTATGTCACAAAATGCAGTTCTCAGCTCAGAAAGCTTGTTTCTGACATTCTAACAGCTCAATTAGAGCATTTTAGCAATGATCAGTGTTCTTTGTCAAAAGTGACATTCTCATCATCCACTGATTCACTTTGTCACAAAATGCCATTCTCAGCTCAGAAAGCTTGTTTCTGACATTCTAACAGCTCAATTAGAGCATTTTAGTAATGAACAGTGTTCTTTGTCAAAACTGACATTCTCATCATCCACTGATGAACTATGTCACAAAATGCAGTTCTCAGCTCAGAAAGCTTGTTTCTGACATTCTAACAGCTCAATTAGAGCATTTTAGTAATGAACAGTGTTCTTTGTCAAAACTGACATTCTCATCATCCACTGATGAACTATGTCACAAAATGCAGTTCTCAGCTCAGAAAGCTTGTTTCTGACATTCTAACAGCTCAATTGGAGCATTTTAGTGATGATCAGTGTTCTTTGTCAAAACTGACATTCTCATCATCCACTGATTCATTTTGTCACAAAATGCAGTTTTCAGCTCAGAAAGCTTGTTTCTGACATTCTAACAGCTCAATTAGAGCATTTTAGTAATGAACAGTGTTCTTTGTCAAAACTGACATTCTCATCATCCACTGATGAACTATGTCACAAAATGCAGTTCTCAGCTCAGAAAGCTTGTTTCTGACATTCTAACAGCTCAATTGGAGCATTTTAGTGATGATAAGTGTTCTTTGTCAAAACTGACATTCTCATCATCCACTGATTCATTTTGTCACAAAATGCAGTTTTCAGCTCAGAAAGCTTGTTTCTGACATTCTAACAGCTCAATTAGAGCATTTTAGTAATGAACAGTGTTCTTTGTCAAAACTGACATTCTCATCATCCACGGATGCCTTTTGTCACAAAATGCAGTTTTCAGCTCAGAAAGCTTGTTTCTGACATTCTAACAGCTCAATTGGAGCATTTCAGTAATGAACAGTGTTCTTTGTCAGAAACTGACATTCTCATCATCCACTGATGCTTTTTGTCACAAAATGCAGTTTTCAGCTCAGAAAGCTTGTTTCTGACATTCTAACAGCTCAATTAGAGCATTTTAGTAATGAACAGTGTTCTTTGTCAAAACTGACATTCTCATCATCCACTGATGCTTTTTGTCACAAAATGCAGTTCTCAGCTCAGAAAGCTTGTTTCTGACATTCTAACAACTCAATTAGAGCATTTTAGTAATGAACAGTGTTCTTTGTCAAAACTGACATTCTCATCATCCACTGATGCTTTTTGTCACAAAATGCAGTTCTCAGCTCAGAAAGCTTGTTTCTGACATTCTAACAACTCAATTAGAGCATTTTAGTAATGAACAGTGTTCTTTGTCAAAACTGACATTCTCATCATCCACTGATGCACTATGTCACAAAATGCAGTTCTCAGCTCAGAAAGCTTGTTTCTGACATTCTAACAGCTCAATTAGAGCATTTTAGCAATGATCAGTGTTCTTTGTCAAAAGTGACATTCTCATCATCCACTGATTCACTTTGTCACAAAATGCCATTCTCAGCTCAGAAAGCTTGTTTCTGACATTCTAACAGCTCAATTAGAGCATTTTAGTAATGAACAGTGTTCTTTGTCAAAACTGACATTCTCATCATCCACTGATGAACTATGTCACAAAATGCAGTTCTCAGCTCAGAAAGCTTGTTTCTGACATTCTAACAGCTCAATTAGAGCATTTTAGTAATGAACAGTGTTCTTTGTCAAAACTGACATTCTCATCATCCACTGATGAACTATGTCACAAAATGCAGTTCTCAGCTCAGAAAGCTTGTTTCTGACATTCTAACAGCTCAATTGGAGCATTTTAGTGATGATCAGTGTTCTTTGTCAAAACTGACATTCTCATCATCCACTGATTCATTTTGTCACAAAATGCAGTTTTCAGCTCAGAAAGCTTGTTTCTGACATTCTAACAGCTCAATTAGAGCATTTTAGTAATGAACAGTGTTCTTTGTCAAAACTGACATTCTCATCATCCACTGATGAACTATGTCACAAAATGCAGTTCTCAGCTCAGAAAGCTTGTTTCTGACATTCTAACAGCTCAATTGGAGCATTTTAGTGATGATAAGTGTTCTTTGTCAAAACTGACATTCTCATCATCCACTGATTCATTTTGTCACAAAATGCAGTTTTCAGCTCAGAAAGCTTGTTTCTGACATTCTAACAGCTCAATTAGAGCATTTTAGTAATGAACAGTGTTCTTTGTCAAAACTGACATTCTCATCATCCACGGATGCCTTTTGTCACAAAATGCAGTTTTCAGCTCAGAAAGCTTGTTTCTGACATTCTAACAGCTCAATTGGAGCATTTCAGTAATGAACAGTGTTCTTTGTCAGAAACTGACATTCTCATCATCCACTGATGCTTTTTGTCACAAAATGCAGTTTTCAGCTCAGAAAGCTTGTTTCTGACATTCTAACAGCTCAATTAGAGCATTTTAGTAATGAACAGTGTTCTTTGTCAAAACTGACATTCTCATCATCCACTGATGCTTTTTGTCACAAAATGCAGTTCTCAGCTCAGAAAGCTTGTTTCTGACATTCTAACAACTCAATTAGAGCATTTTAGTAATGAACAGTGTTCTTTGTCAAAACTGACATTCTCATCATCCACTGATGCTTTTTGTCACAAAATGCAGTTCTCAGCTCAGAAAGCTTGTTTCTGACATTCTAACAACTCAATTAGAGCATTTTAGTAATGAACAGTGTTCTTTGTCAAAACTGACATTCTCATCATCCACTGATTCACTTTGTCACAAAATGCAGTTTTCAGCTCAGAAAGCTTGTTTCTGACATTCTAACAGCTCAATTAGAGCATTTTAGTAATGAACAGTGTTCTTTGTCAAAACTGACATTCTCATCATCCACTGATGAACTATGTCACAAAATGCAGTTCTCAGCTCAGAAAGCTTGTTTCTGACATTCTAACAACTCAATTAGAGCATTTTAGTAATGATCAGTGTTCTTTGTCAAAACTGACATTCTCATCATCCACTGATGAACTATGTCACAAAATGCAGTTCTCAGCTCAGAAAGCTTGTTTCTGACATTCTAACAGCTCAATTAGAGCATTTTAGTAATGAACAGTGTTCTTTGTCAAAACTGACATTCTCATCATCCACTGATTCACTTTGTCACAAAATGCAGTTTTCAGCTCAGAAAGCTTGTTTCTGACATTCTAACAGCTCAATTAGAGCATTTTAGTAATGAACAGTGTTCTTTGTCAAAACTGACATTCTCATCATCCACTGATGAACTATGTCACAAAATGCAGTTCTCAGCTCAGAATGCTTGTTTCTGACATTCTAACAGCTCAATTGGAGCATTTTAGTAATGATCAGTGTTCTTTGTCAAAACTGACATTCTCATCATCCACTGATGCTTTTTGTCAAAAAAAAATGCAGTTTTCAGCTCAGAAAGCTTGTTTCTGATATTTTAACAGCTCAATTAGAGCATTTTAGTAATGAACAGTGTTCTTTGTCAAAACTGACATTCTCATCATCCACTGATGAACTATGTCACAAAATGCAGTTCTCAGCTCAGAAAGCTTGTTTCTGACATTCTAACAACTCAATTGGAGCATTTTAGTAATGATCAGTGTTCTTTGTCAAAACTGACATTCTCATCATCCACTGATGCTTTTTGTCACAAAATGCAGTTTTCAGCTCAGAAAGCTTGTTTCTGACATTCTAACAACTCAATTAGAGCATTTTAGTAATGAACAGTGTTCTTTGTCAAAACTGACATTCTCATCATCCACTGATGAACTATGTCACAAAATGCAGTTCTCAGCTCAAAAAGCTTGTTTCTGACATTTTAACAGCTCAATTGGAGCATTTTAGTGATGATAAGTGTTCTTTGTCAAAACTGACATTCTCATCATCCACTGATTCACTTTGTCACAAAATGCAGTTCTCAGCTCAGAAAGCTTGTTTCTGACATTCTAACAGCTCAATTAGAGCATTTTAGTAATGAACAGTGTTCTTTGTCAAAACTGACATTCTCATCATCCACTGATGAACTATGTCACAAAATGCAGTTCTCAGCTCAGAAAGCTTGTTTCTGACATTCTAACAGCTCAATTAGAGCATTTTAGTAATGAACAGTGTTCTTTGTCAAAACTGACATTCTCATCATCCACTGATGAACTATGTCACAAAATGCAGTTCTCAGCTCAGAAAGCTTGTTTCTGACATTCTAACAGCTCAATTGGAGCATTTTAGTGATGATCAGTGTTCTTTGTCAAAACTGACATTCTCATCATCCACTGATTCATTTTGTCACAAAATGCAGTTTTCAGCTCAGAAAGCTTGTTTCTGACATTCTAACAGCTCAATTAGAGCATTTTAGTAATGAACAGTGTTCTTTGTCAAAACTGACATTCTCATCATCCACTGATGAACTATGTCACAAAATGCATTTCTCAGCTCAGAAAGCTTGTTTCTGACATTCTAACAGCTCAATTGGAGCATTTCAGTAATGATCAGTGTTCTTTGTCAAAAGTGACATTCTCATCATCCACTGATTCACTTTGTCACAAAATGCCATTCTCAGCTCAGAAAGCTTGTTTCTGACATTCTAACAGCTCAATTAGAGCATTTTAGTAATGAACAGTGTTCTTTGTCAAAACTGACATTCTCATCATCCACTGATGCACTATGTCACAAAATGCAGTTCTCAGCTCAGAAAGCTTGTTTCTGACATTCTAACAGCTCAATTAGAGCATTTTAGCAATGATCAGTGTTCTTTGTCAAAAGTGACATTCTCATCATCCACTGATTCACTTTGTCACAAAATGCAGTTCTCAGCTCAGAAAGCTTGTTTCTGACATTCTAACAGCTCAATTAGAGCATTTTAGTAATGATCAGTGTTCTTTGTCAAAAGTGACATTCTCATCATCCACTGATGAACTATGTCACAAAATGCAGTTCTCAGCTCAGAAAGCTTGTTTCTGACATTCTAACAGCTCAATTAGAGCATTTTAGTAATGAACAGTGTTCTTTGTCAAAACTGACATTCTCATCATCCACTGATGAACTATGTCACAAAATGCAGTTCTCAGCTCAGAAAGCTTGTTTCTGACATTCTAACAACTCAATTGGAGCATTTTAGTAATGATCAGTGTTCTTTGTCAAAACTGACATTCTCATCATCCACTGATGCTTTTTGTCACAAAATGCAGTTTTCAGCTCAGAAAGCTTGTTTCTGACATTCTAACAGCTCAATTAGAGCATTTTAGTAATGAACAGTGTTCTTTGTCAAAACTGACATTCTCATCATCCACTGATGCTTTTTGTCACAAAATGCAGTTCTCAGCTCAGAAAGCTTGTTTCTGACATTCTAACAACTCAATTAGAGCATTTTAGTAATGAACAGTGTTCTTTGTCAAAACTGACATTCTCATCATCCACTGATTCACTTTGTCACAAAATGCAGTTTTCAGCTCAGAAAGCTTGTTTTTGACATTCTAACAGCTCAATTAGAGCATTTTAGTAATGAACAGTGTTCTTTGTCAAAACTGACATTCTCATCATCCACTGATGAACTATGTCACAAAATGCAGTTCTCAGCTCAGAATGCTTGTTTCTGACATTCTAACAGCTCAATTGGAGCATTTTAGCAATGATCAGTGTTCTTTGTCAAAAGTGACATTCTCATCATCCACTGATGAACTATGTCACAAAATGCAGTTCTCAGCTCAGAAAGCTTGTTTCTGACATTCTAACAGCTCAATTAGAGCATTTTAGTAATGAACAGTGTTCTTTGTCAAAACTGACATTCTCATCATCCACTGATGAACTATGTCACAAAATGCAGTTCTCAGCTCAGAAAGCTTGTTTCTGACATTTTAACAGCTCAATTGGAGCATTTTAGTGATGATAAGTGTTCTTTGTCAAAACTGACATTCTCATCATCCACTGATTCACTTTGTCACAAAATGCAGTTCTCAGCTCAGAAAGCTTGTTTCTGACATTCTAACAGCTCAATTAGAGCATTTTAGTAATGAACAGTGTTCTTTGTCAAAACTGACATTCTCATCATCCACTGATGAACTATGTCACAAAATGCAGTTCTCAGCTCAGAAAGCTTGTTTCTGACATTCTAACAGCTCAATTAGAGCATTTTAGTAATGAACAGTGTTCTTTGTCAAAACTGACATTCTCATCATCCACTGATGAACTATGTCACAAAATGCAGTTCTCAGCTCAGAAAGCTTGTTTCTGACATTCTAACAGCTCAATTGGAGCATTTTAGTGATGATCAGTGTTCTTTGTCAAAACTGACATTCTCATCATCCACTGATTCATTTTGTCACAAAATGCAGTTTTCAGCTCAGAAAGCTTGTTTCTGACATTCTAACAGCTCAATTAGAGCATTTTAGTAATGAACAGTGTTCTTTGTCAAAACTGACATTCTCATCATCCACTGATGAACTATGTCACAAAATGCATTTCTCAGCTCAGAAAGCTTGTTTCTGACATTCTAACAGCTCAATTGGAGCATTTCAGTAATGATCAGTGTTCTTTGTCAAAAGTGACATTCTCATCATCCACTGATTCACTTTGTCACAAAATGCCATTCTCAGCTCAGAAAGCTTGTTTCTGACATTCTAACAGCTCAATTAGAGCATTTTACTAATGAACAGTGTTCTTTGTCAAAACTGACATTCTCATCATCCACTGATGCACTATGTCACAAAATGCAGTTCTCAGCTCAGAAAGCTTGTTTCTGACATTCTAACAGCTCAATTAGAGCATTTTAGCAATGATCAGTGTTCTTTGTCAAAAGTGACATTCTCATCATCCACTGATTCACTTTGTCACAAAATGCAGTTCTCAGCTCAGAAAGCTTGTTTCTGACATTCTAACAGCTCAATTAGAGCATTTTAGTAATGATCAGTGTTCTTTGTCAAAAGTGACATTCTCATCATCCACTGATGAACTATGTCACAAAATGCAGTTCTCAGCTCAGAAAGCTTGTTTCTGACATTCTAACAGCTCAATTAGAGCATTTTAGTAATGAACAGTGTTCTTTGTCAAAACTGACATTCTCATCATCCACTGATGAACTATGTCACAAAATGCAGTTCTCAGCTCAGAAAGCTTGTTTCTGACATTCTAACAGCTCAATTGGAGCATTTTAGTGATGATAAGTGTTCTTTGTCAAAACTGACATTCTCATCATCCACTGATTCATTTTGTCACAAAATGCAGTTTTCAGCTCAGAAAGCTTGTTTCTGACATTCTAACAGCTCAATTAGAGCATTTTAGTAATGAACAGTGTTCTTTGTCAAAACTGACATTCTCATCATCCACTGATGAACTATGTCACAAAATGCCATTCTCAGCTCAGAAAGCTTGTTTCTGACATTCTAACAGCTCAATTAGAGCATTTTAGTAATGAACAGTGTTCTTTGTCAAAACTGACATTCTCATCATCCACTGATGAACTATGTCACAAAATGCAGTTCTCAGCTCAGAAAGCTTGTTTCTGACATTCTAACAGCTCAATTGGAGCATTTTAGTGATGATCAGTGTTCTTTGTCAAAACTGACATTCTCATCATCCACTGATTCATTTTGTCACAAAATGCAGTTTTCAGCTCAGAAAGCTTGTTTCTGACATTCTAACAGCTCAATTAGAGCATTTTAGTAATGAACAGTGTTCTTTGTCAAAACTGACATTCTCATCATCCACTGATGAACTATGTCACAAAATGCATTTCTCAGCTCAGAAAGCTTGTTTCTGACATTCTAACAGCTCAATTGGAGCATTTCAGTAATGATCAGTGTTCTTTGTCAAAACTGACATTCTCATCATCCACTGATTCACTTTGTCACAAAATGCAGTTTTCAGCTCAGAAAGCTTGTTTTTGACATTCTAACAGCTCAATTAGAGCATTTTAGTAATGAACAGTGTTCTTTGTCAAAACTGACATTCTCATCATCCACTGATGAACTATGTCACAAAATGCAGTTCTCAGCTCAGAATGCTTGTTTCTGACATTCTAACAGCTCAATTGGAGCATTTTAGCAATGATCAGTGTTCTTTGTCAAAAGTGACATTCTCATCATCCACTGATGAACTATGTCACAAAATGCAGTTCTCAGCTCAGAAAGCTTGTTTCTGACATTCTAACAGCTCAATTAGAGCATTTTAGTAATGAACAGTGTTCTTTGTCAAAACTGACATTCTCATCATCCACTGATGAACTATGTCACAAAATGCAGTTCTCAGCTCAGAAAGCTTGTTTCTGACATTTTAACAGCTCAATTGGAGCATTTTAGTGATGATAAGTGTTCTTTGTCAAAACTGACATTCTCATCATCCACTGATTCACTTTGTCACAAAATGCAGTTCTCAGCTCAGAAAGCTTGTTTCTGACATTCTAACAGCTCAATTAGAGCATTTTAGTAATGAACAGTGTTCTTTGTCAAAACTGACATTCTCATCATCCACTGATGAACTATGTCACAAAATGCAGTTCTCAGCTCAGAAAGCTTGTTTCTGACATTCTAACAGCTCAATTAGAGCATTTTAGTAATGAACAGTGTTCTTTGTCAAAACTGACATTCTCATCATCCACTGATGAACTATGTCACAAAATGCAGTTCTCAGCTCAGAAAGCTTGTTTCTGACATTCTAACAGCTCAATTGGAGCATTTTAGTGATGATCAGTGTTCTTTGTCAAAACTGACATTCTCATCATCCACTGATTCATTTTGTCACAAAATGCAGTTTTCAGCTCAGAAAGCTTGTTTCTGACATTCTAACAGCTCAATTAGAGCATTTTAGTAATGAACAGTGTTCTTTGTCAAAACTGACATTCTCATCATCCACTGATGAACTATGTCACAAAATGCATTTCTCAGCTCAGAAAGCTTGTTTCTGACATTCTAACAGCTCAATTGGAGCATTTCAGTAATGATCAGTGTTCTTTGTCAAAAGTGACATTCTCATCATCCACTGATTCACTTTGTCACAAAATGCCATTCTCAGCTCAGAAAGCTTGTTTCTGACATTCTAACAGCTCAATTAGAGCATTTTACTAATGAACAGTGTTCTTTGTCAAAACTGACATTCTCATCATCCACTGATGCACTATGTCACAAAATGCAGTTCTCAGCTCAGAAAGCTTGTTTCTGACATTCTAACAGCTCAATTAGAGCATTTTAGCAATGATCAGTGTTCTTTGTCAAAAGTGACATTCTCATCATCCACTGATTCACTTTGTCACAAAATGCAGTTCTCAGCTCAGAAAGCTTGTTTCTGACATTCTAACAGCTCAATTAGAGCATTTTAGTAATGATCAGTGTTCTTTGTCAAAAGTGACATTCTCATCATCCACTGATGAACTATGTCACAAAATGCAGTTCTCAGCTCAGAAAGCTTGTTTCTGACATTCTAACAGCTCAATTAGAGCATTTTAGTAATGAACAGTGTTCTTTGTCAAAACTGACATTCTCATCATCCACTGATGAACTATGTCACAAAATGCAGTTCTCAGCTCAGAAAGCTTGTTTCTGACATTCTAACAGCTCAATTGGAGCATTTTAGTGATGATAAGTGTTCTTTGTCAAAACTGACATTCTCATCATCCACTGATTCATTTTGTCACAAAATGCAGTTTTCAGCTCAGAAAGCTTGTTTCTGACATTCTAACAGCTCAATTAGAGCATTTTAGTAATGAACAGTGTTCTTTGTCAAAACTGACATTCTCATCATCCACTGATGAACTATGTCACAAAATGCCATTCTCAGCTCAGAAAGCTTGTTTCTGACATTCTAACAGCTCAATTAGAGCATTTTAGTAATGAACAGTGTTCTTTGTCAAAACTGACATTCTCATCATCCACTGATGAACTATGTCACAAAATGCAGTTCTCAGCTCAGAAAGCTTGTTTCTGACATTCTAACAGCTCAATTGGAGCATTTTAGTGATGATCAGTGTTCTTTGTCAAAACTGACATTCTCATCATCCACTGATTCATTTTGTCACAAAATGCAGTTTTCAGCTCAGAAAGCTTGTTTCTGACATTCTAACAGCTCAATTAGAGCATTTTAGTAATGAACAGTGTTCTTTGTCAAAACTGACATTCTCATCATCCACTGATGAACTATGTCACAAAATGCATTTCTCAGCTCAGAAAGCTTGTTTCTGACATTCTAACAGCTCAATTGGAGCATTTCAGTAATGATCAGTGTTCTTTGTCAAAAGTGACATTCTCATCATCCACTGATTCACTTTGTCACAAAATGCCATTCTCAGCTCAGAAAGCTTGTTTCTGACATTCTAACAGCTCAATTAGAGCATTTTAGTAATGAACAGTGTTCTTTGTCAAAACTGACATTCTCATCATCCACTGATGCACTATGTCACAAAATGCAGTTCTCAGCTCAGAAAGCTTGTTTCTGACATTCTAACAGCTCAATTAGAGCATTTTAGCAATGATCAGTGTTATTTGTCAAAAGTGACATTCTCATCATCCACTGATTCACTTTGTCACAAAATGCAGTTCTCAGCTCAGAAAGCTTGTTTCTGACATTCTAACAGCTCAATTAGAGCATTTTAGTAATGATCAGTGTTCTTTGTCAAAAGTGACATTCTCATCATCCACTGATGAACTATGTCACAAAATGCAGTTCTCAGCTCAGAAAGCTTGTTTCTGACATTCTAACAGCTCAATTAGAGCATTTTAGTAATGAACAGTGTTCTTTGTCAAAACTGACATTCTCATCATCCACTGATGAACTATGTCACAAAATGCAGTTCTCAGCTCAGAAAGCTTGTTTCTGACATTCTAACAACTCAATTGGAGCATTTTAGTAATGATCAGTGTTCTTTGTCAAAACTGACATTCTCATCATCCACTGATGCTTTTTGTCACAAAATGCAGTTTTCAGCTCAGAAAGCTTGTTTCTGACATTCTAACAGCTCAATTAGAGCATTTTAGTAATGAACAGTGTTCTTTGTCAAAACTGACATTCTCATCATCCACTGATGCTTTTTGTCACAAAATGCAGTTCTCAGCTCAGAAAGCTTGTTTCTGACATTCTAACAACTCAATTAGAGCATTTTAGTAATGAACAGTGTTCTTTGTCAAAACTGACATTCTCATCATCCACTGATTCACTTTGTCACAAAATGCAGTTTTCAGCTCAGAAAGCTTGTTTCTGACATTCTAACAGCTCAATTAGAGCATTTTAGTAATGAACAGTGTTCTTTGTCAAAACTGACATCCTCATCATCCACTGATGAACTATGTCACAAAATGCAGTTCTCAGCTCAGAAAGCTTGTTTCTGACATTCTAACAGCTCAATTAGAGCATTTTAGTAATGAACAGTGTTCTTTGTCAAAACTGACATTCTCATCATCCACTGATGAACTATGTCACAAAATGCAGTTCTCAGCTCAGAAAGCTTGTTTCTGACATTCTAACAACTCAATTAGAGCATTTTAGTAATGATCAGTGTTCTTTGTCAAAACTGACATTCTCATCATCCACTGATGAACTATGTCACAAAATGCAGTTCTCAGCTCAGAAAGCTTGTTTCTGACATTCTAACAGCTCAATTAGAGCATTTTAGTAATGAACAGTGTTCTTTGTCAAAACTGACATTCTCATCATCCACTGATTCACTTTGTCACAAAATGCAGTTTTCAGCTCAGAAAGCTTGTTTCTGACATTCTAACAGCTCAATTAGAGCATTTTAGTAATGAACAGTGTTCTTTGTCAAAACTGACATTCTCATCATCCACTGATGAACTATGTCACAAAATGCAGTTCTCAGCTCAGAATGCTTGTTTCTGACATTCTAACAGCTCAATTGGAGCATTTTAGTAATGATCAGTGTTCTTTGTCAAAACTGACAATCTCATCATCCACTGATGCTTTTTGTCACAAAATGCAGTTTTCAGCTCAGAAAGCTTGTTTCTGATATTTTAACAGCTCAATTAGAGCATTTTAGTAATGAACAGTGTTCTTTGTCAAAACTGACATTCTCATCATCCACTGATGCACTTTGTCACAAAATGCAGTTTTATGCTCAGAAAGCTTGTTTCTGACATTCTAACAGCTCAATTAGAGCATTTTAGTAATGATCAGTGTTCTTTGTCAAAAGTGACATTCTCATCATCCACTGATTCACTTTGTCACAAAATGCAGTTCTCAGCTCAGAAAGCTTGTTTCTGACATTCTAACAGCTCAATTAGAGCATTTTAGTAATGAACAGTGTTCTTTGTCAAAACTGACATTCTCATCATCCACTGATGAACTATGTCACAAAATGCAGTTCTCAGCTCAGAAAGCTTGTTTCTGACATTCTAACAGCTCAATTAGAGCATTTTAGTAATGAACAGTGTTCTTTGTCAAAACTGACATTCTCATCATCCACTGATGAACTATGTCACAAAATGCATTTCTCAGCTCAGAAAGCTTGTTTCTGACATTCTAACAGCTCAATTGGAACATTTCAGTAATGAACAGTGTTCTTTGTCAAAACTGACATTCTCATCATCCACTGATTCACTTTGTCACAAAATGCAGTTTTCAGCTCAGAAAGCTTGTTTCTGACATTCTAACAGCTCAATTAGAGCATTTTAGTAATGAACAGTGTTCTTTGTCAAAACTGACATTCTCATCATCCACGGATGCCTTTTGTCACAAAATGCAGTTTTCAGCTCAGAAAGCTTGTTTCTGACATTCTAACAGCTCAATTGGAGCATTTCAGTAATGAACAGTGTTCTTTGTCAAAACTGACATTCTCATCATCCACTGATGAACTATGTCACAAAATGCAGTTCTCAGCTCAGAAAGCTTGTTTCTGACATTCTAACAACTCAATTGGAGCATTTTAGTAATGATCAGTGTTCTTTGTCAAAACTGACATTCTCATCATCCACTGATGCTTTTTGTCACAAAATGCAGTTTTCAGCTCAGAAAGCTTGTTTCTGACATTCTAACAGCTCAATTAGAGCATTTTAGTAATGAACAGTGTTCTTTGTCAAAACTGACATTCTCATCATCCACTGATGCTTTTTGTCACAAAATGCAGTTCTCAGCTCAGAAAGCTTGTTTCTGACATTCTAACAGCTCAATTAGAGCATTTTAGTAATGAACAGTGTTCTTTGTCAAAACTGACATTCTCATCATCCACTGATGCACTATGTCACAAAATGCAGTTCTCAGCTCAGAAAGCTTGTTTCTGACATTCTAACAGCTCAATTAGAGCATTTTAGCAATGATCAGTGTTCTTTGTCAAAAGTGACATTCTCATCATCCACTGATTCACTTTGTCACAAAATGCAGTTCTCAGCTCAGAAAGCTTGTTTCTGACATTCTAACAGCTCAATTAGAGCATTTTAGCAATGATCAGTGTTCTTTGTCAAAAGTGACATTCTCATCATCCACTGATTCACTTTGTCACAAAATGCCATTCTCAGCTCAGAAAGCTTGTTTCTGACATTCTAACAGCTCAATTAGAGCATTTTAGTAATGAACAGTGTTCTTTGTCAAAACTGACATTCTCATCATCCACTGATGAACTATGTCACAAAATGCAGTTCTCAGCTCAGAAAGCTTGTTTCTGACATTCTAACAGCTCAATTAGAGCATTTTAGTAATGAACAGTGTTCTTTGTCAAAACTGACATTCTCATCATCCACTGATGAACTATGTCACAAAATGCAGTTCTCAGCTCAGAATGCTTGTTTCTGACATTCTAACAGCTCAATTGGAGCATTTTAGTAATGATCAGTGTTCTTTGTCAAAACTGACATTCTCATCATCCACTGATGCTTTTTGTCACAAAATGCAGTTTTCAGCTCAAAAAGCTTGTTTCTGATATTTTAACAGCTCAATTAGAGCATTTTAGTAATGAACAGTGTTCTTTGTCAAAACTGACATTCTCATCATCCACTGATGCACTTTGTCACAAAATGCAGTTTTATGCTCAGAAAGCTTGTTTCTGACTTTCTAACAGCTCAATTAGAGCATTTTAGTAATGATCAGTGTTCTTTGTCAAAAGTGACATTCTCATCATCCACTGATTCACTTTGTCACAAAATGCAGTTCTCAGCTCAGAAAGCTTGTTTCTGACATTCTAACAGCTCAATTAGAGCATTTTAGTAATGAACAGTGTTCTTTGTCAAAACTGACATTCTCATCATCCACTGATGAACTATGTCACAAAATGCAGTTCTCAGCTCAGAAAGCTTGTTTCTGACATTCTAACAGCTCAATTAGAGCATTTTAGTAATGAACAGTGTTCTTTGTCAAAACTGACATTCTCATCATCCACTGATGAACTATGTCACAAAATGCAGTTCGCAGCTCAGAAAGCTTGTTTCTGACATTCTAACAGCTCAATTGGAGCATTTTAGTGATGATCAGTGTTCTTTGTCAAAACTGACATTCTCATCATCCACTGATTCATTTTGTCACAAAATGCAGTTTTCAGCTCAGAAAGCTTGTTTCTGACATTCTAACAGCTCAATTAGAGCATTTTAGTAATGAACAGTGTTCTTTGTCAAAACTGACATTCTCATCATCCACGGATGCCTTTTGTCACAAAATGCAGTTTTCAGCTCAGAAAGCTTGTTTCTGACATTCTAACAGCTCAATTGGAGCATTTCAGTAATGAACAGTGTTCTTTGTCAAAACTGACATTCTCATCATCCACTGATGAACTATGTCACAAAATGCAGTTCTCAGCTCAGAAAGCTTGTTTCTGACATTCTAACAACTCAATTGGAGCATTTTAGTAATGATCAGTGTTCTTTGTCAAAACTGACATTCTCATCATCCACTGATGCTTTTTGTCACAAAATGCAGTTTTCAGCTCAGAAAGCTTGTTTCTGACATTCTAACAGCTCAATTAGAGCATTTTAGTAATGAACAGTGTTCTTCGTCAAAACTGACATTCTCATCATCCACTGATGCTTTTTGTCACAAAATGCAGTTCTCAGCTCAGAAAGCTTGTTTCTGACATTCTAACAGCTCAATTAGAGCATTTTAGTAATGAACAGTGTTCTTTGTCAAAACTGACATTCTCATCATCCACTGATGCACTATGTCACAAAATGCAGTTCTCAGCTCAGAAAGCTTGTTTCTGACATTCTAACAGCTCAATTAGAGCATTTTAGCAATGATCAGTGTTCTTTGTCAAAAGTGACATTCTCATCATCCACTGATTCACTTTGTCACAAAATGCAGTTTTCAGCTCAGAAAGCTTGTTTCTGACATTCTAACAGCTCAATTAGAGCATTTTAGTAATGATCAGTGTTCTTTGTCAAAAGTGACATTCTCATCATCCACTGATGCTTTTTGTCACAAAATGCAGTTTTCAACTCAGAAAGCTTGTTTCTGACATTCTAACAGCTCAATTGGAGCATTTCAGTAATGAACAGTGTTCTTTGTCAAAACTGACATTCTCATCATCCACTGATTCACTTTGTCACAAAATGCAGTTTTCAGCTCAGAAAGCTTGTTTCTGACATTCTAACAGCTCAATTAGAGCATTTTAGTAATGATCAGTGTTCTTTGTCAAAACTGACATTCTCATCATCCACTGATGCTTTTTGTCACAAAATGCAGTTCTCAGCTCAGAAAGCTTGTTTCTGACATTCTAACAGCTCAATTAGAGCATTTTAGTAATGAACAGTGTTCTTTGTCAAAACTGACATTCTCATCATCCACTGATGAACTATGTCACAAAATGCAGTTCTCAGCTCAGAAAGCTTGTTTCTGACATTCTAACAGCTCAATTGGAGCATTTTAGTAATGATCAGTGTTCTTTGTCAAAACTGACATTCTCATCATCCACTGATGAACTTTGTCACAAAATGCAGTTCTCAGCTCAGAAAGCTTGTTTCTGACATTCTAACAGCTCAATTAGAGCATTTTAGTAATGAACAGTGTTCTTTGTCAAAACTGACATTCTCATCATCCACTGATGCACTATGTCACAAAATGCAGTTCTCAGCTCAGAAAGCTTGTTTCTGACATTCTAACAGCTCAATTAGAGCATTTTAGCAATGATCAGTGTTCTTTGTCAAAAGTGACATTCTCATCATCCACTGATGAACTATGTCACAAAATGCAGTTCTCAGCTCAGAAAGCTTGTTTCTGACATTCTAACAGCTCAATTAGAGCATTTTAGTAATGAACAGTGTTCTTTGTCAAAACTGACATTCTCATCATCCACTGATGAACTATGTCACAAAATGCAGTTCTCAGCTCAGAAAGCTTGTTTCTGACATTTTAACAGCTCAATTGGAGCATTTTAGTGATGATAAGTGTTCTTTGTCAAAACTGACATTCTCATCATCCACTGATTCATTTTGTCACAAAATGCAGTTTTCAGCTCAGAAAGCTTGTTTCTGACATTCTAACAGCTCAATTAGAGCATTTTAGTAATGAACAGTGTTCTTTGTCAAAACTGACATTCTCATCATCCACTGATGAACTATGTCACAAAATGCAGTTCTCAGCTCAGAAAGCTTGTTTCTGACATTCTAACAGCTCAATTGGAGCATTTTAGTGATGATCAGTGTTCTTTGTCAAAACTGACATTCTCATCATCCACTGATTCATTTTGTCACAAAATGCAGTTTTCAGCTCAGAAAGCTTGTTTCTGACATTCTAACAGCTCAATTAGAGCATTTTAGTAATGAACAGTGTTCTTTGTCAAAACTGACATTCTCATCATCCACTGATGAACTATGTCACAAAATGCATTTCTCAGCTCAGAAAGCTTGTTTCTGACATTCTAACAGCTCAATTGGAGCATTTCAGTAATGATCAGTGTTCTTTGTCAAAAGTGACATTCTCATCATCCACTGATTCACTTTGTCACAAAATGCCATTCTCAGCTCAGAAAGCTTGTTTCTGACATTCTAACAGCTCAATTAGAGCATTTTAGTAATGAACAGTGTTCTTTGTCAAAACTGACATTCTCATCATCCACTGATGCACTATGTCACAAAATGCAGTTCTCAGCTCAGAAAGCTTGTTTCTGACATTCTAACAGCTCAATTAGAGCATTTTAGCAATGATCAGTGTTCTTTGTCAAAAGTGACATTCTCATCATCCACTGATTCACTTTGTCACAAAATGCAGTTCTCAGCTCAGAAAGCTTGTTTCTGACATTCTAACAGCTCAATTAGAGCATTTTAGTAATGATCATTGTTCTTTGTCAAAAGTGACATTCTCATCATCCACTGATGAACTATGTCACAAAATGCAGTTCTCAGCTCAGAAAGCTTGTTT
This sequence comes from Barbatula barbatula, assembly GCF_947034865.1. Lineage (NCBI taxonomy): Eukaryota > Metazoa > Chordata > Actinopteri > Cypriniformes > Nemacheilidae > Barbatula > Barbatula barbatula. Next base: position 2,032,966 of record NC_136783.1, on the reverse strand, counting down.
CTGACATTCTAACAGCTCAATTACAGTTTTTTCGTAATGAACAGTGTTCTTTGTCAAAACTGACATTCTCATCATCCACTGATGAACTATGTCACAAAATGCAGTTCTCAGCTCAGAAAGCTTGTTTCTGACATTCTAACAGCTCAATTGGAGCATTTTAGTGATGATAAGTGTTCTTTGTCAAAACTGACATTCTCATCATCCACTGATTCATTTTGTCACAAAATGCAGTTTTCAGCTAAGAAAGCTTGTTTCTGACATTCTAACAGCTCAATTAGAGCATTTTAGTAATGAACAGTGTTCTTTGTCAAAACTGACATTCTCATCATCCACGGATGCCTTTTGTCACAAAATGCAGTTTTCAGCTCAGAAAGCTTGTTTCTGACATTCTAACAGCTCAATTGGAGCATTTCAGTAATGAACAGTGTTCTTTGTCAAAACTGACATTCTCATCATCCACTGATGAACTATGTCACAAAATGCAGTTCTCAGCTCAGAAAGCTTGTTTCTGACATTCTAACAGCTCAATTGGAGCATTTTAGTGATGATCAGTGTTCTTTGTCAAAACTGACATTCTCATCATCCACTGATTCATTTTGTCACAAAATGCAGTTTTCAGCTCAGAAAGCTTGTTTCTGACATTCTAACAGCTCAATTAGAGCATTTTAGTAATGAACAGTGTTCTTTGTCAAAACTGACATTCTCATCATCCACGGATGCCTTTTGTCACAAAATGCAGTTTTCAGCTCAGAAAGCTTGTTTCTGACATTCTAACAGCTCAATTGGAGCATTTCAGTAATGATCAGTGTTCTTTGTCAAAAGTGACATTCTCATCATCCACTGATTCACTTTGTCACAAAATGCCATTCTCAGCTCAGAAAGCTTGTTTCTGACATTCTAACAGCTCAATTAGAGCATTTTAGTAATGAACAGTGTTCTTTGTCAAAACTGACATTCTCATCATCCACCTATGCACTATGTCACAAAATGCAGTTCTCAGCTCAGAAAGCTTGTTTCTGACATTCTAACAGCTCAATTAGAGCATTTTAGCAATGATCAGTGTTCTTTGTCAAAAGTGACATTCTCATCATCCACTGATTCACTTTGTCACAAAATGCAGTTCTCAGCTCAGAAAGCTTGTTTCTGACATTCTAACAGCTCAATTAGAGCATTTTAGTAATGATCAGTGTTCTTTGTCAAAAGTGACATTCTCATCATCCACTGATGAACTATGTCACAAAATGCAGTTCTCAGCTCAGAAAGCTTGTTTCTGACATTCTAACAGCTCAATTAGAGCATTTTAGTAATGAACAGTGTTCTTTGTCAAAACTGACATTCTCATCATCCACTGATGAACTATGTCACAAAATGCAGTTCTCAGCTCAGAAAGCTTGTTTCTGACATTCTAACAGCTCAATTGGAGCATTTTAGTGATGATAAGTGTTCTTTGTCAAAACTGACATTCTCATCATCCACTGATTCATTTTGTCACAAAATGCAGTTTTCAGCTCAGAAAGCTTGTTTCTGACATTCTAACAGCTCAATTAGAGCATTTTAGTAATGAACAGTGTTCTTTGTCAAAACTGACATTCTCATCATCCACTGATGCTTTTTGTCACAAAATGCAGTTCTCAGCTCAGAAAGCTTGTTTCTGACATTCTAACAGCTCAATTAGAGCATTTTAGTAATGAACAGTGTTCTTTGTCAAAACTGACATTCTCATCATCCACTGATGAACTATGTCACAAAATGCAGTTCTCAGCTCAGAAAGCTTGTTTCTGACATTCTAACAGCTCAATTGGAGCATTTTAGTAATGATCAGTGTTCTTTGTCAAAACTGACATTCTCATCATCCACTGATGAACTTTGTCACAAAATGCAGTTCTCAGCTCAGAAAGCTTGTTTCTGACATTCTAACAGCTCAATTAGAGCATTTTAGTAATGAACAGTGTTCTTTGTCAAAACTGACATTCTCATCATCCACTGATTCACTATGTCACAAAATGCAGTTCTCAGCTCAGAAAGCTTGTTTCTGACATTCTAACAGCTCAATTAGAGCATTTTAGCAATGATCAGTGTTCTTTGTCAAAAGTGACATTCTCATCATCCACTGATTCACTTTGTCACAAAATGCCATTCTCAGCTCAGAAAGCTTGTTTCTGACATTCTAACAGCTCATTTAGAGCATTTTAGTAATGAACAGTGTTCTTTGTCAAAACTGACATTCTCATCATCCACTGATGAACTATGTCACAAAATGCAGTTCTCAGCTCAGAAAGCTTGTTTCTGACATTCTAACAGCTCAATTAGAGCATTTTAGTAATGAACAGTGTTCTTTGTCAAAACTGACATTCTCATCATCCACTGATGAACTATGTCACAAAATGCAGTTCTCAGCTCAGAAAGCTTGTTTCTGACATTCTAACAACTCAATTAGAGCATTTTAGTAATGATCAGTGTTCTTTGTCAAAACTGACATTCTCATCATCCACTGATGAACTATGTCACAAAATGCAGTTCTCAGCTCAGAAAGCTTGTTTCTGACATTCTAACAGCTCAATTAGAGCATTTTAGTAATGAACAGTGTTCTTTGTCAAAACTGACATTCTCATCATCCACTGATTCACTTTGTCACAAAATGCAGTTTTCAGCTCAGAAAGCTTGTTTCTGACATTCTAACAGCTCAATTAGAGCATTTTAGTAATGAACAGTGTTCTTTGTCAAAACTGACATTCTCATCATCCACTGATGAACTATGTCACAAAATGCAGTTCTCAGCTCAGAATGCTTGTTTCTGACATTCTAACAGCTCAATTGGAGCATTTTAGTAATGATCAGTGTTCTTTGTCAAAACTGACATTCTCATCATCCACTGATGCTTTTTGTCACAAAATGCAGTTTTCAGCTCAGAAAGCTTGTTTCTGATATTTTAACAGCTCAATTAGAGCATTTTAGTAATGAACAGTGTTCTTTGTCAAAACTGACATTCTCATCATCCACTGATTCATTTTGTCACAAAATGCAGTTTTCAGCTCAGAAAGCTTGTTTCTGACATTCTAACAGCTCAATTAGAGCATTTTAGTAATGAACAGTGTTCTTTGTCAAAACTGACATTCTCATCATCCACGGATGCCTTTTGTCACAAAATGCAGTTTTCAGCTCAGAAAGCTTGTTTCTGACATTCTAACAGCTCAATTGGAGCATTTCAGTAATGAACAGTGTTCTTTGTCAAAACTGACATTCTCATCATCCACTGATGAACTATGTCACAAAATGCAGTTCTCAGCTCAGAAAGCTTGTTTCTGACATTCTAACAACTCAATTGGAGCATTTTAGTAATGATCAGTGTTCTTTGTCAAAACTGACATTCTCATCATCCACTGATGCTTTTTGTCACAAAATGCAGTTTTCAGCTCAGAAAGCTTGTTTCTGACATTCTAACAGCTCAATTAGAGCATTTTAGTAATGAACAGTGTTCTTTGTCAAAACTGACATTCTCATCATCCACTGATGCACTATGTCACAAAATGCAGTTCTAAGCTCAGAAAGCTTGTTTCTGACATTCTAACAGCTCAATTAGAGCATTTTAGCAATGATCAGTGTTCTTTGTCAAAAGTGACATTCTCATCATCCACTGATTCACTTTGTCACAAAATGCAGTTCTCAGCTCAGAAAGCTTGTTTCTGACATTCTAACAGCTCAATTAGAGCATTTTAGTAATGATCAGTGTTCTTTGTCAAAAGTGACATTCTCATCATCCACTGATGAACTATGTCACAAAATGCAGTTCTCAGCTCAGAAAGCTTGTTTCTGACATTCTAACGGCTCAATTAGAGCATTTTAGTAATGAACAGTGTTCTTTGTCAAAACTGACATTCTCATCATCCACTGATTCACTATGTCACAAAATGCAGTTCTCAGCTCAGAAAGCTTGTTTCTGACATTCTAACAGCTCAATTGGAGCATTTAAGTGATGATAAGTGTTCTTTGTCAAAACTGACATTCTCATCATCCACTGATTCATTTTGTCACAAAATGCAGTTTTCAGCTCAGAAAGCTTGTTTCTGACATTCTAACAACTTCTTTGTCAAAACTGACATTCTCATCATCCACTGATGAACTATGTCACAAAATGCAGTTCTCAGCTCAGAAAGCTTGTTTCTGACATTCTAACAACTCAATTGGAGCATTTTAGTAATGATCAGTGTTCTTTGTCAAAACTGACATTCTCATCATCCACTGATGCTTTTTGTCACAAAATGCAGTTTTCAGCTCAGAAAGCTTGTTTCTGACATTCTAACAGCTCAATTAGAGCATTTTAGTAATGAACAGTGTTCTTTGTCAAAACTGACATTCTCATCATCCACTGATGCTTTTTGTCACAAAATGCAGTTCTCAGCTCAGAAAGCTTGTTTCTGACATTCTAACAGCTCAATTAGAGCAATTTAGTAATGAACAGTGTTCTTTGTCAAAACTGACATTCTCATCATCCACTGATGCACTATGTCACAAAATGCAGTTCTCAGCTCAGAAAGCTTGTTTCTGACATTCTAACAGCTCAATTAGAGCATTTTAGCAATGATCAGTGTTCTTTGTCAAAAGTGACATTCTCATCATCCACTGATTCACTTTGTCACAAAATGCCATTCTCAGCTCAGAAAGCTTGTTTCTGACATTCTAACAGCTCAATTAGAGCATTTTAGTAATGAACAGTGTTCTTTGTCAAAACTGACATTCTCATCATCCACTGATGAACTATGTCACAAAATGCAGTTCTCAGCTCAGAAAGCTTGTTTCTGACATTCTAACAGCTCAATTAGAGCATTTTAGTAATGAACAGTGTTCTTTGTCAAAACTGACATTCTCATCATCCACTGATGAACTATGTCACAAAATGCAGTTCTCAGCTCAGAAAGCTTGTTTCTGACATTCTAACAGCTCAATTGGAGCATTTTAGTGATGATCAGTGTTCTTTGTCAAAACTGACATTCTCATCATCCACTGATTCATTTTGTCACAAAATGCAGTTTTCAGCTCAGAAAGCTTGTTTCTGACATTCTAACAGCTCAATTAGAGCATTTTAGTAATGAACAGTGTTCTTTGTCAAAACTGACATTCTCATCATCCACTGATGAACTATGTCACAAAATGCAGTTCTCAGCTCAGAAAGCTTGTTTCTGACATTCTAACAGCTCAATTGGAGCATTTTAGTGATGATAAGTGTTCTTTGTCAAAACTGACATTCTTATCATCCACTGATTCATTTTGTCACAAAATGCAGTTTTCAGCTCAGAAAGCTTGTTTCTGACATTCTAACAGCTCAATTAGAGCATTTTAGTAATGAACAGTGTTCTTTGTCAAAACTGACATTCTCATCATCCACGGATGCCTTTTGTCACAAAATGCAGTTTTCAGCTCAGAAAGCTTGTTTCTGACATTCTAACAGCTCAATTGGAGCATTTCAGTAATGAACAGTGTTCTTTGTCAGAAACTGACATTCTCATCATCCACTGATGCTTTTTGTCACAAAATGCAGTTTTCAGCTCAGAAAGCTTGTTTCTGACATTCTAACAGCTCAATTAGAGCATTTTAGTAATGAACAGTGTTCTTTGTCAAAACTGACATTCTCATCATCCACTGATGCTTTTTGTCACAAAATGCAGTTCTCAGCTCAGAAAGCTTGTTTCTGACATTCTAACAACTCAATTAGAGCATTTTAGTAATGAACAGTGTTCTTTGTCAAAACTGACATTCTCATCATCCACTGATTCACTTTGTCACAAAATGCAGTTTTCAGCTCAGAAAGCTTGTTTCTGACATTCTAACAGCTCAATTAGAGCATTTTAGTAATGAACAGTGTTCTTTGTCAAAACTGACATTCTCATCATCCACTGATGAACTATGTCACAAAATGCAGTTCTCAGCTCAGAAAGCTTGTTTCTGACATTCTAACAACTCAATTAGAGCATTTTAGTAATGATCAGTGTTCTTTGTCAAAACTGACATTCTCATCATCCACTGATGAACTATGTCACAAAATGCAGTTCTCAGCTCAGAAAGCTTGTTTCTGACATTCTAACAGCTCAATTAGAGCATTTTAGTAATGAACAGTGTTCTTTGTCAAAACTGACATTCTCATCATCCACTGATTCACTTTGTCACAAAATGCAGTTTTCAGCTCAGAAAGCTTGTTTCTGACATTCTAACAGCTCAATTAGAGCATTTTAGTAATGAACAGTGTTCTTTGTCAAAACTGACATTCTCATCATCCACTGATGAACTATGTCACAAAATGCAGTTCTCAGCTCAGAATGCTTGTTTCTGACATTCTAACAGCTCAATTGGAGCATTTTAGTAATGATCAGTGTTCTTTGTCAAAACTGACATTCTCATCATCCACTGATGCTTTTTGTCAAAAAAAAATGCAGTTTTCAGCTCAGAAAGCTTGTTTCTGATATTTTAACAGCTCAATTAGAGCATTTTAGTAATGAACAGTGTTCTTTGTCAAAACTGACATTCTCATCATCCACTGATGAACTATGTCACAAAATGCAGTTCTCAGCTCAGAAAGCTTGTTTCTGACATTCTAACAACTCAATTGGAGCATTTTAGTAATGATCAGTGTTCTTTGTCAAAACTGACATTCTCATCATCCACTGATGCTTTTTGTCACAAAATGCAGTTTTCAGCTCAGAAAGCTTGTTTCTGACATTCTAACAGCTCAATTAGAGCATTTTAGTAATGAACAGTGTTCTTTGTCAAAACTGACATTCTCATCATCCACTGATGCTTTTTGTCACAAAATGCAGTTCTCAGCTCAGAAAGCTTGTTTCTGACATTCTAACAACTCAATTAGAGCATTTTAGTAATGAACAGTGTTCTTTGTCAAAACTGACATTCTCATCATCCACTGATTCACTTTGTCACAAAATGCAGTTTTCAGCTCAGAAAGCTTGTTTTTGACATTCTAACAGCTCAATTAGAGCATTTTAGTAATGAACAGTGTTCTTTGTCAAAACTGACATTCTCATCATCCACTGATGAACTATGTCACAAAATGCAGTTCTCAGCTCAGAATGCTTGTTTCTGACATTCTAACAGCTCAATTGGAGCATTTTAGCAATGATCAGTGTTCTTTGTCAAAAGTGACATTCTCATCATCCACTGATGAACTATGTCACAAAATGCAGTTCTCAGCTCAGAAAGCTTGTTTCTGACATTCTAACAGCTCAATTAGAGCATTTTAGTAATGAACAGTGTTCTTTGTCAAAACTGACATTCTCATCATCCACTGATGAACTATGTCACAAAATGCAGTTCTCAGCTCAAAAAGCTTGTTTCTGACATTTTAACAGCTCAATTGGAGCATTTTAGTGATGATAAGTGTTCTTTGTCAAAACTGACATTCTCATCATCCACTGATTCACTTTGTCACAAAATGCAGTTCTCAGCTCAGAAAGCTTGTTTCTGACATTCTAACAGCTCAATTAGAGCATTTTAGTAATGAACAGTGTTCTTTGTCAAAACTGACATTCTCATCATCCACTGATGAACTATGTCACAAAATGCAGTTCTCAGCTCAGAAAGCTTGTTTCTGACATTCTAACAGCTCAATTAGAGCATTTTAGTAATGAACAGTGTTCTTTGTCAAAACTGACATTCTCATCATCCACTGATGAACTATGTCACAAAATGCAGTTCTCAGCTCAGAAAGCTTGTTTCTGACATTCTAACAGCTCAATTGGAGCATTTTAGTGATGATCAGTGTTCTTTGTCAAAACTGACATTCTCATCATCCACTGATTCATTTTGTCACAAAATGCAGTTTTCAGCTCAGAAAGCTTGTTTCTGACATTCTAACAGCTCAATTAGAGCATTTTAGTAATGAACAGTGTTCTTTGTCAAAACTGACATTCTCATCATCCACTGATGAACTATGTCACAAAATGCATTTCTCAGCTCAGAAAGCTTGTTTCTGACATTCTAACAGCTCAATTGGAGCATTTCAGTAATGATCAGTGTTCTTTGTCAAAAGTGACATTCTCATCATCCACTGATTCACTTTGTCACAAAATGCCATTCTCAGCTCAGAAAGCTTGTTTCTGACATTCTAACAGCTCAATTAGAGCATTTTAGTAATGAACAGTGTTCTTTGTCAAAACTGACATTCTCATCATCCACTGATGCACTATGTCACAAAATGCAGTTCTCAGCTCAGAAAGCTTGTTTCTGACATTCTAACAGCTCAATTAGAGCATTTTAGCAATGATCAGTGTTCTTTGTCAAAAGTGACATTCTCATCATCCACTGATTCACTTTGTCACAAAATGCAGTTCTCAGCTCAGAAAGCTTGTTTCTGACATTCTAACAGCTCAATTAGAGCATTTTAGTAATGATCAGTGTTCTTTGTCAAAAGTGACATTCTCATCATCCACTGATGAACTATGTCACAAAATGCAGTTCTCAGCTCAGAAAGCTTGTTTCTGACATTCTAACAGCTCAATTAGAGCATTTTAGTAATGAACAGTGTTCTTTGTCAAAACTGACATTCTCATCATCCACTGATGAACTATGTCACAAAATGCAGTTCTCAGCTCAGAAAGCTTGTTTCTGACATTCTAACAACTCAATTGGAGCATTTTAGTAATGATCAGTGTTCTTTGTCAAAACTGACATTCTCATCATCCACTGATGCTTTTTGTCACAAAATGCAGTTTTCAGCTCAGAAAGCTTGTTTCTGACATTCTAACAGCTCAATTAGAGCATTTTAGTAATGAACAGTGTTCTTTGTCAAAACTGACATTCTCATCATCCACTGATGCTTTTTGTCACAAAATGCAGTTCTCAGCTCAGAAAGCTTGTTTCTGACATTCTAACAACTCAATTAGAGCATTTTAGTAATGAACAGTGTTCTTTGTCAAAACTGACATTCTCATCATCCACTGATTCACTTTGTCACAAAATGCAGTTTTCAGCTCAGAAAGCTTGTTTTTGACATTCTAACAGCTCAATTAGAGCATTTTAGTAATGAACAGTGTTCTTTGTCAAAACTGACATTCTCATCATCCACTGATGAACTATGTCACAAAATGCAGTTCTCAGCTCAGAATGCTTGTTTCTGACATTCTAACAGCTCAATTGGAGCATTTTAGCAATGATCAGTGTTCTTTGTCAAAAGTGACATTCTCATCATCCACTGATGAACTATGTCACAAAATGCAGTTCTCAGCTCAGAAAGCTTGTTTCTGACATTCTAACAGCTCAATTAGAGCATTTTAGTAATGAACAGTGTTCTTTGTCAAAACTGACATTCTCATCATCCACTGATGAACTATGTCACAAAATGCAGTTCTCAGCTCAGAAAGCTTGTTTCTGACATTTTAACAGCTCAATTGGAGCATTTTAGTGATGATAAGTGTTCTTTGTCAAAACTGACATTCTCATCATCCACTGATTCACTTTGTCACAAAATGCAGTTCTCAGCTCAGAAAGCTTGTTTCTGACATTCTAACAGCTCAATTAGAGCATTTTAGTAATGAACAGTGTTCTTTGTCAAAACTGACATTCTCATCATCCACTGATGAACTATGTCACAAAATGCAGTTCTCAGCTCAGAAAGCTTGTTTCTGACATTCTAACAGCTCAATTAGAGCATTTTAGTAATGAACAGTGTTCTTTGTCAAAACTGACATTCTCATCATCCACTGATGAACTATGTCACAAAATGCAGTTCTCAGCTCAGAAAGCTTGTTTCTGACATTCTAACAGCTCAATTGGAGCATTTTAGTGATGATCAGTGTTCTTTGTCAAAACTGACATTCTCATCATCCACTGATTCATTTTGTCACAAAATGCAGTTTTCAGCTCAGAAAGCTTGTTTCTGACATTCTAACAGCTCAATTAGAGCATTTTAGTAATGAACAGTGTTCTTTGTCAAAACTGACATTCTCATCATCCACTGATGAACTATGTCACAAAATGCATTTCTCAGCTCAGAAAGCTTGTTTCTGACATTCTAACAGCTCAATTGGAGCATTTCAGTAATGATCAGTGTTCTTTGTCAAAAGTGACATTCTCATCATCCACTGATTCACTTTGTCACAAAATGCCATTCTCAGCTCAGAAAGCTTGTTTCTGACATTCTAACAGCTCAATTAGAGCATTTTAGTAATGAACAGTGTTCTTTGTCAAAACTGACATTCTCATCATCCACTGATGCACTATGTCACAAAATGCAGTTCTCAGCTCAGAAAGCTTGTTTCTGACATTCTAACAGCTCAATTAGAGCATTTTAGCAATGATCAGTGTTCTTTGTCAAAAGTGACATTCTCATCATCCACTGATTCACTTTGTCACAAAATGCAGTTCTCAGCTCAGAAAGCTTGTTTCTGACATTCTAACAGCTCAATTAGAGCATTTTAGTAATGATCAGTGTTCTTTGTCAAAAGTGACATTCTCATCATCCACTGATGAACTATGTCACAAAATGCAGTTCTCAGCTCAGAAAGCTTGTTTCTGACATTCTAACAGCTCAATTAGAGCATTTTAGTAATGAACAGTGTTCTTTGTCAAAACTGACATTCTCATCATCCACTGATGAACTATGTCACAAAATGCAGTTCTCAGCTCAGAAAGCTTGTTTCTGACATTCTAACAGCTCAATTGGAGCATTTTAGTGATGATAAGTGTTCTTTGTCAAAACTGACATTCTCATCATCCACTGATTCATTTTGTCACAAAATGCAGTTTTCAGCTCAGAAAGCTTGTTTCTGACATTCTAACAGCTCAATTAGAGCATTTTAGTAATGAACAGTGTTCTTTGTCAAAACTGACATTCTCATCATCCACTGATGAACTATGTCACAAAATGCCATTCTCAGCTCAGAAAGCTTGTTTCTGACATTCTAACAGCTCAATTGGAGCATTTCAGTAATGATCAGTGTTCTTTGTCAAAAGTGACATTCTCATCATCCACTGATTCACTTTGTCACAAAATGCCATTCTCAGCTCAGAAAGCTTGTTTCTGACATTCTAACAGCTCAATTAGAGCATTTTAGTAATGAACAGTGTTCTTTGTCAAAACTGACATTCTCATCATCCACTGATGCACTATGTCACAAAATGCAGTTCTCAGCTCAGAAAGCTTGTTTCTGACATTCTAACAGCTCAATTAGAGCATTTTAGCAATGATCAGTGTTCTTTGTCAAAAGTGACATTCTCATCATCCACTGATTCACTTTGTCACAAAATGCAGTTCTCAGCTCAGAAAGCTTGTTTCTGACATTCTAACAGCTCAATTAGAGCATTTTAGTAATGATCAGTGTTCTTTGTCAAAAGTGACATTCTCATCATCCACTGATGAACTATGTCACAAAATGCAGTTCTCAGCTCAGAAAGCTTGTTTCTGACATTCTAACAGCTCAATTAGAGCATTTTAGTAATGAACAGTGTTCTTTGTCAAAACTGACATTCTCATCATCCACTGATGAACTATGTCACAAAATGCAGTTCTCAGCTCAGAAAGCTTGTTTCTGACATTCTAACAGCTCAATTGGAGCATTTTAGTGATGATAAGTGTTCTTTGTCAAAACTGACATTCTCATCATCCACTGATTCATTTTGTCACAAAATGCAGTTTTCAGCTCAGAAAGCTTGTTTCTGACATTCTAACAGCTCAATTAGAGCATTTTAGTAATGAACAGTGTTCTTTGTCAAAACTGACATTCTCATCATCCACTGATGAACTATGTCACAAAATGCCATTCTCAGCTCAGAAAGCTTGTTTCTGACATTCTAACAGCTCAATTGGAGCATTTCAGTAATGATCAGTGTTCTTTGTCAAAAGTGACATTCTCATCATCCACTGATTCACTTTGTCACAAAATGCCATTCTCAGCTCAGAAAGCTTGTTTCTGACATTCTAACAGCTCAATTAGAGCATTTTAGTAATGAACAGTGTTCTTTGTCAAAACTGACATTCTCATCATCCACTGATGCACTATGTCACAAAATGCAGTTCTCAGCTCAGAAAGCTTGTTTCTGACATTCTAACAGCTCAATTAGAGCATTTTAGCAATGATCAGTGTTCTTTGTCAAAAGTGACATTCTCATCATCCACTGATTCACTTTGTCACAAAATGCAGTTCTCAGCTCAGAAAGCTTGTTTCTGACATTCTAACAGCTCAATTAGAGCATTTTAGTAATGATCAGTGTTCTTTGTCAAAAGTGACATTCTCATCATCCACTGATGAACTATGTCACAAAATGCAGTTCTCAGCTCAGAAAGCTTGTTTCTGACATTCTAACAGCTCAATTAGAGCATTTTAGTAATGAACAGTGTTCTTTGTCAAAACTGACATTCTCATCATCCACTGATGAACTATGTCACAAAATGCAGTTCTCAGCTCAGAAAGCTTGTTTCTGACATTCTAACAGCTCAATTGGAGCATTTTAGTGATGATAAGTGTTCTTTGTCAAAACTGACATTCTCATCATCCACTGATTCATTTTGTCACAAAATGCAGTTTTCAGCTCAGAAAGCTTGTTTCTGACATTCTAACATCTCAATTAGAGCATTTTAGTAATGAACAGTGTTCTTTGTCAAAACTGACATTCTCATCATCCACTGATGAACTATGTCACAAAATGCAGTTCTCAGCTCAGAAAGCTTGTTTCTGACATTCTAACAGCTCAATTGGAGCATTTTAGTGATGATCAGTGTTCTTTGTCAAAACTGACATTCTCATCATCCACTGATTCATTTTGTCACAAAATGCAGTTTTCAGCTCAGAAAGCTTGTTTCTGACATTCTAACAGCTCAATTAGAGCATTTTAGTAATGAACAGTGTTCTTTGTCAAAACTGACATTCTCATCATCCACTGATGAACTATGTCACAAAATGCATTTCCCAGCTCAGAAAGCTTGTTTCTGACATTCTAACAGCTCAATTGGAGCATTTCAGTAATGATCAGTGTTCTTTGTCAAAAGTGACATTCTCATCATCCACTGATTCACTTTGTCACAAAATGCCATTCTCAGCTCAGAAAGCTTGTTTCTGACATTCTAACAGCTCAATTAGAGCATTTTAGTAATGAACAGTGTTCTTTGTCAAAACTGACATTCTCATCATCCACTGATGCACTATGTCACAAAATGCAGTTCTCAGCTCAGAAAGCTTGTTTCTGACATTCTAACAGCTCAATTAGAGCATTTTAGCAATGATCAGTGTTCTTTGTCAAAAGTGACATTCTCATCATCCACTGATTCACTTTGTCACAAAATGCAGTTCTCAGCTCAGAAAGCTTGTTTCTGACATTCTAACAGCTCAATTAGAGCATTTTAGTAATGATCAGTGTTCTTTGTCAAAAGTGACATTCTCATCATCCACTGATGAACTATGTCACAAAATGCAGTTCTCAGCTCAGAAAGCTTGTTTCTGACATTCTAACAGCTCAATTAGAGCATTTTAGTAATGAACAGTGTTCTTTGTCAAAACTGACATTCTCATCATCCACTGATGAACTATGTCACAAAATGCAGTTCTCAGCTCAGAAAGCTTGTTTCTGACATTCTAACAGCTCAATTGGAGCATTTTAGTGATGATAAGTGTTCTTTGTCAAAACTGACATTCTCATCATCCACTGATTCATTTTGTCACAAAATGCAGTTTTCAGCTCAGAAAGCTTGTTTCTGACATTCTAACAGCTCAATTAGAGCATTTTAGTAATGAACACTGTTCTTTGTCAAAACTGACATTCTCATCATCCACGGATGCCTTTTGTCACAAAATGCAGTTTTCAGCTCAGAAAGCTTGTTTCTGACATTCTAACAGCTCAATTGGAGCATTTCAGTAATGAACAGTGTTCTTTGTCAAAACTGACATTCTCATCATCCACTGATGAACTATGTCACAAAATGCAGTTCTCAGCTCAGAAAGCTTGTTTCTGACATTCTAACAGCTCAATTGGAGCATTTTAGTGATGATCAGTGTTCTTTGTCAAAACTGACATTCTCATCATCCACTGATTCATTTTGTCACAAAATGCAGTTTTCAGCTCAGAAAGCTTGTTTCTGACATTCTAACAGCTCAATTAGAGCATTTTAGTAATGAACAGTGTTCTTTGTCAAAACTGACATTCTCATCATCCACGGATGCCTTTTGTCACAAAATGCAGTTTTCAGCTCAGAAAGCTTGTTTCTGACATTCTAACAGCTCAATTGGAGCATTTCAGTAATGAACAGTGTTCTTTGTCAAAACTGACATTCTCATCATCCACTGATGAACTATGTCACAAAATGCAGTTCTCAGCTCAGAAAGCTTGTTTCTGACATTCTAACAACTCAATTGGAGCATTTTAGTAATGATCAGTGTTCTTTGTCAAAACTGACATTCTCATCATCCACTGATGCTTTTTGTCACAAAATGCAGTTTTCAGCTCAGAAAGCTTGTTTCTGACATTCTAACAGCTCAATTAGAGCATTTTAGTAATGAACAGTGTTCTTTGTCAAAACTGACATTCTCATCATCCACTGATGCTTTTTGTCACAAAATGCAGTTCTCAGCTCAGAAAGCTTGTTTCTGACATTCTAACAGCTCAATTAGAGCATTTTAGTAATGAACAGTGTTCTTTGTCAAAACTGACATTCTCATCATCCACTGATGCACTATGTCACAAAATGCAGTTCTCAGCTCAGAAAGCTTGTTTCTGACATTCTAACAGCTCAATTAGAGCATTTTAGTAATGATCAGTGTTCTTTGTCAAAAGTGACATTCTCATCATCCACTGATGAACTATGTCACAAAATGCATTTCTCAGCTCAGAAAGCTTGTTTCTGACATTCTAACAGCTCAATTGGAACATTTTAGTAATGATCAGTGTTCTTTGTCAAAACTGACATTCTCATCATCCACTGATGCTTTTTGTCACAAAATGCAGTTCTCAGCTCAGAAAGCTTGTTTCTGACATTCTAACAGCTCAATTAGAGCATTTTAGTAATGAACAGTGTTCTTTGTCAAAACTGACATTCTCATCATCCACTGATGAACTATGTCACAAAATGCAGTTCTCAGCTCAGAAAGCTTGTTTCTGACATTCTAACAGCTCAATTGGAGCATTTTAGTAATGATCAGTGTTCTTTGTCAAAACTGACATTCTCATCATCCACTGATTCACTTTGTCACAAAATGCAGTTCTCAGCTCAGAAAGCTTGTTTCTGACATTCTAACAGCTCAATTAGAGCATTTTAGTAATGAACAGTGTTCTTTGTCAAAACTGACATTCTCATCATCCACTGATGCACTATGTCACAAAATGCAGTTCTCAGCTCAGAAAGCTTGTTTCTGACATTCTAACAGCTCAATTAGAGCATTTTAGCAATGATCAGTGTTCTTTGTCAAAAGTGACATTCTCATCATCCACTGATTCACTTTGTCACAAAATGCCATTCTCAGCTCAGAAAGCTTGTTTCTGACATTCTAACAGCTCATTTAGAGCATTTTAGTAATGAACAGTGTTCTTTGTCAAAACTGACATTCTCATCATCCACTGATGAACTATGTCACAAAATGCAGTTCTCAGCTCAGAAAGCTTGTTTCTGACATTCTAACAGCTCAATTAGAGCATTTTAGTAATGAACAGTGTTCTTTGTCAAAACTGACATTCTCATCATCCACTGATGAACTATGTCACAAAATGCAGTTCTCAGCTCAGAAAGCTTGTTTCTGACATTCTAACAACTCAATTAGAGCATTTTAGTAATGATCAGTGTTCTTTGTCAAAACTGACATTCTCATCATCCACTGATGAACTATGTCACAAAATGCAGTTCTCAGCTCAGAAAGCTTGTTTCTGACATTCTAACAGCTCAATTAGAGCATTTTAGTAATGAACAGTGTTCTTTGTCAAAACTGACATTCTCATCATCCACTGATTCACTTTGTCACAAAATGCAGTTTTCAGCTCAGAAAGCTTGTTTCTGACATTCTAACAGCTCAATTAGAGCATTTTAGTAATGAACAGTGTTCTTTGTCAAAACTGACATTCTCATCATCCACTGATGAACTATGTCACAAAATGCAGTTCTCAGCTCAGAATGCTTGTTTCTGACATTCTAACAGCTCAATTGGAGCATTTTAGTAATGATCAGTGTTCTTTGTCAAAACTGACATTCTCATCATCCACTGATGCACTTTGTCACAAAATGCAGTTTTATGCTCAGAAAGCTTGTTTCTGACATTCTAACAGCTCAATTAGAGCATTTTAGTAATGATCAGTGTTCTTTGTCAAAAGTGACATTCTCATCATCCACTGATTCACTTTGTCACAAAATGCAGTTCTCAGCTCAGAAAGCTTGTTTCTGACATTCTAACAGCTCAATTAGAGCATTTTAGTAATGAACAGTGTTCTTTGTCAAAACTGACATTCTCATCATCCACTGATGAACTATGTCACAAAATGCAGTTCTCAGCTCAGAAAGCTTGTTTCTGACATTCTAACAGCTCAATTAGAGCATTTTAGTAATGAACAGTGTTCTTTGTCAAAACTGACATTCTCATCATCCACTGATGAACTATGTCACAAAATGCAGTTCTCAGCTCAGAAAGCTTGTTTCTGACATTCTAACAGCTCAATTGGAGCATTTTAGTGATGATCAGTGTTCTTTGTCAAAACTGACATTCTCATCATCCACTGATTCATTTTGTCACAAAATGCAGTTTTCAGCTCAGAAAGCTTGTTTCTGACATTCTAACAGCTCAATTAGAGCATTTTAGTAATGAACAGTGTTCTTTGTCAAAACTGACATTCTCATCATCCACGGATGCCTTTTGTCACAAAATGCAGTTTTCAGCTCAGAAAGCTTGTTTCTGACATTCTAACAGCTCAATTGGAGCATTTCAGTAATGAACAGTGTTCTTTGTCAAAACTGACATTCTCATCATCCACTGATGAACTATGTCACAAAATGCAGTTCTCAGCTCAGAAAGCTTGTTTCTGACATTCTAACAACTCAATTGGAGCATTTTAGTAATGATCAGTGTTCTTTGTCAAAACTGACATTCTCATCATCCACTGATGCTTTTTGTCACAAAATGCAGTTTTCAGCTCAGAAAGCTTGTTTCTGACATTCTAACAGCTCAATTAGAGCATTTTAGTAATGAACAGTGTTCTTTGTCAAAACTGACATTCTCATCATCCACTGATGCTTTTTGTCACAAAATGCAGTTCTCAGCTCAGAAAGCTTGTTTCTGACATTCTAACAGCTCAATTAGAGCATTTTAGTAATGAACAGTGTTCTTTGTCAAAACTGACATTCTCATCATCCACTGATGCTTTTTGTCACAAAATGCAGTTCTCAGCTCAGAAAGCTTGTTTCTGACATTCTAACAGCTCAATTAGAGCATTTTAGCAATGATCAGTGTTCTTTGTCAAAAGTGACATTCTCATCATCCACTGATTCACTTTGTCACAAAATGCCATTCTCAGCTCAGAAAGCTTGTTTCTGACATTCTAACAGCTCAATTAGAGCATTTTAGCAATGATCAGTGTTCTTTGTCAAAAGTGACATTCTCATCATCCACTGATGAACTATGTCACAAAATGCAGTTCTCAGCTCAGAAAGCTTGTTTCTGACATTCTAACAGCTCAATTAGAGCATTTTAGTAATGAACAGTGTTCTTTGTCAAAACTGACATTCTCATCATCCACTGATGAACTATGTCACAAAATGCAGTTCTCAGCTCAGAAAGCTTGTTTCTGACATTTTAACAGCTCAATTGGAGCATTTTAGTGATGATAAGTGTTCTTTGTCAAAACTGACATTCTCATCATCCACTGATTCATTTTGTCACAAAATGCAGTTTTCAGCTCAGAAAGCTTGTTTCTGACATTCTAACAGCTCAATTAGAGCATTTTAGTAATGAACAGTGTTCTTTGTCAAAACTGACATTCTCATCATCCACTGATGAACTATGTCACAAAATGCAGTTCTCAGCTCAGAAAGCTTGTTTCTGACATTCTAACAGCTCAGTTAGAGCATTTTAGTAATGAACAGTGTTCTTTGTCAAAACTGACATTCTCATCATCCACTGATGAACTATGTCACAAAATGCAGTTCTCAGCTCAGAAAGCTTGTTTCTGACATTCTAACAGCTCAATTGGAGCATTTTAGTGATGATCAGTGTTCTTTGTCAAAACTGACATTCTCATCATCCACTGATTCATTTTGTCACAAAATGCAGTTTTCAGCTCAGAAAGCTTGTTTCTGACATTCTAACAGCTCAATTAGAGCATTTTAGTAATGAACAGTGTTCTTTGTCAAAACTGACATTCTCATCATCCACTGATGAACTATGTCACAAAATGCATTTCTCAGCTCAGAAAGCTTGTTTCTGACATTCTAACAGCTCAATTGGAGCATTTCAGTAATGATCAGTGTTCTTTGTCAAAAGTGACATTCTCATCATCCACTGATTCACTTTGTCACAAAATGCCATTCTCAGCTCAGAAAGCTTGTTTCTGACATTCTAACAGCTCAATTAGAGCATTTTAGTAATGAACAGTGTTCTTTGTCAAAACTGACATTCTCATCATCCACTGATGCACTATGTCACAAAATGCAGTTCTCAGCTCAGAAAGCTTGTTTCTGACATTCTAACAGCTCAATTAGAGCATTTTAGCAATGATCAGTGTTCTTTGTCAAAAGTGACATTCTCATCATCCACTGATTCACTTTGTCACAAAATGCAGTTCTCAGCTCAGAAAGCTTGTTTCTGACATTCTAACAGCTCAATTAGAGCATTTTAGTAATGATCAGTGTTCTTTGTCAAAAGTGACATTCTCATCATCCACTGATGAACTATGTCACAAAATGCAGTTCTCAGCTCAGAAAGCTTGTTTCTGACATTCTAACAGCTCAATTAGAGCATTTTAGTAATGAACAGTGTTCTTTGTCAAAACTGACATTCTCATCATCCACTGATGAACTATGTCACAAAATGCAGTTCTCAGCTCAGAAAGCTTGTTTCTGACATTCTAACAGCTCAATTGGAGCATTTTAGTGATGATAAGTGTTCTTTGTCAAAACTGACATTCTCATCATCCACTGATTCATTTTGTCACAAAATGCAGTTTTCAGCTCAGAAAGCTTGTTTCTGACATTCTAACAGCTCAATTAGAGCATTTTAGTAATGAACAGTGTTCTTTGTCAAAACTGACATTCTCATCATCCACTGATGAACTATGTCACAAAATGCAGTTCTCAGCTCAGAAAGCTTGTTTCTGACATTCTAACAGCTCAATTGGAGCATTTTAGTGATGATCAGTGTTCTTTGTCAAAACTGACATTCTCATCATCCACTGATTCATTTTGTCACAAAATGCAGTTTTCAGCTCAGAAAGCTTGTTTCTGACATTCTAACAGCTCAATTAGAGCATTTTAGTAATGAACAGTGTTCTTTGTCAAAACTGACATTCTCATCATCCACTGATGAACTATGTCACAAAATGCATTTCTCAGCTCAGAAAGCTTGTTTCTGACATTCTAACAGCTCAATTGGAGCATTTCAGTAATGATCAGTGTTCTTTGTCAAAAGTGACATTCTCATCATCCACTGATTCACTTTGTCACAAAATGCCATTCTCAGCTCAGAAAGCTTGTTTCTGACATTCTAACAGCTCAATTAGAGCATTTTAGTAATGAACAGTGTTCTTTGTCAAAACTGACATTCTCATCATCCACTGATGCACTATGTCACAAAATGCAGTTCTCAGCTCAGAAAGCTTGTTTCTGACATTCTAACAGCTCAATTAGAGCATTTTAGCAATGATCAGTGTTCTTTGTCAAAAGTGACATTCTCATCATCCACTGATTCACTTTGTCACAAAATGCAGTTCTCAGCTCAGAAAGCTTGTTTCTGACATTCTAACAGCTCAATTAGAGCATTTTAGTAATGATCATTGTTCTTTGTCAAAAGTGACATTCTCATCATCCACTGATGAACTATGTCACAAAATGCAGTTCTCAGCTCAGAAAGCTTGTTTCTGACATTCTAACAGCTCAATTACAGTTTTTTCGTAATGAACAGTGTTCTTTGTCAAAACTGACATTCTCATCATCCACTGATGAACTATGTCACAAAATGCAGTTCTCAGCTCAGAAAGCTTGTTTCTGACATTCTAACAGCTCAATTGGAGCATTTTAGTGATGATAAGTGTTCTTTGTCAAAACTGACATTCTCATCATCCACTGATTCATTTTGTCACAAAATGCAGTTTTCAGCTAAGAAAGCTTGTTTCTGACATTCTAACAGCTCAATTAGAGCATTTTAGTAATGAACAGTGTTCTTTGTCAAAACTGACATTCTCATCATCCACGGATGCCTTTTGTCACAAAATGCAGTTTTCAGCTCAGAAAGCTTGTTTCTGACATTCTAACAGCTCAATTGGAGCATTTCAGTAATGAACAGTGTTCTTTGTCAAAACTGACATTCTCATCATCCACTGATGAACTATGTCACAAAATGCAGTTCTCAGCTCAGAAAGCTTGTTTCTGACATTCTAACAGCTCAATTGGAGCATTTTAGTGATGATCAGTGTTCTTTGTCAAAACTGACATTCTCATCATCCACTGATTCATTTTGTCACAAAATGCAGTTTTCAGCTCAGAAAGCTTGTTTCTGACATTCTAACAGCTCAATTAGAGCATTTTAGTAATGAACAGTGTTCTTTGTCAAAACTGACATTCTCATCATCCACGGATGCCTTTTGTCACAAAATGCAGTTTTCAGCTCAGAAAGCTTGTTTCTGACATTCTAACAGCTCAATTGGAGCATTTCAGTAATGATCAGTGTTCTTTGTCAAAAGTGACATTCTCATCATCCACTGATTCACTTTGTCACAAAATGCCATTCTCAGCTCAGAAAGCTTGTTTCTGACATTCTAACAGCTCAATTAGAGCATTTTAGTAATGAACAGTGTTCTTTGTCAAAACTGACATTCTCATCATCCACCTATGCACTATGTCACAAAATGCAGTTCTCAGCTCAGAAAGCTTGTTTCTGACATTCTAACAGCTCAATTAGAGCATTTTAGCAATGATCAGTGTTCTTTGTCAAAAGTGACATTCTCATCATCCACTGATTCACTTTGTCACAAAATGCAGTTCTCAGCTCAGAAAGCTTGTTTCTGACATTCTAACAGCTCAATTAGAGCATTTTAGTAATGATCAGTGTTCTTTGTCAAAAGTGACATTCTCATCATCCACTGATGAACTATGTCACAAAATGCAGTTCTCAGCTCAGAAAGCTTGTTTCTGACATTCTAACAGCTCAATTGGAGCATTTCAGTAATGAACAGTGTTCTTTGTCAAAACTGACATTCTCATCATCCACTGATGCTTTTTGTCACAAAATGCAGTTTTCAGCTCAGAAAGCTTGTTTCTGACATTCTAACAGCTCAATTAGAGCATTTTAGTAATGAACAGTGTTCTTTGTCAAAACTGACATTCTCATCATCCACTGATGCTTTTTGTCACAAAATGCAGTTCTCAGCTCAGAAAGCTTGTTTCTGACATTCTAACAGCTCAATTAGAGCATTTTAGCAATGATCAGTGTTCTTTGTCAAAAGTGACATTCTCATCATCCACTGATTCACTTTGTCACAAAATGCCATTCTCAGCTCAGAAAGCTTGTTTCTGACATTCTAACAGCTCATTTAGAGCATTTTAGTAATGAACAGTGTTCTTTGTCAAAACTGACATTCTCATCATCCACTGATGAACTATGTCACAAAATGCAGTTCTCAGCTCAGAAAGCTTGTTTCTGACATTCTAACAGCTCAATTAGAGCATTTTAGTAATGAACAGTGTTCTTTGTCAAAACTGACATTCTCATCATCCACTGATGAACTATGTCACAAAATGCAGTTCTCAGCTCAGAATGCTTGTTTCTGACATTCTAACAGCTCAATTGGAGCATTTTAGTAATGATCAGTGTTCTTTGTCAAAACTGACATTCTCATCATCCACTGATGCTTTTTGTCACAAAATGCAGTTTTCAGCTCAGAAAGCTTGTTTCTGATATTTTAACAGCTCAATTAGAGCATTTTAGTAATGAACAGTGTTCTTTGTCAAAACTGACATTCTCATCATCCACTGATTCATTTTGTCACAAAATGCAGTTTTCAGCTCAGAAAGCTTGTTTCTGACATTCTAACAGCTCAATTAGAGCATTTTAGTAATGAACAGTGTTCTTTGTCAAAACTGACATTCTCATCATCCACGGATGCCTTTTGTCACAAAATGCAGTTTTCAGCTCAGAAAGCTTGTTTCTGACATTCTAACAACTCAATTGGAGCATTTTAGTAATGATCAGTGTTCTTTGTCAAAACTGACATTCTCATCATCCACTGATGCTTTTTGTCACAAAATGCAGTTTTCAGCTCAGAAAGCTTGTTTCTGACATTCTAACAGCTCAATTAGAGCATTTTAGTAATGAACAGTGTTCTTTGTCAAAACTGACATTCTCATCATCCACTGATGCTTTTTGTCACAAAATGCAGTTCTCAGCTCAGAAAGCTTGTTTCTGACATTCTAACAGCTCAATTAGAGCATTTTAGTAATGAACAGTGTTCTTTGTCAAAACTGACATTCTCATCATCCACTGATGCACTATGTCACAAAATGCAGTTCTAAGCTCAGAAAGCTTGTTTCTGACATTCTAACAGCTCAATTAGAGCATTTTAGCAATGATCAGTGTTCTTTGTCAAAAGTGACATTCTCATCATCCACTGATTCACTTTGTCACAAAATGCAGTTCTCAGCTCAGAAAGCTTGTTTCTGACATTCTAACAGCTCAATTAGAGCATTTTAGTAATGATCAGTGTTCTTTGTCAAAAGTGACATTCTCATCATCCACTGATGAACTATGTCACAAAATGCAGTTCTCAGCTCAGAAAGCTTGTTTCTGACATTCTAACGGCTCAATTAGAGCATTTTAGTAATGAACAGTGTTCTTTGTCAAAACTGACATTCTCATCATCCACTGATGAACTATGTCACAAAATGCAGTTCTCAGCTCAGAAAGCTTGTTTCTGACATTCTAACAGCTCAATTGGAGCATTTAAGTGATGATAAGTGTTCTTTGTCAAAACTGACATTCTCATCATCCACTGATTCATTTTGTCACAAAATGCAGTTTTCAGCTCAGAAAGCTTGTTTCTGACATTCTAACAACTTCTTTGTCAAAACTGACATTCTCATCATCCACTGATGAACTATGTCACAAAATGCAGTTCTCAGCTCAGAAAGCTTGTTTCTGACATTCTAACAACTCAATTGGAGCATTTTAGTAATGATCAGTGTTCTTTGTCAAAACTGACATTCTCATCATCCACTGATGCTTTTTGTCACAAAATGCAGTTTTCAGCTCAGAAAGCTTGTTTCTGACATTCTAACAGCTCAATTAGAGCATTTTAGTAATGAACAGTGTTCTTTGTCAAAACTGACATTCTCATCATCCACTGATGCTTTTTGTCACAAAATGCAGTTCTCAGCTCAGAAAGCTTGTTTCTGACATTCTAACAGCTCAATTAGAGCAATTTAGTAATGAACAGTGTTCTTTGTCAAAACTGACATTCTCATCATCCACTGATGCACTATGTCACAAAATGCAGTTCTCAGCTCAGAAAGCTTGTTTCTGACATTCTAACAGCTCAATTAGAGCATTTTAGCAATGATCAGTGTTCTTTGTCAAAAGTGACATTCTCATCATCCACTGATTCACTTTGTCACAAAATGCCATTCTCAGCTCAGAAAGCTTGTTTCTGACATTCTAACAGCTCAATTAGAGCATTTTAGTAATGAACAGTGTTCTTTGTCAAAACTGACATTCTCATCATCCACTGATGAACTATGTCACAAAATGCAGTTCTCAGCTCAGAAAGCTTGTTTCTGACATTCTAACAGCTCAATTAGAGCATTTTAGTAATGAACAGTGTTCTTTGTCAAAACTGACATTCTCATCATCCACTGATGAACTATGTCACAAAATGCAGTTCTCAGCTCAGAAAGCTTGTTTCTGACATTCTAACAGCTCAATTGGAGCATTTTAGTGATGATCAGTGTTCTTTGTCAAAACTGACATTCTCATCATCCACTGATTCATTTTGTCACAAAATGCAGTTTTCAGCTCAGAAAGCTTGTTTCTGACATTCTAACAGCTCAATTAGAGCATTTTAGTAATGAACAGTGTTCTTTGTCAAAACTGACATTCTCATCATCCACTGATGAACTATGTCACAAAATGCAGTTCTCAGCTCAGAAAGCTTGTTTCTGACATTCTAACAGCTCAATTGGAGCATTTTAGTGATGATAAGTGTTCTTTGTCAAAACTGACATTCTCATCATCCACTGATTCATTTTGTCACAAAATGCAGTTTTCAGCTCAGAAAGCTTGTTTCTGACATTCTAACAGCTCAATTAGAGCATTTTAGTAATGAACAGTGTTCTTTGTCAAAACTGACATTCTCATCATCCACGGATGCCTTTTGTCACAAAATGCAGTTTTCAGCTCAGAAAGCTTGTTTCTGACATTCTAACAGCTCAATTGGAGCATTTCAGTAATGAACAGTGTTCTTTGTCAGAAACTGACATTCTCATCATCCACTGATGCTTTTTGTCACAAAATGCAGTTTTCAGCTCAGAAAGCTTGTTTCTGACATTCTAACAGCTCAATTAGAGCATTTTAGTAATGAACAGTGTTCTTTGTCAAAACTGACATTCTCATCATCCACTGATGCTTTTTGTCACAAAATGCAGTTCTCAGCTCAGAAAGCTTGTTTCTGACATTCTAACAACTCAATTAGAGCATTTTAGTAATGAACAGTGTTCTTTGTCAAAACTGACATTCTCATCATCCACTGATTCACTTTGTCACAAAATGCAGTTTTCAGCTCAGAAAGCTTGTTTCTGACATTCTAACAGCTCAATTAGAGCATTTTAGTAATGAACAGTGTTCTTTGTCAAAACTGACATTCTCATCATCCACTGATGAACTATGTCACAAAATGCAGTTCTCAGCTCAGAAAGCTTGTTTCTGACATTCTAACAACTCAATTAGAGCATTTTAGTAATGATCAGTGTTCTTTGTCAAAACTGACATTCTCATCATCCACTGATGAACTATGTCACAAAATGCAGTTCTCAGCTCAGAAAGCTTGTTTCTGACATTCTAACAGCTCAATTAGAGCATTTTAGTAATGAACAGTGTTCTTTGTCAAAACTGACATTCTCATCATCCACTGATTCACTTTGTCACAAAATGCAGTTTTCAGCTCAGAAAGCTTGTTTCTGACATTCTAACAGCTCAATTAGAGCATTTTAGTAATGAACAGTGTTCTTTGTCAAAACTGACATTCTCATCATCCACTGATGAACTATGTCACAAAATGCAGTTCTCAGCTCAGAATGCTTGTTTCTGACATTCTAACAGCTCAATTGGAGCATTTTAGTAATGATCAGTGTTCTTTGTCAAAACTGACATTCTCATCATCCACTGATGCTTTTTGTCAAAAAAAAATGCAGTTTTCAGCTCAGAAAGCTTGTTTCTGATATTTTAACAGCTCAATTAGAGCATTTTAGTAATGAACAGTGTTCTTTGTCAAAACTGACATTCTCATCATCCACTGATGAACTATGTCACAAAATGCAGTTCTCAGCTCAGAAAGCTTGTTTCTGACATTCTAACAACTCAATTGGAGCATTTTAGTAATGATCAGTGTTCTTTGTCAAAACTGACATTCTCATCATCCACTGATGCTTTTTGTCACAAAATGCAGTTTTCAGCTCAGAAAGCTTGTTTCTGACATTCTAACAGCTCAATTAGAGCATTTTAGTAATGAACAGTGTTCTTTGTCAAAACTGACATTCTCATCATCCACTGATGCTTTTTGTCACAAAATGCAGTTCTCAGCTCAGAAAGCTTGTTTCTGACATTCTAACAACTCAATTAGAGCATTTTAGTAATGAACAGTGTTCTTTGTCAAAACTGACATTCTCATCATCCACTGATTCACTTAGTCACAAAATGCAGTTTTCAGCTCAGAAAGCTTGTTTTTGACATTCTAACAGCTCAATTAGAGCATTTTAGTAATGAACAGTGTTCTTTGTCAAAACTGACATTCTCATCATCCACTGATGAACTATGTCACAAAATGCAGTTCTCAGCTCAGAATGCTTGTTTCTGACATTCTAACAGCTCAATTGGAGCATTTTAGCAATGATCAGTGTTCTTTGTCAAAAGTGACATTCTCATCATCCACTGATGAACTATGTCACAAAATGCAGTTCTCAGCTCAGAAAGCTTGTTTCTGACATTCTAACAGCTCAATTAGAGCATTTTAGTAATGAACAGTGTTCTTTGTCAAAACTGACATTCTCATCATCCACTGATGAACTATGTCACAAAATGCAGTTCTCAGCTCAAAAAGCTTGTTTCTGACATTTTAACAGCTCAATTGGAGCATTTTAGTGATGATAAGTGTTCTTTGTCAAAACTGACATTCTCATCATCCACTGATTCACTTTGTCACAAAATGCAGTTCTCAGCTCAGAAAGCTTGTTTCTGACATTCTAACAGCTCAATTAGAGCATTTTAGTAATGAACAGTGTTCTTTGTCAAAACTGACATTCTCATCATCCACTGATGAACTATGTCACAAAATGCAGTTCTCAGCTCAGAAAGCTTGTTTCTGACATTCTAACAGCTCAATTAGAGCATTTTAGTAATGAACAGTGTTCTTTGTCAAAACTGACATTCTCATCATCCACTGATGAACTATGTCACAAAATGCAGTTCTCAGCTCAGAAAGCTTGTTTCTGACATTCTAACAGCTCAATTGGAGCATTTTAGTGATGATCAGTGTTCTTTGTCAAAACTGACATTCTCATCATCCACTGATTCATTTTGTCACAAAATGCAGTTTTCAGCTCAGAAAGCTTGTTTCTGACATTCTAACAGCTCAATTAGAGCATTTTAGTAATGAACAGTGTTCTTTGTCAAAACTGACATTCTCATCATCCACTGATGAACTATGTCACAAAATGCATTTCTCAGCTCAGAAAGCTTGTTTCTGACATTCTAACAGCTCAATTGGAGCATTTCAGTAATGATCAGTGTTCTTTGTCAAAAGTGACATTCTCATCATCCACTGATTCACTTTGTCACAAAATGCCATTCTCAGCTCAGAAAGCTTGTTTCTGACATTCTAACAGCTCAATTAGAGCATTTTAGTAATGAACAGTGTTCTTTGTCAAAACTGACATTCTCATCATCCACTGATGCACTATGTCACAAAATGCAGTTCTCAGCTCAGAAAGCTTGTTTCTGACATTCTAACAGCTCAATTAGAGCATTTTAGCAATGATCAGTGTTCTTTGTCAAAAGTGACATTCTCATCATCCACTGATTCACTTTGTCACAAAATGCAGTTCTCAGCTCAGAAAGCTTGTTTCTGACATTCTAACAGCTCAATTAGAGCATTTTAGTAATGATCAGTGTTCTTTGTCAAAAGTGACATTCTCATCATCCACTGATGAACTATGTCACAAAATGCAGTTCTCAGCTCAGAAAGCTTGTTTCTGACATTCTAACAGCTCAATTAGAGCATTTTAGTAATGAACAGTGTTCTTTGTCAAAACTGACATTCTCATCATCCACTGATGAACTATGTCACAAAATGCAGTTCTCAGCTCAGAAAGCTTGTTTCTGACATTCTAACAACTCAATTGGAGCATTTTAGTAATGATCAGTGTTCTTTGTCAAAACTGACATTCTCATCATCCACTGATGCTTTTTGTCACAAAATGCAGTTTTCAGCTCAGAAAGCTTGTTTCTGACATTCTAACAGCTCAATTAGAGCATTTTAGTAATGAACAGTGTTCTTTGTCAAAACTGACATTCTCATCATCCACTGATGCTTTTTGTCACAAAATGCAGTTCTCAGCTCAGAAAGCTTGTTTCTGACATTCTAACAACTCAATTAGAGCATTTTAGTAATGAACAGTGTTCTTTGTCAAAACTGACATTCTCATCATCCACTGATTCACTTTGTCACAAAATGCAGTTTTCAGCTCAGAAAGCTTGTTTTTGACATGCTAACAGCTCAATTAGAGCATTTTAGTAATGAACAGTGTTCTTTGTCAAAACTGACATTCTCATCATCCACTGATGAACTATGTCACAAAATGCAGTTCTCAGCTCAGAATGCTTGTTTCTGACATTCTAACAGCTCAATTGGAGCATTTTAGCAATGATCAGTGTTCTTTGTCAAAAGTGACATTCTCATCATCCACTGATGAACTATGTCACAAAATGCAGTTCTCAGCTCAGAAAGCTTGTTTCTGACATTCTAACAGCTCAATTAGAGCATTTTAGTAATGAACAGTGTTCTTTGTCAAAACTGACATTCTCATCATCCACTGATGAACTATGTCACAAAATGCAGTTCTCAGCTCAGAAAGCTTGTTTCTGACATTTTAACAGCTCAATTGGAGCATTTTAGTGATGATAAGTGTTCTTTGTCAAAACTGACATTCTCATCATCCACTGATTCACTTTGTCACAAAATGCAGTTCTCAGCTCAGAAAGCTTGTTTCTGACATTCTAACAGCTCAATTAGAGCATTTTAGTAATGAACAGTGTTCTTTGTCAAAACTGACATTCTCATCATCCACTGATGAACTATGTCACAAAATGCAGTTCTCAGCTCA
Source organism: Barbatula barbatula (assembly GCF_947034865.1). NCBI lineage: Eukaryota > Metazoa > Chordata > Actinopteri > Cypriniformes > Nemacheilidae > Barbatula > Barbatula barbatula. The sequence goes on along the minus strand of NC_136783.1, from coordinate 2,004,201 downwards.
GAAAGCTTGTTTCTGACATTCTAACAGCTCAATTAGAGCATTTTAGTAATGAACAGTGTTCTTTGTCAAAACTGACATTCTCATCATCCACTGATGAACTATGTCACAAAATGCAGTTCTCAGCTCAGAAAGCTTGTTTCTGACATTCTAACAGCTCAATTGGAGCATTTTAGTGATGATCAGTGTTCTTTGTCAAAACTGACATTCTCATCATCCACTGATTCATTTTGTCACAAAATGCAGTTTTCAGCTCAGAAAGCTTGTTTCTGACATTCTAACAGCTCAATTAGAGCATTTTAGTAATGAACAGTGTTCTTTGTCAAAACTGACATTCTCATCATCCACTGATGAACTATGTCACAAAATGCATTTCTCAGCTCAGAAAGCTTGTTTCTGACATTCTAACAGCTCAATTGGAGCATTTCAGTAATGATCAGTGTTCTTTGTCAAAAGTGACATTCTCATCATCCACTGATTCACTTTGTCACAAAATGCCATTCTCAGCTCAGAAAGCTTGTTTCTGACATTCTAACAGCTCAATTAGAGCATTTTAGTAATGAACAGTGTTCTTTGTCAAAACTGACATTCTCATCATCCACTGATGCACTATGTCACAAAATGCAGTTCTCAGCTCAGAAAGCTTGTTTCTGACATTCTAACAGCTCAATTAAAGCATTTTAGCAATGATCAGTGTTCTTTGTCAAAAGTGACATTCTCATCATCCACTGATTCACTTTGTCACAAAATGCAGTTCTCAGCTCAGAAAGCTTGTTTCTGACATTCTAACAGCTCAATTAGAGCATTTTAGTAATGATCAGTGTTCTTTGTCAAAAGTGACATTCTCATCATCCACTGATGAACTATGTCACAAAATGCAGTTCTCAGCTCAGAAAGCTTGTTTCTGACATTCTAACAGCTCAATTAGAGCATTTTAGTAATGAACAGTGTTCTTTGTCAAAACTGACATTCTCATCATCCACTGATGAACTATGTCACAAAATGCAGTTCTCAGCTCAGAAAGCTTGTTTCTGACATTCTAACAGCTCAATTGGAGCATTTTAGTGATGATAAGTGTTCTTTGTCAAAACTGACATTCTCATCATCCACTGATTCATTTTGTCACAAAATGCAGTTTTCAGCTCAGAAAGCTTGTTTCTGACATTCTAACAGCTCAATTAGAGCATTTTAGTAATGAACAGTGTTCTTTGTCAAAACTGACATTCTCATCATCCACTGATGAACTATGTCACAAAATGCCATTCTCAGCTCAGAAAGCTTGTTTCTGACATTCTAACAGCTCAATTGGAGCATTTCAGTAATGATCAGTGTTCTTTGTCAAAAGTGACATTCTCATCATCCACTGATTCACTTTGTCACAAAATGCCATTCTCAGCTCAGAAAGCTTGTTTCTGACATTCTAACAGCTCAATTAGAGCATTTTAGTAATGAACAGTGTTCTTTGTCAAAACTGACATTCTCATCATCCACTGATGCACTATGTCACAAAATGCAGTTCTCAGCTCAGAAAGCTTGTTTCTGACATTCTAACAGCTCAATTAGAGCATTTTAGCAATGATCAGTGTTCTTTGTCAAAAGTGACATTCTCATCATCCACTGATTCACTTTGTCACAAAATGCAGTTCTCAGCTCAGAAAGCTTGTTTCTGACATTCTAACAGCTCAATTAGAGCATTTTAGTAATGATCAGTGTTCTTTGTCAAAAGTGACATTCTCATCATCCACTGATGAACTATGTCACAAAATGCAGTTCTCAGCTCAGAAAGCTTGTTTCTGACATTCTAACAGCTCAATTAGAGCATTTTAGTAATGAACAGTGTTCTTTGTCAAAACTGACATTCTCATCATCCACTGATGAACTATGTCACAAAATGCAGTTCTCAGCTCAGAAAGCTTGTTTCTGACATTCTAACAGCTCAATTGGAGCATTTTAGTGATGATAAGTGTTCTTTGTCAAAACTGACATTCTCATCATCCACTGATTCATTTTGTCACAAAATGCAGTTTTCAGCTCAGAAAGCTTGTTTCTGACATTCTAACAGCTCAATTAGAGCATTTTAGTAATGAACAGTGTTCTTTGTCAAAACTGACATTCTCATCATCCACTGATGAACTATGTCACAAAATGCCATTCTCAGCTCAGAAAGCTTGTTTCTGACATTCTAACAGCTCAATTGGAGCATTTCAGTAATGATCAGTGTTCTTTGTCAAAAGTGACATTCTCATCATCCACTGATTCACTTTGTCACAAAATGCCATTCTCAGCTCAGAAAGCTTGTTTCTGACATTCTAACAGCTCAATTAGAGCATTTTAGTAATGAACAGTGTTCTTTGTCAAAACTGACATTCTCATCATCCACTGATGCACTATGTCACAAAATGCAGTTCTCAGCTCAGAAAGCTTGTTTCTGACATTCTAACAGCTCAATTAGAGCATTTTAGCAATGATCAGTGTTCTTTGTCAAAAGTGACATTCTCATCATCCACTGATTCACTTTGTCACAAAATGCAGTTCTCAGCTCAGAAAGCTTGTTTCTGACATTCTAACAGCTCAATTAGAGCATTTTAGTAATGATCAGTGTTCTTTGTCAAAAGTGACATTCTCATCATCCACTGATGAACTATGTCACAAAATGCAGTTCTCAGCTCAGAAAGCTTGTTTCTGACATTCTAACAGCTCAATTAGAGCATTTTAGTAATGAACAGTGTTCTTTGTCAAAACTGACATTCTCATCATCCACTGATGAACTATGTCACAAAATGCAGTTCTCAGCTCAGAAAGCTTGTTTCTGACATTCTAACAGCTCAATTGGAGCATTTTAGTGATGATAAGTGTTCTTTGTCAAAACTGACATTCTCATCATCCACTGATTCATTTTGTCACAAAATGCAGTTTTCAGCTCAGAAAGCTTGTTTCTGACATTCTAACATCTCAATTAGAGCATTTTAGTAATGAACAGTGTTCTTTGTCAAAACTGACATTCTCATCATCCACTGATGAACTATGTCACAAAATGCAGTTCTCAGCTCAGAAAGCTTGTTTCTGACATTCTAACAGCTCAATTGGAGCATTTTAGTGATGATCAGTGTTCTTTGTCAAAACTGACATTCTCATCATCCACTGATTCATTTTGTCACAAAATGCAGTTTTCAGCTCAGAAAGCTTGTTTCTGACATTCTAACAGCTCAATTAGAGCATTTTAGTAATGAACAGTGTTCTTTGTCAAAACTGACATTCTCATCATCCACTGATGAACTATGTCACAAAATGCATTTCTCAGCTCAGAAAGCTTGTTTCTGACATTCTAACAGCTCATGGAGCATTTCAGTAATGATCAGTGTTCTTTGTCAAAAGTGACATTCTCATCATCCACTGATTCACTTTGTCACAAAATGCCATTCTCAGCTCAGAAAGCTTGTTTCTGACATTCTAACAGCTCAATTAGAGCATTTTAGTAATGAACAGTGTTCTTTGTCAAAACTGACATTCTCATCATCCACTGATGCACTATGTCACAAAATGCAGTTCTCAGCTCAGAAAGCTTGTTTCTGACATTCTAACAGCTCAATTAGAGCATTTTAGCAATGATCAGTGTTCTTTGTCAAAAGTGACATTCTCATCATCCACTGATTCACTTTGTCACAAAATGCAGTTCTCAGCTCAGAAAGCTTGTTTCTGACATTCTAACAGCTCAATTAGAGCATTTTAGTAATGATCAGTGTTCTTTGTCAAAAGTGACATTCTCATCATCCACTGATGAACTATGTCACAAAATGCAGTTCTCAGCTCAGAAAGCTTGTTTCTGACATTCTAACAGCTCAATTAGAGCATTTTAGTAATGAACAGTGTTCTTTGTCAAAACTGACATTCTCATCATCCACTGATGAACTATGTCACAAAATGCAGTTCTCAGCTCAGAAAGCTTGTTTCTGACATTCTAACAGCTCAATTGGAGCATTTTAGTGATGATAAGTGTTCTTTGTCAAAACTGACATTCTCATCATCCACTGATTCATTTTGTCACAAAATGCAGTTCTCAGCTCAGAAAGCTTGTTTCTGACATTCTAACAGCTCAATTAGAGCATTTTAGTAATGAACACTGTTCTTTGTCAAAACTGACATTCTCATCATCCACGGATGCCTTTTGTCACAAAATGCAGTTTTCAGCTCAGAAAGCTTGTTTCTGACATTCTAACAGCTCAATTGGAGCATTTCAGTAATGAACAGTGTTCTTTGTCAAAACTGACATTCTCATCATCCACTGATGAACTATGTCACAAAATGCAGTTCTCAGCTCAGAAAGCTTGTTTCTGACATTCTAACAGCTCAATTGGAGCATTTTAGTGATGATCAGTGTTCTTTGTCAAAACTGACATTCTCATCATCCACTGATTCATTTTGTCACAAAATGCAGTTTTCAGCTCAGAAAGCTTGTTTCTGACATTCTAACAGCTCAATTAGAGCATTTTAGTAATGAACAGTGTTCTTTGTCAAAACTGACATTCTCATCATCCACGGATGCCTTTTGTCACAAAATGCAGTTTTCAGCTCAGAAAGCTTGTTTCTGACATTCTAACAGCTCAATTGGAGCATTTCAGTAATGAACAGTGTTCTTTGTCAAAACTGACATTCTCATCATCCACTGATGAACTATGTCACAAAATGCAGTTCTCAGCTCAGAAAGCTTGTTTCTGACATTCTAACAACTCAATTGGAGCATTTTAGTAATGATCAGTGTTCTTTGTCAAAACTGACATTCTCATCATCCACTGATGCTTTTTGTCACAAAATGCAGTTTTCAGCTCAGAAAGCTTGTTTCTGACATTCTAACAGCTCAATTAGAGCATTTTAGTAATGAACAGTGTTCTTTGTCAAAACTGACATTCTCATCATCCACTGATGCTTTTTGTCACAAAATGCAGTTCTCAGCTCAGAAAGCTTGTTTCTGACATTCTAACAGCTCAATTAGAGCATTTTAGTAATGAACAGTGTTCTTTGTCAAAACTGACATTCTCATCATCCACTGATGCACTATGTCACAAAATGCAGTTCTCAGCTCAGAAAGCTTGTTTCTGACATTCTAACAGCTCAATTAGAGCATTTTAGTAATGATCAGTGTTCTTTGTCAAAAGTGACATTCTCATCATCCACTGATGAACTATGTCACAAAATGCATTTCTCAGCTCAGAAAGCTTGTTTCTGACATTCTAACAGCTCAATTGGAACATTTCAGTAATGAACAGTGTTCTTTGTCAAAACTGACATTCTCATCATCCACTGATTCACTTTGTCACAAAATGCAGTTTTCAGCTCAGAAAGCTTGTTTCTGACATTCTAACAGCTCAATTAGAGCATTTTAGTAATGATCAGTGTTCTTTGTCAAAACTGACATTCTCATCATCCACTGATGCTTTTTGTCACAAAATGCAGTTCTCAGCTCAGAAAGCTTGTTTCTGACATTCTAACAGCTCAATTAGAGCATTTTAGTAATGAACAGTGTTCTTTGTCAAAACTGACATTCTCATCATCCACTGATGAACTATGTCACAAAATGCAGTTCTCAGCTCAGAAAGCTTGTTTCTGACATTCTAACAGCTCAATTGGAGCATTTTAGTAATGATCAGTGTTCTTTGTCAAAACTGACATTCTCATCATCCACTGATTCACTTTGTCACAAAATGCAGTTCTCAGCTCAGAAAGCTTGTTTCTGACATTCTAACAGCTCAATTAGAGCATTTTAGTAATGAACAGTGTTCTTTGTCAAAACTGACATTCTCATCATCCACTGATGCACTATGTCACAAAATGCAGTTCTCAGCTCAGAAAGCTTGTTTCTGACATTCTAACAGCTCAATTAGAGCATTTTAGCAATGATCAGTGTTCTTTGTCAAAAGTGACATTCTCATCATCCACTGATTCACTTTGTCACAAAATGCCATTCTCAGCTCAGAAAGCTTGTTTCTGACATTCTAACAGCTCATTTAGAGCATTTTAGTAATGAACAGTGTTCTTTGTCAAAACTGACATTCTCATCATCCACTGATGAACTATGTCACAAAATGCAGTTCTCAGCTCAGAAAGCTTGTTTCTGACATTCTAACAGCTCAATTAGAGCATTTTAGTAATGAACAGTGTTCTTTGTCAAAACTGACATTCTCATCATCCACTGATGAACTATGTCACAAAATGCAGTTCTCAGCTCAGAAAGCTTGTTTCTGACATTCTAACAACTCAATTAGAGCATTTTAGTAATGATCAGTGTTCTTTGTCAAAACTGACATTCTCATCATCCACTGATGAACTATGTCACAAAATGCAGTTCTCAGCTCAGAAAGCTTGTTTCTGACATTCTAACAGCTCAATTAGAGCATTTTAGTAATGAACAGTGTTCTTTGTCAAAACTGACATTCTCATCATCCACTGATTCACTTTGTCACAAAATGCAGTTTTCAGCTCAGAAAGCTTGTTTCTGACATTCTAACAGCTCAATTAGAGCATTTTAGTAATGAACAGTGTTCTTTGTCAAAACTGACATTCTCATCATCCACTGATGAACTATGTCACAAAATGCAGTTCTCAGCTCAGAATGCTTGTTTCTGACATTCTAACAGCTCAATTGGAGCATTTTAGTAATGATCAGTGTTCTTTGTCAAAACTGACATTCTCATCATCCACTGATGCACTTTGTCACAAAATGCAGTTTTATGCTCAGAAAGCTTGTTTCTGACATTCTAACAGCTCAATTAGAGCATTTTAGTAATGATCAGTGTTCTTTGTCAAAAGTGACATTCTCATCATCCACTGATTCACTTTGTCACAAAATGCAGTTCTCAGCTCAGAAAGCTTGTTTCTGACATTCTAACAGCTCAATTAGAGCATTTTAGTAATGAACAGTGTTCTTTGTCAAAACTGACATTCTCATCATCCACTGATGAACTATGTCACAAAATGCAGTTCTCAGCTCAGAAAGCTTGTTTCTGACATTCTAACAGCTCAATTAGAGCATTTTAGTAATGAACAGTGTTCTTTGTCAAAACTGACATTCTCATCATCCACTGATGAACTATGTCACAAAATGCAGTTCTCAGCTCAGAAAGCTTGTTTCTGACATTCTAACAGCTCAATTGGAGCATTTTAGTGATGATCAGTGTTCTTTGTCAAAACTGACATTCTCATCATCCACTGATTCATTTTGTCACAAAATGCAGTTTTCAGCTCAGAAAGCTTGTTTCTGACATTCTAACAGCTCAATTAGAGCATTTTAGTAATGAACAGTGTTCTTTGTCAAAACTGACATTCTCATCATCCACGGATGCCTTTTGTCACAAAATGCAGTTTTCAGCTCAGAAAGCTTGTTTCTGACATTCTAACAGCTCAATTGGAGCATTTCAGTAATGAACAGTGTTCTTTGTCAAAACTGACATTCTCATCATCCACTGATGAACTATGTCACAAAATGCAGTTCTCAGCTCAGAAAGCTTGTTTCTGACATTCTAACAACTCAATTGGAGCATTTTAGTAATGATCAGTGTTCTTTGTCAAAACTGACATTCTCATCATCCACTGATGCTTTTTGTCACAAAATGCAGTTTTCAGCTCAGAAAGCTTGTTTCTGACATTCTAACAGCTCAATTAGAGCATTTTAGTAATGAACAGTGTTCTTTGTCAAAACTGACATTCTCATCATCCACTGATGCTTTTTGTCACAAAATGCAGTTCTCAGCTCAGAAAGCTTGTTTCTGACATTCTAACAGCTCAATTAGAGCATTTTAGTAATGAACAGTGTTCTTTGTCAAAACTGACATTCTCATCATCCACTGATGCTTTTTGTCACAAAATGCAGTTCTCAGCTCAGAAAGCTTGTTTCTGACATTCTAACAGCTCAATTAGAGCATTTTAGTAATGAACAGTGTTCTTTGTCAAAACTGACATTCTCATCATCCACTGATGCACTATGTCACAAAATGCAGTTCTCAGCTCAGAAAGCTTGTTTCTGACATTCTAACAGCTCAATTAGAGCATTTTAGTAATGATCAGTGTTCTTTGTCAAAAGTGACATTCTCATCATCCACTGATTCACTTTGTCACAAAATGCAGTTTTCAGCTCAGAAAGCTTGTTTCTGACATTCTAACAGCTCAATTAGAGCATTTTAGTAATGAACAGTGTTCTTTGTCAAAACTGACATTCTCATCATCCACTGATGAACTATGTCACAAAATGCAGTTCTCAGCTCAGAATGCTTGTTTCTGACATTCTAACAGCTCAATTGGAGCATTTTAGTAATGATCAGTGTTCTTTGTCAAAACTGACATTCTCATCATCCACTGATGCTTTTTGTCACAAAATGCAGTTTTCAGCTCAGAAAGCTTGTTTCTGATATTTTAACAGCTCAATTAGAGCATTTTAGTAATGAACAGTGTTCTTTGTCAAAACTGACATTCTCATCATCCACTGATGCACTTTGTCACAAAATGCAGTTTTATGCTCAGAAAGCTTGTTTCTGACATTCTAACAGCTCAATTAGAGCATTTTAGTAATGATCAGTGTTCTTTGTCAAAAGTGACATTCTCATCATCCACTGATTCACTTTGTCACAAAATGCAGTTCTCAGCTCAGAAAGCTTGTTTCTGACATTCTAACAGCTCAATTAGAGCATTTTAGTAATGAACAGTGTTCTTTGTCAAAACTGACATTCTCATCATCCACTGATGAACTATGTCACAAAATGCAGTTCTCAGCTCAGAAAGCTTGTTTCTGACATTCTAACAGCTCAATTAGAGCATTTTAGTAATGAACAGTGTTCTTTGTCAAAACTGACATTCTCATCATCCACTGATGAACTATGTCACAAAATGCAGTTCTCAGCTCAGAAAGCTTGTTTCTGACATTCTAACAGCTCAATTGGAGCATTTTAGTGATGATCAGTGTTCTTTGTCAAAACTGACATTCTCATCATCCACTGATTCATTTTGTCACAAAATGCAGTTTTCAGCTCAGAAAGCTTGTTTCTGACATTCTAACAGCTCAATTAGAGCATTTTAGTAATGAACAGTGTTCTTTGTCAAAACTGACATTCTCATCATCCACGGATGCCTTTTGTCACAAAATGCAGTTTTCAGCTCAGAAAGCTTGTTTCTGACATTCTAACAGCTCAATTGGAGCATTTCAGTAATGAACAGTGTTCTTTGTCAAAACTGACATTCTCATCATCCACTGATGAACTATGTCACAAAATGCAGTTCTCAGCTCAGAAAGCTTGTTTCTGACATTCTAACAACTCAATTGGAGCATTTTAGTAATGATCAGTGTTCTTTGTCAAAACTGACATTCTCATCATCCACTGATGCTTTTTGTCACAAAATGCAGTTTTCAGCTCAGAAAGCTTGTTTCTGACATTCTAACAGCTCAATTAGAGCATTTTAGTAATGAACAGTGTTCTTTGTCAAAACTGACATTCTCATCATCCACTGATGCTTTTTGTCACAAAATGCAGTTCTCAGCTCAGAAAGCTTGTTTCTGACATTCTAACAGCTCAATTAGAGCATTTTAGTAATGAACAGTGTTCTTTGTCAAAACTGACATTCTCATCATCCACTGATGCACTATGTCACAAAATGCAGTTCTCAGCTCAGAAAGCTTGTTTCTGACATTCTAACAGCTCAATTAGAGCATTTTAGCAATGATCAGTGTTCTTTGTCAAAAGTGACATTCTCATCATCCACTGATTCACTTTGTCACAAAATGCAGTTCTCAGCTCAGAAAGCTTGTTTCTGACATTCTAACAGCTCAATTAGAGCATTTTAGTAATGATCAGTGTTCTTTGTCAAAAGTGACATTCTCATCATCCACTGATGAACTATGTCACAAAATGCAGTTCTCAGCTCAGAAAGCTTGTTTCTGACATTCTAACGGCTCAATTAGAGCATTTTAGTAATGAACAGTGTTCTTTGTCAAAACTGACATTCTCATCATCCACTGATGAACTATGTCACAAAATGCAGTTCTCAGCTCAGAAAGCTTGTTTCTGACATTCTAACAGCTCAATTGGAGCATTTAAGTGATGATAAGTGTTCTTTGTCAAAACTGACATTCTCATCATCCACTGATTCATTTTGTCACAAAATGCAGTTTTCAGCTCAGAAAGCTTGTTTCTGACATTCTAACAACTTCTTTGTCAAAACTGACATTCTCATCATCCACTGATGAACTATGTCACAAAATGCAGTTCTCAGCTCAGAAAGCTTGTTTCTGACATTCTAACAACTCAATTGGAGCATTTTAGTAATGATCAGTGTTCTTTGTCAAAACTGACATTCTCATCATCCACTGATGCTTTTTGTCACAAAATGCAGTTTTCAGCTCAGAAAGCTTGTTTCTGACATTCTAACAGCACAATTAGAGCATTTTAGTAATGAACAGTGTTCTTTGTCAAAACTGACATTCTCATCATCCACTGATGCTTTTTGTCACAAAATGCAGTTCTCAGATCAGAAAGCTTGTTTCTGACATTCTAACAGCTCAATTAGAGCAATTTAGTAATGAACAGTGTTCTTTGTCAAAACTGACATTCTCATCATCCACTGATGCACTATGTCACAAAATGAAGTTCTCAGCTCAGAAAGCTTGTTTCTGACATTCTAACAGCTCAATTAGAGCATTTTAGCAATGATCAGTGTTCTTTGTCAAAAGTGACATTCTCATCATCCACTGATTCACTTTGTCACAAAATGCCATTCTCAGCTCAGAAAGCTTGTTTCTGACATTCTAACAGCTCAATTAGAGCATTTTAGTAATGAACAGTGTTCTTTGTCAAAACTGACATTCTCATCATCCACTGATGAACTATGTCACAAAATGCAGTTCTCAGCTCAGAAAGCTTGTTTCTGACATTCTAACAGCTCAATTAGAGCATTTTAGTAATGAACAGTGTTCTTTGTCAAAACTGACATTCTCATCATCCACTGATGAACTATGTCACAAAATGCAGTTCTCAGCTCAGAAAGCTTGTTTCTGACATTCTAACAGCTCAATTGGAGCATTTTAGTGATGATCAGTGTTCTTTGTCAAAACTGACATTCTCATCATCCACTGATTCATTTTGTCACAAAATGCAGTTTTCAGCTCAGAAAGCTTGTTTCTGACATTCTAACAGCTCAATTAGAGCATTTTAGTAATGAACAGTGTTCTTTGTCAAAACTGACATTCTCATCATCCACTGATGAACTATGTCACAAAATGCAGTTCTCAGCTCAGAAAGCTTGTTTCTGACATTCTAACAGCTCAATTGGAGCATTTTAGTGATGATAAGTGTTCTTTGTCAAAACTGACATTCTCATCATCCACTGATTCATTTTGTCACAAAATGCAGTTTTCAGCTCAGAAAGCTTGTTTCTGACATTCTAACAGCTCAATTAGAGCATTTTAGTAATGAACAGTGTTCTTTGTCAGAAACTGACATTCTCATCATCCACTGATGAACTATGTCACAAAATGCAGTTCTCAGCTCAGAAAGCTTGTTTCTGACATTCTAACAACTCAATTGGAGCATTTTAGTAATGATCAGTGTTCTTTGTCAAAACTGACATTCTCATCATCCACTGATGCTTTTTGTCACAAAATGCAGTTTTCAGCTCAGAAAGCTTGTTTCTGACATTCTAACAGCTCAATTAGAGCATTTTAGTAATGAACAGTGTTCTTTGTCAGAAACTGACATTCTCATCATCCACTGATGAACTATGTCACAAAATGCAGTTCTCAGCTCAGAAAGCTTGTTTCTGACATTCTAACAACTCAATTGGAGCATTTTAGTAATGATCAGTGTTCTTTGTCAAAACTGACATTCTCATCATCCACTGATGCTTTTTGTCACAAAATGCAGTTTTCAGCTCAGAAAGCTTGTTTCTGACATTCTAACAGCTCAATTAGAGCATTTTAGTAATGAACAGTGTTCTTTGTCAGAAACTGACATTCTCATCATCCACTGATGCACTTTGTCACAAAATGCAGTTCTCAGCTCAGAAAGCTTGTTTCTGACATTCTAACAACTCAATTGGAGCATTTTAGTAATGATCAGTGTTCTTTGTCAAAACTGACATTCTCATCATCCACTGATGCTTTTTGTCACAAAATGCAGTTTTCAGCTCAGAAAGCTTGTTTCTGACATTCTAACAGCTCAATTAGAGCATTTTAGTAATGAACAGTGTTCTTTGTCAAAACTGACATTCTCATCATCCACTGATGCTTTTTGTCACAAAATGCAGTTCTCAGCTCAGAAAGCTTGTTTCTGACATTCTAAACAACTCAATTAGAGCATTTTAGTAATGAACAGTGTTCTTTGTCAAAACTGACATTCTCATCATCCACTGATTCACTTTGTCACAAAATGCAGTTTTCAGCTCAGAAAGCTTGTTTCTGACATTCTAACAGCTCAATTAGAGCATTTTAGTAATGAACAGTGTTCTTTGTCAAAACTGACATTCTCATCATCCACTGATGAACTATGTCACAAAATGCAGTTCTCAGCTCAGAAAGCTTGTTTCTGACATTCTAACAGCTCAATTAGAGCATTTTAGTAATGAACAGTGTTCTTTGTCAAAACTGACATTCTCATCATCCACTGATGAACTATGTCACAAAATGCAGTTCTCAGCTCAGAAAGCTTGTTTCTGACATTCTAACAGCTCAATTAGAGCATTTTAGTAATGAACAGTGTTCTTTGTCAAAACTGACATTCTCATCATCCACTGATTCACTTTGTCACAAAATGCAGTTTTCAGCTCAGAAAGCTTGTTTCTGACATTCTAACAGCTCAATTAGAGCATTTTAGTAATGAACAGTGTTCTTTGTCAAAACTGACATTCTCATCATCCACTGATGAACTATGTCACAAAATGCAGTTCTCAGCTCAGAATGCTTGTTTCTGACATTCTAACAGCTCAATTGGAGCATTTTAGTAATGATCAGTGTTCTTTGTCAAAACTGACATTCTCATCATCCACTGATGCTTTTTGTCACAAAATGCAGTTTTCAGCTCAGAAAGCTTGTTTCTGATATTTTAACAGCTCAATTAGAGCATTTTAGTAATGAACAGTGTTCTTTGTCAAAACTGACATTCTCATCATCCACGGATGCCTTTTGTCACAAAATGCAGTTTTCAGCTCAGAAAGCTTGTTTCTGACATTCTAACAGCTCAATTGGAGCATTTCAGTAATGAACAGTGTTCTTTGTCAAAACTGACATTCTCATCATCCACTGATGAACTATGTCACAAAATGCAGTTCTCAGCTCAGAAAGCTTGTTTCTGACATTCTAACAACTCAATTGGAGCATTTTAGTAATGATCAGTGTTCTTTGTCAAAACTGACATTCTCATCATCCACTGATGCTTTTTGTCACAAAATGCAGTTTTCAGCTCAGAAAGCTTGTTTCTGACATTCTAACAGCTCAATTAGAGCATTTTAGTAATGAACAGTGTTCTTTGTCAAAACTGACATTCTCATCATCCACTGATGCTTTTTGTCACAAAATGCAGTTCTCAGCTCAGAAAGCTTGTTTCTGACATTCTAACAACTCAATTAGAGCATTTTAGTAATGAACAGTGTTCTTTGTCAAAACTGACATTCTCATCATCCACTGATTCACTTTGTCACAAAATGCAGTTTTCAGCTCAGAAAGCTTGTTTCTGACATTCTAACAGCTCAATTAGAGCATTTTAGTAATGAACAGTGTTCTTTGTCAAAACTGACATTCTCATCATCCACTGATGAACTATGTCACAAAATGCAGTTCTCAGCTCAGAATGCTTGTTTCTGACATTCTAACAGCTCAATTGGAGCATTTTAGTAATGATCAGTGTTCTTTGTCAAAACTGACATTCTCATCATCCACTGATGCTTTTTGTCACAAAATGCAGTTTTCAGCTCAGAAAGCTTGTTTCTGATATTTTAACAGCTCAATTAGAGCATTTTAGTAATGAACAGTGTTCTTTGTCAAAACTGACATTCTCATCATCCACTGATGCACTTTGTCACAAAATGCAGTTTTATGCTCAGAAAGCTTGTTTCTGACATTCTAACAGCTCAATTAGAGCATTTTAGTAATGATCAGTGTTCTTTGTCAAAAGTGACATTCTCATCATCCACTGATTCACTTTGTCACAAAATGCAGTTCTCAGCTCAGAAAGCTTGTTTCTGACATTCAAACAGCTCAATTAGAGCATTTTAGTAATGAACAGTGTTCTTTGTCAAAACTGACATTCTCATCATCCACTGATGAACTATGTCACAAAATGCAGTTCTCAGCTCAGAAAGCTTGTTTCTGACATTCTAACAGCTCAATTGGAGCATTTTAGTGATGATCAGTGTTCTTTGTCAAAACTGACATTCTCATCATCCACTGATTCATTTTGTCACAAAATGCAGTTTTCAGCTCAGAAAGCTTGTTTCTGACATTCTAACAGCTCAATTAGAGCATTTTAGTAATGAACAGTGTTCTTTGTCAAAACTGACATTCTCATCATCCACGGATGCCTTTTGTCACAAAATGCAGTTTTCAGCTCAGAAAGCTTGTTTCTGACATTCTAACAGCTCAATTGGAGCATTTCAGTAATGAACAGTGTTCTTTGTCAAAACTGACATTCTCATCATCCACTGATGAACTATGTCACAAAATGCAGTTCTCAGCTCAGAAAGCTTGTTTCTGACATTCTAACAACTCAATTGGAGCATTTTAGTAATGATCAGTGTTCTTTGTCAAAACTGACATTCTCATCATCCACTGATGCTTTTTGTCACAAAATGCAGTTTTCAGCTCAGAAAGCTTGTTTCTGACATTCTAACAGCTCAATTAGAGCATTTTAGTAATGAACAGTGTTCTTTGTCAAAACTGACATTCTCATCATCCACTGATGCTTTTTGTCTCAAAATGCAGTTCTCAGCTCAGAAAGCTTGTTTCTGACATTCTAACAGCTCAATTAGAGCATTTTAGTAATGAACAGTGTTCTTTGTCAAAACTGACATTCTCATCATCCACTGATGCACTATGTCACAAAATGCAGTTCTCAGCTCAGAAAGCTTGTTTCTGACATTCTAACAGCTCAATTAGAGCATTTTAGCAATGATCAGTGTTCTTTGTCAAAAGTGACATTCTCATCATCCACTGATGAACTATGTCACAAAATGCATTTCTCAGCTCAGAAAGCTTGTTTCTGACATTCTAACAGCTCAATTGGAACATTTCAGTAATGAACAGTGTTCTTTGTCAAAACTGACATTCTCATCATCCACTGATTCACTTTGTCACAAAATGCAGTTTTCAGCTCAGAAAGCTTGTTTCTGACATTCTAACAGCTCAATTAGAGCATTTTAGTAATGATCAGTGTTCTTTGTCAAAACTGACATTCTCATCATCCACTGATGCTTTTTGTCACAAAATGCAGTTTTCAACTCAGAAAGCTTGTTTCTGACATTCTAACAGCTCAATTGGAGCATTTCAGTAATGAACAGTGTTCTTTGTCAAAACTGACATTCTCATCATCCACTGATTCACTTTGTCACAAAATGCAGTTTTCAGCTCAGAAAGCTTGTTTCTGACATTCTAACAGCTCAATTAGAGCATTTTAGTAATGATCAGTGTTCTTTGTCAAAACTGACATTCTCATCATCCACTGATGCTTTTTGTCACAAAATGCAGTTCTCAGCTCAGAAAGCTTGTTTCTGACATTCTAACAGCTCAATTAGAGCATTTTAGT
The DNA here is from genome assembly GCF_947034865.1 of Barbatula barbatula. Taxonomy (NCBI): domain Eukaryota; kingdom Metazoa; phylum Chordata; class Actinopteri; order Cypriniformes; family Nemacheilidae; genus Barbatula; species Barbatula barbatula. The sequence continues at coordinate 1,988,434 of NC_136783.1, read as the reverse complement.
AATGAACAGTGTTCTTTGTCAAAACTGACATTCTCATCATCCACTGATGAACTATGTCACAAAATGCAGTTCTCAGCTCAGAAAGCTTGTTTCTGACATTCTAACAGCTCAATTGGAGCATTTTAGTAATGATCAGTGTTCTTTGTCAAAACTGACATTCTCATCATCCACTGATTCACTTTGTCACAAAATGCCATTCTCAGCTCAGAAAGCTTGTTTCTGACATTCTAACAGCTCAATTAGAGCATTTTAGTAATGAACAGTGTTCTTTGTCAAAACTGACATTCTCATCATCCACTGATGAACTATGTCACAAAATGCAGTTCTCAGCTCAGAAAGCTTGTTTCTGACATTCTAACAGCTCAATTAGAGCATTTTAGTAATGAACAGTGTTCTTTGTCAAAACTGACATTCTCATCATCCTCTGATGAACTATGTCACAAAATGCAGTTCTCAGCTCAGAAAGCTTGTTTCTGACATTCTAACAACTCAATTAGAGCATTTTAGTAATGATCAGTGTTCTTTGTCAAAACTGACATTCTCATCATCCACTGATGAACTATGTCACAAAATGCAGTTCTCAGCTCAGAAAGCTTGTTTCTGACATTCTAACAGCTCAATTAGAGCATTTTAGTAATGAACAGTGTTATTTGTCAAAACTGACATTCTCATCATCCACTGATTCACTTTGTCACAAAATGCAGTTTTCAGCTCAGAAAGCTTGTTTCTGACATTCTAACAGCTCAATTAGAGCATTTTAGTAATGAACAGTGTTCTTTGTCAAAACTGACATTCTCATCATCCACTGATGAACTATGTCACAAAATGCAGTTCTCAGCTCAGAATGCTTGTTTCTGACATTCTAACAGCTCAATTGGAGCATTTTAGTAATGATCAGTGTTCTTTGTCAAAACTGACATTCTCATCATCCACTGATGCACTTTGTCACAAAATGCAGTTTTATGCTCAGAAAGCTTGTTTCTGACATTCTAACAGCTCAATTAGAGCATTTTAGTAATGATCAGTGTTCTTTGTCAAAAGTGACATTCTCATCATCCACTGATTCACTTTGTCACAAAATGCAGTTCTCAGCTCAGAAAGCTTGTTTCTGACATTCTAACAGCTCAATTAGAGCATTTTAGTAATGAACAGTGTTCTTTGTCAAAACTGACATTCTCATCATCCACTGATGCTTTTTGTCACAAAATGCAGTTCTCAGCTCAGAAAGCTTGTTTCTGACATTCTAACAGCTCAATTAGAGCATTTTAGCAATGATCAGTGTTCTTTGTCAAAAGTGACATTCTCATCATCCACTGATTCACTTTGTCACAAAATGCCATTCTCAGCTCAGAAAGCTTGTTTCTGACATTCTAACAGCTCAATTAAAGCATTTTAGTAATGAACAGTGTTCTTTGTCAAAACTGACATTCTCATCATCCACTGATGAACTATGTCACAAAATGCAGTTCTCAGCTCAGAAAGCTTGTTTCTGACATTCTAACAGCTCAATTAGAGCATTTTAGTAATGAACAGTGTTCTTTGTCAAAACTGACATTCTCATCATCCACTGATGAACTATGTCACAAAATGCAGTTCTCAGCTCAGAAAGCTTGTTTCTGACATTCTAACAGCTCAATTGGAGCATTTTAGTGATGATCAGTGTTCTTTGTCAAAACTGACATTCTCATCATCCACTGATTCATTTTGTCACAAAATGCAGTTCTCAGCTCAGAAAGCTTGTTTCTGACATTCTAACAGCTCAATTAGAGCATTTTAGTAATGAACAGTGTTCTTTGTCAAAACTGACATTCTCATCATCCACTGATGAACTATGTCACAAAATGCATTTCTCAGCTCAGAAAGCTTGTTTCTGACATTCTAACAGCTCAATTGGAGCATTTCAGTAATGATCAGTGTTCTTTGTCAAAAGTGACATTCTCATCATCCACTGATTCACTTTGTCACAAAATGCCATTCTCAGCTCAGAAAGCTTGTTTCTGACATTCTAACAGCTCAATTGGAGCATTTTAGTAATGAACAGTGTTCTTTGTCAAAACTGACATTCTCATCATCCACTGATGCACTATGTCACAAAATGCAGTTCTCAGCTCAGAAAGCTTGTTTCTGACATTCTAACAGCTCAATTAGAGCATTTTAGCAATGATCAGTGTTCTTTGTCAAAAGTGACATTCTCATCATCCACTGATTCACTTTGTCACAAAATGCAGTTCTCAGCTCAGAAAGCTTGTTTCTGACATTCTAACAGCTCAATTAGAGCATTTTAGTAATGATCAGTGTTCTTTGTCAAAAGTGACATTCTCATCATCCACTGATGAACTATGTCACAAAATGCAGTTCTCAGCTCAGAAAGCTTGTTTCTGACATTCTAACAGCTCAATTGGAGCATTTTAGTGATGATAAGTGTTCTTTGTCAAAACTGACATTCTCATCATCCACTGATTCATTTTGTCACAAAATGCAGTTTTCAGCTCAGAAAGCTTGTTTCTGACATTCTAACAGCTCAATTAGAGCATTTTAGTAATGAACAGTGTTCTTTGTCAAAACTGACATTCTCATCATCCACGGATGCCTTTTGTCACAAAATGCAGTTCTCAGCTCAGAAAGCTTGTTTCTGACATTCTAACAGCTCAATTGGAGCATTTCAGTAATGATCAGTGTTCTTTGTCAGAAACTGACATTCTCATCATCCACTGATGAACTATGTCACAAAATGCAGTTCTCAGCTCAGAAAGCTTGTTTCTGACATTCTAACAACTCAATTGGAGCATTTTAGTAATGATCAGTGTTCTTTGTCAAAACTGACATTCTCATCATCCACTGATGCTTTTTGTCACAAAATGCAGTTTTCAGCTCAGAAAGCTTGTTTCTGACATTCTAACAGCTCAATTAGAGCATTTTAGTAATGAACAGTGTTCTTTGTCAAAACTGACATTCTCATCATCCACTGATGCTTTTTGTCACAAAATGCAGTTCTCAGCTCAGAAAGCTTGTTTCTGACATTCTAACAACTCAATTAGAGCATTTTAGTAATGAACAGTGTTCTTTGTCAAAACTGACATTCTCATCATCCACTGATTCACTTTGTCACAAAATGCAGTTTTCAGCTCAGAAAGCTTGTTTCTGACATTCTAACAGCTCAATTAGAGCATTTTAGTAATGAACAGTGTTCTTTGTCAAAACTGACATTCTCATCATCCACTGATGAACTATGTCACAAAATGCAGTTCTCAGCTCAGAAAGCTTGTTTCTGACATTCTAACAGCTCAATTAGAGCATTTTAGTAATGAACAGTGTTCTTTGTCAAAACTGACATTCTCATCATCCACTGATGAACTATGTCACAAAATGCAGTTCTCAGCTCAGAAAGCTTGTTTCTGACATTCTAACAACTCAATTAGAGCATTTTAGTAATGATCAGTGTTCTTTGTCAAAACTGACATTCTCATCATCCACTGATGAACTATGTCACAAAATGCAGTTCTCAGCTCAGAAAGCTTGTTTCTGACATTCTAACAGCTCAATTAGAGCATTTTAGTAATGAACAGTGTTCTTTGTCAAAACTGACATTCTCATCATCCACTGATTCACTTTGTCACAAAATGCAGTTTTCAGCTCAGAAAGCTTGTTTCTGACATTCTAACAGCTCAATTAGAGCATTTTAGTAATGAACAGTGTTCTTTGTCAAAACTGACATTCTCATCATCCACTGATGAACTATGTCACAAAATGCAGTTCTCAGCTCAGAATGCTTGTTTCTGACATTCTAACAGCTCAATTGGAGCATTTTAGTAATGATCAGTGTTCTTTGTCAAAACTGACATTCTCATCATCCACTGATGCTTTTTGTCACAAAATGCAGTTTTCAGCTCAGAAAGCTTGTTTCTGATATTTTAACAGCTCAATTAGAGCATTTTAGTAATGAACAGTGTTCTTTGTCAAAACTGACATTCTCATCATCCACTGATGCACTTTGTCACAAAATGCAGTTTTATGCTCAGAAAGCTTGTTTCTGACATTCTAACAGCTCAATTAGAGCATTTTAGTAATGATCAGTGTTCTTTGTCAAAAGTGACATTCTCATCATCCACTGATTCACTTTGTCACAAAATGCAGTTCTCAGCTCAGAAAGCTTGTTTCTGACATTCTAACAGCTCAATTAGAGCATTCTAGTAATGAACAGTGTTCTTTGTCAAAACTGACATTCTCATCATCCACTGATGAACTATGTCACAAAATGCAGTTCTCAGCTCAGAAAGCTTGTTTCTGACATTCTAACAGCTCAATTAGAGCATTTTAGTAATGAACAGTGTTCTTTGTCAAAACTGACATTCTCATCATCCACTGATGAACTATGTCACAAAATGCAGTTCTCAGCTCAGAAAGCTTGTTTCTGACATTCTAACAGCTCAATTGGAGCATTTTAGTGATGATCAGTGTTCTTTGTCAAAACTGACATTCTCATCATCCACTGATTCATTTTGTCACAAAATGCAGTTTTCAGCTCAGAAAGCTTGTTTCTGACATTCTAACAGCTCAATTAGAGCATTTTAGTAATGAACAGTGTTCTTTGTCAAAACTGACATTCTCATCATCCACTGATGAACTATGTCACAAAATGCATTTCTCAGCTCAGAAAGCTTGTTTCTGACATTCTAACAGCTCAATTGGAGCATTTCAGTAATGATCAGTGTTCTTTGTCAAAAGTGACATTCTCATCATCCACTGATTCACTTTGTCACAAAATGCCATTCTCAGCTCAGAAAGCTTGTTTCTGACATTCTAACAGCTCAATTAGAGCATTTTAGTAATGAACAGTGTTCTTTGTCAAAACTGACATTCTCATCATCCACTGATGCACTATGTCACAAAATGCAGTTCTCAGCTCAGAAAGCTTGTTTCTGACATTCTAACAGCTCAATTAGAGCATTTTAGCAATGATCGGTGTTCTTTGTCAAAAGTGACATTCTCATCATCCACTGATTCACTTTGTCACAAAATGCAGTTCTCAGCTCAGAAAGCTTTTTTCTGACATTCTAACAGCTCAATTAGAGCATTTTAGCAATGATCAGTGTTCTTTGTCAAAAGTGACATTCTCATCATCCACTGATTCACTTTGTCACAAAATGCAGTTCTCAGCTCAGAAAGCTTGTTTCTGACATTCTAACAGCTCAATTAGAGCATTTTAGTAATGATCAGTGTTCTTTGTCAAAAGTGACATTCTCATCATCCACTGATGAACTATGTCACAAAATGCAGTTCTCAGCTCAGAAAGCTTGTTTCTGACATTCTAACAGCTCAATTGGAGCATTTTAGTGATGATAAGTGTTCTTTGTCAAAACTGACATTCTCATCATCCACTGATTCATTTTGTCACAAAATGCAGTTTTCAGCTCAGAAAGCTTGTTTCTGACATTCTAAAAGCTCAATTGGAGCATTTTAGTAATGAACAGTGTTCTTTGTCAAAACTGACATTCTCATCATCCACTGATGAACTATGTCACAAAATGCAGTTCTCAGCTCAGAATGCTTGTTTCTGACATTCTAACAGCTCAATTGGAGCATTTTAGTAATGATCAGTGTTCTTTGTCAAAACTGACATTCTCATCATCCACTGATGCTTTTTGTCACAAAATGCAGTTTTCAGCTCAGAAAGCTTGTTTCTGATATTTTAACAGCTCAATTAGAGCATTTTAGTAATGATCAGTGTTCTTTGTCAAAAGTGACATTCTCATCATCCACTGATTCACTTTGTCACAAAATGCAGTTCTCAGCTCAGAAAGCTTGTTTCTGACATTCTAACAGCTCAATTAGAGCATTTTAGTAATGAACAGTGTTCTTTGTCAAAACTGACATTCTCATCATCCACTGATGAACTATGTCACAAAATGCAGTTCTCAGCTCAGAAAGCTTGTTTCTGACATTCTAACAGCTCAATTAGAGCATTTTAGTAATGAACAGTGTTCTTTGTCAAAACTGACATTCTCATCATCCACTGATGAACTATGTCACAAAATGCAGTTCTCAGCTCAGAAAGCTTGTTTCTGACATTCTAACAGCTCAATTGGAGCATTTTAGTGATGATCAGTGTTCTTTGTCAAAACTGACATTCTCATCATCCACTGATTCATTTTGTCACAAAATGCAGTTTTCAGCTCAGAAAGCTTGTTTCTGACATTCTAACAGCTCAATTAGAGCATTTTAGTAATGAACAGTGTTCTTTGTCAAAACTGACATTCTCATCATCCACTGATGAACTATGTCACAAAATGCATTTCTCAGCTCAGAAAGCTTGTTTCTGACATTCTAACAGCTCAATTGGAGCATTTCAGTAATGATCAGTGTTCTTTGTCAAAAGTGACATTCTCATCATCCACTGATTCACTTTGTCACAAAATGCCATTCTCAGCTCAGAAAGCTTGTTTCTGACATTCTAACAGCTCAATTAGAGCATTTTAGTAATGAACAGTGTTCTTTGTCAAAACTGACATTCTCATCATCCACTGATGCACTATGTCACAAAATGCAGTTCTCAGCTCAGAAAGCTTGTTTCTGACATTCTAACAGCTCAATTAGAGCATTTTAGCAATGATCGGTGTTCTTTGTCAAAAGTGACATTCTCATCATCCACTGATTCACTTTGTCACAAAATGCAGTTCTCAGCTCAGAAAGCTTGTTTCTGACATTCTAACAGCTCAATTAGAGCATTTTAGCAATGATCAGTGTTCTTTGTCAAAAGTGACATTCTCATCATCCACTGATTCACTTTGTCACAAAATGCAGTTCTCAGCTCAGAAAGCTTGTTTCTGACATTCTAACAGCTCAATTAGAGCATTTTAGTAATGATCAGTGTTCTTTGTCAAAAGTGACATTCTCATCATCCACTGATGAACTATGTCACAAAATGCAGTTCTCAGCTCAGAAAGCTTGTTTCTGACATTCTAACAGCTCAATTGGAGCATTTTAGTGATGATAAGTGTTCTTTGTCAAAACTGACATTCTCATCATCCACTGATTCATTTTGTCACAAAATGCAGTTTTCAGCTCAGAAAGCTTGTTTCTGACATTCTAACAGCTCAATTAGAGCATTTTAGTAATGAACAGTGTTCTTTGTCAAAACTGACATTCTCATCATCCACGGATGCCTTTTGTCACAAAATGCAGTTTTCAGCTCAGAAAGCTTGTTTCTGACATTCTAACAGCTCAATTGGAGCATTTCAGTAATGAACAGTGTTCTTTGTCAGAAACTGACATTCTCATCATCCACTGATGAACTATGTCACAAAATGCAGTTCTCAGCTCAGAAAGCTTGTTTCTGACATTCTAACAACTCAATTGGAGCATTTTAGTAATGATCAGTGTTCTTTGTCAAAACTGACATTCTCATCATCCACTGATGCTTTTTGTCACAAAATGCAGTTTTCAGCTCAGAAAGCTTGTTTCTGACATTCTAACAGCTCAATTAGAGCATTTTAGTAATGAACAGTGTTCTTTGTCAAAACTGACATTCTCATCATCCACTGATGCTTTTTGTCACAAAATGCAGTTCTCAGCTCAGAAAGCTTGTTTCTGACATTCTAACAACTCAATTAGAGCATTTTAGTAATGAACAGTGTTCTTTGTCAAAACTGACATTCTCATCATCCACTGATTCACTTTGTCACAAAATGCAGTTTTCAGCTCAGAAAGCTTGTTTCTGACATTCTAACAGCTCAATTAGAGCATTTTAGTAATGAACAGTGTTCTTTGTCAAAACTGACATTCTCATCATCCACTGATGAACTATGTCACAAAATGCAGTTCTCAGCTCAGAAAGCTTGTTTCTGACATTCTAACAGCTCAATTAGAGCATTTTAGTAATGAACAGTGTTCTTTGTCAAAACTGACATTCTCATCATCCACTGATGAACTATGTCACAAAATGCAGTTCTCAGCTCAGAAAGCTTGTTTCTGACATTCTAACAACTCAATTAGAGCATTTTAGTAATGATCAGTGTTCTTTGTCAAAACTGATATTCTCATCATCCACTGATGAACTATGTCACAAAATGCAGTTCTCAGCTCAGAAAGCTTGTTTCTGACATTCTAACAGCTCAATTAGAGCATTTTAGTAATGAACAGTGTTCTTTGTCAAAACTGACATTCTCATCATCCACTGATTCACTTTGTCACAAAATGCAGTTTTCAGCTCAGAAAGCTTGTTTCTGACATTCTAACAGCTCAATTAGAGCATTTTAGTAATGAACAGTGTTCTTTGTCAAAACTGACATTCTCATCATCCACTGATGAACTATGTCACAAAATGCAGTTCTCAGCTCAGAATGCTTGTTTCTGACATTCTAACAGCTCAATTGGAGCATTTTAGTAATGATCAGTGTTCTTTGTCAAAACTGACATTCTCATCATCCACTGATGCTTTTTGTCACAAAATGCAGTTTTCAGCTCAGAAAGCTTGTTTCTGATATTTTAACAGCTCAATTAGAGCATTTTAGTAATGAACAGTGTTCTTTGTCAAAACTGACATTCTCATCATCCACTGATGCACTTTGTCACAAAATGCAGTTTTATGCTCAGAAAGCTTGTTTCTGACATTCTAACAGCTCAATTAGAGCATTTTAGTAATGATCAGTGTTCTTTGTCAAAAGTGACATTCTCATCATCCACTGATTCACTTTGTCACAAAATGCAGTTCTCAGCTCAGAAAGCTTGTTTCTGACATTCTAACAGCTCAATTAGAGCATTTTAGTAATGAACAGTGTTCTTTGTCAAAACTGACATTCTCATCATCCACTGATGAACTATGTCACAAAATGCAGTTCTCAGCTCAGAAAGCTTGTTTCTGACATTCTAACAGCTCAATTAGAGCATTTTAGTAATGAACAGTGTTCTTTGTCAAAACTGACATTCTCATCATCCACTGATGAACTATGTCACAAAATGCAGTTCTCAGCTCAGAAAGCTTGTTTCTGACATTCTAACAACTCAATTAGAGCATTTTAGTAATGATCAGTGTTCTTTGTCAAAACTGACATTCTCATCATCCACTGATTCATTTTGTCACAAAATGCAGTTTTCAGCTCAGAAAGCTTGTTTCTGACATTCTAACAGCTCAATTAGAGCATTTTAGTAATGAACAGTGTTCTTTGTCAAAACTGACATTCTCATCATCCACTGATGAACTATGTCACAAAATGCATTTCTCAGCTCAGAAAGCTTGTTTCTGACATTCTAACAGCTCAATTGGAGCATTTCAGTAATGATCAGTGTTCTTTGTCAAAAGTGACATTCTCATCATCCACTGATTCACTTTGTCACAAAATGCCATTCTCAGCTCAGAAAGCTTGTTTCTGACATTCTAACAGCTCAATTAGAGCATTTTAGTAATGAACAGTGTTCTTTGTCAAAACTGACATTCTCATCATCCACTGATGCACTATGTCACAAAATGCAGTTCTCAGCTCAGAAAGCTTGTTTCTGACATTCTAACAGCTCAATTAGAGCATTTTAGCAATGATCGGTGTTCTTTGTCAAAAGTGACATTCTCATCATCCACTGATTCACTTTGTCACAAAATGCAGTTCTCAGCTCAGAAAGCTTGTTTCTGACATTCTAACAGCTCAATTAGAGCATTTTAGTAATGATCAGTGTTCTTTGTCAAAAGTGACATTCTCATCATCCACTGATGAACTATGTCACAAAATGCAGTTCTCAGCTCAGAAAGCTTGTTTCTGACATTCTAACAGCTCAATTAGAGCATTTTAGTAATGAACAGTGTTCTTTGTCAAAACTGACATTCTCATCATCCACTGATGAACTATGTCACAAAATGCAGTTCTCAGCTCAGAAAGCTTGTTTCTGACATTCTAACAGCTCAATTGGAGCATTTTAGTGATGATAAGTGTTCTTTGTCAAAACTGACATTCTCATCATCCACTGATTCATTTTGTCACAAAGTGCAGTTTTCAGCTCAGAAAGCTTGTTTCTGACATTCTAACAGCTCAATTAGAGCATTTTAGTAATGAACAGTGTTCTTTGTCAAAACTGACATTCTCATCATCCACGGATGCCTTTTGTCACAAAATGCAGTTTTCAGCTCAGAAAGCTTGTTTCTGACATTCTAACAGCTCAATTGGAGCATTTCAGTAATGAACAGTGTTCTTTGTCAAAACTGACATTCTCATCATCCACTGATGAACTATGTCACAAAATGCAGTTCTCAGCTCAGAAAGCTTGTTTCTGACATTCTAACAACTCAATTGGAGCATTTTAGTAATGATCAGTGTTCTTTGTCAAAACTGACATTCTCATCATCCACTGATGCTTTTTGTCACAAAATGCAGTTTTCAGCTCAGAAAGCTTGTTTCTGACATTCTAACAGCTCAATTAGAGCATTTTAGTAATGAACAGTGTTCTTTGTCAAAACTGACATTCTCATCATCCACTGATGCTTTTTGTCACAAAATGCAGTTCTCAGCTCAGAAAGCTTGTTTCTGACATTCTAACAACTCAATTAGAGCATTTTAGTAATGAACAGTGTTCTTTGTCAAAACTGACATTCTCATCATCCACTGATTCACTTTGTCACAAAATGCAGTTTTCAGCTCAGAAAGCTTGTTTCTGACATTCTAACAGCTCAATTAGAGCATTTTAGTAATGAACAGTGTTCTTTGTCAAAACTGACATTCTCATCATCCACTGATGAACTATGTCACAAAATGCAGTTCTCAGCTCAGAAAGCTTGTTTCTGACATTCTAACAGCTCAATTAGAGCATTTTAGTAATGAACAGTGTTCTTTGTCAAAACTGACATTCTCATCATCCACTGATGAACTATGTCACAAAATGCAGTTCTCAGCTCAGAATGCTTGTTTCTGACATTCTAACAGCTCAATTGGAGCATTTTAGTAATGATCAGTGTTCTTTGTCAAAACTGATATTCTCATCATCCACTGATGAACTATGTCACAAAATGCAGTTCTCAGCTCAGAAAGCTTGTTTCTGACATTCTAACAGCTCAATTAGAGCATTTTAGTAATGAACAGTGTTCTTTGTCAAAACTGACATTCTCATCATCCACTGATTCACTTTGTCACAAAATGCAGTTTTCAGCTCAGAAAGCTTGTTTCTGACATTCTAACAGCTCAATTAGAGCATTTTAGTAATGAACAGTGTTCTTTGTCAAAACTGACATTCTCATCATCCACTGATGAACTATGTCACAAAATGCAGTTCTCAGCTCAGAAAGCTTGTTTCTGACATTCTAACAGCTCAATTAGAGCATTTTAGTAATGAACAGTGTTCTTTGTCAAAACTGACATTCTCATCATCCACTGATGAACTATGTCACAAAATGCAGTTCTCAGCTCAGAATGCTTGTTTCTGACATTCTAACAGCTCAATTGGAGCATTTTAGTAATGATCAGTGTTCTTTGTCAAAACTGACATTCTCATCATCCACTGATGCTTTTTGTCACAAAATGCAGTTTTCAGCTCAGAAAGCTTGTTTCTGATATTTTAACAGCTCAATTAGAGCATTTTAGTAATGAACAGTGTTCTTTGTCAAAACTGACTTTCTCATCATCCACTGATGCACTTTGTCACAAAATGCAGTTTTATGCTCAGAAAGCTTGTTTCTGACATTCTAACAGCTCAATTAGAGCATTTTAGTAATGATCAGTGTTCTTTTTCAAAAGTGACATTCTCATCATCCACAGATTCACTTTGTCACAAAATGCAGTTCTCAGCTCAGAAAGCTTGTTTCTGACATTCTAACAGCTCAATTAGAGCATTTTAGTAATGAACAGTGTTCTTTGTCAAAACTGACATTCTCATCATCCACTGATGAACTATGTCACAAAATGCAGTTCTCAGCTCAGAAAGCTTTGTTTCTGACATTCTAACAGCTCAATTAGAGCATTTTAGTAATGAACAGTGTTCTTTGTCAAAACTGACATTCTCATCATCCACTGATGAACTATGTCACAAAATGCATTTCTCAGCTCAGAAAGCTTGTTTCTGACATTCTAACAGCTCAATTGGAACATTTCAGTAATGAACAGTGTTCTTTGTCAAAACTGACATTCTCATCATCCTTTGATTCACTTTGTCACAAAATGCAGTTTTCAGCTCAGAAAGCTTGTTTCTGACATTCTAACAGCTCAATTAGAGCATTTTAGTAATGAACAGTGTTCTTTGTCAAAACTGACATTCTCATCATCCACGGATGCCTTTTGTCACAAAATGCAGTTTTCAGCTCAGAAAGCTTGTTTCTGACATTCTAACAGCTCAATTGGAGCATTTCAGTAATGAACAGTGTTCTTTGTCAAAACTGACATTCTCATCATCCACTGATGAACTATGTCACAAAATGCAGTTCTCAGCTCAGAAAGCTTGTTTCTGACATTCTAACAACTCAATTGGAGCATTTTAGTAATGATCAGTGTTCTTTGTCAAAACTGACATTCTCATCATCCACTGATGCTTTTTGTCACAAAATGCAGTTTTCAGCTCAGAAAGCTTGTTTCTGACATTCTAACAGCTCAATTAGAGCATTTTAGTAATGAACAGTGTTCTTTGTCAAAACTGACATTCTCATCATCCACTGATGCTTTTTGTCACAAAATGCAGTTTTCAGCTCAGAAAGCTTGTTTCTGACATTCTAACAGCTCAATTAGAGCATTTTAGCAATGATCAGTGTTCTTTGTCAAAAGTGACATTCTCATCATCCACTGATTCACTTTGTCACAAAATGCAGTTCTCAGCTCAGAAAGCTTGTTTCTGACATTCTAACAGCTCAATTAGAGCATTTTAGTAATGATCAGTGTTCTTTGTCAAAAGTGACATTCTCATCATCCACTGATGAACTATGTCACAAAATGCATTTCTCAGCTCAGAAAGCTTGTTTCTGACATTCTAACAGCTCAATTGGAACATTTCAGTAATGAACAGTGTTCTTTGTCAAAACTGACATTCTCATCATCCACTGATTCACTTTGTCACAAAATGCAGTTTTCAGCTCAGAAAGCTTGTTTCTGACATTCTAACAGCTCAATTAGAGCATTTTAGTAATGATCAGTGTTCTTTGTCAAAACTGACATTCTCATCATCCACTGATGCTTTTTGTCACAAAATGCAGTTTTCAACTCAGAAAGCTTGTTTCTGACATTCTAACAGCTCAATTGGAGCATTTCAGTAATGAACAGTGTTCTTTGTCAAAACTGACATTCTCATCATCCACTGATTCACTTTGTCACAAAATGCAGTTTTCAGCTCAGAAAGCTTGTTTCTGACATTCTAACAGCTCAATTAGAGCATTTTAGTAATGATCAGTGTTCTTTGTCAAAACTGACATTCTCATCATCCACTGATGCTTTTTGTCACAAAATGCAGTTCTCAGCTCAGAAAGCTTGTTTCTGACATTCTAACAGCTCAATTAGAGCATTTTAGTAATGAACAGTGTTCTTTGTCAAAACTGACATTCTCATCATCCACTGATGAACTATGTCACAAAATGCAGTTCTCAGCTCAGAAAGCTTGTTTCTGACATTCTAACAGCTCAATTGGAGCATTTTAGTAATGATCAGTGTTCTTTGTCAAAACTGACATTCTCATCATCCACTGATGAACTTTGTCACAAAATGCAGTTCTCAGCTCAGAAAGCTTGTTTCTGACATTCTAACAGCTCAATTAGAGCATTTTAGTAATGAACAGTGTTCTTTGTCAAAACTGACATTCTCATCATCCACTGATGCACTATGTCACAAAATGCAGTTCTCAGCTCAGAAAGCTTGTTTCTGACATTCTAACAGCTCAATTAGAGCATTTTAGCAATGATCAGTGTTCTTTGTCAAAAGTGACATTCTCATCATCCACTGATTCACTTTGTCACAAAATGCCATTCTCAGCTCAGAAAGCTTGTTTCTGACATTCTAACAGCTCAATTAGAGCATTTTAGTAATGAACAGTGTTCTTTGTCAAAACTGACATTCTCATCATCCACTGATGAACTATGTCACAAAATGCAGTTCTCAGCTCAGAAAGCTTGTTTCTGACATTCTAACAGCTCAATTAGAGCATTTTAGTAATGAACAGTGTTCTTTGTCAAAACTGACATTCTCATCATCCACTGATGAACTATGTCACAAAATGCAGTTCTCAGCTCAGAAAGCTTGTTTCTGACATTCTAACAACTCAATTAGAGCATTTTAGTAATGATCAGTGTTCTTTGTCAAAACTGACATTCTCATCATCCACTGATGAACTATGTCACAAAATGCAGTTCTCAGCTCAGAAAGCTTGTTTCTGACATTCTAACAGCTCAATTAGAGCATTTTAGTAATGAACAGTGTTCTTTGTCAAAACTGACATTCTCATCATCCACTGATTCACTTTGTCACAAAATGCAGTTTTCAGCTCAGAAAGCTTGTTTCTGACATTCTAACAGCTCAATTAGAGCATTTTAGTAATGAACAGTGTTCTTTGTCAAAACTGACATTCTCATCATCCACTGATGAACTATGTCACAAAATGCAGTTCTCAGCTCAGAATGCTTGTTTCTGACATTCTAACAGCTCAATTGGAGCATTTTAGTAATGATCAGTGTTCTTTGTCAAAACTGACATTCTCATCATCCACTGATGCTTTTTGTCACAAAATGCAGTTTTCAGCTCAGAAAGCTTGTTTCTGATATTTTAACAGCTCAATTAGAGCATTTTAGTAATGAACAGTGTTCTTTGTCAAAACTGACATTCTCATCATCCACTGATGCACTTTGTCACAAAATGCAGTTTTATGCTCAGAAAGCTTGTTTCTGACATTCTAACAGCTCAATTAGAGCATTTTAGTAATGATCAGTGTTCTTTGTCAAAACTGACATTCTCATCATCCACTGATGAACTATGTCACAAAATGCAGTTCTCAGCTCAGAAAGCTTGTTTCTGACATTCTAACAGCTCAATTGGAGCATTTTAGTAATGATCAGTGTTCTTTGTCAAAACTGACATTCTCATCATCCACTGATGAACTTTGTCACAAAATGCAGTTCTCAGCTCAGAAAGCTTGTTTCTGACATTCTAACAGCTCAATTAGAGCATTTTAGTAATGAACAGTGTTCTTTGTCAAAAGTGACATTCTCATCATCCACTGATTCACTTTGTCACAAAATGCCATTCTCAGCTCAGAAAGCTTGTTTCTGACATTCTAACAGCTCAATTAGAGCATTTTAGTAATGAACAGTGTTCTTTGTCAAAACTGACATTCTCATCATCCACTGATGAACTATGTCACAAAATGCAGTTCTCAGCTCAGAAAGCTTGTTTCTGACATTCTAACAGCTCAATTAGAGCATTTTAGTAATGAACAGTGTTCTTTGTCAAAACTGACATTCTCATCATCCACTGATGAACTATGTCACAAAATGCAGTTCTCAGCTCAGAAAGCTTGTTTCTGACATTCTAACAACTCAATTAGAGCATTTTAGTAATGATCAGTGTTCTTTGTCAAAACTGACATTCTCATCATCCACTGATGAACTATGTCACAAAATGCAGTTCTCAGCTCAGAAAGCTTGTTTCTGACATTCTAACAGCTCAATTAGAGCATTTTAGTAATGAACAGTGTTCTTTGTCAAAACTGACATTCTCATCATCCACTGATTCACTTTGTCACAAAATGCAGTTTTCAGCTCAGAAAGCTTGTTTCTGACATTCTAACAGCTCAATTAGAGCATTTTAGTAATGAACAGTGTTCTTTGTCAAAACTGACATTCTCATCATCCACTGATGAACTATGTCACAAAATGCAGTTCTCAGCTCAGAATGCTTGTTTCTGACATTCTAACAGCTCAATTGGAGCATTTTAGTAATGATCAGTGTTCTTTGTCAAAACTGACATTCTCATCATCCACTGATGCTTTTTGTCACAAAATGCAGTTTTCAGCTCAGAAAGCTTGTTTCTGATATTTTAACAGCTCAATTAGAGCATTTTAGTAATGAACAGTGTTCTTTGTCAAAACTGACATTCTCATCATCCACTGATGCACTTTGTCACAAAATGCAGTTTTATGCTCAGAAAGCTTGTTTCTGACATTCTAACAGCTCAATTAGAGCATTTTAGTAATGATCAGTGTTCTTTGTCAAAAGTGACATTCTCATCATCCACTGATTCACTTTGTCACAAAATGCAGTTCTCAGCTCAGAAAGCTTGTTTCTGACATTCTAACAGCTCAATTAGAGCATTTTAGTAATGAACAGTGTTCTTTGTCAAAACTGACATTCTCATCATCCACTGATGAACTATGTCACAAAATGCAGTTCTCAGCTCAGAAAGCTTGTTTCTGACATTCTAACAGCTCAATTAGAGCATTTTAGTAATGAACAGTGTTCTTTGTCAAAACTGACATTCTCATCATCCACTGATGAACTATGTCACAAAATGCAGTTCTCAGCTCAGAAAGCTTGTTTCTGACATTCTAACAGCTCAATTGGAGCATTTTAGTGATGATCAGTGTTCTTTGTCAAAACTGACATTCTCATCATCCACTGATTCATTTTGTCACAAAATGCAGTTTTCAGCTCAGAAAGCTTGTTTCTGACATTCTAACAGCTCAATTAGAGCATTTTAGTAATGAACAGTGTTCTTTGTCAAAACTGACATTCTCATCATCCACGGATGCCTTTTGTCACAAAATGCAGTTTTCAGCTCAGAAAGCTTGTTTCTGACATTCTAACAGCTCAATTGGAGCATTTCAGTAATGAACAGTGTTCTTTGTCAAAACTGACATTCTCATCATCCACTGATGAACTATGTCACAAAATGCAGTTCTCAGCTCAGAAAGCTTGTTTCTGACATTCTAACAACTCAATTGGAGCATTTTAGTAATGATCAGTGTTCTTTGTCAAAACTGACATTCTCATCATCCACTGATGCTTTTTGTCACAAAATGCAGTTTTCAGCTCAGAAAGCTTGTTTCTGACATTCTAACAGCTCAATTAGAGCATTTTAGTAATGAACAGTGTTCTTTGTCAAAACTGACATTCTCATCATCCACTGATGCTTTTTGTCACAAAATGCAGTTCTCAGCTCAGAAAGCTTGTTTCTGACATTCTAACAGCTCAATTAGAGCATTTTAGTAATGAACAGTGTTCTTTGTCAAAACTGACATTCTCATCATCCACTGATGCACTATGTCACAAAATGCAGTTCTCAGCTCAGAAAGCTTGTTTCTGACATTCTAACAGCTCAATTAGAGCATTTTAGCAATGATCAGTGTTCTTTGTCAAAAGTGACATTCTCATCATCCACTGATTCACTTTGTCACAAAATGCAGTTTTCAGCTCAGAAAGCTTGTTTCTGACATTCTAACAGCTCAATTAGAGCATTTTAGTAATGATCAGTGTTCTTTGTCAAAACTGACATTCTCATCATCCACTGATGCTTTTTGTCACAAAATGCAGTTTTCAACTCAGAAAGCTTGTTTCTGACATTCTAACAGCTCAATTTGGAGCATTTCAGTAATGAACAGTGTTCTTTGTCAAAACTGACATTCTCATCATCCACTGATTCACTTTGTCACAAAATGCAGTTTTCAGCTCAGAAAGCTTGTTTCTGACATTCTAACAGCTCAATTAGAGCATTTTAGTAATGATCAGTGTTCTTTGTCAAAACTGACATTCTCATCATCCACTGATGCTTTTTGTCACAAAATGCAGTTCTCAGCTCAGAAAGCTTGTTTCTGACATTCTAACAGCTCAATTAGAGCATTTTAGTAATGAACAGTGTTCTTTGTCAAAACTGACATTCTCATCATCCACTGATGAACTATGTCACAAAATGCAGTTCTCAGCTCAGAAAGCTTGTTTCTGACATTCTAACAGCTCAATTGGAGCATTTTAGTAATGATCAGTGTTCTTTGTCAAAACTGACATTCTCATCATCCACTGATGAACTTTGTCACAAAATGCAGTTCTCAGCTCAGAAAGCTTGTTTCTGACATTCTAACAGCTCAATTAGAGCATTTTAGTAATGAACAGTGTTCTTTGTCAAAACTGACATTCTCATCATCCACTGATGCACTATGTCACAAAATGCAGTTCTCAGCTCAGAAAGCTTGTTTCTGACATTCTAACAGCTCAATTAGAGCATTTTAGCAATGATCAGTGTTCTTTGTCAAAAGTGACATTCTCATCATCCACTGATTCACTTTGTCACAAAATGCCATTCTCAGCTCAGAAAGCTTGTTTCTGACATTCTAACAGCTCAATTAGAGCATTTTAGCAATGATCAGTGTTCTTTGTCAAAAGTGACATTCTCATCATCCACTGATGAACTATGTCACAAAATGCAGTTCTCAGCTCAGAAAGCTTGTTTCTGACATTCTAACAGCTCAATTAGAGCATTTTAGTAATGAACACTGTTCTTTGTCAAAACTGACATTCTCATCATCCACTGATGAACTATGTCACAAAATGCAGTTCTCAGCTCAGAAAGCTTGTTTCTGACATTCTAACAGCTCAATTGGAGCATTTTAGTGATGATAAGTGTTCTTTGTCAAAACTGACATTCTCATCATCCACTGATTCATTTTGTCACAAAATGCAGTTTTCAGCTCAGAAAGCTTGTTTCTGACATTCTAACAGCTCAATTAGAGCATTTTAGTAATGAACAGTGTTCTTTGTCAAAACTGACATTCTCATCATCCACTGATGAACTATGTCACAAAATGCAGTTCTCAGCTCAGAAAGCTTGTTTCTGACATTCTAACAGCTCAATTAGAGCATTTTAGTAATGAACAGTGTTCTTTGTCAAAACTGACATTCTCATCATCCACCGATGAACTATGTCACAAAATGCAGTTCTCAGCTCAGAAAGCTTGTTTCTGACATTCTAACAGCTCAATTGGAGCATTTTAGTGATGATCAGTGTTCTTTGTCAAAACTGACATTCTCATCATCCACTGATTCATTTTGTCACAAAATGCAGTTTTCAGCTCAGAAAGCTTGTTTCTGACATTCTAACAGCTCAATTAGAGCATTTTAGTAATGAACAGTGTTCTTTGTCAAAACTGACATTCTCATCATCCACTGATGAACTATGTCACAAAATGCATTTCTCAGCTCAGAAAGCTTGTTTCTGACATTCTAACAGCTCAATTGGAGCATTTCAGTAATGATCAGTGTTCTTTGTTAAAAGTGACATTCTCATCATCCACTGATTCACTTTGTCACAAAATGCCATTCTCAGCTCAGAAAGCTTGTTTCTGACATTCTAACAGCTCAATTAGAGCATTTTAGTAATGAACAGTGTTCTTTGTCAAAACTGACATTCTCATCATCCACTGATGCACTATGTCACAAAATGCAGTTCTCAGCTCAGAAAGCTTGTTTCTGACATTCTAACAGCTCAATTAGAGCATTTTAGCAATGATCAGTGTTCTTTGTCAAAAGTGACATTCTCATCATCCACTGATTCACTTTGTCACAAAATGCAGTTCTCAGCTCAGAAAGCTTGTTTCTGACATTCTAACAGCTCAATTAGAGCATTTTAGTAATGATCAGTGTTCTTTGTCAAAAGTGACATTCTCATCATCCACTGATGAACTATGTCACAAAATGCAGTTCTCAGCTCAGAAAGCTTGTTTCTGACATTCTAACAGCTCAATTAGAGCATTTTAGTAATGAACAGTGTTCTTTGTCAAAACTGACATTCTCATCATCCACTGATGAACTATGTCACAAAATGCAGTTCTCAGCTCAGAAAGCTTGTTTCTGACATTCTAACAGCTCAATTGGAGCATTTTAGTGATGATAAGTGTTCTTTGTCAAAACTGACATTCTCATCATCCACTGATTCATTTTGTCACAAAATGCAGTTTTCAGCTCAGAAAGCTTGTTTCTGACATTCTAACAGCTCAATTAGAGCATTTTAGTAATGAACAGTGTTCTTTGTCAAAACTGACATTCTCATCATCCACGGATGCCTTTTGTCACAAAATGCAGTTTTCAGCTCAGAAAGCTTGTTTCTGACATTCTAACAGCTCAATTGGAGCATTTCAGTAATGAACAGTGTTCTTTGTCAAAACTGACATTCTCATCATCCACTGATGAACTATGTCACAAAATGCAGTTCTCAGCTCAGAAAGCTTGTTTCTGACATTCTAACAACTCAATTGGAGCATTTTAGTAATGATCAGTGTTCTTTGTCAAAACTGACATTCTCATCATCCACTGATGCTTTTTGTCACAAAATGCAGTTTTCAGCTCAGAAAGCTTGTTTCTGACATTCTAGCAGCTCAATTAGAACATTTTAGTAATGAACAGTGTTCTTTGTCAAAACTGACATTCTCATCATCCACTGATGCTTTTTGTCACAAAATGCAGTTCTCAGCTCAGAAAGCTTGTTTCTGACATTCTAACAACTCAATTAGAGCATTTTAGTAATGAACAGTGTTCTTTGTCAAAACTGACATTCTCATCATCCACTGATTCACTTTGTCACAAAATGCAGTTTTCAGCTCAGAAAGCTTGTTTCTGACATTCTAACAGCTCAATTAGAGCATTTTAGTAATGAACAGTGTTCTTTGTCAAAACTGACATTCTCATCATCCACTGATGAACTATGTCACAAAATGCAGTTCTCAGCTCAGAAAGCTTGTTTCTGACATTCTAACAGCTCAATTAGAGCATTTTAGTAATGAACAGTGTTCTTTGTCAAAACTGACATTCTCATCATCCACTGATGAACTATGTCACAAAATGCAGTTCTCAGCTCAGAAAGCTTGTTTCTGACATTCTAACAGCTCAATTAGAGCATTTTAGTAATGAACAGTGTTCTTTGTCAAAACTGACATTCTCATCATCCACTGATTCACTTTGTCACAAAATGCAGTTTTCAGCTCAGAAAGCTTGTTTCTGACATTCTAACAGCTCAATTAGAGCATTTTAGTAATGAACAGTGTTCTTTGTCAAAACTGACATTCTCATCATCCACTGATGCACTTTGTCACAAAATGCAGTTTTATGCTCAGAAAGCTTGTTTCTGATATTTTAACAGCTCAATTAGAGCATTTTAGTAATGAACAGTGTTCTTTGTCAAAACTGACATTCTCATCATCCACTGATGCACTTTGTCACAAAATGCAGTTTTATGCTCAGAAAGCTTGTTTCTGACATTCTAACAGCTCAATTAGAGCATTTTAGTAATGAACAGTGTTCTTTGTCAAAACTGACATTCTCATCATCCACTGATGAACTATGTCACAAAATGCAGTTCTCAGCTCAGAAAGCTTGTTTCTGACATTCTAACAACTCCATTGGAGCATTTTAGTAATGATCAGTGTTCTTTGTCAAAACTGACATTCTCATCATCCACTGATGCTTTTTGTCACAAAATGCAGTTTTCAGCTCAGAAAGCTTGTTTCTGACATTCTAACAGCTCAATTAGAGCATTTTAGTAATGAACAGTGTTCTTTGTCAAAACTGACATTCTCATCATCCACTGATGCTTTTTGTCACAAAATGCAGTTCTCAGCTCAGAAAGCTTGTTTCTGACATTCTAACAGCTCAATTAGAGCATTTTAGTAATGAACAGTGTTCTTTGTCAAAACTGACATTCTCATCATCCACTGATTCACTTTGTCACAAAATGCAGTTTTCAGCTCAGAAAGCTTGTTTCTGACATTCTAACAGCTCAATTAGAGCATTTTAGTAATGAACAGTGTTCTTTGTCAAAACTGACATTCTCATCATCCACTGATGAACTATGTCACAAAATGCAGTTCTCAGCTCAGAATGCTTGTTTCTGACATTCTAACAGCTCAATTGGAGCATTTTAGTAATGATCAGTGTTCTTTGTCAAAACTGACATTGTCATCATCCACTGATGCTTTTTGTCACAAAATGCAGTTTTCAGCTCAGAAAGCTTGTTTCTGACATTCTAACAGCTCAATTAGAGCATTTTAGTAATGATCAGTGTTCTTTGTCAAAAGTGACATTCTCATCATCCACTGATTCACTTTGTCACAAAATGCAGTTCTCAGCTCAGAAAGCTTGTTTCTGACATTCTAACAGCTCAATTAGAGCATTTTAGTAATGAACAGTGTTCTTTGTCAAAACTGACATTCTCATCATCCACTGATGAACTATGTCACAAAATGCAGTTCTCAGCTCAGAAAGCTTGTTTCTGACATTCTAACAGCTCAATTAGAGCATTTTAGTAATGAACAGTGTTCTTTGTCAAAACTGACATTCTCATCATCCACTGATGAACTATGTCACAAAATGCAGTTCTCAGCTCAGAAAGCTTGTTTCTGACATTCTAACAGCTCAATTGGAGCATTTTAGTGATGATCAGTGTTCTTTGTCAAAACTGACATTCTCATCATCCACTGATTCATTTTGTCACAAAATGCAGTTTTCAGCTCAGAAAGCTTGTTTCTGACATTCTAACAGCTCAATTAGAGCATTTTAGTAATGAACAGTGTTCTTGGTCAAAACTGACATTCTCATCATCCACGGATGCCTTTTGTCACAAAATGCAGTTTTCAGCTCAGAAAGCTTGTTTCTGACATTCTAACAGCTCAATTGGAGCATTTCAGTAATGAACAGTGTTCTTTGTCAAAACTGACATTCTCATCATCCACTGATGAACTATGTCACAAAATGCAGTTCTCAGCTCAGAAAGCTTGTTTCTGACATTCTAACAACTCAATTGGAGCATTTTAGTAATGATCAGTGTTCTTTGTCAAAACTGACATTCTCATCATCCACTGATGCTTTTTGTCACAAAATGCAGTTTTCAGCTCAGAAAGCTTGTTTCTGACATTCTAACAGCTCAATTAGAGCATTTTAGTAATGAACAGTGTTCTTTGTCAAAACTGACATTCTCATCATCCACTGATGCTTTTTGTCACAAAATGCAGTTCTCAGCTCAGAAAGCTTGTTTCTGACATTCTAACAGCTCAATTAGAGCTTTAGTAATGAACAGTGTTCTTTGTCAAAACTGACATTCTCATCATCCACTGATGCACTATGTCACAAAATGCAGTTCTCAGCTCAGAAAGCTTGTTTCTGACATTCTAACAGCTCAATTAGAGCATTTTAGCAATGATCAGTGTTCTTTGTCAAAAGTGACATTCTCATCATCCACTGATTCACTTTGTCACAAAATGCAGTTCTCAGCTCAGAAAGCTTGTTTCTGACATTCTAACAGCTCAATTAGAGCATTTTAGTAATGATCAGTGTTCTTTGTCAAAAGTGACATTCTCATCATCCACTGATGAACTATGTCACAAAATACATTTCTCAGCTCAGAAAGCTTGTTTCTGACATTCTAACAGCTCAATTGGAACATTTCAGTAATGAACAGTGTTCTTTGTCAAAACTGACATTCTCATCATCCACTGATTCACTTTGTCACAAAATGCTGTTTTCAGCTCAGAAAGCTTGTTTCTGACATTCTAACAGCTCAATTAGAGCATTTTAGTAATGATCAGTGTTCTTTGTCAAAACTGACATTCTCATCATCCACTGATGCTTTTTGTCACAAAATGCAGTTCTCAGCTCAGAAAGCTTGTTTCTGACATTCTAACAGCTCAATTAGAGCATTTTAGTAATGAACAGTGTTCTTTGTCAAAACTGACATTCTCATAATCCACTGATGAACTATGTCACAAAATGCAGTTCTCAGCTCAGAAAGCTTGTTTCTGACATTCTAACAGCTCAATTGGAGCATTTTAGTAATGATCAGTGTTCTTTGTCAAAACTGACATTCTCATCATCCACTGATGAACTTTGTCACAAAATGCAGTTCTCAGCTCAGAAAGCTTGTTTCTGACATTCTAACAGCTCAATTAGAGCATTTTAGTAATGAACAGTGTTCTTTGTCAAAACTGACATTCTCATCATCCACTGATGCACTATGTCACAAAATGCAGTTCTCAGCTCAGAAAGCTTGTTTCTGACATTCTAACAGCTCAATTAGAGCATTTTAGCAATGATCAGTGTTCTTTGTCAAAAGTGACATTCTCATCATCCACTGATTCACTTTGTCACAAAATGCCATTCTCAGCTCAGAAAGCTTGTTTCTGACATTCTAACAGCTCAATTAGAGCATTTTAGCAATGATCAGTGTTCTTTGTCAAAAGTGACATTCTCATCATCCACTGATGAACTATGTCACAAAATGCAGTTCTCAGCTCAGAAAGCTTGTTTCTGACATTCTAACAGCTCAATTAGAGCATTTTAGTAATGAACAGTGTTCTTTGTCAAAACTGACATTCTCATCATCCACTGATGAACTATGTCACAAAATGCAGTTCTCAGCTCAGAAAGCTTGTTTCTGACATTCTAACAGCTCAATTGGAGCATTTTAGTGATGATAAGTGTTCTTTGTCAAAACTGACATTCTCATCATCCACTGATTCATTTTGTCACAAAATGCAGTTTTCAGCTCAGAAAGCTTGTTTCTGACATTCTAACAGCTCAATTAGAGCATTTTAGTAATGAACAGTGTTCTTTGTCAAAACTGACATTCTCATCATCCACTGATGAACTATGTCACAAAATGCAGTTCTCAGCTCAGAAAGCTTGTTTCTGACATTCTAACAGCTCAATTAGAGCATTTTAGTAATGAACAGTGTTCTTTGTCAAAACTGACATTCTCATCATCCACTGATGAACTATGTCACAAAATGCAGTTCTCAGCTCAGAAAGCTTGTTTCTGACATTCTAACAGCTCAATTGGAGCATTTTAGTGATGATCAGTGTTCTTTGTCAAAAATGACATTCTCATCATCCACTGATTCATTTTGTCACAAAATGCAGTTTTCAGCTCAGAAAGCTTGTTTCTGACATTCTAACAGCTCAATTAGAGCATTTTAGCAATGATCAGTGTTCTTTGTCAAAAGTGACATTCTCATCATCCACTGATTCACTTTGTCACAAAATGCCATTCTCAGCTCAGAAAGCTTGTTTCTGACATTCTAACAGCTTAATTAGAGCATTTTAGCAATGATCAGTGTTCTTTGTCAAAAGTGACATTCTCATCATCCACTGATGAACTATGTCACAAAATGCAGTTCTCAGCTCAGAAAGCTTGTTTCTGACATTCTAACAGCTCAATTAGAGCATTTTAGTAATGAACAGTGTTCTTTGTCAAAACTGACATTCTCATCATCCACTGATGAACTATGTCACAATTTGCAGTTCTCAGCTCAGAAAGCTTGTTTCTGACATTCTAACAGCTCAATTAGAGCATTTTAGTAATGAACAGTGTTCTTTGTCAAAACTGACATTCTCATCATCCACTGATGAACTATGTCACAAAATGCAGTTCTCAGCTCAGAAAGCTTGTTTCTGACATTCTAACAGCTCAATTAGAGCATTTTAGTAATGAACAGTGTTCTTTGTCAAAACTGACATTCTCATCATCCACTGATGAACTATGTCACAAAATGCAGTTCTCAGCTCAGAAAGCTTGTTTCTGACATTCTAACAGCTCAATTGGAGCATTTTAGTGATGATCAGTGTTCTTTGTCAAAACTGACATTCTCATCATCCACTGATTCATTTTGTCACAAAATGCAGTTTTCAGCTCAGAAAGCTTGTTTCTGACATTCTAACAGCTCAATTAGAGCATTTTAGTAATGAACAGTGTTCTTTGTCAAAACTGACATTCTCATCATCCACTGATGAACTATGTCACAAAATGCATTTCTCAGCTCAGAAAGCTTGTTTCTGACATTCTAACAGCTCAATTGGAGCATTTCAGTAATGATCAGTGTTCTTTGTCAAAACTGACATTCTCATCATCCACTGATGCTTTTTGTCACAAAATGCAGTTCTCAGCTCAGAAAGCTTGTTTCTGACATTCTAACAGCTCAATTAGAGCATTTTAGTAATGAACAGTGTTCTTTGTCAAAACTGACATTCTCATCATCCACTGATTCATTTTGTCACAAAATGCAGTTTTCAGCTCAGAAAGCTTGTTTCTGACATTCTAACAGCTCAATTAGAGCATTTTAGTAATGAACAGTGTTCTTTGTCAAAACTGACATTCTCATCATCCACTGATGAACTATGTCACAAAATGCATTTCTCAGCTCAGAAAGCTTGTTTCTGACATTCTAACAGCTCAATTAGAGCATTTTAGTAATGAACAGTGTTCTTTGTCAAAACTGACATTCTCATCATCCACTGATGCACTATGTCACAAAATGCAGTTCTCAGCTCAGAAAGCTTGTTTCTGACATTCTAACAGCTCAATTAGAGCATTTTAGCAATGATCAGTGTTCTTTGTCAAAACTGACATTCTCATCATCCACGGATGCCTTTTGTCACAAAATGCAGTTTTCAGCTCAGAAAGCTTGTTTCTGACATTCTAACAGCTCAATTTGAGCATTTTAGTAATGAACAGTGTTCTTTGTCAAAACTGACATTCTCATCATCCACGGATGCCTTTTGTCACAAAATGCAGTTTTCAGCTCAGAAAGCTTGTTTCTGACATTCTAACAGCTCAATTAGAGCATTTTAGTAATGAACAGTGTTCTTTGTCAAAACTGACATTCTCATCATCCACTGATGAACTATGTCACAAAATGCAGTTCTCAGCTCAGAAAGCTTGTTTCTGACATTCTAACAACTCAATTGGAGCATTTTAGTAATGATCAGTGTTCTTTGTCAAAACTGACATTCTCATCATCCACTGATGCTTTTTGTCACAAAATGCAGTTCTCAGCTCAGAAAGCTTGTTTCTGACATTCTAACAACTCAATTGGAGCATTTTAGTAATGATCAGTGTTCTTTGTCAAAACTGACATTCTCATCATCCACTGATTAACT
This sequence comes from Barbatula barbatula, assembly GCF_947034865.1. Taxonomy (NCBI): domain Eukaryota; kingdom Metazoa; phylum Chordata; class Actinopteri; order Cypriniformes; family Nemacheilidae; genus Barbatula; species Barbatula barbatula. The sequence goes on along the minus strand of NC_136783.1, from coordinate 1,961,582 downwards.
ATGTCACAAAATGCAGTTCTCAGCTCAGAAAGCTTGTTTCTGACATTCTAACAGCTCAATTAGAGCATTTTAGTAATGAACAGTGTTCTTTGTCAAAACTGACATTCTCATCATCCACTGATGAACTATGTCACAAAATGCAGTTCTCAGCTCAGAAAGCTTGTTTCTGACATTCTAACAACTCAATTAGAGCATTTTAGTAATGATCAGTGTTCTTTGTCAAAACTGACATTCTCATCATCCACTGATGAACTATGTCACAAAATGCAGTTGTCAGCTCAGAAAGCTTGTTTCTGACATTCTAACAGCTCAATTAGAGCATTTTAGTAATGAACAGTGTTCTTTGTCAAAACTGACATTCTCATCATCCACTGATTCACTTTGTCACAAAATGCAGTTCTCAGCTCAGAAAGCTTGTTTCTGACATTCTAACAGCTCAATTGGAGCATTTTAGTAATGATCAGTGTTCTTTGTCAAAACTGACATTCTCATCATCCACTGATGCTTTTTGTCTCAAAATGCAGTTTTCAGCTCAGAAAGCTTGTTTCTGATATTTTAACAGCTCAATTAGAGCATTTTAGTAATGAACAGTGTTCTTTGTCAAAACTGACATTCTCATCATCCACTGATGCACTTTGTCACAAAATGCAGTTTTATGCTCAGAAAGCTTGTTTCTGACATTCTAACAGCTCAATTAGAGCATTTTAGTAATGAACAGTGTTCTTTGTCAAAACTGACATTCTCATCATCCACTGATGCTTTTTGTCACAAAATGCAGTTCTCAGCTCAGAAAGCTTGTTTCTGACATTCTAACAACTCAATTAGAGCATTTTAGTAATGAACAGTGTTCTTTGTCAAAACTGACATTCTCATCATCCACTGATTCACTTTGTCACAAAATGCAGTTCTCAGCTCAGAAAGCTTGTTTCTGACATTCTAACAGCTCAATTAGAGCATTTTAGTAATGAACAGTGTTCTTTGTCAAAACTGACATTCTCATCATCCACTGATGAACTATGTCACAAAATGCAGTTCTCAGCTCAGAAAGCTTGTTTCTGACATTCTAACAGCTCAATTAGAGCATTTTAGTAATGAACAGTGTTCTTTGTCAAAACTGACATTCTCATCATCCACTGATTCACTTTGTCACAAAATGCAGTTTTCAGCTCAGAAAGCTTGTTTCTGACATTCTAACAGCTCAATTAGAGCATTTTAGTAATGAACAGTGTTCTTTGTCAAAACTGACATTCTCATCATCCACTGATGAACTATGTCACAAAATGCAGTTCTCAGCTCAGAATGCTTGTTTCTGACATTCTAACAGCTCAATTGGAGCATTTTAGTAATGATCAGTGTTCTTTGTCAAAACTGACATTCTCATCATCCACTGATGCTTTTTGTCACAAAATGCAGTTTTCAGCTCAGAAAGCTTGTTTCTGATATTTTAACAGCTCAATTAGAGCATTTTAGTAATGAACAGTGTTCTTTGTCAAAACTGACATTCTCATCATCCACTGATGCACTTTGTCACAAAATGCAGTTTTATGCTCAGAAAGCTTGTTTCTGACATTCTAACAGCTCAATTAGAGCATTTTAGTAATGATCAGTGTTCTTTGTCAAAAGTGACATTCTCATCATCCACTGATTCACTTTGTCACAAAATGCAGTTCTCAGCTCAGAAAGCTTGTTTCTGACATTCTAACAGCTCAATTAGAGCATTTTAGTAATGAACAGTGTTCTTTGTCAAAACTGACATTCTCATCATCCACTGATGAACTATGTCACAAAATGCAGTTCTCAGCTCAGAAAGCTTGTTTCTGACATTCTAACAGCTCAATTAGAGCATTTTAGTAATGAACAGTGTTCTTTGTCAAAACTGACATTCTCATCATCCACTGATGAACTATGTCACAAAATGCAGTTCTCAGCTCAGAAAGCTTGTTTCTGACATTCTAACAGCTCAATTGGAGCATTTTAGTGATGATCAGTGTTCTTTGTCAAAACTGACATTCTCATCATCCACTGATTCATTTTGTCACAAAATGCAGTTTTCAGCTCAGAAAGCTTGTTTCTGACATTCTAACAGCTCAATTAGAGCATTTTAGTAATGAACAGTGTTCTTTGTCAAAACTGACATTCTCATCATCCACTGATGAACTATGTCACAAAATGCATTTCTCAGCTCAGAAAGCTTGTTTCTGACATTCTAACAGCTCAATTGGAGCATTTCAGTAATGATCAGTGTTCTTTGTCAAAAGTGACATTCTCATCATCCACTGATTCACTTTGTCACAAAATGCCATTCTCAGCTCAGAAAGCTTGTTTCTGATATTCTAACAGCTCAATTAGAGCATTTTAGTAATGAACAGTGTTCTTTGTCAAAACTGACATTCTCATCATCCACTGATGAACTATGTCACAAAATGCAGTTCTCAGCTCAGAAAGCTTGTTTCTGACATTCTAACAGCTCAATTAGAGCATTTTAGTAATGAACAGTGTTCTTTGTCAAAACTGACATTCTCATCATCCACTGATGCACTATGTCACAAAATGCAGTTCTCAGCTCAGAAAGCTTGTTTCTGACATTCTAACAGCTCAATTAGAGCATTTTAGCAATGATCAGTGTTCTTTGTCAAAAGTGACATTCTCATCATCCACTGATTCACTTTGTCACAAAATGCAGTTCTCAGCTCAGAAAGCTTGTTTCTGACATTCTAACAGCTCAATTAGAGCATTTTAGTAATGATCAGTGTTCTTTGTCAAAAGTGACATTCTCATCATCCACTGATGAACTATGTCACAAAATGCAGTTCTCAGCTCAGAAAGCTTGTTTCTGACATTCTAACAGCTCAATTAGAGCATTTTAGTAATGAACAGTGTTCTTTGTCAAAACTGACATTCTCATCATCCACTGATGAACTATGTCACAAAATGCAGTTCTCAGCTCAGAAAGCTTGTTTCTGACATTCTAACAGCTCAATTGGAGCATTTTAGTGATGATCAGTGTTCTTTGTCAAAACTGACATTCTCATCATCCACTGATTCATTTTGTCACAAAATGCAGTTTTCAGCTCAGAAAGCTTGTTTCTGACATTCTAACAGCTCAATTAGAGCATTTTAGTAATGAACAGTGTTCTTTGTCAAAACTGACATTCTCATCATCCACTGATGAACTATGTCACAAAATGCATTTCTCAGCTCAGAAAGCTTGTTTCTGACATTCTAACAGCTCAATTGGAGCATTTCAGTAATGATCAGTGTTCTTTGTCAAAAGTGACATTCTCATCATCCACTGATTCACTTTGTCACAAAATGCCATTCTCAGCTCAGAAAGCTTGTTTCTGATATTCTAACAGCTCAATTAGAGCATTTTAGTAATGAACAGTGTTCTTTGTCAAAACTGACATTCTCATCATCCACTGATGAACTATGTCACAAAATGCAGTTCTCAGCTCAGAAAGCTTGTTTCTGACATTCTAACAGCTCAATTAGAGCATTTTAGTAATGAACAGTGTTCTTTGTCAAAACTGACATTCTCATCATCCACTGATGCACTATGTCACAAAATGCAGTTCTCAGCTCAGAAAGCTTGTTTCTGACATTCTAACAGCTCAATTAGAGCATTTTAGCAATGATCAGTGTTCTTTGTCAAAAGTGACATTCTCATCATCCACTGATTCACTTTGTCACAAAATGCAGTTCTCAGCTCAGAAAGCTTGTTTCTGACATTCTAACAGCTCAATTAGAGCATTTTAGTAATGATCAGTGTTCTTTGTCAAAAGTGACATTCTCATCATCCACTGATGAACTATGTCACAAAATGCAGTTCTCAGCTCAGAAAGCTTGTTTCTGACATTCTAACAGCTCAATTGGAGCATTTTAGTGATGATCAGTGTTCTTTGTCAAAACTGACATTCTCATCATCCACTGATGCTTTTTGTCACAAAATGCAGTTCTCAGCTCAGAAAGCTTGTTTCTGACATTCTAACAACTCAATTAGAGCATTTTAGTAATGAACAGTGTTCTTTGAGAAAACTGACATTCTCATCATCCACTGATTCACTTTGTCACAAAATGCAGTTCTCAGCTCAGAAAGCTTGTTTCTGACATTCTAACAGCTCAATTAGAGCATTTTAGTAATGAACAGTGTTCTTTGTCAAAACTGACATTCTCATCATCCACGGATGCCTTTTGTCACAAAATGCAGTTTTCAGCTCAGAAAGCTTGTTTCTGACATTCTAACAGCTCAATTGGAGCATTTCAGTAATGAACAGTGTTCTTTGTCAAAACTGACATTCTCATCATCCACTGATGAACTATGTCACAAAATGCAGTTCTCAGCTCAGAAAGCTTGTTTCTGACATTCTAACAACTCAATTGGAGCATTTTAGTAATGATCAGTGTTCTTTGTCAAAACTGACATTCTCATCATCCACTGATGCTTTTTGTCACAAAATGCAGTTCTCAGCTCAGAAAGCTTGTTTCTGACATTCTAACAACTCAATTGGAGCATTTTAGTAATGATCAGTGTTCTTTGTCAAAACTGACATTCTCATCATCCACTGATGAACTATGTCACAAAATGCAGTTCTCAGCTCAGAAAGCTTGTTTCTGACATTCTAACAGCTCAATTAGAGCATTTTAGTAATGAACAGTGTTCTTTGTCAAAACTGACATTCTCATCATCCACTGATGAACTATGTCACAAAATGCAGTTCTCAGCTCAGAAAGCTTGTTTCTGACATTCTAACAACTCAATTAGAGCATTTTAGTAATGATCAGTGTTCTTTGTCAAAACTGACATTCTCATCATCCACTGATGAACTATGTCACAAAATGCAGTTGTCAGCTCAGAAAGCTTGTTTCTGACATTCTAACAGCTCAATTAGAGCATTTTAGTAATGAACAGTGTTCTTTGTCAAAACTGACATTCTCATCATCCACTGATTCACTTTGTCACAAAATGCAGTTCTCAGCTCAGAATGCTTGTTTCTGACATTCTAACAGCTCAATTGGAGCATTTTAGTAATGATCAGTGTTCTTTGTCAAAACTGACATTCTCATCATCCACTGATGCTTTTTGTCACAAAATGCAGTTCTCAGCTCAGAAAGCTTGTTTCTGACATTCTAACAGCTCAATTAGAGCATTTTAGTAATGAACAGTGTTCTTTGTCAAAACTGACATTCTCATCATCCACTGATGAACTATGTCACAAAATGCAGTTCTCAGCTCAGAAAGCTTGTTTCTGACATTCTAACAGCTCAATTGGAGCATTTTAGTAATGATCAGTGTTCTTTGTCAAAACTGACATTCTCATCATCCACTGATGAACTTTGTCACAAAATGCAGTTCTCAGCTCAGAAAGATTGTTTCTGACATTCTAACAGCTCAATTAGAGCATTTTAGTAATGAACAGTGTTCTTTGTCAAAACTGACATTCTCATCATCCACTGATGCACTATGTCACAAAATGCAGTTCTCAGCTCAGAAAGCTTGTTTCTGACATTCTAACAGCTCAATTAGAGCATTTTAGCAATGATCAGTGTTCTTTGTCAAAAGTGACATTCTCATCATCCACTGATTCACTTTGTCACAAAATGCCATTCTCAGCTCAGAAAGCTTGTTTCTGACATTCTAACAGCTCATTTAGAGCATTTTAGTAATGAACAGTGTTCTTTGTCAAAACTGACATTCTCATCATCCACTGATGAACTATGTCACAAAATGCAGTTCTCAGCTCAGAAAGCTTGTTTCTGACATTCTAACAGCTCAATTAGAGCATTTTAGTAATGAACAGTGTTCTTTGTCAAAACTGACATTCTCATCATCCACTGATGAACTATGTCACAAAATGCAGTTCTCAGCTCAGAAAGCTTGTTTCTGACATTCTAACAACTCAATTAGAGCATTTTAGTAATGATCAGTGTTCTTTGTCAAAACTGACATTCTCATCATCCACTGATGAACTATGTCACAAAATGCAGTTCTCAGCTCAGAAAGCTTGTTTCTGACATTCTAACAGCTCAATTAGAGCATTTTAGTAATGAACAGTGTTCTTTGTCAAAACTGACATTCTCATCATCCACTGATTCACTTTGTCACAAAATGCAGTTTTCAGCTCAGAAAGCTTGTTTCTGACATTCTAACAGCTCAATTAGAGCATTTTAGTAACGAACAGTGTTCTTTGTCAAAACTGACATTCTCATCATCCACTGATGAACTATGTCACAAAATGCAGTTCTCAGCTCAGAATGCTTGTTTCTGACATTCTAACAGCTCAATTGGAGCATTTTAGTAATGATCAGTGTTCTTTGTCAAAACTGACATTCTCATCATCCACTGATGCTTTTTGTCACAAAATGCAGTTTTCAGCTCAGAAAGCTTGTTTCTGATATTTTAACAGCTCAATTAGAGCATTTTAGTAATGAACAGTGTTCTTTGTCAAAACTGACATTCTCATCATCCACTGATGCACTTTGTCACAAAATGCAGTTTTATGCTCAGAAAGCTTGTTTCTGACATTCTAACAGCTCAATTAGAGCATTTTAGTAATGATCAGTGTTCTTTGTCAAAAGTGACATTCTCATCATCCACTGATTCACTTTGTCACAAAATGCAGTTCTCAGCTCAGAAAGCTTGTTTCTGACATTCTAACAGCTCAATTAGAGCATTTTAGTAATGAACAGTGTTCTTTGTCAAAACTGACATTCTCATCATCCACTGATGAACTATGTCACAAAATGCAGTTCTCAGCTCAGAAAGCTTGTTTCTGACATTCTAACAGCTCAATTAGAGCATTTTAGTAATGAACAGTGTTCTTTGTCAAAACTGACATTCTCATCATCCACTGATGAACTATGTCACAAAATGCAGTTCTCAGCTCAGAAAGCTTGTTTCTGACATTCTAACAGCTCAATTGGAGCATTTTAGTGATGATCAGTGTTCTTTGTCAAAACTGACATTCTCATCATCCACTGATTCATTTTGTCACAAAATGCAGTTTTCAGCTCAGAAAGCTTGTTTCTGACATTCTAACAGCTCAATTAGAGCATTTTAGTAATGAACAGTGTTCTTTGTCAAAACTGACATTCTCATCATCCACGGATGCCTTTTGTCACAAAATGCAGTTTTCAGCTCAGAAAGCTTGTTTCTGACATTCTAACAGCTCAATTGGAGCATTTCAGTAATGAACAGTGTTCTTTGTCAAAACTGACATTCTCATCATCCACTGATGAACTATGTCACAAAATGCAGTTCTCAGCTCAGAAAGCTTGTTTCTGACATTCTAACAACTCAATTGGAGCATTTTAGTAATGATCAGTGTTCTTTGTCAAAACTGACATTCTCATCATCCACTGATGCTTTTTGTCACAAAATGCAGTTTTCAGCTCAGAAAGCTTGTTTCTGACATTCTAACAGCTCAATTAGAGCATTTTAGTAATGAACAGTGTTCTTTGTCAAAACTGACATTCTCATCATCCACTGATGCTTTTTGTCACAAAATGCAGTTCTCAGCTCAGAAAGCTTGTTTCTGACATTCTAACAGCTCAATTAGAGCATTTTAGTAATGAACAGTGTTCTTTGTCAAAACTGACATTCTCATCATCCACTGATGCACTATGTCACAAAATGCAGTTCTCAGCTCAGAAAGCTTGTTTCTGACATTCTAACAGCTCAATTAGAGCATTTTAGCAATGATCAGTGTTCTTTGTCAAAAGTGACATTCTCATCATCCACTGATTCACTTTGTCACAAAATGCAGTTCTCAGCTCAGAAAGCTTGTTTCTGACATTCTAACAGCTCAATTAGAGCATTTTAGTAATGATCAGTGTTCTTTGTCAAAAGTGACATTCTCATCATCCACTGATGAACTATGTCACAAAATGCAGTTCTCAGCTCAGAAAGCTTGTTTCTGACATTCTAACGGCTCAATTAGAGCATTTTAGTAATGAACAGTGTTCTTTGTCAAAACTGACATTCTCATCATCCACTGATGAACTATGTCACAAAATGCAGTTCTCAGCTCAGAAAGCTTGTTTCTGACATTCTAACAGCTCAATTGGAGCATTTTAGTGATGATAAGTGTTCTTTGTCAAAACTGACATTCTCATCATCCACTGATTCATTTTGTCACAAAATGCAGTTTTCAGCTCAGAAAGCTTGTTTCTGACATTCTAACAACTTCTTTGTCAAAACTGACATTCTCATCATCCACTGATGAACTATGTCACAAAATGCAGTTCTCAGCTCAGAAAGCTTGTTTCTGACATTCTAACAACTCAATTGGAGCATTTTAGTAATGATCAGTGTTCTTTGTCAAAACTGACATTCTCATCATCCACTGATGCTTTTTGTCACAAAATGCAGTTTTCAGCTCAGAAAGCTTGTTTCTGACATTCTAACAGCTCAATTAGAGCATTTTAGTAATGAACAGTGTTCTTTGTCAAAACTGACATTCTCATCATCCACTGATGCTTTTTGTCACAAAATGCAGTTCTCAGCTCAGAAAGCTTGTTTCTGACATTCTAACAGCTCAATTGGAGCATTTCAGTAATGATCAGTGTTCTTTGTCAAAAGTGACATTCTCATCATCCACTGATTCACTTTGTCACAAAATGCCATTCTCAGCTCAGAAAGCTTGTTTCTGACATTCTAACAGCTCAATTGGAGCATTTTAGTAATGAACAGTGTTCTTTGTCAAAACTGACATTCTCATCATCCACTGATGCACTATGTCACAAAATGCAGTTTTCAGCTCAGAAAGCTTGTTTCTGACATTCTAACAGCTCAATTAGAGCATTTTAGTAATGAACAGTGTTCTTTGTCAAAACTGACATTCTCATCATCCACTGATGAACTATGTCACAAAATGCATTTCTCAGCTCAGAAAGCTTGTTTCTGACATTCTAACAGCTCAATTGGAGCATTTCAGTAATGATCAGTGTTCTTTGTCAAAACTGACATTCTCATCATCCACTGATTCATTTTGTCACAAAATGCAGTTTTCAGCTCAGAAAGCTTGTTTCTGACATTCTAACAGCTCAATTAGAGCATTTTAGTAATGAACAGTGTTCTTTGTCAAAACTGACATTCTCATCATCCACTGATGAACTATGTCACAAAATGCATTTCTCAGCTCAGAAAGCTTGTTTCTGACATTCTAACAGCTCAATTGGAGCATTTCAGTAATGATCAGTGTTCTTTGTCAAAAGTGACATTCTCATCATCCACTGATTCACTTTGTCACAAAATGCCATTCTCAGCTCAGAAAGCTTGTTTCTGACATTCTAACAGCTCAATTGGAGCATTTTAGTAATGAACAGTGTTCTTTGTCAAAACTGACATTCTCATCATCCACTGATGCACTATGTCACAAAATGCAGTTTTCAGCTCAGAAAGCTTGTTTCTGACATTCTAACAGCTCAATTAGAGCATTTTAGTAATGAACAGTGTTCTTTGTCAAAACTGACATTCTCATCATCCACTGATGAACTATGTCACAAAATGCATTTCTCAGCTCAGAAAGCTTGTTTCTGACATTCTAACAGCTCAATTGGAGCATTTCAGTAATGATCAGTGTTCTTTGTCAAAACTGACATTCTCATCATCCACTGATGCTTTTTGTCACAAAATGCAGTTTTCAGCTCAGAAAGCTTGTTTCTGACATTCTAACAGCTCAATTAGAGCATTTTAGTAATGAACAGTGTTCTTTGTCAAAACTGGCATTCTCATCATCCATTGATGCTTTTTGTCACAAAATGCAGTTCTCAGCTCAGAAAGCTTGTTTCTGACATTCTAACAGCTCAATTAGAGCATTTTAGTAATGAACAGTGTTCTTTGTCAAAACTGACATTCTCATCATCCACTGATGCACTATGTCACAAAATGCAGTTCTCAGCTCAGAAAGCTTGTTTCTGACATTCTAACAGCTCAATTAGAGCATTTTAGCAATGATCAGTGTTCTTTGTCAAAAGTGACATTCTCATCATCCACTGATTCACTTTGTCACAAAATGCAGTTCTCAGCTCAGAAAGCTTGTTTCTGACATTCTAACAGCTCAATTAGAGCATTTTAGTAATGATCAGTGTTCTTTGTCAAAAGTGACATTCTCATCATCCACTGATGAACTATGTCACAAAATGCAGTTCTCAGCTCAGAAAGCTTGTTTCTGACATTCTAACGGCTCAATTAGAGCATTTTAGTAATGAACAGTGTTCTTTGTCAAAACTGACATTCTCATCATCCACTGATGAACTATGTCACAAAATGCAGTTCTCAGCTCAGAAAGCTTGTTTCTGACATTCTAACAGCTCAATTGGAGCATTTTAGTGATGATAAGTGTTCTTTGTCAAAACTGACATTCTCATCATCCACTGATTCATTTTGTCACAAAATGCAGTTTTCAGCTCAGAAAGCTTGTTTCTGACATTCTAACAACTTCTTTGTCAAAACTGACATTCTCATCATCCACTGATTCATTTTGTCACAAAATGCAGTTCTCAGCTCAGAAAGCTTGTTTCTGACATTCTAACAACTCAATTGGAGCATTTTAGTAATGATCAGTGTTCTTTGTCAAAACTGACATTCTCATCATCCACTGATGCTTTTTGTCACAAAATGCAGTTTTCAGCTCAGAAAGCTTGTTTCTGACATTCTAACAGCTCAATTAGAGCATTTTAGTAATGAACAGTGTTCTTTGTCAAAACTGACATTCTCATCATCCACTGATGCTTTTTGTCACAAAATGCAGTTCTCAGCTCAGAAAGCTTGTTTCTGACATTCTAACAGCTCAATTAGAGCAATTTAGTAATGAACAGTGTTCTTTGTCAAAACTGACATTCTCATCATCCACTGATGCACTATGTCACAAAATGCAGTTCTCAGCTCAGAAAGCTTGTTTCTGACATTCTAACAGCTCAATTAGAGCATTTTAGTAATGAACAGTGTTCTTTGTCAAAACTGACATTCTCATCATCCACTGATGAACTATGTCACAAAATGCAGTTCTCAGCTCAGAAAGCTTGTTTCTGACATTCTAACAGCTCAATTAGAGCATTTTAGTAATGAACAGTGTTCTTTGTCAAAACTGACATTCTCATCATCCACTGATGAACTATGTCACAAAATGCAGTTCTCAGCTCAGAAAGCTTGTTTCTGACATTCTAACAGCTCAATTAGAGCATTTTAGTAATGAACAGTGTTCTTTGTCAAAACTGACATTCTCATCATCCACTGATGAACTATGTCACAAAATGCAGTTCTCAGCTCAGAAAGCTTGTTTCTGACATTCTAACAGCTCAATTGGAGCATTTTAGTGATGATCAGTGTTCTTTGTCAAAACTGACATTCTCATCATCCACTGATTCATTTTGTCACAAAATGCAGTTTTCAGCTCAGAAAGCTTGTTTCTGACATTCTAACAGCTCAATTAGAGCATTTTAGTAATGAACAGTGTTCTTTGTCAAAACTGACATTCTCATCATCCACTGATGAACTATGTCACAAAATGCAGTTCTCAGCTCAGAAAGCTTGTTTCTGACATTCTAACAGCTCAATTGGAGCATTTTAGTGATGATAAGTGTTCTTTGTCAAAACTGACATTCTCATCATCCACTGATTCATTTTGTCACAAAATGCAGTTTTCAGCTCAGAAAGCTTGTTTCTGACATTCTAACAACTTCTTTGTCAAAACTGACATTCTCATCATCCACTGATTCATTTTGTCACAAAATGCAGTTCTCAGCTCAGAAAGCTTGTTTCTGACATTCTAACAACTCAATTGGAGCATTTTAGTAATGATCAGTGTTCTTTGTCAAAACTGACATTCTCATCATCCACTGATGCTTTTTGTCACAAAATGCAGTTTTCAGCTCAGAAAGCTTGTTTCTGACATTCTAACAGCTCAATTAGAGCATTTTAGTAATGAACAGTGTTCTTTGTCAAAACTGACATTCTCATCATCCACTGATGCTTTTTGTCACAAAATGCAGTTCTCAGCTCAGAAAGCTTGTTTCTGACATTCTAACAGCTCAATTAGAGCAATTTAGTAATGAACAGTGTTCTTTGTCAAAACTGACATTCTCATCATCCACTGATGCACTATGTCACAAAATGCAGTTCTCAGCTCAGAAAGCTTGTTTCTGACATTCTAACAGCTCAATTAGAGCATTTTAGCAATGATCAGTGTTCTTTGTCAAAAGTGACATTCTCATCATCCACTGATTCACTTTGTCACAAAATGCCATTCTCAGCTCAGAAAGCTTGTTTCTGACATTCTAACAGCTCAATTAGAGCATTTTAGTAATGAACAGTGTTCTTTGTCAAAACTGACATTCTCATCATCCACTGATGAACTATGTCACAAAATGCAGTTCTCAGCTCAGAAAGCTTGTTTCTGACATTCTAACAGCTCAATTAGAGCATTTTAGTAATGAACAGTGTTCTTTGTCAAAACTGACATTCTCATCATCCACTGATGAACTATGTCACAAAATGCAGTTCTCAGCTCAGAAAGCTTGTTTCTGACATTCTAACAGCTCAATTAGAGCATTTTAGTAATGAACAGTGTTCTTTGTCAAAACTGACATTCTCATCATCCACTGATGAACTATGTCACAAAATGCAGTTCTCAGCTCAGAAAGCTTGTTTCTGACATTCTAACAGCTCAATTGGAGCATTTTAGTGATGATCAGTGTTCTTTGTCAAAACTGACATTCTCATCATCCACTGATTCATTTTGTCACAAAATGCAGTTTTCAGCTCAGAAAGCTTGTTTCTGACATTCTAACAGCTCAATTAGAGCATTTTAGTAATGAACAGTGTTCTTTGTCAAAACTGACATTCTCATCATCCACTGATGAACTATGTCACAAAATGCAGTTCTCAGCTCAGAAAGCTTGTTTCTGACATTCTAACAGCTCAATTGGAGCATTTTAGTGATGATAAGTGTTCTTTGTCAAAACTGACATTCGCATCATCCACTGATTCATTTTGTCACAAAATGCAGTTTTCAGCTCAGAAAGCTTGTTTCTGACATTCTAACAGCTCAATTAGAGCATTTTAGTAATGAACAGTGTTCTTTGTCAAAACTGACATTCTCATCATCCACGGATGCCTTTTGTCACAAAATGCAGTTTTCAGCTCAGAAAGCTTGTTTCTGACATTCTAACAGCTCAATTGGAGCATTTCAGTAATGAACAGTGTTCTTTGTCAGAAACTGACATTCTCATCATCCACTGATGAACTATGTCACAAAATGCAGTTCTCAGCTCAGAAAGCTTGTTTCTGACATTCTAACAACTCAATTGGAGCATTTTAGTAATGATCAGTGTTCTTTGTCAAAACTGACATTCTCATCATCCACTGATGCTTTTTGTCACAAAATGCAGTTTTCAGCTCAGAAAGCTTGTTTCTGACATTCTAACAGCTCAATTAGAGCATTTTAGTAATGAACAGTGTTCTTTGTCAAAACTGACATTCTCATCATCCACTGATGCTTTTTGTCACAAAATGCAGTTCTCAGATCAGAAAGCTTGTTTCTGACATTCTAACAACTCAATTAGAGCATTTTAGTAATGAACAGTGTTCTTTGTCAAAACTGACATTCTCATCATCCACTGATTCACTTTGTCACAAAATGCAGTTTTCAGCTCAGAAAGCTTGTTTCTGACATTCTAACAGCTCAATTAGAGCATTTTAGTAATGAACAGTGTTCTTTGTCAAAACTGACATTCTCATCATCCACTGATGAACTATGTCACAAAATGCAGTTCTCAGCTCAGAAAGCTTGTTTCTGACATTCTAACAGCTCAATTAGAGCATTTTAGTAATGAACAGTGTTCTTTGTCAAAACTGACATTCTCATCATCCACTGATGAACTATGTCACAAAATGCAGTTCTCAGCTCAGAAAGCTTGTTTCTGACATTCTAACAACTCAATTAGAGCATTTTAGTAATGATCAGTGTTCTTTGTCAAAACTGACATTCTCATCATCCACTGATGAACTATGTCACAAAATGCAGTTCTCAGCTCAGAAAGCTTGTTTCTGACATTCTAACAGCTCAATTAGAGCATTTTAGTAATGAACAGTGTTCTTTGTCAAAACTGACATTCTCATCATCCACTGATTCACTTTGTCACAAAATGCAGTTTTCAGCTCAGAAAGCTTGTTTCTGACATTCTAACAGCTCAATTAGAGCATTTTAGTAATGAACAGTGTTCTTTGTCAAAACTGACATTCTCATCATCCACTGATGAACTATGTCACAAAATGCAGTTCTCAGCTCAGAATGCTTGTTTCTGACATTCTAACAGCTCAATTGGAGCATTTTAGTAATGATCAGTGTTCTTTGTCAAAACTGACATTCTCATCATCCACTGATGCTTTTTGTCACAAAATGCAGTTTTCAGCTCAGAAAGCTTGTTTCTGATATTTTAACAGCTCAATTAGAGCATTTTAGTAATGAACAGTGTTCTTTGTCAAAACTGACATTCTCATCATCCACTGATGCACTTTGTCACAAAATGCAGTTTTATGCTCAGAAAGCTTGTTTCTGACATTCTAACAGCTCAATTAGAGCATTTTAGTAATGATCAGTGTTCTTTGTCAAAAGTGACATTCTCATCATCCACTGATTCACTTTGTCACAAAATGCAGTTCTCAGCTCAGAAAGCTTGTTTCTGACATTCTAACAGCTCAATTAGAGCATTTTAGTAATGAACAGTGTTCTTTGTCAAAACTGACATTCTCATCATCCACTGATGAACTATGTCACAAAATGCAGTTCTCAGCTCAGAAAGCTTGTTTCTGACATTCTAACAGCTCAATTAGAGCATTTTAGTAATGAACAGTGTTCTTTGTCAAAACTGACATTCTCATCATCCACTGATGAACTATGTCACAAAATGCAGTTCTCAGCTCAGAAAGCTTGTTTCTGACATTCTAACAGCTCAATTGGAGCATTTTAGTGATGATCAGTGTTCTTTGTCAAAACTGACATTCTCATCATCCACTGATTCATTTTGTCACAAAATGCAGTTTTCAGCTCAGAAAGCTTGTTTCTGACATTCTAACAGCTCAATTAGAGCATTTTAGTAATGAACAGTGTTCTTTGTCAAAACTGACATTCTCATCATCCACGGATGCCTTTTGTCACAAAATGCAGTTTTCAGCTCAGAAAGCTTGTTTCTGACATTCTAACAGCTCAATTGGAGCATTTCAGTAATGAACAGTGTTCTTTGTCAAAACTGACATTCTCATCATCCACTGATGAACTATGTCACAAAATGCAGTTCTCAGCTCAGAAAGCTTGTTTCTGACATTCTAACAACTCAATTGGAGCATTTTAGTAATGATCAGTGTTCTTTGTCAAAACTGACATTCTCATCATCCACTGATGCTTTTTGTCACAAAATGCAGTTTTCAGCTCAGAAAGCTTGTTTCTGACATTCTAACAGCTCAATTAGAGCATTTTAGTAATGAACAGTGTTCTTTGTCAAAACTGACATTCTCATCATCCACTGATGCTTTTTGTCACAAAATGCAGTTCTCAGCTCAGAAAGCTTGTTTCTGACATTCTAACAGCTCAATTAGAGCATTTTAGTAATGAACAGTGTTCTTTGTCAAAACTGACATTCTCATCATCCACTGATGCACTATGTCACAAAATGCAGTTCTCAGCTCAGAAAGCTTGTTTCTGACATTCTAACAGCTCAATTAGAGCATTTTAGCAATGATCAGTGTTCTTTCTCAAAAGTGACATTCTCATCATCCACTGATTCACTTTGTCACAAAATGCAGTTCTCAGCTCAGAAAGCTTGTTTCTGACATTCTAACAGCTCAATTAGAGCATTTTAGTAATGATCAGTGTTCTTTGTCAAAAGTGACATTCTCATCATCCACTGATGAACTATGTCACAAAATGCAGTTCTCAGCTCAGAAAGCTTGTTTCTGACATTCTAACGGCTCAATTAGAGCATTTTAGTAATGAACAGTGTTCTTTGTCAAAACTGACATTCTCATCATCCACTGATGAACTATGTCACAAAATGCAGTTCTCAGCTCAGAAAGCTTGTTTCTGACATTCTAACAGCTCAATTGGAGCATTTTAGTGATGATAAGTGTTCTTTGTCAAAACTGACATTCTCATCATCCACTGATTCATTTTGTCACAAAATGCAGTTTTCAGCTCAGAAAGCTTGTTTCTGACATTCTAACAACTTCTTTGTCAAAACTGACATTCTCATCATCCACTGATGAACTATGTCACAAAATGCAGTTCTCAGCTCAGAAAGCTTGTTTCTGACATTCTAACAACTCAATTGGAGCATTTTAGTAATGATCAGTGTTCTTTGTCAAAACTGACATTCTCATCATCCACTGATGCTTTTTGTCACAAAATGCAGTTTTCAGCTCAGAAAGCTTGTTTCTGACATTCTAACAGCTCAATTAGAGCATTTTAGTAATGAACAGTGTTCTTTGTCAAAACTGACATTCTCATCATCCACTGATGCTTTTTGTCACAAAATGCAGTTCTCAGCTCAGAAAGCTTGTTTCTGACATTCTAACAGCTCAATTGGAGCATTTCAGTAATGATCAGTGTTCTTTGTCAAAAGTGACATTCTCATCATCCACTGATTCACTTTGTCACAAAATGCCATTCTCAGCTCAGAAAGCTTGTTTCTGACATTCTAACAGCTCAATTGGAGCATTTTAGTAATGAACAGTGTTCTTTGTCAAAACTGACATTCTCATCATCCACTGATGCACTATGTCACAAAATGCAGTTTTCAGCTCAGAAAGCTTGTTTCTGACATTCTAACAGCTCAATTAGAGCATTTTAGTAATGAACAGTGTTCTTTGTCAAAACTGACATTCTCATCATCCACTGATGAACTATGTCACAAAATGCATTTCTCAGCTCAGAAAGCTTGTTTCTGACATTCTAACAGCTCAATTGGAGCATTTCAGTAATGATCAGTGTTCTTTGTCAAAACTGACATTCTCATCATCCACTGATTCATTTTGTCACAAAATGCAGTTTTCAGCTCAGAAAGCTTGTTTCTGACATTCTAACAGCTCAATTAGAGCATTTTAGTAATGAACAGTGTTCTTTGTCAAAACTGACATTCTCATCATCCACTGATGAACTATGTCACAAAATGCATTTCTCAGCTCAGAAAGCTTGTTTCTGACATTCTAACAGCTCAATTGGAGCATTTCAGTAATGATCAGTGTTCTTTGTCAAAAGAGACATTCTCATCATCCACTGATTCACTTTGTCACAAAATGCCATTCTCAGCTCAGAAAGCTTGTTTCTGACATTCTAACAGCTCAATTGGAGCATTTTAGTAATGAACAGTGTTCTTTGTCAAAACTGACATTCTCATCATCCACTGATGCACTATGTCACAAAATGCAGTTTTCAGCTCAGAAAGCTTGTTTCTGACATTCTAACAGCTCAATTAGAGCATTTTAGTAATGAACAGTGTTCTTTGTCAAAACTGACATTCTCATCATCCACTGATGAACTATGTCACAAAATGCATTTCTCAGCTCAGAAAGCTTGTTTCTGACATTCTAACAGCTCAATTGGAGCATTTCAGTAATGATCAGTGTTCTTTGTCAAAACTGACATTCTCATCATCCACTGATGCTTTTTGTCACAAAATGCAGTTTTCAGCTCAGAAAGCTTGTTTCTGACATTCTAACAGCTCAATTAGAGCATTTTAGTAATGAACAGTGTTCTTTGTCAAAACTGGCATTCTCATCATCCATTGATGCTTTTTGTCACAAAATGCAGTTCTCAGCTCAGAAAGCTTGTTTCTGACATTCTAACAGCTCAATTAGAGCATTTTAGTAATGAACAGTGTTCTTTGTCAAAACTGACATTCTCATCATCCACTGATGCACTATGTCACAAAATGCAGTTCTCAGCTCAGAAAGCTTGTTTCTGACATTCTAACAGCTCAATTAGAGCATTTTAGCAATGATCAGTGTTCTTTGTCAAAAGTGACATTCTCATCATCCACTGATTCACTTTGTCACAAAATGCAGTTCTCAGCTCAGAAAGCTTGTTTCTGACATTCTAACAGCTCAATTAGAGCATTTTAGTAATGATCAGTGTTCTTTGTCAAAAGTGACATTCTCATCATCCACTGATGAACTATGTCACAAAATGCAGTTCTCAGCTCAGAAAGCTTGTTTCTGACATTCTAACGGCTCAATTAGAGCATTTTAGTAATGAACAGTGTTCTTTGTCAAAACTGACATTCTCATCATCCACTGATGAACTATGTCACAAAATGCAGTTCTCAGCTCAGAAAGCTTGTTTCTGACATTCTAACAGCTCAATTGGAGCATTTTAGTGATGATAAGTGTTCTTTGTCAAAACTGACATTCTCATCATCCACTGATTCATTTTGTCACAAAATGCAGTTTTCAGCTCAGAAAGCTTGTTTCTGACATTCTAACAACTTCTTTGTCAAAACTGACATTCTCATCATCCACTGATTCATTTTGTCACAAAATGCAGTTCTCAGCTCAGAAAGCTTGTTTCTGACATTCTAACAACTCAATTGGAGCATTTTAGTAATGATCAGTGTTCTTTGTCAAAACTGACATTCTCATCATCCACTGATGCTTTTTGTCACAAAATGCAGTTTTCAGCTCAGAAAGCTTGTTTCTGACATTCTAACAGCTCAATTAGAGCATTTTAGTAATGAACAGTGTTCTTTGTCAAAACTGACATTCTCATCATCCACTGATGCTTTTTGTCACAAAATGCAGTTCTCAGCTCAGAAAGCTTGTTTCTGACATTCTAACAGCTCAATTAGAGCAATTTAGTAATGAACAGTGTTCTTTGTCAAAACTGACATTCTCATCATCCACTGATGCACTATGTCACAAAATGCAGTTCTCAGCTCAGAAAGCTTGTTTCTGACATTCTAACAGCTCAATTAGAGCATTTTAGTAATGAACAGTGTTCTTTGTCAAAACTGACATTCTCATCATCCACTGATGAACTATGTCACAAAATGCAGTTCTCAGCTCAGAAAGCTTGTTTCTGACATTCTAACAGCTCAATTAGAGCATTTTAGTAATGAACAGTGTTCTTTGTCAAAACTGACATTCTCATCATCCACTGATGAACTATGTCACAAAATGCAGTTCTCAGCTCAGAAAGCTTGTTTCTGACATTCTAACAGCTCAATTAGAGCATTTTAGTAATGAACAGTGTTCTTTGTCAAAACTGACATTCTCATCATCCACTGATGAACTATGTCACAAAATGCAGTTCTCAGCTCAGAAAGCTTGTTTCTGACATTCTAACAGCTCAATTGGAGCATTTTAGTGATGATCAGTGTTCTTTGTCAAAACTGACATTCTCATCATCCACTGATTCATTTTGTCACAAAATGCAGTTTTCAGCTCAGAAAGCTTGTTTCTGACATTCTAACAGCTCAATTAGAGCATTTTAGTAATGAACAGTGTTCTTTGTCAAAACTGACATTCTCATCATCCACTGATGAACTATGTCACAAAATGCAGTTCTCAGCTCAGAAAGCTTGTTTCTGACATTCTAACAGCTCAATTGGAGCATTTTAGTGATGATAAGTGTTCTTTGTCAAAACTGACATTCTCATCATCCACTGATTCATTTTGTCACAAAATGCAGTTTTCAGCTCAGAAAGCTTGTTTCTGACATTCTAACAACTTCTTTGTCAAAACTGACATTCTCATCATCCACTGATTCATTTTGTCACAAAATGCAGTTCTCAGCTCAGAAAGCTTGTTTCTGACATTCTAACAACTCAATTGGAGCATTTTAGTAATGATCAGTGTTCTTTGTCAAAACTGACATTCTCATCATCCACTGATGCTTTTTGTCACAAAATGCAGTTTTCAGCTCAGAAAGCTTGTTTCTGACATTCTAACAGCTCAATTAGAGCATTTTAGTAATGAACAGTGTTCTTTGTCAAAACTGACATTCTCATCATCCACTGATGCTTTTTGTCACAAAATGCAGTTCTCAGCTCAGAAAGCTTGTTTCTGACATTCTAACAGCTCAATTAGAGCAATTTAGTAATGAACAGTGTTCTTTGTCAAAACTGACATTCTCATCATCCACTGATGCACTATGTCACAAAATGCAGTTCTCAGCTCAGAAAGCTTGTTTCTGACATTCTAACAGCTCAATTAGAGCATTTTAGCAATGATCAGTGTTCTTTGTCAAAAGTGACATTCTCATCATCCACTGATTCACTTTGTCACAAAATGCCATTCTCAGCTCAGAAAGCTTGTTTCTGACATTCTAACAGCTCAATTAGAGCATTTTAGTAATGAACAGTGTTCTTTGTCAAAACTGACATTCTCATCATCCACTGATGAACTATGTCACAAAATGCAGTTCTCAGCTCAGAAAGCTTGTTTCTGACATTCTAACAGCTCAATTAGAGCATTTTAGTAATGAACAGTGTTCTTTGTCAAAACTGACATTCTCATCATCCACTGATGAACTATGTCACAAAATGCAGTTCTCAGCTCAGAAAGCTTGTTTCTGACATTCTAACAGCTCAATTAGAGCATTTTAGTAATGAACAGTGTTCTTTGTCAAAACTGACATTCTCATCATCCACTGATGAACTATGTCACAAAATGCAGTTCTCAGCTCAGAAAGCTTGTTTCTGACATTCTAACAGCTCAATTGGAGCATTTTAGTGATGATCAGTGTTCTTTGTCAAAACTGACATTCTCATCATCCACTGATTCATTTTGTCACAAAATGCAGTTTTCAGCTCAGAAAGCTTGTTTCTGACATTCTAACAGCTCAATTAGAGCATTTTAGTAATGAACAGTGTTCTTTGTCAAAACTGACATTCTCATCATCCACTGATGAACTATGTCACAAAATGCAGTTCTCAGCTCAGAAAGCTTGTTTCTGACATTCTAACAGCTCAATTGGAGCATTTTAGTGATGATAAGTGTTCTTTGTCAAAACTGACATTCTCATCATCCACTGATTCATTTTGTCACAAAATGCAGTTTTCAGCTCAGAAAGCTTGTTTCTGACATTCTAACAGCTCAATTAGAGCATTTTAGTAATGAACAGTGTTCTTTGTCAAAACTGACATTCTCATCATCCACGGATGCCTTTTGTCACAAAATGCAGTTTTCAGCTCAGAAAGCTTGTTTCTGACATTCTAACAGCTCAATTGGAGCATTTCAGTAATGAACAGTGTTCTTTGTCAGAAACTGACATTCTCATCATCCACTGATGAACTATGTCACAAAATGCAGTTCTCAGCTCAGAAAGCTTGTTTCTGACATTCTAACAACTCAATTGGAGCATTTTAGTAATGATCAGTGTTCTTTGTCAAAACTGACATTCTCATCATCCACTGATGCTTTTTGTCACAAAATGCAGTTTTCAGCTCAGAAAGCTTGTTTCTGACATTCTAACAGCTCAATTAGAGCATTTTAGTAATGAACAGTGTTCTTTGTCAAAACTGACATTCTCATCATCCACTGATGCTTTTTGTCACAAAATGCAGTTCTCAGCTCAGAAAGCTTGTTTCTGACATTCTAACAACTCAATTAGAGCATTTTAGTAATGAACAGTGTTCTTTGTCAAAACTGACATTCTCATCATCCACTGATTCACTTTGTCACAAAATGCAGTTTTCAGCTCAGAAAGCTTGTTTCTGACATTCTAACAGCTCAATTAGAGCATTTTAGTAATGAACAGTGTTCTTTGTCAAAACTGACATTCTCATCATCCACTGATGAACTATGTCACAAAATGCAGTTCTCAGCTCAGAAAGCTTGTTTCTGACATTCTAACAGCTCAATTAGAGCATTTTAGTAATGAACAGTGTTCTTTGTCAAAACTGACATTCTCATCATCCACTGATGAACTATGTCACAAAATGCAGTTCTCAGCTCAGAAAGCTTGTTTCTGACATTCTAACAACTCAATTAGAGCATTTTAGTAATGATCAGTGTTCTTTGTCAAAACTGACATTCTCATCATCCACTGATGAACTATGTCACAAAATGCAGTTCTCAGCTCAGAAAGCTTGTTTCTGACATTCTAACAGCTCAATTAGAGCATTTTAGTAATGAACAGTGTTCTTTGTCAAAACTGACATTCTCATCATCCACTGATTCACTTTGTCACAAAATGCAGTTTTCAGCTCAGAAAGCTTGTTTCTGACATTCTAACAGCTCAATTAGAGCATTTTAGTAATGAACAGTGTTCTTTGTCAAAACTGACATTCTCATCATCCACTGATGAACTATGTCACAAAATGCAGTTCTCAGCTCAGAATGCTTGTTTCTGACATTCTAACAGCTCAATTGGAGCATTTTAGTAATGATCAGTGTTCTTTGTCAAAACTGACATTCTCATCATCCACTGATGCTTTTTGTCACAAAATGCAGTTTTCAGCTCAGAAAGCTTGTTTCTGATATTTTAACAGCTCAATTAGAGCATTTTAGTAATGAACAGTGTTCTTTGTCAAAACTGACATTCTCATCATCCACGGATGCCTTTTGTCACAAAATGCAGTTTTCAGCTCAGAAAGCTTGTTTCTGACATTCTAACAGCTCAATTGGAGCATTTCAGTAATGAACAGTGTTCTTTGTCAAAACTGACATTCTCATCATCCACTGATGAACTATGTCACAAAATGCAGTTCTCAGCTCAGAAAGCTTGTTTCTGACATTCTAACAACTCAATTGGAGCATTTTAGTAATGATCAGTGTTCTTTGTCAAAACTGACATTCTCATCATCCACTGATGCTTTTTGTCACAAAATGCAGTTTTCAGCTCAGAAAGCTTGTTTCTGACATTCTAACAGCTCAATTAGAGCATTTTAGTAATGAACAGTGTTCTTTGTCAAAACTGACATTCTCATCATCCACTGATGCTTTTTGTCACAAAATGCAGTTCTCAGCTCAGAAAGCTTGTTTCTGACATTCTAACAACTCAATTAGAGCATTTTAGTAATGAACAGTGTTCTTTGTCAAAACTGACATTCTCATCATCCACTGATTCACTTTGTCACAAAATGCAGTTTTCAGCTCAGAAAGCTTGTTTCTGACATTCTAACAGCTCAATTAGAGCATTTTAGTAATGAACAGTGTTCTTTGTCAAAACTGACATTCTCATCATCCACTGATGAACTATGTCACAAAATGCAGTTCTCAGCTCAGAAAGCTTGTTTCTGACATTCTAACAGCTCAATTAGAGCATTTTAGTAATGAACAGTGTTCTTTGTCAAAACTGACATTCTCATCATCCACTGATGAACTATGTCACAAAATGCAGTTCTCAGCTCAGAAAGCTTGTTTCTGACATTCTAACAACTCAATTAGAGCATTTTAGTAATGATCAGTGTTCTTTGTCAAAACTGACATTCTCATCATCCACTGATGAACTATGTCACAAAATGCAGTTCTCAGCTCAGAAAGCTTGTTTCTGACATTCTAACAGCTCAATTAGAGCATTTTAGTAATGAACAGTGTTCTTTGTCAAAACTGACATTCTCATCATCCACTGATTCACTTTGTCACAAAATGCAGTTTTCAGCTCAGAAAGCTTGTTTCTGACATTCTAACAGCTCAATTAGAGCATTTTAGTAATGAACAGTGTTCTTTGTCAAAACTGACATTCTCATCATCCACTGATGAACTATGTCACAAAATGCAGTTCTCAGCTCAGAATGCTTGTTTCTGACATTCTAACAGCTCAATTGGAGCATTTTAGTAATGATCAGTGTTCTTTGTCAAAACTGACATTCTCATCATCCACTGATGCTTTTTGTCACAAAATGCAGTTTTCAGCTCAGAAAGCTTGTTTCTGATATTTTAACAGCTCAATTAGAGCATTTTAGTAATGAACAGTGTTCTTTGTCAAAACTGACATTCTCATCATCCACTGATGCACTTTGTCACAAAATGCAGTTTTATGCTCAGAAAGCTTGTTTCTGACATTCTAACAGCTCAATTAGAGCATTTTAGTAATGATCAGTGTTCTTTGTCAAAAGTGACATTCTCATCATCCACTGATTCACTTTGTCACAAAATGCAGTTCTCAGCTCAGAAAGCTTGTTTCTGACATTCTAACAGCTCAATTAGAGCATTTTAGTAATGAACAGTGTTCTTTGTCAAAACTGACATTCTCATCATCCACTGATGAACTATGTCACAAAATGCAGTTCTCAGCTCAGAAAGCTTGTTTCTGACATTCTAACAGCTCAATTGGAGCATTTTAGTGATGATCAGTGTTCTTTGTCAAAACTGACATTCTCATCATCCACTGATTCATTTTGTCACAAAATGCAGTTTTCAGCTCAGAAAGCTTGTTTCTGACATTCTAACAGCTCAATTAGAGCATTTTAGTAATGAACAGTGTTCTTTGTCAAAACTGACATTCTCATCATCCACGGATGCCTTTTGTCACAAAATGCAGTTTTCAGCTCAGAAAGCTTGTTTCTGACATTCTAACAGCTCAATTGGAGCATTTCAGTAATGAACAGTGTTCTTTGTCAAAACTGACATTCTCATCATCCACTGATGAACTATGTCACAAAATGCAGTTCTCAGCTCAGAAAGCTTGTTTCTGACATTCTAACAACTCAATTGGAGCATTTTAGTAATGATCAGTGTTCTTTGTCAAAACTGACATTCTCATCATCCACTGATGCTTTTTGTCACAAAATGCAGTTTTCAGCTCAGAAAGCTTGTTTCTGACATTCTAACAGCTCAATTAGAGCATTTTAGTAATGAACAGTTTTCTTTGTCAAAACTGACATTCTCATCATCCACTGATGCTTTTTGTCACAAAATGCAGTTCTCAGCTCAGAAAGCTTGTTTCTGACATTCTAACAGCTCAATTAGAGCATTTTAGTAATGAACAGTGTTCTTTGTCAAAACTGACATTCTCATCATCCACTGATGCACTATGTCACAAAATGCAGTTCTCAGCTCAGAAAGCTTGTTTCTGACATTCTAACAGCTCAATTA
The DNA here is from genome assembly GCF_947034865.1 of Barbatula barbatula. Taxonomy (NCBI): domain Eukaryota; kingdom Metazoa; phylum Chordata; class Actinopteri; order Cypriniformes; family Nemacheilidae; genus Barbatula; species Barbatula barbatula. The sequence goes on along the minus strand of NC_136783.1, from coordinate 1,936,552 downwards.
GAGCATTTTAGCAATGATCAGTGTTCTTTGTCAAAAGTGACATTCTCATCATCCACTGATGAACTATGTCACAAAATGCATTTCTCAGCTCAGAAAGCTTGTTTCTGACATTCTAACAGCTCAATTGGAACATTTCAGTAATGAACAGTGTTCTTTGTCAAAACTGACATTCTCATCATCCACTGATTCACTTTGTCACAAAATGCAGTTTTCAGCTCAGAAAGCTTGTTTCTGACATTCTAACAGCTCAATTAGAGCATTTTACTAATGAACAGTGTTCTTTGTCAAAACTGACATTCTCATCATCCACTGATGCACTATGTCACAAAATGCAGTTCTCAGCTCAGAAAGCTTGTTTCTGACATTCTAACAGCTCAATTGGAGCATTTTAGTAATGATAAGTGTTCTTTGTCAAAACTGACATTCTCATCATCCACTGATTCATTTTGTCACAAAATGCAGTTTTCAGCTCAGAAAGCTTGTTTCTGACATTCTAACAGCTCAATTAGAGCATTTTAGTAATGAACAGTGTTCTTTGTCAAAACTGACATTCTCATCATCCACTGATGCTTTTTGTCACAAAATGCAGTTCTCAGCTCAGAAAGCTTGTTTCTGACATTCTAACAGCTCAATTAGAGCATTTTAGTAATGAACAGTGTTCTTTGTCAAAAGTGACATTCTCATCATCCACTGATTCACTTTGTCACAAAATGCAGTTCTCAGCTCAGAAAGCTTGTTTCTGACATTCTAACAGCTCAATTAGAGCATTTTAGCAATGATCAGTGTTCTTTGTCAAAAGTGACATTCTCATCATCCACTGATGAACTATGTCACAAAATGCAGTTCTCAGCTCAGAAAGCTTGTTTCTGACATTCTAACAGCTCAATTAGAGCATTTTAGTAATGAACAGTGTTCTTTGTCAAAACTGACATTCTCATCATCCACTGATTCACTTTGTCACAAAATGCAGTTTTCAGCTCAGAAAGCTTGTTTCTGACATTCTAACAGCTCAATTAGAGCATTTTAGTAATGAACAGTGTTCTTTGTCAAAACTGACATTCTCATCATCCACTGATGAACTATGTCACAAAATGCAGTTCTCAGCTCAGAATGCTTGTTTCTGACATTCTAACAGCTCAATTGGAGCATTTTAGTAATGAACAGTGTTCTTTGTCAAAACTGACATTCTCATCATCCACTGATGCACTTTGTCACAAAATGCAGTTTTATGCTCAGAAAGCTTGTTTCTGACATTCTAACAGCTCAATTAGAGCATTTTAGTAATGATCAGTGTTCTTTGTCAAAAGTGACATTCTCATCATCCACTGATTCACTTTGTCACAAAATGCAGTTCTCAGCTCAGAAAGCTTGTTTCTGACATTCTAACAGCTCAATTAGAGCATTTTAGTAATGAACAGTGTTCTTTGTCAAAACTGACATTCTCATCATCCACTGATGCTTTTTGTCACAAAATGCAGTTCTCAGCTCAGAAAGCTTGTTTCTGACATTCTAACAGCTCAATTAGAGCATTTTAGTAATGAACAGTGTTCTTTGTCAAAACTGACATTCTCATCATCCACTGATGCACTATGTCACAAAATGCAGTTCTCAGCTCAGAAAGCTTGTTTCTGACATTCTAACAGCTCAATTAGAGCATTTTAGCAATGATCAGTGTTCTTTGTCAAAAGTGACATTCTCATCATCCACTGATTCACTTTGTCACAAAATGCCATTCTCAGCTCAGAAAGCTTGTTTCTGACATTCTAACAGCTCAATTAAAGCATTTTAGTAATGAACAGTGTTCTTTGTCAAAACTGACATTCTCATCATCCACTGATGAACTATGTCACAAAATGCAGTTCTCAGCTCAGAAAGCTTGTTTCTGACATTCTAACAGCTCAATTAGAGCATTTTAGTAATGAACAGTGCTCTTTGTCAAAACTGACATTCTCATCATCCACTGATGAACTATGTCACAAAATGCAGTTCTCAGCTCAGAAAGCTTGTTTCTGACATTCTAACAGCTCAATTGGAGCATTTTAGTGATGATCAGTGTTCTTTGTCAAAACTGACATTCTCATCATCCACTGATTCATTTTGTCACAAAATGCAGTTTTCAGCTCAGAAAGCTTGTTTCTGACATTCTAACAGCTCAATTAGAGCATTTTAGTAATGAACAGTGTTCTTTGTCAAAACTGACATTCTCATCATCCACTGATGAACTATGTCACAAAATGCATTTCTCAGCTCAGAAAGCTTGTTTCTGACATTCTAACAGCTCAATTGGAGCATTTCAGTAATGATCAGTGTTCTTTGTCAAAAGTGACATTCTCATCATCCACTGATTCACTTTGTCACAAAATGCCATTCTCAGCTCAGAAAGCTTGTTTCTGACATTCTAACAGCTCAATTGGAGCATTTTAGTAATGAACAGTGTTCTTTGTCAAAACTGACATTCTCATCATCCACTGATGCACTATGTCACAAAATGCAGTTCTCAGCTCAGAAAGCTTGTTTCTGACATTCTAACAGCTCAATTAGAGCATTTTAGCAATGATCAGTGTTCTTTGTCAAAAGTGACATTCTCATCATCCACTGATTCACTTTGTCACAAAATGCAGTTCTCAGCTCAGAAAGCTTGTTTCTGACATTCTAACAGCTCAATTAGAGCATTTTAGTAATGATCAGTGTTCTTTGTCAAAAGTGACATTCTCATCATCCACTGATGAACTATGTCACAAAATGCAGTTCTCAGCTCAGAAAGCTTGTTTCTGACATTCTAACAGCTCAATTGGAGCATTTTAGTGATGATAAGTGTTCTTTGTCAAAACTGACATTCTCATCATCCACTGATTCATTTTGTCACAAAATGCAGTTTTCAGCTCAGAAAGCTTGTTTCTGACATTCTAACAGCTCAATTAGAGCATTTTAGTAATGAACAGTGTTCTTTGTCAAAACTGACATTCTCATCATCCACGGATGCCTTTTGTCACAAAATGCAGTTTTCAGCTCAGAAAGCTTGTTTCTGACATTCTAACAGCTCAATTGGAGCATTTCAGTAATGAACAGTGTTCTTTGTCAGAAACTGACATTCTCATCATCCACTGATGAACTATGTCACAAAATGCAGTTCTCAGCTCAGAAAGCTTGTTTCTGACATTCTAACAACTCAATTGGAGCATTTTAGTAATGATCAGTGTTCTTTGTCAAAACTGACATTCTCATCATCCACTGATGCTTTTTGTCACAAAATGCAGTTTTCAGCTCAGAAAGCTTGTTTCTGACATTCTAACAGCTCAATTAGAGCATTTTAGTAATGAACAGTGTTCTTTGTCAAAACTGACATTCTCATCATCCACTGATGAACTATGTCACAAAATGCAGTTCTCAGCTCAGAAAGCTTGTTTCTGACATTCTAACAGCTCAATTGGAGCATTTTAGTGATGATCAGTGTTCTTTGTCAAAACTGACATTCTCATCATCCACTGATTCATTTTGTCACAAAATGCAGTTTTCAGCTCAGAAAGCTTGTTTCTGACATTCTAACAGCTCAATTAGAGCATTTTAGTAATGAACAGTGTTCTTTGTCAAAACTGACATTCTCATCATCCACTGATGAACTATGTCACAAAATGCATTTCTCAGCTCAGAAAGCTTGTTTCTGACATTCTAACAGCTCAATTGGAGCATTTCAGTAATGATCAGTGTTCTTTGTCAAAAGTGACATTCTCATCATCCACTGATTCACTTTGTCACAAAATGCCATTCTCAGCTCAGAAAGCTTGTTTCTGACATTCTAACAGCTCAATTAGAGCATTTTAGTAATGAACAGTGTTCTTTGTCAAAACTGACATTCTCATCATCCACTGATGCACTATGTCACAAAATGCAGTTCTCAGCTCAGAAAGCTTGTTTCTGACATTCTAACAGCTCAATTAGAGCATTTTAGCAATGATCGGTGTTCTTTGTCAAAAGTGACATTCTCATCATCCACTGATTCACTTTGTCACAAAATGCAGTTCTCAGCTCAGAAAGCTTGTTTCTGACATTCTAACAGCTCAATTAGAGCATTTTAGTAATGATCAGTGTTCTTTGTCAAAAGTGACATTCTCATCATCCACTGATGAACTATGTCACAAAATGCAGTTCTCAGCTCAGAAAGCTTGTTTCTGACATTCTAACAGCTCAATTAGAGCATTTTAGTAATGAACAGTGTTCTTTGTCAAAACTGACATTCTCATCATCCACTGATGAACTATGTCACAAAATGCAGTTCTCAGCTCAGAAAGCTTGTTTCTGACATTCTAACAGCTCAATTAGAGCATTTTAGTAATGAACAGTGTTCTTTGTCAAAACTGACATTCTCATCATCCACTGATGAACTATGTCACAAAATGCAGTTCTCAGCTCAGAAAGCTTGTTTCTGACATTCTAACAACTCAATTAGAGCATTTTAGTAATGATCAGTGTTCTTTGTCAAAACTGACATTCTCATCATCCACTGATGAACTATGTCACAAAATGCAGTTCTCAGCTCAGAAAGCTTGTTTCTGACATTCTAACAGCTCAATTAGAGCATTTTAGTAATGAACAGTGTTCTTTGTCAAAACTGACATTCTCATCATCCACTGATTCACTTTGTCACAAAATGCAGTTTTCAGCTCAGAAAGCTTGTTTCTGACATTCTAACAGCTCAATTAGAGCATTTTAGTAATGAACAGTGTTCTTTGTCAAAACTGACATTCTCATCATCCACTGATGAACTATGTCACAAAATGCAGTTCTCAGCTCAGAATGCTTGTTTCTGACATTCTAACAGCTCAATTGGAGCATTTTAGTAATGATCAGTGTTCTTTGTCAAAACTGACATTCTCATCATCCACTGATGCTTTTTGTCACAAAATGCAGTTTTCAGCTCAGAAAGCTTGTTTCTGATATTTTAACAGCTCAATTAGAGCATTTTAGTAATGAACAGTGTTCTTTGTCAAAACTGACATTCTCATCATCCACTGATGCACTTTGTCACAAAATGCAGTTTTATGCTCAGAAAGCTTGTTTCTGACATTCTAACAGCTCAATTAGAGCATTTTAGTAATGATCAGTGTTCTTTTTCAAAAGTGACATTCTCATCATCCACAGATTCACTTTGTCACAAAATGCAGTTCTCAGCTCAGAAAGCTTGTTTCTGACATTCTAACAGCTCAATTAGAGCATTTTAGTAATGAACAGTGTTCTTTGTCAAAACTGACATTCTCATCATCCACTGATGAACTATGTCACAAAATGCAGTTCTCAGCTCAGAAAGCTTTGTTTCTGACATTCTAACAGCTCAATTAGAGCATTTTAGTAATGAACAGTGTTCTTTGTCAAAACTGACATTCTCATCATCCACTGATGAACTATGTCACAAAATGCAGTTCTCAGCTCAGAAAGCTTGTTTCTGACATTCTAACAGCTCAATTGGAACATTTCAGTAATGAACAGTGTTCTTTGTCAAAACTGACATTCTCATCATCCTTTGATTCACTTTGTCACAAAATGCAGTTTTCAGCTCAGAAAGCTTGTTTCTGACATTCTAACAGCTCAATTAGAGCATTTTAGTAATGAACAGTGTTCTTTGTCAAAACTGACATTCTCATCATCCACGGATGCCTTTTGTCACAAAATGCAGTTTTCAGCTCAGAAAGCTTGTTTCTGACATTCTAACAGCTCAATTGGAGCATTTCAGTAATGAACAGTGTTCTTTGTCAAAACTGACATTCTCATCATCCACTGATGAACTATGTCACAAAATGCAGTTCTCAGCTCAGAAAGCTTGTTTCTGACATTCTAACAACTCAATTGGAGCATTTTAGTAATGATCAGTGTTCTTTGTCAAAACTGACATTCTCATCATCCACTGATGCTTTTTGTCACAAAATGCAGTTTTCAGCTCAGAAAGCTTGTTTCTGACATTCTAACAGCTCAATTAGAGCATTTTAGTAATGAACAGTGTTCTTTGTCAAAACTGACATTCTCATCATCCACTGATGCTTTTTGTCACAAAATGCAGTTTTCAGCTCAGAAAGCTTGTTTCTGACATTCTAACAGCTCAATTAGAGCATTTTAGCAATGATCAGTGTTCTTTGTCAAAAGTGACATTCTCATCATCCACTGATTCACTTTGTCACAAAATGCAGTTCTCAGCTCAGAAAGCTTGTTTCTGACATTCTAACAGCTCAATTAGAGCATTTTAGTAATGATCAGTGTTCTTTGTCAAAAGTGACATTCTCATCATCCACTGATGAACTATGTCACAAAATGCATTTCTCAGCTCAGAAAGCTTGTTTCTGACATTCTAACAGCTCAATTGGAACATTTCAGTAATGAACAGTGTTCTTTGTCAAAACTGACATTCTCATCATCCACTGATTCACTTTGTCACAAAATGCAGTTTTCAGCTCAGAAAGCTTGTTTCTGACATTCTAACAGCTCAATTAGAGCATTTTAGTAATGATCAGTGTTCTTTGTCAAAACTGACATTCTCATCATCCACTGATGCTTTTTGTCACAAAATGCAGTTTTCAACTCAGAAAGCTTGTTTCTGACATTCTAACAGCTCAATTGGAGCATTTCAGTAATGAACAGTGTTCTTTGTCAAAACTGACATTCTCATCATCCACTGATTCACTTTGTCACAAAATGCAGTTTTCAGCTCAGAAAGCTTGTTTCTGACATTCTAACAGCTCAATTAGAGCATTTTAGTAATGATCAGTGTTCTTTGTCAAAACTGACATTCTCATCATCCACTGATGCTTTTTGTCACAAAATGCAGTTCTCAGCTCAGAAAGCTTGTTTCTGACATTCTAACAGCTCAATTAGAGCATTTTAGTAATGAACAGTGTTCTTTGTCAAAACTGACATTCTCATCATCCACTGATGAACTATGTCACAAAATGCAGTTCTCAGCTCAGAAAGCTTGTTTCTGACATTCTAACAGCTCAATTGGAGCATTTTAGTAATGATCAGTGTTCTTTGTCAAAACTGACATTCTCATCATCCACTGATGAACTTTGTCACAAAATGCAGTTCTCAGCTCAGAAAGCTTGTTTCTGACATTCTAACAGCTCAATTAGAGCATTTTAGTAATGAACAGTGTTCTTTGTCAAAACTGACATTCTCATCATCCACTGATGCACTATGTCACAAAATGCAGTTCTCAGCTCAGAAAGCTTGTTTCTGACATTCTAACAGCTCAATTAGAGCATTTTAGCAATGATCAGTGTTCTTTGTCAAAAGTGACATTCTCATCATCCACTGATTCACTTTGTCACAAAATGCCATTCTCAGCTCAGAAAGCTTGTTTCTGACATTCTAACAGCTCAATTAGAGCATTTTAGTAATGAACAGTGTTCTTTGTCAAAACTGACATTCTCATCATCCACTGATGAACTATGTCACAAAATGCAGTTCTCAGCTCAGAAAGCTTGTTTCTGACATTCTAACAGCTCAATTAGAGCATTTTAGTAATGAACAGTGTTCTTTGTCAAAACTGACATTCTCATCATCCACTGATGAACTATGTCACAAAATGCAGTTCTCAGCTCAGAAAGCTTGTTTCTGACATTCTAACAACTCAATTAGAGCATTTTAGTAATGATCAGTGTTCTTTGTCAAAACTGACATTCTCATCATCCACTGATGAACTATGTCACAAAATGCAGTTCTCAGCTCAGAAAGCTTGTTTCTGACATTCTAACAGCTCAATTAGAGCATTTTAGTAATGAACAGTGTTCTTTGTCAAAACTGACATTCTCATCATCCACTGATTCACTTTGTCACAAAATGCAGTTTTCAGCTCAGAAAGCTTGTTTCTGACATTCTAACAGCTCAATTAGAGCATTTTAGTAATGAACAGTGTTCTTTGTCAAAACTGACATTCTCATCATCCACTGATGAACTATGTCACAAAATGCAGTTCTCAGCTCAGAATGCTTGTTTCTGACATTCTAACAGCTCAATTGGAGCATTTTAGTAATGATCAGTGTTCTTTGTCAAAACTGACATTCTCATCATCCACTGATGCTTTTTGTCACAAAATGCAGTTTTCAGCTCAGAAAGCTTGTTTCTGATATTTTAACAGCTCAATTAGAGCATTTTAGTAATGAACAGTGTTCTTTGTCAAAACTGACATTCTCATCATCCACTGATGCACTTTGTCACAAAATGCAGTTTTATGCTCAGAAAGCTTGTTTCTGACATTCTAACAGCTCAATTAGAGCATTTTAGTAATGATCAGTGTTCTTTGTCAAAAGTGACATTCTCATCATCCACTGATTCACTTTGTCACAAAATGCAGTTCTCAGCTCAGAAAGCTTGTTTCTGACATTCTAACAGCTCAATTAGAGCATTTTAGTAATGAACAGTGTTCTTTGTCAAAACTGACATTCTCATCATCCACTGATGAACTATGTCACAAAATGCAGTTCTCAGCTCAGAAAGCTTGTTTCTGACATTCTAACAGCTCAATTAGAGCATTTTAGTAATGAACAGTGTTCTTTGTCAAAACTGACATTCTCATCATCCACTGATGAACTATGTCACAAAATGCAGTTCTCAGCTCAGAAAGCTTGTTTCTGACATTCTTACAGCTCAATTGGAGCATTTTAGTGATGATCAGTGTTCTTTGTCAAAACTGACATTCTCATCATCCACTGATTCATTTTGTCACAAAATGCAGTTTTCAGCTCAGAAAGCTTGTTTCTGACATTCTAACAGCTCAATTAGAGCATTTTAGTAATGAACAGTGTTCTTTGTCAAAACTGACATTCTCATCATCCACGGATGCCTTTTGTCACAAAATGCAGTTTTCAGCTCAGAAAGCTTGTTTCTGACATTCTAACAGCTCAATTGGAGCATTTCAGTAATGAACAGTGTTCTTTGTCAAAACTGACATTCTCATCATCCACTGATGAACTATGTCACAAAATGCAGTTCTCAGCTCAGAAAGCTTGTTTCTGACATTCTAACAACTCAATTGGAGCATTTTAGTAATGATCAGTGTTCTTTGTCAAAACTGACATTCTCATCATCCACTGATGCTTTTTGTCACAAAATGCAGTTTTCAGCTCAGAAAGCTTGTTTCTGACATTCTAACAGCTCAATTAGAGCATTTTAGTAATGAACAGTGTTCTTTGTCAAAACTGACATTCTCATCATCCACTGATGCTTTTTGTCACAAAATGCAGTTCTCAGCTCAGAAAGCTTGTTTCTGACATTCTAACAGCTCAATTAGAGCATTTTAGTAATGAACAGTGTTCTTTGTCAAAACTGACATTCTCATCATCCACTGATGCACTATGTCACAAAATGCAGTTCTCAGCTCAGAAAGCTTGTTTCTGACATTCTAACAGCTCAATTAGAGCATTTTAGCAATGATCAGTGTTCTTTGTCAAAAGTGACATTCTCATCATCCACTGATTCACTTTGTCACAAAATGCAGTTTTCAGCTCAGAAAGCTTGTTTCTGACATTCTAACAGCTCAATTAGAGCATTTTAGTAATGATCAGTGTTCTTTGTCAAAACTGACATTCTCATCATCCACTGATGCTTTTTGTCACAAAATGCAGTTTTCAACTCAGAAAGCTTGTTTCTGACATTCTAACAGCTCAATTTGGAGCATTTCAGTAATGAACAGTGTTCTTTGTCAAAACTGACATTCTCATCATCCACTGATTCACTTTGTCACAAAATGCAGTTTTCAGCTCAGAAAGCTTGTTTCTGACATTCTAACAGCTCAATTAGAGCATTTTAGTAATGATCAGTGTTCTTTGTCAAAACTGACATTCTCATCATCCACTGATGCTTTTTGTCACAAAATGCAGTTCTCAGCTCAGAAAGCTTGTTTCTGACATTCTAACAGCTCAATTAGAGCATTTTAGTAATGAACAGTGTTCTTTGTCAAAACTGACATTCTCATCATCCACTGATGAACTATGTCACAAAATGCAGTTCTCAGCTCAGAAAGCTTGTTTCTGACATTCTAACAGCTCAATTGGAGCATTTTAGTAATGATCAGTGTTCTTTGTCAAAACTGACATTCTCATCATCCACTGATGAACTTTGTCACAAAATGCAGTTCTCAGCTCAGAAAGCTTGTTTCTGACATTCTAACAGCTCAATTAGAGCATTTTAGTAATGAACAGTGTTCTTTGTCAAAACTGACATTCTCATCATCCACTGATGCACTATGTCACAAAATGCAGTTCTCAGCTCAGAAAGCTTGTTTCTGACATTCTAACAGCTCAATTAGAGCATTTTAGCAATGATCAGTGTTCTTTGTCAAAAGTGACATTCTCATCATCCACTGATTCACTTTGTCACAAAATGCCATTCTCAGCTCAGAAAGCTTGTTTCTGACATTCTAACAGCTCAATTAGAGCATTTTAGCAATGATCAGTGTTCTTTGTCAAAAGTGACATTCTCATCATCCACTGATGAACTATGTCACAAAATGCAGTTCTCAGCTCAGAAAGCTTGTTTCTGACATTCTAACAGCTCAATTAGAGCATTTTAGTAATGAACAGTGTTCTTTGTCAAAACTGACATTCTCATCATCCACTGATGAACTATGTCACAAAATGCAGTTCTCAGCTCAGAAAGCTTGTTTCGACATTCTAACAGCTCAATTGGAGCATTTTAGTGATGATAAGTGTTCTTTGTCAAAACTGACATTCTCATCATCCACTGATTCATTTTGTCACAAAATGCAGTTTTCAGCTCAGAAAGCTTGTTTCTGACATTCTAACAGCTCAATTAGAGCATTTTAGTAATGAACAGTGTTCTTTGTCAAAACTGACATTCTCATCATCCACTGATGAACTATGTCACAAAATGCAGTTCTCAGCTCAGAAAGCTTGTTTCTGACATTCTAACAGCTCAATTAGAGCATTTTAGTAATGAACAGTGTTCTTTGTCAAAACTGACATTCTCATCATCCACTGATGAACTATGTCACAAAATGCAGTTCTCAGCTCAGAAAGCTTGTTTCTGACATTCTAACAGCTCAATTGGAGCATTTTAGTGATGATCAGTGTTCTTTGTCAAAACTGACATTCTCATCATCCACTGATTCATTTTGTCACAAAATGCAGTTTTCAGCTCAGAAAGCTTGTTTCTGACATTCTAACAGCTCAATTAGAGCATTTTAGTAATGAACAGTGTTCTTTGTCAAAACTGACATTCTCATCATCCACTGATGAACTATGTCACAAAATGCATTTCTCAGCTCAGAAAGCTTGTTTCTGACATTCTAACAGCTCAATTGGAGCATTTCAGTAATGATCAGTGTTCTTTGTTAAAAGTGACATTCTCATCATCCACTGATTCACTTTGTCACAAAATGCCATTCTCAGCTCAGAAAGCTTGTTTCTGACATTCTAACAGCTCAATTAGAGCATTTTAGTAATGAACAGTGTTCTTTGTCAAAACTGACATTCTCATCATCCACTGATGCACTATGTCACAAAATGCAGTTCTCAGCTCAGAAAGCTTGTTTCTGACATTCTAACAGCTCAATTAGAGCATTTTAGCAATGATCAGTGTTCTTTGTCAAAAGTGACATTCTCATCATCCACTGATTCACTTTGTCACAAAATGCAGTTCTCAGCTCAGAAAGCTTGTTTCTGACATTCTAACAGCTCAATTAGAGCATTTTAGTAATGATCAGTGTTCTTTGTCAAAAGTGACATTCTCATCATCCACTGATGAACTATGTCACAAAATGCAGTTCTCAGCTCAGAAAGCTTGTTTCTGACATTCTAACAGCTCAATTAGAGCATTTTAGTAATGAACAGTGTTCTTTGTCAAAACTGACATTCTCATCATCCACTGATGAACTATGTCACAAAATGCAGTTCTCAGCTCAGAAAGCTTGTTTCTGACATTCTAACAGCTCAATTGGAGCATTTTAGTGATGATAAGTGTTCTTTGTCAAAACTGACATTCTCATCATCCACTGATTCATTTTGTCACAAAATGCAGTTTTCAGCTCAGAAAGCTTGTTTCTGACATTCTAACAGCTCAATTAGAGCATTTTAGTAATGAACAGTGTTCTTTGTCAAAACTGACATTCTCATCATCCACGGATGCCTTTTGTCACAAAATGCAGTTTTCAGCTCAGAAAGCTTGTTTCTGACATTCTAACAGCTCAATTGGAGCATTTCAGTAATGAACAGTGTTCTTTGTCAAAACTGACATTCTCATCATCCACTGATGAACTATGTCACAAAATGCAGTTCTCAGCTCAGAAAGCTTGTTTCTGACATTCTAACAACTCAATTGGAGCATTTTAGTAATGATCAGTGTTCTTTGTCAAAACTGACATTCTCATCATCCACTGATGCTTTTTGTCACAAAATGCAGTTTTCAGCTCAGAAAGCTTGTTTCTGACATTCTAGCAGCTCAATTAGAACATTTTAGTAATGAACAGTGTTCTTTGTCAAAACTGACATTCTCATCATCCACTGATGCTTTTTGTCACAAAATGCAGTTCTCAGCTCAGAAAGCTTGTTTCTGACATTCTAACAACTCAATTAGAGCATTTTAGTAATGAACAGTGTTCTTTGTCAAAACTGACATTCTCATCATCCACTGATTCACTTTGTCACAAAATGCAGTTTTCAGCTCAGAAAGCTTGTTTCTGACATTCTAACAGCTCAATTAGAGCATTTTAGTAATGAACAGTGTTCTTTGTCAAAACTGACATTCTCATCATCCACTGATGAACTATGTCACAAAATGCAGTTCTCAGCTCAGAAAGCTTGTTTCTGACATTCTAACAGCTCAATTAGAGCATTTTAGTAATGAACAGTGTTCTTTGTCAAAACTGACATTCTCATCATCCACTGATGAACTATGTCACAAAATGCAGTTCTCAGCTCAGAAAGCTTGTTTCTGACATTCTAACAGCTCAATTAGAGCATTTTAGTAATGAACAGTGTTCTTTGTCAAAACTGACATTCTCATCATCCACTGATTCACTTTGTCACAAAATGCAGTTTTCAGCTCAGAAAGCTTGTTTCTGACATTCTAACAGCTCAATTAGAGCATTTTAGTAATGAACAGTGTTCTTTGTCAAAACTGACATTCTCATCATCCACTGATGCTTTTTGTCACAAAATGCAGTTTTCAGCTCAGAAAGCTTGTTTCTGATATTTTAACAGCTCAATTAGAGCATTTTAGTAATGAACAGTGTTCTTTGTCAAAACTGACATTCTCATCATCCACTGATGCACTTTGTCACAAAATGCAGTTTTATGCTCAGAAAGCTTGTTTCTGACATTCTAACAGCTCAATTAGAGCATTTTAGTAATGAACAGTGTTCTTTGTCAAAACTGACATTCTCATCATCCACTGATGAACTATGTCACAAAATGCAGTTCTCAGCTCAGAAAGCTTGTTTCTGACATTCTAACAACTCAATTAGAGCATTTTAGTAATGAACAGTGTTCTTTGTCAAAACTGACATTCTCATCATCCACTGATGAACTATGTCACAAAATGCAGTTCTCAGCTCAGAAAGCTTGTTTCTGACATTCTAACAACTCAATTAGAGCATTTTAGTAATGAACAGTGTTCTTTGTCAAAACTGACATTCTCATCATCCACTGATGAACTATGTCACAAAATGCAGTTCTCAGCTCAGAAAGCTTGTTTCTGACATTCTAACAGCTCAATTAGAGCATTTTAGTAATGAACAGTGTTCTTTGTCAAAACTAACATTCTCATCATCCACTGATGCTTTTTGTCACAAAATGCAGTTTTCAGCTCAGAAAGCTTGTTTCTGATATTTTAACAGCTCAATTAGAGCATTTTAGTAATGAACAGTGTTCTTTGTCAAAACTGACATTCTCATCATCCACTGATGCTTTTTGTCACAAAATGCAGTTTTCAGCTCAGAAAGCTTGTTTCTGACATTCTAACAGCTCAATTAGAGCATTTTAGTAATGAACAGTGTTCTTTGTCAAAACTGACATTCTCATCATCCACTGATGCTTTTTGTCACAAAATGCAGTTCTCAGCTCAGAAAGCTTGTTTCTGACATTCTAACAGCTCAATTAGAGCATTTTAGTAATGAACAGTGTTCTTTGTCAAAACTGACATTCTCATCATCCACTGATTCACTTTGTCACAAAATGCAGTTTTCAGCTCAGAAAGCTTGTTTCTGACATTCTAACAGCTCAATTAGAGCATTTTAGTAATGAACAGTGTTCTTTGTCAAAACTGACATTCTCATCATCCACTGATGAACTATGTCACAAAATGCAGTTCTCAGCTCAGAATGCTTGTTTCTGACATTCTAACAGCTCAATTGGAGCATTTTAGTAATGATCAGTGTTCTTTGTCAAAACTGACATTCTCATCATCCACTGATGCTTTTTGTCACAAAATGCAGTTTTCAGCTCAGAAAGCTTGTTTCTGACATTCTAACAGCTCAATTAGAGCATTTTAGTAATGATCAGTGTTCTTTGTCAAAAGTGACATTCTCATCATCCACTGATTCACTTTGTCACAAAATGCAGTTCTCAGCTCAGAAAGCTTGTTTCTGACATTCTAACAGCTCAATTAGAGCATTTTAGTAATGAACAGTGTTCTTTGTCAAAACTGACATTCTCATCATCCACTGATGAACTATGTCACAAAATGCAGTTCTCAGCTCAGAAAGCTTGTTTCTGACATTCTAACAGCTCAATTGGAGCATTTTAGTGATGATCAGTGTTCTTTGTCAAAACTGACATTCTCATCATCCACTGATTCATTTTGTCACAAAATGCAGTTTTCAGCTCAGAAAGCTTGTTTCTGACATTCTAACAGCTCAATTAGAGCATTTTAGTAATGAACAGTGTTCTTTGTCAAAACTGACATTCTCATCATCCACGGATGCCTTTTGTCACAAAATGCAGTTTTCAGCTCAGAAAGCTTGTTTCTGACATTCTAACAGCTCAATTGGAGCATTTCAGTAATGAACAGTGTTCTTTGTCAAAACTGACATTCTCATCATCCACTGATGAACTATGTCACAAAATGCAGTTCTCAGCTCAGAAAGCTTGTTTCTGACATTCTAACAACTCAATTGGAGCATTTTAGTAATGATCAGTGTTCTTTGTCAAAACTGACATTCTCATCATCCACTGATGCTTTTTGTCACAAAATGCAGTTTTCAGCTCAGAAAGCTTGTTTCTGACATTCTAACAGCTCAATTAGAGCATTTTAGTAATGAACAGTGTTCTTTGTCAAAACTGACATTCTCATCATCCACTGATGCTTTTTGTCACAAAATGCAGTTCTCAGCTCAGAAAGCTTGTTTCTGACATTCTAACAGCTCAATTAGAGCTTTAGTAATGAACAGTGTTCTTTGTCAAAACTGACATTCTCATCATCCACTGATGCACTATGTCACAAAATGCAGTTCTCAGCTCAGAAAGCTTGTTTCTGACATTCTAACAGCTCAATTAGAGCATTTTAGCAATGATCAGTGTTCTTTGTCAAAAGTGACATTCTCATCATCCACTGATTCACTTTGTCACAAAATGCAGTTCTCAGCTCAGAAAGCTTGTTTCTGACATTCTAACAGCTCAATTAGAGCATTTTAGTAATGATCAGTGTTCTTTGTCAAAAGTGACATTCTCATCATCCACTGATGAACTATGTCACAAAATACATTTCTCAGCTCAGAAAGCTTGTTTCTGACATTCTAACAGCTCAATTGGAACATTTCAGTAATGAACAGTGTTCTTTGTCAAAACTGACATTCTCATCATCCACTGATTCACTTTGTCACAAAATGCAGTTTTCAGCTCAGAAAGCTTGTTTCTGACATTCTAACAGCTCAATTAGAGCATTTTAGTAATGATCAGTGTTCTTTGTCAAAACTGACATTCTCATCATCCACTGATGCTTTTTGTCACAAAATGCAGTTCTCAGCTCAGAAAGCTTGTTTCTGACATTCTAACAGCTCAATTAGAGCATTTTAGTAATGAACAGTGTTCTTTGTCAAAACTGACATTCTCATAATCCACTGATGAACTATGTCACAAAATGCAGTTCTCAGCTCAGAAAGCTTGTTTCTGACATTCTAACAGCTCAATTGGAGCATTTTAGTAATGATCAGTGTTCTTTGTCAAAACTGACATTCTCATCATCCACTGATGAACTTTGTCACAAAATGCAGTTCTCAGCTCAGAAAGCTTGTTTCTGACATTCTAACAGCTCAATTAGAGCATTTTAGTAATGAACAGTGTTCTTTGTCAAAACTGACATTCTCATCATCCACTGATGCACTATGTCACAAAATGCAGTTCTCAGCTCAGAAAGCTTGTTTCTGACATTCTAACAGCTCAATTAGAGCATTTTAGCAATGATCAGTGTTCTTTGTCAAAAGTGACATTCTCATCATCCACTGATTCACTTTGTCACAAAATGCCATTCTCAGCTCAGAAAGCTTGTTTCTGACATTCTAACAGCTCAATTAGAGCATTTTAGCAATGATCAGTGTTCTTTGTCAAAAGTGACATTCTCATCATCCACTGATGAACTATGTCACAAAATGCAGTTCTCAGCTCAGAAAGCTTGTTTCTGACATTCTAACAGCTCAATTAGAGCATTTTAGTAATGAACAGTGTTCTTTGTCAAAACTGACATTCTCATCATCCACTGATGAACTATGTCACAAAATGCAGTTCTCAGCTCAGAAAGCTTGTTTCTGACATTCTAACAGCTCAATTGGAGCATTTTAGTGATGATAAGTGTTCTTTGTCAAAACTGACATTCTCATCATCCACTGATTCATTTTGTCACAAAATGCAGTTTTCAGCTCAGGAAGCTTGTTTCTGACATTCTAACAGCTCAATTAGAGCATTTTAGTAATGAACAGTGTTCTTTGTCAAAACTGACATTCTCATCATCCACTGATGAACTATGTCACAAAATGCAGTTCTCAGCTCAGAAAGCTTGTTTCTGACATTCTAACAGCTCAATTAGAGCATTTTAGTAATGAACAGTGTTCTTTGTCAAAACTGACATTCTCATCATCCACTGATGAACTATGTCACAAAATGCAGTTCTCAGCTCAGAAAGCTTGTTTCTGACATTCTAACAGCTCAATTGGAGCATTTTAGTGATGATCAGTGTTCTTTGTCAAAAATGACATTCTCATCATCCACTGATTCATTTTGTCACAAAATGCAGTTTTCAGCTCAGAAAGCTTGTTTCTGACATTCTAACAGCTCAATTAGAGCATTTTAGTAATGAACAGTGTTCTTTGTCAAAACTGACATTCTCATCATCCACTGATGAACTATGTCACAAAATGCATTTCTCAGCTCAGAAAGCTTGTTTCTGACATTCTAACAGCTCAATTGGAGCATTTCAGTAATGATCAGTGTTCTTTGTCAAAAGTGACATTCTCATCATCCACTGATTCACTTTGTCACAAAATGCCATTCTCAGCTCAGAAAGCTTGTTTCTGACATTCTAACAGCTCAATTAGAGCATTTTAGTAATGAACAGTGTTCTTTGTCAAAACTGACATTCTCATCATCCACTGATGCACTATGTCACAAAATGCAGTTCTCAGCTCAGAAAGCTTGTTTCTGACATTCTAACAGCTCAATTAGAGCATTTTAGCAATGATCAGTGTTCTTTGTCAAAAGTGACATTCTCATCATCCACTGATTCACTTTGTCACAAAATGCAGTTCTCAGCTCAGAAAGCTTGTTTCTGACATTCTAACAGCTCAATTAGAGCATTTTAGTAATGATCAGTGTTCTTTGTCAAAAGTGACATTCTCATCATCCACTGATGAACTATGTCACAAAATGCAGTTCTCAGCTCAGAAAGCTTGTTTCTGACATTCTAACAGCTCAATTAGAGCATTTTAGTAATGAACAGTGTTCTTTGTCAAAACTGACATTCTCATCATCCACTGATGCTTTTTGTCACAAAATGCAGTTCTCAGCTCAGAAAGCTTGTTTCTGACATTCTAACAGCTCAATTAGAGCATTTTAGTAATGAACAGTGTTCTTTGTCAAAACTGACATTCTCATCATCCACTGATTCACTTTGTCACAAAATGCAGTTCTCAGCTCAGAAAGCTTGTTTCTGACATTCTAACAGCTCAATTAGAGCATTTTAGTAATGAACAGTGTTCTTTGTCAAAACTGACATTCTCATCATCCACGGATGCCTTTTGTCACAAAATGCAGTTTTCAGCTCAGAAAGCTTGTTTCTGACATTCTAACAGCTCAATTAGAGCATTTTAGTAATGAACAGTGTTCTTTGTCAAAACTGACATTCTCATCATCCACGGATGCTTTTTGTCACAAAATGCAGTTTTCAACTCAGAAAGCTTGTTTCTGACATTCTAACAGCTCAATTGGAGCATTTCAGTAATGAACAGTGTTCTTTGTCAAAACTGACATTCTCATCATCCACTGATTCACTTTGTCACAAAATGCAGTTTTCAGCTCAGAAAGCTTGTTTCTGACATTCTAACAGCTCAATTAGAGCATTTTAGTAATGATCAGTGTTCTTTGTCAAAACTGACATTCTCATCATCCACTGATGCTTTTTGTCACAAAATGCAGTTCTCAGCTCAGAAAGCTTGTTTCTGACATTCTAACAGCTCAATTAGAGCATTTTAGTAATGAACAGTGTTCTTTGTCAAAACTGACATTCTCATAATCCACTGATGAACTATGTCACAAAATGCAGTTCTCAGCTCAGAAAGCTTGTTTCTGACATTCTAACAGCTCAATTGGAGCATTTTAGTAATGATCAGTGTTCTTTGTCAAAACTGACATTCTCATCATCCACTGATGAACTTTGTCACAAAATGCAGTTCTCAGCTCAGAAAGCTTGTTTCTGACATTCTAACAGCTCAATTAGAGCATTTTAGTAATGAACAGTGTTCTTTGTCAAAACTGACATTCTCATCATCCACTGATGCACTATGTCTCAAAATGCAGTTCTCAGCTCAGAAAGCTTGTTTCTGACATTCTAACAGCTCAATTAGAGCATTTTAGCAATGATCAGTGTTCTTTGTCAAAAGTGACATTCTCATCATCCACTGATTCACTTTGTCACAAAATGCCATTCTCAGCTCAGAAAGCTTGTTTCTGACATTCTAACAGCTCAATTAGAGCATTTTAGCAATGATCAGTGTTCTTTGTCAAAAGTGACATTCTCATCATCCACTGATGAACTATGTCACAAAATGCAGTTCTCAGCTCAGAAAGCTTGTTTCTGACATTCTAACAGCTCAATTAGAGCATTTTAGTAATGAACAGTGTTCTTTGTCAAAACTGACATTCTCATCATCCACTGATGAACTATGTCACAAAATGCAGTTCTCAGCTCAGAAAGCTTGTTTCTGACATTCTAACAGCTCAATTGGAGCATTTTAGTGATGATAAGTGTTCTTTGTCAAAACTGACATTCTCATCATCCACTGATTCATTTTGTCACAAAATGCAGTTTTCAGCTCAGAAAGCTTGTTTCTGACATTCTAACAGCTCAATTAGAGCATTTTAGTAATGAACAGTGTTCTTTGTCAAAACTGACATTCTCATCATCCACTGATGAACTATGTCACAAAATGCAGTTCTCAGCTCAGAAAGCTTGTTTCTGACATTCTAACAGCTCAATTAGAGCATTTTAGTAATGAACAGTGTTCTTTGTCAAAACTGACATTCTCATCATCCACTGATGAACTATGTCACAAAATGCAGTTCTCAGCTCAGAAAGCTTGTTTCTGACATTCTAACAGCTCAATTGGAGCATTTTAGTGATGATCAGTGTTCTTTGTCAAAACTGACATTCTCATCATCCACTGATTCATTTTGTCACAAAATGCAGTTTTCAGCTCAGAAAGCTTGTTTCTGACATTCTAACAGCTCAATTAGAGCATTTTAGTAATGAACAGTGTTCTTTGTCAAAACTGACATTCTCATCATCCACTGATGAACTATGTCACAAAATGCATTTCTCAGCTCAGAAAGCTTGTTTCTGACATTCTAACAGCTCAATTGGAGCATTTCAGTAATGATCAGTGTTCTTTGTCAAAAGTGACATTCTCATCATCCACTGATTCACTTTGTCACAAAATGCCATTCTCAGCTCAGAAAGCTTGTTTCTGACATTCTAACAGCTCAATTAGAGCATTTTAGTAATGAACAGTGTTCTTTGTCAAAACTGACATTCTCATCATCCACTGATGCACTATGTCACAAAATGCAGTTCTCAGCTCAGAAAGCTTGTTTCTGACATTCTAACAGCTCAATTAGAGCATTTTAGCAATGATCAGTGTTCTTTGTCAAAAGTGACATTCTCATCATCCACTGATTCACTTTGTCACAAAATGCAGTTCTCAGCTCAGAAAGCTTGTTTCTGACATTCTA
This sequence comes from Barbatula barbatula, assembly GCF_947034865.1. Lineage (NCBI taxonomy): Eukaryota > Metazoa > Chordata > Actinopteri > Cypriniformes > Nemacheilidae > Barbatula > Barbatula barbatula. Next base: position 1,916,117 of record NC_136783.1, on the reverse strand, counting down.
ACAGCTCAATTAGAGCATTTTAGTAATGATCAGTGTTCTTTGTCAAAAGTGACATTCTCATCATCCACTGATGAACTATGTCACAAAATGCAGTTCTCAGCTCAGAAAGCTTGTTTCTGACATTCTAACAGCTCAATTAGAGCATTTTAGTAATGAACAGTGTTCTTTGTCAAAACTGACATTCTCATCATCCACTGATGCTTTTTGTCACAAAATGCAGTTCTCAGCTCAGAAAGCTTGTTTCTGACATTCTAACAACTCAATTAGAGCATTTTAGTAATGAACAGTGTTCTTTGTCAAAACTGACATTCTCATCATCCACTGATTCACTTTGTCACAAAATGCAGTTCTCAGCTCAGAAAGCTTGTTTCTGACATTCTAACAGCTCAATTAGAGCATTTTAGTAATGAACAGTGTTCTTTGTCAAAACTGACATTCTCATCATCCACGGATGCCTTTTGTCACAAAATGCAGTTTTCAGCTCAGAAAGCTTGTTTCTGACATTCTAACAGCTCAATTTGAGCATTTTAGTAATGAACAGTGTTCTTTGTCAAAACTGACATTCTCATCATCCACGGATGCCTTTTGTCACAAAATGCAGTTTTCAGCTCAGAAAGCTTGTTTCTGACATTCTAACAGCTCAATTAGAGCATTTTAGTAATGAACAGTGTTCTTTGTCAAAACTGACATTCTCATCATCCACTGATGAACTATGTCACAAAATGCAGTTCTCAGCTCAGAAAGCTTGTTTCTGACATTCTAACAACTCAATTGGAGCATTTTAGTAATGATCAGTGTTCTTTGTCAAAACTGACATTCTCATCATCCACTGATGCTTTTTGTCACAAAATGCAGTTCTCAGCTCAGAAAGCTTGTTTCTGACATTCTAACAACTCAATTGGAGCATTTTAGTAATGATCAGTGTTCTTTGTCAAAACTGACATTCTCATCATCCACTGATGAACTATGTCACAAAATGCAGTTCTCAGCTCAGAAAGCTTGTTTCTGACATTCTAACAGCTCAATTAGAGCATTTTAGTAATGAACAGTGTTCTTTGTCAAAACTGACATTCTCATCATCCACTGATGAACTATGTCACAAAATGCAGTTCTCAGCTCAGAAAGCTTGTTTCTGACATTCTAACAACTCAATTAGAGCATTTTAGTAATGATCAGTGTTCTTTGTCAAAACTGACATTCTCATCATCCACTGATGAACTATGTCACAAAATGCAGTTGTCAGCTCAGAAAGCTTGTTTCTGACATTCTAACAGCTCAATTAGAGCATTTTAGTAATGAACAGTGTTCTTTGTCAAAACTGACATTCTCATCATCCACTGATTCACTTTGTCACAAAATGCAGTTCTCAGCTCAGAATGCTTGTTTCTGACATTCTAACAGCTCAATTGGAGCATTTTAGTAATGATCAGTGTTCTTTGTCAAAACTGACATTCTCATCATCCACTGATGCTTTTTGTCTCAAAATGCAGTTTTCAGCTCAGAAAGCTTGTTTCTGATATTTTAACAGCTCAATTAGAGCATTTTAGTAATGAACAGTGTTCTTTGTCAAAACTGACATTCTCATCATCCACTGATGCACTTTGTCACAAAATGCAGTTTTATGCTCAGAAAGCTTGTTTCTGACATTCTAACAGCTCAATTAGAGCATTTTAGTAATGAACAGTGTTCTTTGTCAAAACTGACATTCTCATCATCCACTGATGCTTTTTGTCACAAAATGCAGTTCTCAGCTCAGAAAGCTTGTTTCTGACATTCTAACAACTCAATTAGAGCATTTTAGTAATGAACAGTGTTCTTTGTCAAAACTGACATTCTCATCATCCACTGATTCACTTTGTCACAAAATGCAGTTCTCAGCTCAGAAAGCTTGTTTCTGACATTCTAACAGCTCAATTAGAGCATTTTAGTAATGAACAGTGTTCTTTGTCAAAACTGACATTCTCATCATCCACTGATGAACTATGTCACAAAATGCAGTTCTCAGCTCAGAAAGCTTGTTTCTGACATTCTAACAGCTCAATTAGAGCATTTTAGTAATGAACAGTGTTCTTTGTCAAAACTGACATTCTCATCATCCACTGATTCACTTTGTCACAAAATGCAGTTTTCAGCTCAGAAAGCTTGTTTCTGACATTCTAACAGCTCAATTAGAGCATTTTAGTAATGAACAGTGTTCTTTGTCAAAACTGACATTCTCATCATCCACTGATGAACTATGTCACAAAATGCAGTTCTCAGCTCAGAATGCTTGTTTCTGACATTCTAACAGCTCAATTGGAGCATTTTAGTAATGATCAGTGTTCTTTGTCAAAACTGACATTCTCATCATCCACTGATGCTTTTTGTCACAAAATGCAGTTTTCAGCTCAGAAAGCTTGTTTCTGATATTTTAACAGCTCAATTAGAGCATTTTAGTAATGAACAGTGTTCTTTGTCAAAACTGACATTCTCATCATCCACTGATGCACTTTGTCACAAAATGCAGTTTTATGCTCAGAAAGCTTGTTTCTGACATTCTAACAGCTCATTTAGAGCATTTTAGTAATGATCAGTGTTCTTTGTCAAAAGTGACATTCTCATCATCCACTGATTCACTTTGTCACAAAATGCAGTTCTCAGCTCAGAAAGCTTGTTTCTGACATTCTAACAGCTCAATTAGAGCATTTTAGTAATGAACAGTGTTCTTTGTCAAAACTGACATTCTCATCATCCACTGATGAACTATGTCACAAAATGCAGTTCTCAGCTCAGAAAGCTTGTTTCTGACATTCTAACAGCTCAATTAGAGCATTTTAGTAATGAACAGTGTTCTTTGTCAAAACTGACATTCTCATCATCCACTGATGAACTATGTCACAAAATGCAGTTCTCAGCTCAGAAAGCTTGTTTCTGACATTCTAACAGCTCAATTGGAGCATTTTAGTGATGATCAGTGTTCTTTGTCAAAACTGACATTCTCATCATCCACTGATTCATTTTGTCACAAAATGCAGTTTTCAGCTCAGAAAGCTTGTTTCTGACATTCTAACAGCTCAATTAGAGCATTTTAGTAATGAACAGTGTTCTTTGTCAAAACTGACATTCTCATCATCCACTGATGAACTATGTCACAAAATGCATTTCTCAGCTCAGAAAGCTTGTTTCTGACATTCTAACAGCTCAATTGGAGCATTTCAGTAATGATCAGTGTTCTTTGTCAAAAGTGACATTCTCATCATCCACTGATTCACTTTGTCACAAAATGCCATTCTCAGCTCAGAAAGCTTGTTTCTGATATTCTAACAGCTCAATTAGAGCATTTTAGTAATGAACAGTGTTCTTTGTCAAAACTGACATTCTCATCATCCACTGATGAACTATGTCACAAAATGCAGTTCTCAGCTCAGAAAGCTTGTTTCTGACATTCTAACAGCTCAATTAGAGCATTTTAGTAATGAACAGTGTTCTTTGTCAAAACTGACATTCTCATCATCCACTGATGCACTATGTCACAAAATGCAGTTCTCAGCTCAGAAAGCTTGTTTCTGACATTCTAACAGCTCAATTAGAGCATTTTAGCAATGATCAGTGTTCTTTGTCAAAAGTGACATTCTCATCATCCACTGATTCACTTTGTCACAAAATGCAGTTCTCAGCTCAGAAAGCTTGTTTCTGACATTCTAACAGCTCAATTAGAGCATTTTAGTAATGATCAGTGTTCTTTGTCAAAAGTGACATTCTCATCATCCACTGATGAACTATGTCACAAAATGCAGTTCTCAGCTCAGAAAGCTTGTTTCTGACATTCTAACAGCTCAATTAGAGCATTTTAGTAACGAACAGTGTTCTTTGTCAAAACTGACATTCTCATCATCCACTGATGCTTTTTGTCACAAAATGCAGTTCTCAGCTCAGAAAGCTTGTTTCTGACATTCTAACAACTCAATTAGAGCATTTTAGTAATGAACAGTGTTCTTTGAGAAAACTGACATTCTCATCATCCACTGATTCACTTTGTCACAAAATGCAGTTCTCAGCTCAGAAAGCTTGTTTCTGACATTCTAACAGCTCAATTAGAGCATTTTAGTAATGAACAGTGTTCTTTGTCAAAACTGACATTCTCATCATCCACGGATGCCTTTTGTCACAAAATGCAGTTTTCAGCTCAGAAAGCTTGTTTCTGACATTCTAACAGCTCAATTGGAGCATTTCAGTAATGAACAGTGTTCTTTGTCAAAACTGACATTCTCATCATCCACTGATGAACTATGTCACAAAATGCAGTTCTCAGCTCAGAAAGCTTGTTTCTGACATTCTAACAACTCAATTGGAGCATTTTAGTAATGATCAGTGTTCTTTGTCAAAACTGACATTCTCATCCTCCACTGATGCTTTTTGTCACAAAATGCAGTTCTCAGCTCAGAAAGCTTGTTTCTGACATTCTAACAACTCAATTGGAGCATTTTAGTAATGATCAGTGTTCTTTGTCAAAACTGACATTCTCATCATCCACTGATGAACTATGTCACAAAATGCAGTTCTCAGCTCAGAAAGCTTGTTTCTGACATTCTAACAGCTCAATTAGAGCATTTTAGTAATGAACAGTGTTCTTTGTCAAAACTGACATTCTCATCATCCACTGATGAACTATGTCACAAAATGCAGTTCTCAGCTCAGAAAGCTTGTTTCTGACATTCTAACAACTCAATTAGAGCATTTTAGTAATGATCAGTGTTCTTTGTCAAAACTGACATTCTCATCATCCACTGATGAACTATGTCACAAAATGCAGTTGTCAGCTCAGAAAGCTTGTTTCTGACATTCTAACAGCTCAATTAGAGCATTTTAGTAATGAACAGTGTTCTTTGTCAAAACTGACATTCTCATCATCCACTGATTCACTTTGTCACAAAATGCAGTTCTCAGCTCAGAATGCTTGTTTCTGACATTCTAACAGCTCAATTGGAGCATTTTAGTAATGATCAGTGTTCTTTGTCAAAACTGACATTCTCATCATCCACTGATGCTTTTTGTCACAAAATGCAGTTCTCAGCTCAGAAAGCTTGTTTCTGACATTCTAACAGCTCAATTAGAGCATTTTAGTAATGAACAGTGTTCTTTGTCAAAACTGACATTCTCATCATCCACTGATGAACTATGTCACAAAATGCAGTTCTCAGCTCAGAAAGCTTGTTTCTGACATTCTAACAGCTCAATTGGAGCATTTTAGTAATGATCAGTGTTCTTTGTCAAAACTGACATTCTCATCATCCACTGATGAACTTTGTCACAAAATGCAGTTCTCAGCTCAGAAAGCTTGTTTCTGACATTCTAACAGCTCAATTAGAGCATTTTAGTAATGAACAGTGTTCTTTGTCAAAACTGACATTCTCATCATCCACTGATGCACTATGTCACAAAATGCAGTTCTCAGCTCAGAAAGCTTGTTTCTGACATTCTAACAGCTCAATTAGAGCATTTTAGCAATGATCAGTGTTCTTTGTCAAAAGTGACATTCTCATCATCCACTGATTCACTTTGTCACAAAATGCCATTCTCAGCTCAGAAAGCTTGTTTCTGACATTCTAACAGCTCATTTAGAGCATTTTAGTAATGAACAGTGTTCTTTGTCAAAACTGACATTCTCATCATCCACTGATGAACTATGTCACAAAATGCAGTTCTCAGCTCAGAAAGCTTGTTTCTGACATTCTAACAGCTCAATTAGAGCATTTTAGTAATGAACAGTGTTCTTTGTCAAAACTGACATTCTCATCATCCACTGATGAACTATGTCACAAAATGCAGTTCTCAGCTCAGAAAGCTTGTTTCTGACATTCTAACAGCTCAATTAGAGCATTTTAGTAATGATCAGTGTTCTTTGTCAAAAGTGACATTCTCATCATCCACTGATGAACTATGTCACAAAATGCAGTTCTCAGCTCAGAAAGCTTGTTTCTGACATTCTAACAGCTCAATTAGAGCATTTTAGTAACGAACAGTGTTCTTTGTCAAAACTGACATTCTCATCATCCACTGATGCTTTTTGTCACAAAATGCAGTTCTCAGCTCAGAAAGCTTGTTTCTGACATTCTAACAACTCAATTAGAGCATTTTAGTAATGAACAGTGTTCTTTGAGAAAACTGACATTCTCATCATCCACTGATTCACTTTGTCACAAAATGCAGTTCTCAGCTCAGAAAGCTTGTTTCTGACATTCTAACAGCTCAATTAGAGCATTTTAGTAATGAACAGTGTTCTTTGTCAAAACTGACATTCTCATCATCCACGGATGCCTTTTGTCACAAAATGCAGTTTTCAGCTCAGAAAGCTTGTTTCTGACATTCTAACAGCTCAATTGGAGCATTTCAGTAATGAACAGTGTTCTTTGTCAAAACTGACATTCTCATCATCCACTGATGAACTATGTCACAAAATGCAGTTCTCAGCTCAGAAAGCTTGTTTCTGACATTCTAACAACTCAATTGGAGCATTTTAGTAATGATCAGTGTTCTTTGTCAAAACTGACATTCTCATCCTCCACTGATGCTTTTTGTCACAAAATGCAGTTCTCAGCTCAGAAAGCTTGTTTCTGACATTCTAACAACTCAATTGGAGCATTTTAGTAATGATCAGTGTTCTTTGTCAAAACTGACATTCTCATCATCCACTGATGAACTATGTCACAAAATGCAGTTCTCAGCTCAGAAAGCTTGTTTCTGACATTCTAACAGCTCAATTAGAGCATTTTAGTAATGAACAGTGTTCTTTGTCAAAACTGACATTCTCATCATCCACTGATGAACTATGTCACAAAATGCAGTTCTCAGCTCAGAAAGCTTGTTTCTGACATTCTAACAACTCAATTAGAGCATTTTAGTAATGATCAGTGTTCTTTGTCAAAACTGACATTCTCATCATCCACTGATGAACTATGTCACAAAATGCAGTTGTCAGCTCAGAAAGCTTGTTTCTGACATTCTAACAGCTCAATTAGAGCATTTTAGTAATGAACAGTGTTCTTTGTCAAAACTGACATTCTCATCATCCACTGATTCACTTTGTCACAAAATGCAGTTCTCAGCTCAGAATGCTTGTTTCTGACATTCTAACAGCTCAATTGGAGCATTTTAGTAATGATCAGTGTTCTTTGTCAAAACTGACATTCTCATCATCCACTGATGCTTTTTGTCACAAAATGCAGTTCTCAGCTCAGAAAGCTTGTTTCTGACATTCTAACAGCTCAATTAGAGCATTTTAGTAATGAACAGTGTTCTTTGTCAAAACTGACATTCTCATCATCCACTGATGAACTATGTCACAAAATGCAGTTCTCAGCTCAGAAAGCTTGTTTCTGACATTCTAACAGCTCAATTGGAGCATTTTAGTAATGATCAGTGTTCTTTGTCAAAACTGACATTCTCATCATCCACTGATGAACTTTGTCACAAAATGCAGTTCTCAGCTCAGAAAGCTTGTTTCTGACATTCTAACAGCTCAATTAGAGCATTTTAGTAATGAACAGTGTTCTTTGTCAAAACTGACATTCTCATCATCCACTGATGCACTATGTCACAAAATGCAGTTCTCAGCTCAGAAAGCTTGTTTCTGACATTCTAACAGCTCAATTAGAGCATTTTAGCAATGATCAGTGTTCTTTGTCAAAAGTGACATTCTCATCATCCACTGATTCACTTTGTCACAAAATGCCATTCTCAGCTCAGAAAGCTTGTTTCTGACATTCTAACAGCTCATTTAGAGCATTTTAGTAATGAACAGTGTTCTTTGTCAAAACTGACATTCTCATCATCCACTGATGAACTATGTCACAAAATGCAGTTCTCAGCTCAGAAAGCTTGTTTCTGACATTCTAACAGCTCAATTAGAGCATTTTAGTAATGAACAGTGTTCTTTGTCAAAACTGACATTCTCATCATCCACTGATGAACTATGTCACAAAATGCAGTTCTCAGCTCAGAAAGCTTGTTTCTGACATTCTAACAGCTCAATTAGAGCATTTTAGTAATGATCAGTGTTCTTTGTCAAAACTGACATTCTCATCATCCACTGATGAACTATGTCACAAAATGCAGTTCTCAGCTCAGAAAGCTTGTTTCTGACATTCTAACAGCTCAATTAGAGCATTTTAGTAATGAACAGTGTTCTTTGTCAAAACTGACATTCTCATCATCCACTGATTCACTTTGTCACAAAATGCAGTTTTCAGCTCAGAAAGCTTGTTTCTGACATTCTAACAGCTCAATTAGAGCATTTTAGTAATGAACAGTGTTCTTTGTCAAAACTGACATTCTCATCATCCACTGATGAACTATGTCACAAAATGCAGTTCTCAGCTCAGAATGCTTGTTTCTGACATTCTAACAGCTCAATTGGAGCATTTTAGTAATGATCAGTGTTCTTTGTCAAAACTGACATTCTCATCATCCACTGATGCTTTTTGTCACAAAATGCAGTTTTCAGCTCAGAAAGCTTGTTTCTGATATTTTAACAGCTCAATTAGAGCATTTTAGTAATGAACAGTGTTCTTTGTCAAAACTGACATTCTCATCATCCACTGATGCACTTTGTCACAAAATGCAGTTTTATGCTCAGAAAGCTTGTTTCTGACATTCTAACAGCTCAATTAGAGCATTTTAGTAATGATCAGTGTTCTTTGTCAAAAGTGACATTCTCATCATCCACTGATTCACTTTGTCACAAAATGCAGTTCTCAGCTCAGAAAGCTTGTTTCTGACATTCTAACAGCTCAATTAGAGCATTTTAGTAATGAACAGTGTTCTTTGTCAAAACTGACATTCTCATCATCCACTGATGAACTATGTCACAAAATGCAGTTCTCAGCTCAGAAAGCTTGTTTCTGACATTCTAACAGCTCAATTAGAGCATTTTAGTAATGAACAGTGTTCTTTGTCAAAACTGACATTCTCATCATCCACTGATGAACTATGTCACAAAATGCAGTTCTCAGCTCAGAAAGCTTGTTTCTGACATTCTAACAGCTCAATTGGAGCATTTTAGTGATGATCAGTGTTCTTTGTCAAAACTGACATTCTCATCATCCACTGATTCATTTTGTCACAAAATGCAGTTTTCAGCTCAGAAAGCTTGTTTCTGACATTCTAACAGCTCAATTAGAGCATTTTAGTAATGAACAGTGTTCTTTGTCAAAACTGACATTCTCATCATCCACGGATGCCTTTTGTCACAAAATGCAGTTTTCAGCTCAGAAAGCTTGTTTCTGACATTCTAACAGCTCAATTGGAGCATTTCAGTAATGAACAGTGTTCTTTGTCAAAACTGACATTCTCATCATCCACTGATGAACTATGTCACAAAATGCAGTTCTCAGCTCAGAAAGCTTGTTTCTGACATTCTAACAACTCAATTGGAGCATTTTAGTAATGATCAGTGTTCTTTGTCAAAACTGACATTCTCATCATCCACTGATGCTTTTTGTCACAAAATGCAGTTTTCAGCTCAGAAAGCTTGTTTCTGACATTCTAACAGCTCAATTAGAGCATTTTAGTAATGAACAGTGTTCTTTGTCAAAACTGACATTCTCATCATCCACTGATGCTTTTTGTCACAAAATGCAGTTCTCAGCTCAGAAAGCTTGTTTCTGACATTCTAACAGCTCAATTAGAGCATTTTAGTAATGAACAGTGTTCTTTGTCAAAACTGACATTCTCATCATCCACTGATGCACTATGTCACAAAATGCAGTTCTCAGCTCAGAAAGCTTGTTTCTGACATTCTAACAGCTCAATTAGAGCATTTTAGCAATGATCAGTGTTCTTTGTCAAAAGTGACATTCTCATCATCCACTGATTCACTTTGTCACAAAATGCAGTTCTCAGCTCAGAAAGCTTGTTTCTGACATTCTAACAGCTCAATTAGAGCATTTTAGTAATGATCAGTGTTCTTTGTCAAAAGTGACATTCTCATCATCCACTGATGAACTATGTCACAAAATGCAGTTCTCAGCTCAGAAAGCTTGTTTCTGACATTCTAACGGCTCAATTAGAGCATTTTAGTAATGAACAGTGTTCTTTGTCAAAACTGACATTCTCATCATCCACTGATGAACTATGTCACAAAATGCAGTTCTCAGCTCAGAAAGCTTGTTTCTGACATTCTAACAGCTCAATTGGAGCATTTTAGTGATGATAAGTGTTCTTTGTCAAAACTGACATTCTCATCATCCACTGATTCATTTTGTCACAAAATGCAGTTTTCAGCTCAGAAAGCTTGTTTCTGACATTCTAACAACTTCTTTGTCAAAACTGACATTCTCATCATCCACTGATGAACTATGTCACAAAATGCAGTTCTCAGCTCAGAAAGCTTGTTTCTGACATTCTAACAACTCAATTGGAGCATTTTAGTAATGATCAGTGTTCTTTGTCAAAACTGACATTCTCATCATCCACTGATGCTTTTTGTCACAAAATGCAGTTTTCAGCTCAGAAAGCTTGTTTCTGACATTCTAACAGCTCAATTAGAGCATTTTAGTAATGAACAGTGTTCTTTGTCAAAACTGACATTCTCATCATCCACTGATGCTTTTTGTCACAAAATGCAGTTCTCAGCTCAGAAAGCTTGTTTCTGACATTCTAACAGCTCAATTAGAGCAATTTAGTAATGAACAGTGTTCTTTGTCAAAACTGACATTCTCATCATCCACTGATGCACTATGTCACAAAATGCAGTTCTCAGCTCAGAAAGCTTGTTTCTGACATTCTAACAGCTCAATTAGAGCATTTTAGCAATGATCAGTGTTCTTTGTCAAAAGTGACATTCTCATCATCCACTGATTCACTTTGTCACAAAATGCCATTCTCAGCTCAGAAAGCTTGTTTCTGACATTCTAACAGCTCAATTAGAGCATTTTAGTAATGAACAGTGTTCTTTGTCAAAACTGACATTCTCATCATCCACTGATGAACTATGTCACAAAATGCAGTTCTCAGCTCAGAAAGCTTGTTTCTGACATTCTAACAGCTCAATTAGAGCATTTTAGTAATGAACAGTGTTCTTTGTCAAAACTGACATTCTCATCATCCACTGATGAACTATGTCACAAAATGCAGTTCTCAGCTCAGAAAGCTTGTTTCTGACATTCTAACAGCTCAATTGGAGCATTTTAGTGATGATCAGTGTTCTTTGTCAAAACTGACATTCTCATCATCCACTGATTCATTTTGTCACAAAATGCAGTTTTCAGCTCAGAAAGCTTGTTTCTGACATTCTAACAGCTCAATTAGAGCATTTTAGTAATGAACAGTGTTCTTTGTCAAAACTGACATTCTCATCATCCACTGATGAACTATGTCACAAAATGCATTTCTCAGCTCAGAAAGCTTGTTTCTGACATTCTAACAGCTCAATTGGAGCATTTCAGTAATGATCAGTGTTCTTTGTCAAAAGTGACATTCTCATCATCCACTGATTCACTTTGTCACAAAATGCCATTCTCAGCTCAGAAAGCTTGTTTCTGACATTCTAACAGCTCAATTGGAGCATTTTAGTAATGAACAGTGTTCTTTGTCAAAACTGACATTCTCATCATCCACTGATGCACTATGTCACAAAATGCAGTTTTCAGCTCAGAAAGCTTGTTTCTGACATTCTAACAGCTCAATTAGAGCATTTTAGTAATGAACAGTGTTCTTTGTCAAAACTGACATTCTCATCATCCACTGATGAACTATGTCACAAAATGCATTTCTCAGCTCAGAAAGCTTGTTTCTGACATTCTAACAGCTCAATTGGAGCATTTCAGTAATGATCAGTGTTCTTTGTCAAAACTGACATTCTCATCATCCACTGATGCTTTTTGTCACAAAATGCAGTTTTCAGCTCAGAAAGCTTGTTTCTGACATTCTAACAGCTCAATTAGAGCATTTTAGTAATGAACAGTGTTCTTTGTCAAAACTGGCATTCTCATCATCCATTGATGCTTTTTGTCACAAAATGCAGTTCTCAGCTCAGAAAGCTTGTTTCTGACATTCTAACAGCTCAATTAGAGCATTTTAGTAATGAACAGTGTTCTTTGTCAAAACTGACATTCTCATCATCCACTGATGCACTATGTCACAAAATGCAGTTCTCAGCTCAGAAAGCTTGTTTCTGACATTCTAACAGCTCAATTAGAGCATTTTAGCAATGATCAGTGTTCTTTGTCAAAAGTGACATTCTCATCATCCACTGATTCACTTTGTCACAAAATGCAGTTCTCAGCTCAGAAAGCTTGTTTCTGACATTCTAACAGCTCAATTAGAGCATTTTAGTAATGATCAGTGTTCTTTGTCAAAAGTGACATTCTCATCATCCACTGATGAACTATGTCACAAAATGCAGTTCTCAGCTCAGAAAGCTTGTTTCTGACATTCTAACGGCTCAATTAGAGCATTTTAGTAATGAACAGTGTTCTTTGTCAAAACTGACATTCTCATCATCCACTGATGAACTATGTCACAAAATGCAGTTCTCAGCTCAGAAAGCTTGTTTCTGACATTCTAACAGCTCAATTGGAGCATTTTAGTGATGATAAGTGTTCTTTGTCAAAACTGACATTCTCATCATCCACTGATTCATTTTGTCAAAAAATGCAGTTTTCAGCTCAGAAAGCTTGTTTCTGACATTCTAACAACTTCTTTGTCAAAACTGACATTCTCATCATCCACTGATTCATTTTGTCACAAAATGCAGTTCTCAGCTCAGAAAGCTTGTTTCTGACATTCTAACAACTCAATTGGAGCATTTTAGTAATGATCAGTGTTCTTTGTCAAAACTGACATTCTCATCATCCACTGATGCTTTTTGTCACAAAATGCAGTTTTCAGCTCAGAAAGCTTGTTTCTGACATTCTAACAGCTCAATTAGAGCATTTTAGTAATGAACAGTGTTCTTTGTCAAAACTGACATTCTCATCATCCACTGATGCTTTTTGTCACAAAATGCAGTTCTCAGCTCAGAAAGCTTGTTTCTGACATTCTAACAGCTCAATTAGAGCAATTTAGTAATGAACAGTGTTCTTTGTCAAAACTGACATTCTCATCATCCACTGATGCACTATGTCACAAAATGCAGTTCTCAGCTCAGAAAGCTTGTTTCTGACATTCTAACAGCTCAATTAGAGCATTTTAGCAATGATCAGTGTTCTTTGTCAAAAGTGACATTCTCATCATCCACTGATTCACTTTGTCACAAAATGCCATTCTCAGCTCAGAAAGCTTGTTTCTGACATTCTAACAGCTCAATTAGAGCATTTTAGTAATGAACAGTGTTCTTTGTCAAAACTGACATTCTCATCATCCACTGATGAACTATGTCACAAAATGCAGTTCTCAGCTCAGAAAGCTTGTTTCTGATATTCTAACAGCTCAATTAGAGCATTTTAGTAATGAACAGTGTTCTTTGTCAAAACTGACATTCTCATCATCCACTGATGAACTATGTCACAAAATGCAGTTCTCAGCTCAGAAAGCTTGTTTCTGACATTCTAACAGCTCAATTAGAGCATTTTAGTAATGAACAGTGTTCTTTGTCAAAACTGACATTCTCATCATCCACTGATGAACTATGTCACAAAATGCAGTTCTCAGCTCAGAAAGCTTGTTTCTGACATTCTAACAGCTCAATTGGAGCATTTTAGTGATGATCAGTGTTCTTTGTCAAAACTGACATTCTCATCATCCACTGATTCATTTTGTCACAAAATGCAGTTTTCAGCTCAGAAAGCTTGTTTCTGACATTCTAACAGCTCAATTAGAGCATTTTAGTAATGAACAGTGTTCTTTGTCAAAACTGACATTCTCATCATCCACTGATGAACTATGTCACAAAATGCAGTTCTCAGCTCAGAAAGCTTGTTTCTGACATTCTAACAGCTCAATTGGAGCATTTTAGTGATGATAAGTGTTCTTTGTCAAAACTGACATTCTCATCATCCACTGATTCATTTTGTCACAAAATGCAGTTTTCAGCTCAGAAAGCTTGTTTCTGACATTCTAACAGCTCAATTAGAGCATTTTAGTAATGAACAGTGTTCTTTGTCAAAACTGACATTCTCATCATCCACGGATGCCTTTTGTCACAAAATGCAGTTTTCAGCTCAGAAAGCTTGTTTCTGACATTCTAACAGCTCAATTGGAGCATTTCAGTAATGAACAGTGTTCTTTGTCAGAAACTGACATTCTCATCATCCACTGATGAACTATGTCACAAAATGCAGTTCTCAGCTCAGAAAGCTTGTTTCTGACATTCTAACAACTCAATTGGAGCATTTTAGTAATGATCAGTGTTCTTTGTCAAAACTGACATTCTCATCATCCACTGATGCTTTTTGTCACAAAATGCAGTTTTCAGCTCAGAAAGCTTGTTTCTGACATTCTAACAGCTCAATTAGAGCATTTTAGTAATGAACAGTGTTCTTTGTCAAAACTGACATTCTCATCATCCACTGATGCTTTTTGTCACAAAATGCAGTTCTCAGCTCAGAAAGCTTGTTTCTGACATTCTAACAACTCAATTAGAGCATTTTAGTAATGAACAGTGTTCTTTGTCAAAACTGACATTCTCATCATCCACTGATTCACTTTGTCACAAAATGCAGTTTTCAGCTCAGAAAGCTTGTTTCTGACATTCTAACAGCTCAATTAGAGCATTTTAGTAATGAACAGTGTTCTTTGTCAAAACTGACATTCTCATCATCCACTGATGAACTATGTCACAAAATGCAGTTCTCAGCTCAGAAAGCTTGTTTCTGACATTCTAACAGCTCAATTAGAGCATTTTAGTAATGAACAGTGTTCTTTGTCAAAACTGACATTCTCATCATCCACTGATGAACTATGTCACAAAATGCAGTTCTCAGCTCAGAAAGCTTGTTTCTGACATTCTAACAACTCAATTAGAGCATTTTAGTAATGATCAGTGTTCTTTGTCAAAACTGACATTCTCATCATCCACTGATGAACTATGTCACAAAATGCATTTCTCAGCTCAGAAAGCTTGTTTCTGACATTCTAACAGCTCAATTAGAGCATTTTAGTAATGAACAGTGTTCTTTGTCAAAACTGACATTCTCATCATCCACTGATTCACTTTGTCACAAAATGCAGTTTTCAGCTCAGAAAGCTTGTTTCTGACATTCTAACAGCTCAATTAGAGCATTTTAGTAATGAACAGTGTTCTTTGTCAAAACTGACATTCTCATCATCCACTGATGAACTATGTCACAAAATGCAGTTCTCAGCTCAGAATGCTTGTTTCTGACATTCTAACAGCTCAATTGGAGCATTTTAGTAATGATCAGTGTTCTTTGTCAAAACTGACATTCTCATCATCCACTGATGCTTTTTGTCACAAAATGCAGTTTTCAGCTCAGAAAGCTTGTTTCTGATATTTTAACAGCTCAATTAGAGCATTTTAGTAATGAACAGTGTTCTTTGTCAAAACTGACATTCTCATCATCCACGGATGCCTTTTGTCACAAAATGCAGTTTTCAGCTCAGAAAGCTTGTTTCTGACATTCTAACAGCTCAATTGGAGCATTTCAGTAATGAACAGTGTTCTTTGTCAAAACTGACATTCTCATCATCCACTGATGAACTATGTCACAAAATGCAGTTCTCAGCTCAGAAAGCTTGTTTCTGACATTCTAACAACTCAATTGGAGCATTTTAGTAATGATCAGTGTTCTTTGTCAAAACTGACATTCTCATCATCCACTGATGCTTTTTGTCACAAAATGCAGTTTTCAGCTCAGAAAGCTTGTTTCTGACATTCTAACAGCTCAATTAGAGCATTTTAGTAATGAACAGTGTTCTTTGTCAAAACTGACATTCTCATCATCCACTGATGCTTTTTGTCACAAAATGCAGTTCTCAGCTCAGAAAGCTTGTTTCTGACATTCTAACAACTCAATTAGAGCATTTTAGTAATGAACAGTGTTCTTTGTCAAAACTGACATTCTCATCATCCACTGATTCACTTTGTCACAAAATGCAGTTTTCAGCTCAGAAAGCTTGTTTCTGACATTCTAACAGCTCAATTAGAGCATTTTAGTAATGAACAGTGTTCTTTGTCAAAACTGACATTCTCATCATCCACTGATGAACTATGTCACAAAATGCAGTTCTCAGCTCAGAAAGCTTGTTTCTGACATTCTAACAGCTCAATTAGAGCATTTTAGTAATGAACAGTGTTCTTTGTCAAAACTGACATTCTCATCATCCACTGATGAACTATGTCACAAAATGCAGTTCTCAGCTCAGAAAGCTTGTTTCTGACATTCTAACAACTCAATTAGAGCATTTTAGTAATGATCAGTGTTCTTTGTCAAAACTGACATTCTCATCATCCACTGATGAACTATGTCACAAAATGCAGTTCTCAGCTCAGAAAGCTTGTTTCTGACATTCTAACAGCTCAATTAGAGCATTTTAGTAATGAACAGTGTTCTTTGTCAAAACTGACATTCTCATCATCCACTGATTCACTTTGTCACAAAATGCAGTTTTCAGCTCAGAAAGCTTGTTTCTGACATTCTAACAGCTCAATTAGAGCATTTTAGTAATGAACAGTGTTCTTTGTCAAAACTGACATTCTCATCATCCACTGATGAACTATGTCACAAAATGCAGTTCTCAGCTCAGAATGCTTGTTTCTGACATTCTAACAGCTCAATTGGAGCATTTTAGTAATGATCAGTGTTCTTTGTCAAAACTGACATTCTCATCATCCACTGATGCTTTTTGTCACAAAATGCAGTTTTCAGCTCAGAAAGCTTGTTTCTGATATTTTAACAGCTCAATTAGAGCATTTTAGTAATGAACAGTGTTCTTTGTCAAAACTGACATTCTCATCATCCACTGATGCACTTTGTCACAAAATGCAGTTTTATGCTCAGAAAGCTTGTTTCTGACATTCTAACAGCTCAATTAGAGCATTTTAGTAATGATCAGTGTTCTTTGTCAAAAGTGACATTCTCATCATCCACTGATTCACTTTGTCACAAAATGCAGTTCTCAGCTCAGAAAGCTTGTTTCTGACATTCTAACAGCTCAATTAGAGCATTTTAGTAATGAACAGTGTTCTTTGTCAAAACTGACATTCTCATCATCCACTGATGAACTATGTCACAAAATGCAGTTCTCAGCTCAGAAAGCTTGTTTCTGACATTCTAACAGCTCAATTGGAGCATTTTAGTGATGATCAGTGTTCTTTGTCAAAACTGACATTCTCATCATCCACTGATTCATTTTGTCACAAAATGCAGTTTTCAGCTCAGAAAGCTTGTTTCTGACATTCTAACAGCTCAATTAGAGCATTTTAGTAATGAACAGTGTTCTTTGTCAAAACTGACATTCTCATCATCCACGGATGCCTTTTGTCACAAAATGCAGTTTTCAGCTCAGAAAGCTTGTTTCTGACATTCTAACAGCTCAATTGGAGCATTTCAGTAATGAACAGTGTTCTTTGTCAAAACTGACATTCTCATCATCCACTGATGAACTATGTCACAAAATGCAGTTCTCAGCTCAGAAAGCTTGTTTCTGACATTCTAACAACTCAATTGGAGCATTTTAGTAATGATCAGTGTTCTTTGTCAAAACTGACATTCTCATCATCCACTGATGCTTTTTGTCACAAAATGCAGTTTTCAGCTCAGAAAGCTTGTTTCTGACATTCTAACAGCTCAATTAGAGCATTTTAGTAATGAACAGTTTTCTTTGTCAAAACTGACATTCTCATCATCCACTGATGCTTTTTGTCACAAAATGCTGTTCTCAGCTCAGAAAGCTTGTTTCTGACATTCTAACAGCTCAATTAGAGCATTTTAGTAATGAACAGTGTTCTTTGTCAAAACTGACATTCTCATCATCCACTGATGCACTATGTCACAAAATGCAGTTCTCAGCTCAGAAAGCTTGTTTCTGACATTCTAACAGCTCAATTAGAGCATTTTAGCAATGATCAGTGTTCTTTGTCAAAAGTGACATTCTCATCATCCACTGATGAACTATGTCACAAAATGCATTTCTCAGCTCAGAAAGCTTGTTTCTGACATTCTAACAGCTCAATTGGAACATTTCAGTAATGAACAGTGTTCTTTGTCAAAACTGACATTCTCATCATCCACTGATTCACTTTGTCACAAAATGCAGTTTTCAGCTCAGAAAGCTTGTTTCTGACATTCTAACAGCTCAATTAGAGCATTTTAGTAATGAACAGTGTTCTTTGTCAAAACTGACATTCTCATCATCCACTGATGAACTATGTCACAAAATGCAGTTCTCAGCTCAGAAAGCTTGTTTCTGACATTCTAACAGCTCAATTAGAGCATTTTAGTAATGAACAGTGTTCTTTGTCAAAACTGACATTCTCATCATCCACTGATGAACTATGTCACAAAATGCAGTTCTCAGCTCAGAAAGCTTGTTTCTGACATTCTAACAGCTCAATTGGAGCATTTTAGTGATGATCAGTGTTCTTTGTCAAAACTGACATTCTCATCATCCACTGATTCATTTTGTCACAAAATGCAGTTTTCAGCTCAGAAAGCTTGTTTCTGACATTCTAACAGCTCAATTAGAGCATTTTAGTAATGAACAGTGTTCTTTGTCAAAACTGACATTCTCATCATCCACTGATGAACTATGTCACAAAATGCATTTCTCAGCTCAGAAAGCTTGTTTCTGACATTCTAACAGCTCAATTGGAGCATTTCAGTAATGATCAGTGTTCTTTGTCAAAAGTGACATTCTCATCATCCACTGATTCACTTTGTCACAAAATGCCATTCTCAGCTCAGAAAGCTTGTTTCTGACATTCTAACAGCTCAATTAAAGCATTTTAGTAATGAACAGTGTTCTTTGTCAAAACTGACATTCTCATCATCCACTGATGAACTATGTCACAAAATGCAGTTTTCAGCTCAGAAAGCTTGTTTCTGACATTCTAACAGCTCAATTAGAGCATTTTAGTAATGAACAGTGTTCTTTGTCAAAAGTGACATTCTCATCATCCACTGATTCACTTTGTCACAAAATGCCATTCTCAGCTCAGAAAGCTTGTTTCTGACATTCTAACAGCTCAATTAAAGCATTTTAGTAATGAACAGTGTTCTTTGTCAAAACTGACATTCTCATCATCCACTGATGAACTATGTCACAAAATGCAGTTCTCAGCTCAGAAAGCTTGTTTCTGACATTCTAACAGCTCAATTAGAGCATTTTAGTAATGAACAGTGTTCTTTGTCAAAACTGACATTCTCATCATCCACTGATGAACTATGTCACAAAATGCAGTTCTCAGCTCAGAAAGCTTGTTTCTGACATTCTAACAGCTCAATTGGAGCATTTTAGTGATGATCAGTGTTCTTTGTCAAAACTGACATTCTCATCATCCACTGATTCATTTTGTCACAAAATGCAGTTTTCAGCTCAGAAAGCTTGTTTCTGACATTCTAACAGCTCAATTAGAGCATTTTAGTAATGAACAGTGTTCTTTGTCAAAACTGACATTCTCATCATCCACTGATGAACTATGTCACAAAATGCATTTCTCAGCTCAGAAAGCTTGTTTCTGACATTCTAACAGCTCAATTGGAGCATTTCAGTAATGATCAGTGTTCTTTGTCAAAAGTGACATTCTCATCATCCACTGATTCACTTTGTCACAAAATGCCATTCTCAGCTCAGAAAGCTTGTTTCTGACATTCTAACAGCTCAATTGGAGCATTTTAGTAATGAACAGTGTTCTTTGTCAAAACTGACATTCTCATCATCCACTGATTCACTTTGTCACAAAATGCAGTTCTCAGCTCAGAAAGCTTGTTTCTGACATTCTAACAGCTCAATTAGAGCATTTTAGTAATGATCAGTGTTCTTTGTCAAAAGTGACATTCTCATCATCCACTGATGAACTATGTCACAAAATGCAGTTCTCAGCTCAGAAAGCTTGTTTCTGACATTCTAACAGCTCAATTGGAGCATTTTAGTGATGATAAGTGTTCTTTGTCAAAACTGACATTCTCATCATCCACTGATTCATTTTGTCACAAAATGCAGTTTTCAGCTCAGAAAGCTTGTTTCTGACATTCTAACAGCTCAATTAGAGCATTTTAGTAATGAACAGTGTTCTTTGTCAAAACTGACATTCTCATCATCCACGGATGCCTTTTGTCACAAAATGCAGTTTTCAGCTCAGAAAGCTTGTTTCTGACATTCTAACAGCTCAATTGGAGCATTTCAGTAATAAACAGTGTTCTTTGTCAGAAACTGACATTCTCATCATCCACTGATGAACTATGTCACAAAATGCAGTTCTCAGCTCAGAAAGCTTGTTTCTGACATTCTAACAACTCAATTGGAGCATTTTAGTAATGATCAGTGTTCTTTGTCAAAACTGACATTCTCATCATCCACTGATGCTTTTTGTCACAAAATGCAGTTTTCAGCTCAGAAAGCTTGTTTCTGACATTCTAACAGCTCAATTAGAGCATTTTAGTAATGAACAGTGTTCTTTGTCAAAACTGACATTCTCATCATCCACTGATGCTTTTTGTCACAAAATGCAGTTCTCAGCTCAGAAAGCTTGTTTCTGACATTCTAACAACTCAATTAGAGCATTTTAGTAATGAACAGTGTTCTTTGTCAAAACTGACATTCTCATCATCCACTGATTCACTTTGTCACAAAATGCAGTTTTCAGCTCAGAAAGCTTGTTTCTGACATTCTAACAGCTCAATTAGAGCATTTTAGTAATGAACAGTGTTCTTTGTCAAAACTGACATTCTCATCATCCACTGATGAACTATGTCACAAAATGCAGTTCTCAGCTCAGAAAGCTTGTTTCTGACATTCTAACAGCTCAATTAGAGCAATTTAGTAATGAACAGTGTTCTTTGTCAAAACTGACATTCTCATCATCCACTGATGAACTATGTCACAAAATGCAGTTCTCAGCTCAGAAAGCTTGTTTCTGACATTCTAACAACTGAATTAGAGCATTTTAGTAATGATCAGTGTTCTTTGTCAAAACTGACATTCTCATCATCCACTGATGAACTATGTCACAAAATGCAGTTCTCAGCTCAGAAAGCTTGTTTCTGACATTCTAACAGCTCAATTAGAGCATTTTAGTAATGAACAGTGTTCTTTGTCAAAACTGACATTCTCATCATCCACTGATTCACTTTGTCAGAAAATGCAGTTTTCAGCTCAGAAAGCTTGTTTCTGACATTCTAACAGCTCAATTAGAGCATTTTAGTAATGAACAGTGTTCTTTGTCAAAACTGACATTCTCATCATCCACTGATGAACTATGTCACAAAATGCAGTTCTCAGCTCAGAATGCTTGTTTCTGACATTCTAACAGCTCAACTGGAGCATTTTAGTAATGATCAGTGTTCTTTGTCAAAACTGACATTCTCATCATCCACTGATGCTTTTTGTCACAAAATGCAGTTTTCAGCTCAGAAAGCTTGTTTCTGATATTTTAACAGCTCAATTAGAGCATTTTAGTAATGAACAGTGTTCTTTGTCAAAACTGACATTCTCATCATCCACTGATGAACTATGTCACAAAATGCAGTTCTCAGCTCAGAATGCTTGTTTCTGACATTCTAACAGCTCAATTGGAGCATTTTAGTAATGATCAGTGTTCTTTGTCAAAACTGACATTCTCATCATCCACTGATGCTTTTTGTCACAAAATGCAGTTTTCAGCTCAGAAAGCTTGTTTCTGATATTTTAACAGCTCAATTAGAGCATTTTAGTAATGAACAGTGTTCTTTGTCAAAACTGACATTCTCATCATCCACTGATGCACTTTGTCACAAAATGCAGTTTTATGCTCAGAAAGCTTGTTTCTGACATTCTAACAGCTCAATTGGAGCATTTTAGTGATGATCAGTGTTCTTTGTCAAAACTGACATTCTCATCATCCACTGATTCATTTTGTCACAAAATGCAGTTTTCAGCTCAGAAAGCTTGTTTCTGACATTCTAACAGCTCAATTAGAGCATTTTAGTAATGAACAGTGTTCTTTGTCAAAACTGACATTCTCATCATCCACTGATGAACTATGTCACAAAATGCATTTCTCAGCTCAGAAAGCTTGTTTCTGACATTCTAACAGCTCAATTGGAGCATTTCAGTAATGATCAGTGTTCTTTGTCAAAAGTGACATTCTCATCATCCACTGATTCACTTTGTCACAAAATGCCATTCTCAGCTCAGAAAGCTTGTTTCTGACATTCTAACAGCTCAATTAGAGCATTTTAGTAATGAACAGTGTTCTTTGTCAAAACTGACATTCTCATCATCCACTGATGCACTATGTCACAAAATGCAGTTCTCAGCTCAGAAAGCTTGTTTCTGACATTCTAACAGCTCAATTAGAGCATTTTAGCAATGATCGGTGTTCTTTGTCAAAAGTGACATTCTCATCATCCACTGATTCACTTTGTCACAAAATGCAGTTCTCAGCTCAGAAAGCTTGTTTCTGACATTCTAACAGCTCAATTAGAGCATTTTAGTAATGATCAGTGTTCTTTGTCAAAAGTGACATTCTCATCATCCACTGATGAACTATGTCACAAAATGCAGTTCTCAGCTCAGAAAGCTTGTTTCTGACATTCTAACAGCTCAATTAGAGCATTTTAGTAATGAACAGTGTTCTTTGTCAAAACTGACATTCTCATCATCCACTGATGAACTATGTCACAAAATGCAGTTCTCAGCTCAGAAAGCTTGTTTCTGACATTCTAACAGCTCAATTGGAGCATTTTAGTGATGATAAGTGTTCTTTGTCAAAACTGACATTCTCATCATCCACTGATTCATTTTGTCACAAAATGCAGTTTTCAGCTCAGAAAGCTTGTTTCTGACATTCTAACAGCTCAATTAGAGCATTTTAGTAATGAACAGTGTTCTTTGTCAAAACTGACATTCTCATCATCCACTGATGCTTTTTGTCACAAAATGCAGTTCTCAGCTCAGAAAGCTTGTTTCTGACATTCTAACAGCTCAATTAGAGCATTTTAGTAATGAACAGTGTTCTTTGTCAAAAGTGACATTCTCATCATCCACTGATTCACTTTGTCACAAAATGCAGTTCTCAGCTCAGAAAGCTTGTTTCTGACATTCTAACAGCTCAATTAGAGCATTTTAGCAATGATCAGTGTTCTTTGTCAAAAGTGACATTCTCATCATCCACTGATTCACTTTGTCACAAAATGCAGTTCTCAGCTCAGAAAGCTTGTTTCTGACATTCTAACAGCTCAATTAGAGCATTTTAGCAATGATCAGTGTTCTTTGTCAAAAGTGACATTCTCATCATCCACTGATGAACTATGTCACAAAATGCATTTCTCAGCTCAGAAAGCTTGTTTCTGACATTCTAACAGCTCAATTGGAGCATTTCAGTAATGATCAGTGTTCTTTGTCAAAAGTGACATTCTCATCATCCACTGATTCACTTTGTCACAAAATGCCATTCTCAGCTCAGAAAGCTTGTTTCTGACATTCTAACAGCTCAATTAAAGCATTTTAGTAATGAACAGTGTTCTTTGTCAAAACTGACATTCTCATCATCCACTGATGAACTATGTCACAAAATGTAGTTCTCAGCTCAGAAAGCTTGTTTCTGACATTCTAACAGCTCAATTAGAGCATTTTAGTAATGAACAGTGTTCTTTGTCAAAACTGACATTCTCATCATCCACTGATGAACTATGTCACAAAATGCAGTTCTCAGCTCAGAAAGCTTGTTTCTGACATTCTAACAGCTCAATTGGAGCATTTTAGTGATGATCAGTGTTCTTTGTCAAAACTGACATTCTCATCATCCACTGATTCATTTTGTCACAAAATGCAGTTTTCAGCTCAGAAAGCTTGTTTCTGACATTCTAACAGCTCAATTAGAGCATTTTAGTAATGAACAGTGTTCTTTGTCAAAACTGACATTCTCATCATCCACTGATGAACTATGTCACAAAATGCATTTCTCAGCTCAGAAAGCTTGTTTCTGACATTCTAACAGCTCAATTGGAGCATTTCAGTAATGATCAGTGTTCTTTGTCAAAAGTGACATTCTCATCATCCACTTATTCACTTTGTCACAAAATGCCATTCTCAGCTCAGAAAGCTTGTTTCTGACATTCTAACAGCTCAATTGGAGCATTTTAGTAATGAACAGTGTTCTTTGTCAAAACTGACATTCTCATCATCCACTGATGCACTATGTCACAAAATGCAGTTCTCAGCTCAGAAAGCTTGTTTCTGACATTCTAACAGCTCAATTAGAGCATTTTAGCAATGATCAGTGTTCTTTGTCAAAAGTGACATTCTCATCATCCACTGATTCACTTTGTCACAAAATGCAGTTCTCAGCTCAGAAAGCTTGTTTCTGACATTCTAACAGCTCAATTAGAGCATTTTAGTAATGATCAGTGTTCTTTGTCAAAAGTGACATTCTCATCATCCACTGATGAACTATGTCACAAAATGCAGTTCTCAGCTCAGAAAGCTTGTTTCTGACATTCTAACAGCTCAATTGGAGCATTTTAGTGATGATAAGTGTTCTTTGTCAAAACTGACATTCTCATCATCCACTGATTCATTTTGTCACAAAATGCAGTTTTCAGCTCAGAAAGCTTGTTTCTGACATTCTAACAGCTCAATTAGAGCATTTTAGTAATGAACAGTGTTCTTTGTCAAAACTGACATTCTCATCATCCACGGATGCCTTTTGTCACAAAATGCAGTTTTCAGCTCAGAAAGCTTGTTTCTGACATTCTAACAGCTCAATTGGAGCATTTCAGTAATGAACAGTGTTCTTTGTCAGAAACTGACATTCTCATCATCCACTGATGAACTATGTCACAAAATGCAGTTCTCAGCTCAGAAAGCTTGTTTCTGACATTCTAACAACTCAATTGGAGCATTTTAGTAATGATCAGTGTTCTTTGTCAAAACTGACATTCTCATCATCCACTGATGCTTTTTGTCACAAAATGCAGTTTTCAGCTCAGAAAGCTTGTTTCTGACATTCTAACAGCTCAATTAGAGCATTTTAGTAATGAACAGTGTTCTTTGTCAAAACTGACATTCTCATCATCCACTGATGCTTTTTGTCACAAAATGCAGTTCTCAGCTCAGAAAGCTTGTTTCTGACATTCTAACAACTCAATTAGAGCATTTTAGTAATGAACAGTGTTCTTTGTCAAAACTGACATTCTCATCATCCACTGATTCACTTTGTCACAAAATGCAGTTTTCAGCTCAGAAAGCTTGTTTCTGACATTCTAACAGCTCAATTAGAGCATTTTAGTAATGAACAGTGTTCTTTGTCAAAACTGACATTCTCATCATCCACTGATGAACTATGTCACAAAATGCAGTTCTCAGCTCAGAAAGCTTGTTTCTGACATTCTAACAGCTCAATTAGAGCATTTTAGTAATGAACAGTGTTCTTTGTCAAAACTGACATTCTCATCATCCACTGATGAACTATGTCACAAAATGCAGTTCTCAGCTCAGAAAGCTTGTTTCTGACATTCTAACAACTCAATTAGAGCATTTTAGTAATGATCAGTGTTCTTTGTCAAAACTGACATTCTCATCATCCACTGATGAACTATGTCACAAAATGCAGTTCTCAGCTCAGAAAGCTTGTTTCTGACATTCTAACAGCTCAATTAGAGCATTTTAGTAATGAACAGTGTTCTTTGTCAAAACTGACATTCTCATCATCCACTGATTCACTTTGTCACAAAATGCAGTTTTCAGCTCAGAAAGCTTGTTTCTGACATTCTAACAGCTCAATTAGAGCATTTTAGTAATGAACAGTGTTCTTTGTCAAAACTGACATTCTCATCATCCACTGATGAACTATGTCACAAAATGCAGTTCTCAGCTCAGAATGCTTGTTTCTGACATTCTAACAGCTCAATTGGAGCATTTTAGTAATGATCAGTGTTCTTTGTCAAAACTGACATTCTCATCATCCACTGATGCTTTTTGTCACAAAATGCAGTTTTCAGCTCAGAAAGCTTGTTTCTGATATTTTAACAGCTCAATTAGAGCATTTTAGTAATGAACAGTGTTCTTTGTCAAAACTGACATTCTCATCATCCACTGATGCACTTTGTCACAAAATGCAGTTTTATGCTCAGAAAGCTTGTTTCTGACATTCTAACAGCTCAATTAGAGCATTTTAGTAATGATCAGTGTTCTTTGTCAAAAGTGACATTCTCATCATCCACTGATTCACTTTGTCACAAAATGCAGTTCTCAGCTCAGAAAGCTTGTTTCTGACATTCTAACAGCTCAATTAGAGCATTTTAGTAATGAACAGTGTTCTTTGTCAAAACTGACATTCTCATCATCCACTGATGAACTATGTCACAAAATGCAGTTCTCAGCTCAGAAAGCTTGTTTCTGACATTCTAACAGCTCAATTAGAGCATTTTAGTAATGAACAGTGTTCTTTGTCAAAACTGACATTCTCATCATCCACTGATGAACTATGTCACAAAATGCAGTTCTCAGCTCAGAAAGCTTGTTTCTGACATTCTAACAGCTCAATTGGAGCATTTTAGTGATGATCAGTGTTCTTTGTCAAAACTGACATTCTCATCATCCACTGATTCATTTTGTCACAAAATGCAGTTTTCAGCTCAGAAAGCTTGTTTCTGACATTCTAACAGCTCAATTAGAGCATTTTAGTAATGAACAGTGTTCTTTGTCAAAACTGACATTCTCATCATCCACTGATGAACTATGTCACAAAATGCATTTCTCAGCTCAGAAAGCTTGTTTCTGACATTCTAACAGCTCAATTGGAGCATTTCAGTTATGATCAGTGTTCTTTGTCAAAAGTGACATTCTCATCATCCACTGATTCACTTTGTCACAAAATGCCATTCTCAGCTCAGAAAGCTTGTTTCTGACATTCTAACAGCTCAATTAGAGCATTTTAGTAATGAACAGTGTTCTTTGTCAAAACTGACATTCTCATCATCCACTGATGCACTATGTCACAAAATGCAGTTCTCAGCTCAGAAAGCTTGTTTCTGACATTCTAACAGCTCAATTAGAGCATTTTAGCAATGATCGGTGTTCTTTGTCAAAAGTGACATTCTCATCATCCACTGATTCACTTTGTCACAAAATGCAGTTCTCAGCTCAGAAAGCTTGTTTCTGACATTCTAACAGCTCAATTAGAGCATTTTAGTAATGATCAGTGTTCTTTGTCAAAAGTGACATTCTCATCATCCACTGATGAACTATGTCACAAAATGCAGTTCTCAGCTCAGAAAGCTTGTTTCTGACATTCTAACAGCTCAATTAGAGCATTTTAGTAATGAACAGTGTTCTTTGTCAAAACTGACATTCTCATCATCCACTGATGAACTATGTCACAAAATGCAGTTCTCAGCTCAGAAAGCTTGTTTCTGACATTCTAACAGCTCAATTGGAGCATTTTAGTGATGATAAGTGTTCTTTGTCAAAACTGACATTCTCATCATCCACTGATTCATTTTGTCACAAAATGCAGTTTTCAGCTCAGAAAGCTTGTTTCTGACATTCTAACAGCTCAATTAGAGCATTTTAGTAATGAACAGTGTTCTTTGTCAAAACTGACATTCTCATCATCCACTGATGCTTTTTGTCACAAAATGCAGTTCTCAGCTCAGAAAGCTTGTTTCTGACATTCTAACAGCTCAATTAGAGCATTTTAGTAATGAACAGTGTTCTTTGTCAAAAGTGACATTCTCATCATCCACTGATTCACTTTGTCACAAAATGCAGTTCTCAGCTCAGAAAGCTTGTTTCTGACATTCTAACAGCTCAATTAGAGCATTTTAGCAATGATCAGTGTTCTTTGTCAAAAGTGACATTCTCATCATCCACTGATTCACTTTGTCACAAAATGCAGTTCTCAGCTCAGAAAGCTTGTTTCTGACATTCTAACAGCTCAATTAGAGCATTTTAGCAATGATCAGTGTTCTTTGTCAAAAGTGACATTCTCATCATCCACTGATGAACTATGTCACAAAATGCAGTTCTCAGCTCAGAAAGCTTGTTTCTGACATTCTAACAGCTCAATTGGAACATTTCAGTAATGAACAGTGTTCTTTGTCAAAACTGACATTCTCATCATCCACTGATTCACTTTGTCACAAAATGCAGTTTTCAGCTCAGAAAGCTTGTTTCTGACATTCTAACAGCTCAATTAGAGCATTTTAGTAATGATCAGTGTTCTTTGTCAAAACTGACATTCTCATCATCCACTGATGCTTTTTGTCACAAAATGCAGTTTTCAACTCAGAAAGCTTGTTTCTGACATTCTAACAGCTCAATTGGAGCATTTCAGTAATGAACAGTGTTCTTTGTCAAAACTGACATTCTCATCATCCACTGATTCACTTTGTCACAAAATGCAGTTTTCAGCTCAGAAAGCTTGTTTCTGACATTCTAACAGCTCAATTAGAGCATTTTAGTAATGATCAGTGTTCTTTGTCAAAACTGACATTCTCATCATCCACTGATGCTTTTTGTCACAAAATGCAGTTCTCAGCTCAGAAAGCTTGTTTCTGACATTCTAACAGCTCAATTAGAGCATTTTAGTAATGAACAGTGTTCTTTGTCAAAACTGACATTCTCATCATCCACTGATGAACTATGTCACAAAATGCAGTTCTCAGCTCAGAAAGCTTGTTTCTGACATTCTAACAGCTCAATTGGAGCATTTTAGTAATGATCAGTGTTCTTTGTCAAAACTGACATTCTCATCATCCACTGATGAACTTTGTCACAAAATGCAGTTCTCAGCTCAGAAAGCTTGTTTCTGACATTCTAACAGCTCAATTAGAGCATTTTACTAATGAACAGTGTTCTTTGTCAAAACTGACATTCTCATCATCCACTGATGCACTATGTCACAAAATGCAGTTCTCAGCTCAGAAAGCTTGTTTCTGACATTCTAACAGCTCAATTGGAGCATTTTAGTAATGATAAGTGTTCTTTGTCAAAACTGACATTCTCATCATCCACTGATTCATTTTGTCACAAAATGCAGTTTTCAGCTCAGAAAGCTTGTTTCTGACATTCTAACAGCTCAATTAGAGCATTTTAGTAATGAACAGTGTTCTTTGTCAAAACTGACATTCTCATCATCCACTGATGCTTTTTGTCACAAAATGCAGTTCTCAGCTCAGAAAGCTTGTTTCTGACATTCTAACAGCTCAATTAGAGCATTTTAGTAATGAACAGTGTTCTTTGTCAAAAGTGACATTCTCATCATCCACTGATTCACTTTGTCACAAAATGCAGTTCTCAGCTCAGAAAGCTTGTTTCTGACATTCTAACAGCTCAATTAGAGCATTTTAGCAATGATCAGTGTTCTTTGTCAAAAGTGACATTCTCATCATCCACTGATGAACTATGTCACAAAATGCAGTTCTCAGCTCAGAAAGCTTGTTTCTGACATTCTAACAGCTCAATTAGAGCATTTTAGTAATGAACAGTGTTCTTTGTCAAAACTGACATTCTCATCATCCACTGATTCACTTTGTCACAAAATGCAGTTTTCAGCTCAGAAAGCTTGTTTCTGACATTCTAACAGCTCAATTAGAGCATTTTAGTAATGAACAGTGTTCTTTGTCAAAACTGACATTCTCATCATCCACTGATGAACTATGTCACAAAATGCAGTTCTCAGCTCAGAATGCTTGTTTCTGACATTCTAACAGCTCAATTGGAGCATTTTAGTAATGAACAGTGTTCTTTGTCAAAACTGACATTCTCATCATCCACTGATGCACTTTGTCACAAAATGCAGTTTTATGCTCAGAAAGCTTGTTTCTGACATTCTAACAGCTCAATTAGAGCATTTTAGTAATGATCAGTGTTCTTTGTCAAAAGTGACATTCTCATCATCCACTGATTCACTTTGTCACAAAATGCAGTTCTCAGCTCAGAAAGCTTGTTTCTGACATTCTAACAGCTCAATTAGAGCATTTTAGTAATGAACAGTGTTCTTTGTCAAAACTGACATTCTCATCATCCACTGATGCTTTTTGTCACAAAATGCAGTTCTCAGCTCAGAAAGCTTGTTTCTGACATTCTAACAGCTCAATTAGAGCATTTTAGTAATGAACAGTGTTCTTTGTCAAAACTGACATTCTCATCATCCACTGATGCACTATGTCACAAAATGCAGTTCTCAGCTCAGAAAGCTTGTTTCTGACATTCTAACAGCTCAATTAGAGCATTTTAGCAATGATCAGTGTTCTTTGTCAAAAGTGACATTCTCATCATCCACTGATTCACTTTGTCACAAAATGCCATTCTCAGCTCAGAAAGCTTGTTTCTGACATTCTAACAGCTCAATTAAAGCATTTTAGTAATGAACAGTGTTCTTTGTCAAAACTGACATTCTCATCATCCACTGATGAACTATGTCACAAAATGCAGTTCTCAGCTCAGAAAGCTTGTTTCTGACATTCTAACAGCTCAATTAGAGCATTTTAGTAATGAACAGTGCTCTTTGTCAAAACTGACATTCTCATCATCCACTGATGAACTATGTCACAAAATGCAGTTCTCAGCTCAGAAAGCTTGTTTCTGACATTCTAACAGCTCAATTGGAGCATTTTAGTGATGATCAGTGTTCTTTGTCAAAACTGACATTCTCATCATCCACTGATTCATTTTGTCACAAAATGCAGTTTTCAGCTCAGAAAGCTTGTTTCTGACATTCTAACAGCTCAATTAGAGCATTTTAGTAATGAACAGTGTTCTTTGTCAAAACTGACATTCTCATCATCCACTGATGAACTATGTCACAAAATGCATTTCTCAGCTCAGAAAGCTTGTTTCTGACATTCTAACAGCTCAATTGGAGCATTTCAGTAATGATCAGTGTTCTTTGTCAAAAGTGACATTCTCATCATCCACTGATTCACTTTGTCACAAAATGCCATTCTCAGCTCAGAAAGCTTGTTTCTGACATTCTAACAGCTCAATTGGAGCATTTTAGTAATGAACAGTGTTCTTTGTCAAAACTGACATTCTCATCATCCACTGATGCACTATGTCACAAAATGCAGTTCTCAGCTCAGAAAGCTTGTTTCTGACATTCTAACAGCTCAATTAGAGCATTTTAGCAATGATCAGTGTTCTTTGTCAAAAGTGACATTCTCATCATCCACTGATTCACTTTGTCACAAAATGCAGTTCTCAGCTCAGAAAGCTTGTTTCTGACATTCTAACAGCTCAATTAGAGCATTTTAGTAATGATCAGTGTTCTTTGTCAAAAGTGACATTCTCATCATCCACTGATGAACTATGTCACAAAATGCAGTTCTCAGCTCAGAAAGCTTGTTTCTGACATTCTAACAGCTCAATTGGAGCATTTTAGTGATGATAAGTGTTCTTTGTCAAAACTGACATTCTCATCATCCACTGATTCATTTTGTCACAAAATGCAGTTTTCAGCTCAGAAAGCTTGTTTCTGACATTCTAACAGCTCAATTAGAGCATTTTAGTAATGAACAGTGTTCTTTGTCAAAACTGACATTCTCATCATCCACGGATGCCTTTTGTCACAAAATGCAGTTTTCAGCTCAGAAAGCTTGTTTCTGACATTCTAACAGCTCAATTGGAGCATTTCAGTAATGAACAGTGTTCTTTGTCAGAAACTGACATTCTCATCATCCACTGATGAACTATGTCACAAAATGCAGTTCTCAGCTCAGAAAGCTTGTTTCTGACATTCTAACAACTCAATTGGAGCATTTTAGTAATGATCAGTGTTCTTTGTCAAAACTGACATTCTCATCATCCACTGATGCTTTTTGTCACAAAATGCAGTTTTCAGCTCAGAAAGCTTGTTTCTGACATTCTAACAGCTCAATTGGAGCATTTTAGTAATGAACAGTGTTCTTTGTCAAAACTGACATTCTCATCATCCACTGATGCTTTTTGTCACAAAATGCAGTTCTCAGCTCAGAAAGCTTGTTTCTGACATTCTAACAACTCAATTAGAGCATTTTAGTAATGAACAGTGTTCTTTGTCAAAACTGACATTCTCATCATCCACTGATTCACTTTGTCACAAAATGCAGTTTTCAGCTCAGAAAGCTTGTTTCTGACATTCTAACAGCTCAATTAGAGCATTTTAGTAATGAACAGTGTTCTTTGTCAAAACTGACATTCTCATCATCCACTGATGAACTATGTCACAAAATGCAGTTCTCAGCTCAGAAAGCTTGTTTCTGACATTCTAACAGCTCAATTAGAGCATTTTAGTAATGAACAGTGTTCTTTGTCAAAACTGACATTCTCATCATCCACTGATGAACTATGTCACAAAATGCAGTTCTCAGCTCAGAAAGCTTGTTTCTGACATTCTAACAGCTCAATTGGAGCATTTTAGTGATGATAAGTGTTCTTTGTCAAAACTGACATTCTCATCATCCACTGATTCATTTTGTCACAAAATGCAGTTTTCAGCTCAGAAAGCTTGTTTCTGACATTCTAACAGCTCAATTAGAGCATTTTAGTAATGAACAGTGTTCTTTGTCAAAACTGACATTCTCATCATCCACTGATGCTTTTTGTCACAAAATGCAGTTCTCAGCTCAGAAAGCTTGTTTCTGACATTCTAACAGCTCAATTAGAGCATTTTAGTAATGAACAGTGTTCTTTGTCAAAACTGACATTCTCATCATCCACTGATGAACTATGTCACAAAATGCAGTTCTCAGCTCAGAAAGCTTGTTTCTGACATTCTAACAGCTCAATTGGAGCATTTTAGTGATGATCAGTGTTCTTTGTCAAAACTGACATTCTCATCATCCACTGATTCATTTTGTCACAAAATGCAGTTTTCAGCTCAGAAAGCTTGTTTCTGACATTCTAACAGCTCAATTAGAGCATTTTAGTAATGAACAGTGTTCTTTGTCAAAACTGACATTCTCATCATCCACTGATGAACTATGTCACAAAATGCATTTCTCAGCTCAGAAAGCTTGTTTCTGACATTCTAACAGCTCAATTGGAGCATTTCAGTTATGATCAGTGTTCTTTGTCAAAAGTGACATTCTCATCATCCACTGATTCACTTTGTCACAAAATGCCATTCTCAGCTCAGAAAGCTTGTTTCTGACATTCTAACAGCTCAATTAGAGCATTTTAGTAATGAACAGTGTTCTTTGTCAAAACTGACATTCTCATCATCCACTGATGCACTATGTCACAAAATGCAGTTCTCAGCTCAGAAAGCTTGTTTCTGACATTCTAACAGCTCAATTAGAGCATTTTAGCAATGATCGGTGTTCTTTGTCAAAAGTGACATTCTCATCATCCACTGATTCACTTTGTCACAAAATGCAGTTCTCAGCTCAGAAAGCTTGTTTCTGACATTCTAACAGCTCAATTAGAGCATTTTAGTAATGATCAGTGTTCTTTGTCAAAAGTGACATTCTCATCATCCACTGATGAACTATGTCACAAAATGCAGTTCTCAGCTCAGAAAGCTTGTTTCTGACATTCTAACAGCTCAATTAGAGCATTTTAGTAATGAACAGTGTTCTTTGTCAAAACTGACATTCTCATCATCCACTGATGAACTATGTCACAAAATGCAGTTCTCAGCTCAGAAAGCTTGTTTCTGACATTCTAACAGCTCAATTGGAGCATTTTAGTGATGATAAGTGTTCTTTGTCAAAACTGACATTCTCATCATCCACTGATTCATTTTGTCACAAAATGCAGTTTTCAGCTCAGAAAGCTTGTTTCTGACATTCTAACAGCTCAATTAGAGCATTTTAGTAATGAACAGTGTTCTTTGTCAAAACTGACATTCTCATCATCCACTGATGCTTTTTGTCACAAAATGCAGTTCTCAGCTCAGAAAGCTTGTTTCTGACATTCTAACAGCTCAATTAGAGCATTTTAGTAATGAACAGTGTTCTTTGTCAAAAGTGACATTCTCATCATCCACTGATTCACTTTGTCACAAAATGCAGTTCTCAGCTCAGAAAGCTTGTTTCTGACATTCTAACAGCTCAATTAGAGCATTTTAGCAATGATCAGTGTTCTTTGTCAAAAGTGACATTCTCATCATCCACTGATTCACTTTGTCACAAAATGCAGTTCTCAGCTCAGAAAGCTTGTTTCTGACATTCTAACAGCTCAATTAGAGCATTTTAGCAATGATCAGTGTTCTTTGTCAAAAGTGACATTCTCATCATCCACTGATGAACTATGTCACAAAATGCAGTTCTCAGCTCAGAAAGCTTGTTTCTGACATTCTAACAGCTCAATTGGAACATTTCAGTAATGAACAGTGTTCTTTGTCAAAACTGACATTCTCATCATCCACTGATTCACTTTGTCACAAAATGCAGTTTTCAGCTCAGAAAGCTTGTTTCTGACATTCTAACAGCTCAATTAGAGCATTTTAGTAATGATCAGTGTTCTTTGTCAAAACTGACATTCTCATCATCCACTGATGCTTTTTGTCACAAAATGCAGTTTTCAACTCAGAAAGCTTGTTTCTGACATTCTAACAGCTCAATTGGAGCATTTCAGTAATGAACAGTGTTCTTTGTCAAAACTGACATTCTCATCATCCACTGATTCACTTTGTCACAAAATGCAGTTTTCAGCTCAGAAAGCTTGTTTCTGACATTCTAACAGCTCAATTAGAGCATTTTAGTAATGATCAGTGTTCTTTGTCAAAACTGACATTCTCATCATCCACTGATGCTTTTTGTCACAAAATGCAGTTCTCAGCTCAGAAAGCTTGTTTCTGACATTCTAACAGCTCAATTAGAGCATTTTAGTAATGAACAGTGTTCTTTGTCAAAACTGACATTCTCATCATCCACTGATGAACTATGTCACAAAATGCAGTTCTCAGCTCAGAAAGCTTGTTTCTGACATTCTAACAGCTCAATTGGAGCATTTTAGTAATGATCAGTGTTCTTTGTCAAAACTGACATTCTCATCATCCACTGATGAACTTTGTCACAAAATGCAGTTCTCAGCTCAGAAAGCTTGTTTCTGACATTCTAACAGCTCAATTAGAGCATTTTACTAATGAACAGTGTTCTTTGTCAAAACTGACATTCTCATCATCCACTGATGCACTATGTCACAAAATGCAGTTCTCAGCTCAGAAAGCTTGTTTCTGACATTCTAACAGCTCAATTGGAGCATTTTAGTAATGATAAGTGTTCTTTGTCAAAACTGACATTCTCATCATCCACTGATTCATTTTGTCACAAAATGCAGTTTTCAGCTCAGAAAGCTTGTTTCTGACATTCTAACAGCTCAATTAGAGCATTTTAGTAATGAACAGTGTTCTTTGTCAAAACTGACATTCTCATCATCCACTGATGCTTTTTGTCACAAAATGCAGTTCTCAGCTCAGAAAGCTTGTTTCTGACATTCTAACAGCTCAATTAGAGCATTTTAGTAATGAACAGTGTTCTTTGTCAAAAGTGACATTCTCATCATCCACTGATTCACTTTGTCACAAAATGCAGTTCTCAGCTCAGAAAGCTTGTTTCTGACATTCTAACAGCTCAATTAGAGCATTTTAGCAATGATCAGTGTTCTTTGTCAAAAGTGACATTCTCATCATCCACTGATGAACTATGTCACAAAATGCAGTTCTCAGCTCAGAAAGCTTGTTTCTGACATTCTAACAGCTCAATTAGAGCATTTTAGTAATGAACAGTGTTCTTTGTCAAAACTGACATTCTCATCATCCACTGATTCACTTTGTCACAAAATGCAGTTTTCAGCTCAGAAAGCTTGTTTCTGACATTCTAACAGCTCAATTAGAGCATTTTAGTAATGAACAGTGTTCTTTGTCAAAACTGACATTCTCATCATCCACTGATGAACTATGTCACAAAATGCAGTTCTCAGCTCAGAATGCTTGTTTCTGACATTCTAACAGCTCAATTGGAGCATTTTAGTAATGAACAGTGTTCTTTGTCAAAACTGACATTCTCATCATCCACTGATGCACTTTGTCACAAAATGCAGTTTTATGCTCAGAAAGCTTGTTTCTGACATTCTAACAGCTCAATTAGAGCATTTTAGTAATGATCAGTGTTCTTTGTCAAAAGTGACATTCTCATCATCCACTGATTCACTTTGTCACAAAATGCAGTTCTCAGCTCAGAAAGCTTGTTTCTGACATTCTAACAGCTCAATTAGAGCATTTTAGTAATGAACAGTGTTCTTTGTCAAAACTGACATTCTCATCATCCACTGATGCTTTTTGTCACAAAATGCAGTTCTCAGCTCAGAAAGCTTGTTTCTG
This sequence comes from Barbatula barbatula, assembly GCF_947034865.1. Lineage (NCBI taxonomy): Eukaryota > Metazoa > Chordata > Actinopteri > Cypriniformes > Nemacheilidae > Barbatula > Barbatula barbatula. The sequence continues at coordinate 1,879,732 of NC_136783.1, read as the reverse complement.
ACATTCTAACAGCTCAATTAGAGCATTTTAGTAATGAACAGTGTTCTTTGTCAAAACTGACATTCTCATCATCCACTGATGCACTATGTCACAAAATGCAGTTCTCAGCTCAGAAAGCTTGTTTCTGACATTCTAACAGCTCAATTAGAGCATTTTAGCAATGATCAGTGTTCTTTGTCAAAAGTGACATTCTCATCATCCACTGATTCACTTTGTCACAAAATGCCATTCTCAGCTCAGAAAGCTTGTTTCTGACATTCTAACAGCTCAATTAAAGCATTTTAGTAATGAACAGTGTTCTTTGTCAAAACTGACATTCTCATCATCCACTGATGAACTATGTCACAAAATGCAGTTCTCAGCTCAGAAAGCTTGTTTCTGACATTCTAACAGCTCAATTAGAGCATTTTAGTAATGAACAGTGCTCTTTGTCAAAACTGACATTCTCATCATCCACTGATGAACTATGTCACAAAATGCAGTTCTCAGCTCAGAAAGCTTGTTTCTGACATTCTAACAGCTCAATTGGAGCATTTTAGTGATGATCAGTGTTCTTTGTCAAAACTGACATTCTCATCATCCACTGATTCATTTTGTCACAAAATGCAGTTTTCAGCTCAGAAAGCTTGTTTCTGACATTCTAACAGCTCAATTAGAGCATTTTAGTAATGAACAGTGTTCTTTGTCAAAACTGACATTCTCATCATCCACTGATGAACTATGTCACAAAATGCATTTCTCAGCTCAGAAAGCTTGTTTCTGACATTCTAACAGCTCAATTGGAGCATTTCAGTAATGATCAGTGTTCTTTGTCAAAAGTGACATTCTCATCATCCACTGATTCACTTTGTCACAAAATGCCATTCTCAGCTCAGAAAGCTTGTTTCTGACATTCTAACAGCTCAATTGGAGCATTTTAGTAATGAACAGTGTTCTTTGTCAAAACTGACATTCTCATCATCCACTGATGCACTATGTCACAAAATGCAGTTCTCAGCTCAGAAAGCTTGTTTCTGACATTCTAACAGCTCAATTAGAGCATTTTAGCAATGATCAGTGTTCTTTGTCAAAAGTGACATTCTCATCATCCACTGATTCACTTTGTCACAAAATGCAGTTCTCAGCTCAGAAAGCTTGTTTCTGACATTCTAACAGCTCAATTAGAGCATTTTAGTAATGATCAGTGTTCTTTGTCAAAAGTGACATTCTCATCATCCACTGATGAACTATGTCACAAAATGCAGTTCTCAGCTCAGAAAGCTTGTTTCTGACATTCTAACAGCTCAATTGGAGCATTTTAGTGATGATAAGTGTTCTTTGTCAAAACTGACATTCTCATCATCCACTGATTCATTTTGTCACAAAATGCAGTTTTCAGCTCAGAAAGCTTGTTTCTGACATTCTAACAGCTCAATTAGAGCATTTTAGTAATGAACAGTGTTCTTTGTCAAAACTGACATTCTCATCATCCACGGATGCCTTTTGTCACAAAATGCAGTTTTCAGCTCAGAAAGCTTGTTTCTGACATTCTAACAGCTCAATTGGAGCATTTCAGTAATGAACAGTGTTCTTTGTCAGAAACTGACATTCTCATCATCCACTGATGAACTATGTCACAAAATGCAGTTCTCAGCTCAGAAAGCTTGTTTCTGACATTCTAACAACTCAATTGGAGCATTTTAGTAATGATCAGTGTTCTTTGTCAAAACTGACATTCTCATCATCCACTGATGCTTTTTGTCACAAAATGCAGTTTTCAGCTCAGAAAGCTTGTTTCTGACATTCTAACAGCTCAATTGGAGCATTTTAGTAATGAACAGTGTTCTTTGTCAAAACTGACATTCTCATCATCCACTGATGCTTTTTGTCACAAAATGCAGTTCTCAGCTCAGAAAGCTTGTTTCTGACATTCTAACAACTCAATTAGAGCATTTTAGTAATGAACAGTGTTCTTTGTCAAAACTGACATTCTCATCATCCACTGATTCACTTTGTCACAAAATGCAGTTTTCAGCTCAGAAAGCTTGTTTCTGACATTCTAACAGCTCAATTAGAGCATTTTAGTAATGAACAGTGTTCTTTGTCAAAACTGACATTCTCATCATCCACTGATGAACTATGTCACAAAATGCAGTTCTCAGCTCAGAAAGCTTGTTTCTGACATTCTAACAGCTCAATTAGAGCATTTTAGTAATGAACAGTGTTCTTTGTCAAAACTGACATTCTCATCATCCACTGATGAACTATGTCACAAAATGCAGTTCTCAGCTCAGAAAGCTTGTTTCTGACATTCTAACAGCTCAATTGGAGCATTTTAGTGATGATAAGTGTTCTTTGTCAAAACTGACATTCTCATCATCCACTGATTCATTTTGTCACAAAATGCAGTTTTCAGCTCAGAAAGCTTGTTTCTGACATTCTAACAGCTCAATTAGAGCATTTTAGTAATGAACAGTGTTCTTTGTCAAAACTGACATTCTCATCATCCACTGATGCTTTTTGTCACAAAATGCAGTTCTCAGCTCAGAAAGCTTGTTTCTGACATTCTAACAGCTCAATTAGAGCATTTTAGTAATGAACAGTGTTCTTTGTCAAAAGTGACATTCTCATCATCCACTGATTCACTTTGTCACAAAATGCAGTTCTCAGCTCAGAAAGCTTGTTTCTGACATTCTAACAGCTCAATTAGAGCATTTTAGCAATGATCAGTGTTCTTTGTCAAAAGTGACATTCTCATCATCCACTGATGAACTATGTCACAAAATGCAGTTCTCAGCTCAGAAAGCTTGTTTCTGACATTCTAACAGCTCAATTGGAACATTTCAGTAATGAACAGTGTTCTTTGTCAAAACTGACATTCTCATCATCCACTGATTCACTTTGTCACAAAATGCAGTTTTCAGCTCAGAAAGCTTGTTTCTGACATTCTAACAGCTCAATTAGAGCATTTTAGTAATGATCAGTGTTCTTTGTCAAAACTGACATTCTCATCATCCACTGATGCTTTTTGTCACAAAATGCAGTTTTCAACTCAGAAAGCTTGTTTCTGACATTCTAACAGCTCAATTGGAGCATTTCAGTAATGAACAGTGTTCTTTGTCAAAACTGACATTCTCATCATCCACTGATTCACTTTGTCACAAAATGCAGTTTTCAGCTCAGAAAGCTTGTTTCTGACATTCTAACAGCTCAATTAGAGCATTTTAGTAATGATCAGTGTTCTTTGTCAAAACTGACATTCTCATCATCCACTGATGCTTTTTGTCACAAAATGCAGTTCTCAGCTCAGAAAGCTTGTTTCTGACATTCTAACAGCTCAATTAGAGCATTTTAGTAATGAACAGTGTTCTATGTCAAAACTGACATTCTCATCATCCACTGATGAACTATGTCACAAAATGCAGTTCTCAGCTCAGAAAGCTTGTTTCTGACATTCTAACAGCTCAATTGGAGCATTTTAGTAATGATCAGTGTTCTTTGTCAAAACTGACATTCTCATCATCCACTGATGAACTTTGTCACAAAATGCAGTTCTCAGCTCAGAAAGCTTGTTTCTGACATTCTAACAGCTCAATTAGAGCATTTTACTAATGAACAGTGTTCTTTGTCAAAACTGACATTCTCATCATCCACTGATGCACTATGTCACAAAATGCAGTTCTCAGCTCAGAAAGCTTGTTTCTGACATTCTAACAGCTCAATTGGAGCATTTTAGTAATGATAAGTGTTCTTTGTCAAAACTGACATTCTCATCATCCACTGATTCATTTTGTCACAAAATGCAGTTTTCAGCTCAGAAAGCTTGTTTCTGACATTCTAACAGCTCAATTAGAGCATTTTAGTAATGAACAGTGTTCTTTGTCAAAACTGACATTCTCATCATCCACTGATGCTTTTTGTCACAAAATGCAGTTCTCAGCTCAGAAAGCTTGTTTCTGACATTCTAACAGCTCAATTAGAGCATTTTAGTAATGAACAGTGTTCTTTGTCAAAAGTGACATTCTCATCATCCACTGATTCACTTTGTCACAAAATGCAGTTCTCAGCTCAGAAAGCTTGTTTCTGACATTCTAACAGCTCAATTAGAGCATTTTAGCAATGATCAGTGTTCTTTGTCAAAAGTGACATTCTCATCATCCACTGATGAACTATGTCACAAAATGCAGTTCTCAGCTCAGAAAGCTTGTTTCTGACATTCTAACAGCTCAATTAGAGCATTTTAGTAATGAACAGTGTTCTTTGTCAAAACTGACATTCTCATCATCCACTGATTCACTTTGTCACAAAATGCAGTTTTCAGCTCAGAAAGCTTGTTTCTGACATTCTAACAGCTCAATTAGAGCATTTTAGTAATGAACAGTGTTCTTTGTCAAAACTGACATTCTCATCATCCACTGATGAACTATGTCACAAAATGCAGTTCTCAGCTCAGAATGCTTGTTTCTGACATTCTAACAGCTCAATTGGAGCATTTTAGTAATGAACAGTGTTCTTTGTCAAAACTGACATTCTCATCATCCACTGATGCACTTTGTCACAAAATGCAGTTTTATGCTCAGAAAGCTTGTTTCTGACATTCTAACAGCTCAATTAGAGCATTTTAGTAATGATCAGTGTTCTTTGTCAAAAGTGACATTCTCATCATCCACTGATTCACTTTGTCACAAAATGCAGTTCTCAGCTCAGAAAGCTTGTTTCTGACATTCTAACAGCTCAATTAGAGCATTTTAGTAATGAACAGTGTTCTTTGTCAAAACTGACATTCTCATCATCCACTGATGCTTTTTGTCACAAAATGCAGTTCTCAGCTCAGAAAGCTTGTTTCTGACATTCTAACAGCTCAATTAGAGCATTTTAGTAATGAACAGTGTTCTTTGTCAAAACTGACATTCTCATCATCCACTGATGCACTATGTCACAAAATGCAGTTCTCAGCTCAGAAAGCTTGTTTCTGACATTCTAACAGCTCAATTAGAGCATTTTAGCAATGATCAGTGTTCTTTGTCAAAAGTGACATTCTCATCATCCACTGATTCACTTTGTCACAAAATGCCATTCTCAGCTCAGAAAGCTTGTTTCTGACATTCTAACAGCTCAATTAAAGCATTTTAGTAATGAACAGTGTTCTTTGTCAAAACTGACATTCTCATCATCCACTGATGAACTATGTCACAAAATGCAGTTCTCAGCTCAGAAAGCTTGTTTCTGACATTCTAACAGCTCAATTAGAGCATTTTAGTAATGAACAGTGCTCTTTGTCAAAACTGACATTCTCATCATCCACTGATGAACTATGTCACAAAATGCAGTTCTCAGCTCAGAAAGCTTGTTTCTGACATTCTAACAGCTCAATTGGAGCATTTTAGTGATGATCAGTGTTCTTTGTCAAAACTGACATTCTCATCATCCACTGATTCATTTTGTCACAAAATGCAGTTTTCAGCTCAGAAAGCTTGTTTCTGACATTCTAACAGCTCAATTAGAGCATTTTAGTAATGAACAGTGTTCTTTGTCAAAACTGACATTCTCATCATCCACTGATGAACTATGTCACAAAATGCATTTCTCAGCTCAGAAAGCTTGTTTCTGACATTCTAACAGCTCAATTGGAGCATTTCAGTAATGATCAGTGTTCTTTGTCAAAAGTGACATTCTCATCATCCACTGATTCACTTTGTCACAAAATGCCATTCTCAGCTCAGAAAGCTTGTTTCTGACATTCTAACAGCTCAATTGGAGCATTTTAGTAATGGACAGTGTTCTTTGTCAAAACTGACATTCTCATCATCCACTGATGCACTATGTCACAAAATGCAGTTCTCAGCTCAGAAAGCTTGTTTCTGACATTCTAACAGCTCAATTAGAGCATTTTAGCAATGATCAGTGTTCTTTGTCAAAAGTGACATTCTCATCATCCACTGATTCACTTTGTCACAAAATGCAGTTCTCAGCTCAGAAAGCTTGTTTCTGACATTCTAACAGCTCAATTAGAGCATTTTAGTAATGATCAGTGTTCTTTGTCAAAAGTGACATTCTCATCATCCACTGATGAACTATGTCACAAAATGCAGTTCTCAGCTCAGAAAGCTTGTTTCTGACATTCTAACAGCTCAATTGGAGCATTTTAGTGATGATAAGTGTTCTTTGTCAAAACTGACATTCTCATCATCCACTGATTCATTTTGTCACAAAATGCAGTTTTCAGCTCAGAAAGCTTGTTTCTGACATTCTAACAGCTCAATTAGAGCATTTTAGTAATGAACAGTGTTCTTTGTCAAAACTGACATTCTCATCATCCACGGATGCCTTTTGTCACAAAATGCAGTTTTCAGCTCAGAAAGCTTGTTTCTGACATTCTAACAGCTCAATTGGAGCATTTCAGTAATGAACAGTGTTCTTTGTCAGAAACTGACATTCTCATCATCCACTGATGAACTATGTCACAAAATGCAGTTCTCAGCTCAGAAAGCTTGTTTCTGACATTCTAACAACTCAATTGGAGCATTTTAGTAATGATCAGTGTTCTTTGTCAAAACTGACATTCTCATCATCCACTGATGCTTTTTGTCACAAAATGCAGTTTTCAGCTCAGAAAGCTTGTTTCTGACATTCTAACAGCTCAATTAGAGCATTTTAGTAATGAACAGTGTTCTTTGTCAAAACTGACATTCTCATCATCCACTGATGCTTTTTGTCACAAAATGCAGTTCTCAGCTCAGAAAGCTTGTTTCTGACATTCTAACAACTCAATTAGAGCATTTTAGTAATGAACAGTGTTCTTTGTCAAAACTGACATTCTCATCATCCACTGATTCACTTTGTCACAAAATGCAGTTTTCAGCTCAGAAAGCTTGTTTCTGACATTCTAACAGCTCAATTAGAGCATTTTAGTAATGAACAGTGTTGTTTGTCAAAACTGACATTCTCATCATCCACTGATGAACTATGTCACAAAATGCAGTTCTCAGCTCAGAAAGCTTGTTTCTGACATTCTAACAGCTCAATTAGAGCATTTTAGTAATGAACAGTGTTCTTTGTCAAAACTGACATTCTCATCATCCACTGATGAACTATGTCACAAAATGAAGTTCTCAGCTCAGAAAGCTTGTTTCTGACATTCTAACAACTCAATTAGAGCATTTTAGTAATGATCAGTGTTCTTTGTCAAAACTGACATTCTCATCATCCACTGATGAACTATGTCACAAAATGCAGTTCTCAGCTCAGAAAGCTTGTTTCTGACATTCTAACAGCTCAATTAGAGTATTTTAGTAATGAACAGTGTTCTTTGTCAAAACTGACATTCTCATCATCCACTGATTCACTTTGTCACAAAATGCAGTTTTCAGCTCAGAAAGCTTGTTTCTGACATTCTAACAGCTCAATTAGAGCATTTTAGTAATGAACAGTGTTCTTTGTCAAAACTGACATTCTCATCATCCACTGATGAACTATGTCACAAAATGCAGTTCTCAGCTCAGAATGCTTGTTTCTGACATTCTAACAGCTCAATTGGAGCATTTTAGTAATGATCAGTGTTCTTTGTCAAAACTGACATTCTCATCATCCACTGATGCTTTTTGTCACAAAATGCAGTTTTCAGCTCAGAAAGCTTGTTTCTGATATTTTAACAGCTCAATTAGAGCATTTTAGTAATGAACAGTGTTCTTTGTCAAAACTGACATTCTCATCATCCACTGATGCACTTTGTCACAAAATGCAGTTTTATGCTCAGAAAGCTTATTTCTGACATTCTAACAGCTCAATTAGAGCATTTTAGTAATGATCAGTGTTCTTTGTCAAAAGTGACATTCTCATCATCCACTGATTCACTTTGTCACAAAATGCAGTTCTCAGCTCAGAAAGCTTGTTTCTGACATTCTAACAGCTCAATTAGAGCATTTTAGTAATGAACAGTGTTCTTTGTCAAAACTGACATTCTCATCATCCACTGATGAACTATGTCACAAAATGCAGTTCTCAGCTCAGAAAGCTTGTTTCTGACATTCTAACAGCTCAATTAGAGCATTTTAGTAATGAACAGTGTTCTTTGTCAAAACTGACATTCTCATCATCCACTGATGAACTATGTCACAAAATGCAGTTCTCAGCTCAGAAAGCTTGTTTCTGACATTCTAACAGCTCAATTGGAGCATTTTAGTGATGATCAGTGTTCTTTGTCAAAACTGACATTCTCATCATCCACTGATTCATTTTGTCACAAAATGCAGTTTTCAGCTCAGAAAGCTTGTTTCTGACATTCTAACAGCTCAATTAGAGCATTTTAGTAATGAACAGTGTTCTTTGTCAAAACTGACATTCTCATCATCCACGGATGCCTTTTGTCACAAAATGCAGTTTTCAGCTCAGAAAGCTTGTTTCTGACATTCTAACAGCTCAATTGGAGCATTTCAGTAATGAACAGTGTTCTTTGTCAAAACTGACATTCTCATCATCCACTGATGAACTATGTCACAAAATGCAGTTCTCAGCTCAGAAAGCTTGTTTCTGACATTCTAACAACTCAATTGGAGCATTTTAGTAATGATCAGAGTTCTTTGTCAAAACTGACATTCTCATCATCCACTGATGCTTTTTGTCACAAAATGCAGTTTTCAGCTCAGAAAGCTTGTTTCTGACATTCTAACAGCTCAATTAGAGCATTTTAGTAATGAACAGTGTTCTTTGTCAAAACTGACATTCTCATCATCCACTGATGCTTTTTGTCACAAAATGCAGTTCTCAGCTCAGAAAGCTTGTTTCTGACATTCTAACAGCTCAATTAGAGCATTTTAGTAATGAACAGTGTTCTTTGTCAAAACTGACATTCTCATCATCCACTGATGCACTATGTCACAAAATGCAGTTCTCAGCTCAGAAAGCTTGTTTCTGACATTCTAACAGCTCAATTAGAGCATTTTAGCAATGATTAGTGTTCTTTGTCAAAAGTGACATTCTCATCATCCACTGATTCACTTTGTCACAAAATGCAGTTTTCAGCTCAGAAAGCTTGTTTCTGACATTCTAACAGCTCAATTAGAGCATTTTAGTAATGATCAGTGTTCTTTGTCAAAAGTGACATTCTCATCATCCACTGATGCTTTTTGTCACAAAATGCAGTTTTCAACTCAGAAAGCTTGTTTCTGACATTCTAACAGCTCAATTGGAGCATTTCAGTAATGAACAGTGTTCTTTGTCAAAACTGACATTCTCATCATCCACTGATTCACTTTGTCACAAAATGCAGTTTTCAGCTCAGAAAGCTTGTTTCTGACATTCTAACAGCTCAATTAGAGCATTTTAGTAATGATCAGTGTTCTTTGTCAAAACTGACATTCTCATCATCCACTGATGCTTTTTGTCACAAAATGCAGTTCTCAGCTCAGAAAGCTTGTTTCTGACATTCTAACAGCTCAATTAGAGCATTTTAGTAATGAACAGTGTTCTTTGTCAAAACTGACATTCTCATCATCCACTGATGAACTATGTCACAAAATGCAGTTCTCAGCTCAGAAAGCTTGTTTCTGACATTCTAACAGCTCAATTGGAGCATTTTAGTAATGATCAGTGTTCTTTGTCAAAACTGACATTCTCATCATCCACTGATGAACTTTGTCACAAAATGCAGTTCTCAGCTCAGAAAGCTTGTTTCTGACATTCTAACAGCTCAATTAGAGCATTTTAGTAATGAACAGTGTTCTTTGTCAAAAGTGACATTCTCATCATCCACTGATTCACTTTGTCACAAAATGCAGTTCTCAGCTCAGAAAGCTTGTTTCTGACATTCTAACAGCTCAATTAGAGCATTTTAGTAATGAACAGTGTTCTTTGTCAAAACTGACATTCTCATCATCCACTGATGAACTATGTCACAAAATGCAGTTCTCAGCTCAGAAAGCTTGTTTCTGACATTCTAACAGCTCAATTAGAGCATTTTAGTAATGAACAGTGTTCTTTGTCAAAACTGACATTCTCATCATCCACTGATGAACTATGTCACAAAATGCAGTTCTCAGCTCAGAAAGCTTGTTTCTGACATTCTAACAGCTCAATTGGAGCATTTTAGTGATGATCAGTGTTCTTTGTCAAAACTGACATTCTCATCATCCACTGATTCATTTTGTCACAAAATGCAGTTTTCAGCTCAGAAAGCTTGTTTCTGACATTCTAACAGCTCAATTAGAGCATTTTAGTAATGAACAGTGTTCTTTGTCAAAACTGACATTCTCATCATCCACGGATGCCTTTTGTCACAAAATGCAGTTTTCAGCTCAGAAAGCTTGTTTCTGACATTCTAACAGCTCAATTGGAGCATTTCAGTAATGAACAGTGTTCTTTGTCAAAACTGACATTCTCATCATCCACTGATGAACTATGTCACAAAATGCAGTTCTCAGCTCAGAAAGCTTGTTTCTGACATTCTAACAACTCAATTGGAGCATTTTAGTAATGATCAGAGTTCTTTGTCAAAACTGACATTCTCATCATCCACTGATGCTTTTTGTCACAAAATGCAGTTTTCAGCTCAGAAAGCTTGTTTCTGACATTCTAACAGCTCAATTAGAGCATTTTAGTAATGAACAGTGTTCTTTGTCAAAACTGACATTCTCATCATCCACTGATGCTTTTTGTCACAAAATGCAGTTCTCAGCTCAGAAAGCTTGTTTCTGACATTCTAACAGCTCAATTAGAGCATTTTAGTAATGAACAGTGTTCTTTGTCAAAACTGACATTCTCATCATCCACTGATGCACTATGTCACAAAATGCAGTTCTCAGCTCAGAAAGCTTGTTTCTGACATTCTAACAGCTCAATTAGAGCATTTTAGCAATGATTAGTGTTCTTTGTCAAAAGTGACATTCTCATCATCCACTGATTCACTTTGTCACAAAATGCAGTTTTCAGCTCAGAAAGCTTGTTTCTGACATTCTAACAGCTCAATTAGAGCATTTTAGTAATGATCAGTGTTCTTTGTCAAAAGTGACATTCTCATCATCCACTGATGCTTTTTGTCACAAAATGCAGTTTTCAACTCAGAAAGCTTGTTTCTGACATTCTAACAGCTCAATTGGAGCATTTCAGTAATGAACAGTGTTCTTTGTCAAAACTGACATTCTCATCATCCACTGATTCACTTTGTCACAAAATGCAGTTTTCAGCTCAGAAAGCTTGTTTCTGACATTCTAACAGCTCAATTAGAGCATTTTAGTAATGATCAGTGTTCTTTGTCAAAACTGACATTCTCATCATCCACTGATGCTTTTTGTCACAAAATGCAGTTCTCAGCTCAGAAAGCTTGTTTCTGACATTCTAACAGCTCAATTAGAGCATTTTAGTAATGAACAGTGTTCTTTGTCAAAACTGACATTCTCATCATCCACTGATGAACTATGTCACAAAATGCAGTTCTCAGCTCAGAAAGCTTGTTTCTGACATTCTAACAGCTCAATTGGAGCATTTTAGTAATGATCAGTGTTCTTTGTCAAAACTGACATTCTCATCATCCACTGATGAACTTTGTCACAAAATGCAGTTCTCAGCTCAGAAAGCTTGTTTCTGACATTCTAACAGCTCAATTAGAGCATTTTAGTAATGAACAGTGTTCTTTGTCAAAACTGACATTCTCATCATCCACTGATGCACTATGTCACAAAATGCAGTTCTCAGCTCAGAAAGCTTGTTTCTGACATTCTAACAGCTCAATTAGAGCATTTTAGCAATGATCAGTGTTCTTTGTCAAAAGTGACATTCTCATCATCCACTGATTCACTTTGTCACAAAATGCCATTCTCAGCTCAGAAAGCTTGTTTCTGACATTCTAACAGCTCAATTAGAGCATTTTAGCAATGATCAGTGTTCTTTGTCAAAAGTGACATTCTCATCATCCACTGATGAACTATGTCACAAAATGCAGTTCTCAGCTCAGAAAGCTTGTTTCTGACATTCTAACAGCTCAATTAGAGCATTTTAGTAATGAACAGTGTTCTTTGTCAAAACTGACATTCTCATCATCCACTGATGAACTATGTCACAAAATGCAGTTCTCAGCTCAGAAAGCTTGTTTCTGACATTTTAACAGCTCAATTGGAGCATTTTAGTGATGATAAGTGTTCTTTGTCAAAACTGACATTCTCATCATCCACTGATTCATTTTGTCACAAAATGCAGTTTTCAGCTCAGAAAGCTTGTTTCTGACATTCTAACAGCTCAATTAGAGCATTTTAGTAATGAACAGTGTTCTTTGTCAAAACTGACATTCTCATCATCCACTGATGAACTATGTCACAAAATGCAGTTCTCAGCTCAGAAAGCTTGTTTCTGACATTCTAACAGCTCAATTAGAGCATTTTAGTAATGAACAGTGTTCTTTGTCAAAACTGACATTCTCATCATCCACTGATGAACTATGTCACAAAATGCAGTTCTCAGCTCAGAAAGCTTGTTTCTGACATTCTAACAGCTCAATTGGAGCATTTTAGTGATGATCAGTGTTCTTTGTCAAAACTGACATTCTCATCATCCACTGATTCATTTTGTCACAAAATGCAGTTTTCAGCTCAGAAAGCTTGTTTCTGACATTCTAACAGCTCAATTAGAGCATTTTAGTAATGAACAGTGTTCTTTGTCAAAACTGACATTCTCATCATCCACTGATGAACTATGTCACAAAATGCATTTCTCAGCTCAGAAAGCTTGTTTCTGACATTCTAACAGCTCAATTGGAGCATTTCAGTAATGATCAGTGTTCTTTGTCAAAAGTGACATTCTCATCATCCACTGATTCACTTTGTCACAAAATGCCATTCTCAGCTCAGAAAGCTTGTTTCTGACATTCTAACAGCTCAATTAGAGCATTTTAGTAATGAACAGTGTTCTTTGTCAAAACTGACATTCTCATCATCCACTGATGCACTATGTCACAAAATGCAGTTCTCAGCTCAGAAAGCTTGTTTCTGACATTCTAACAGCTCAATTAGAGCATTTTAGCAATGATCAGTGTTCTTTGTCAAAAGTGACATTCTCATCATCCACTGATTCACTTTGTCACAAAATGCAGTTCTCAGCTCAGAAAGCTTGTTTCTGACATTCTAACAGCTCAATTAGAGCATTTTAGTAATGATCAGTGTTCTTTGTCAAAAGTGACATTCTCATCATCCACTGATGAACTATGTCACAAAATGCAGTTCTCAGCTCAGAAAGCTTGTTTCTGACATTCTAACAGCTCAATTAGAGCATTTTGGTAATGAACAGTGTTCTTTGTCAAAACTGACATTCTCATCTTCCACTGATGAACTATGTCACAAAATGCAGTTCTCAGCTCAGAAAGCTTGTTTCTGACATTCTAACAGCTCAATTGGAGCATTTTAGTGATGATAAGTGTTCTTTGTCAAAACTGACATTCTCATCATCCACTGATTCATTTTGTCACAAAATGCAGTTTTCAGCTCAGAAAGCTTGTTTCTGACATTCTAACAGCTCAATTAGAGCATTTTAGTAATGAACAGTGTTCTTTGTCAAAACTGACATTCTCATCATCCACTGATGAACTATGTCACAAAATGCAGTTCTCAGCTCAGAAAGCTTGTTTCTGACATTCTAACAGCTCAATTGGAGCATTTTAGTGATGATCAGTGTTCTTTGTCAAAACTGACATTCTCATCATCCACTGATTCATTTTGTCACAAAATGCAGTTTTCAGCTCAGAAAGCTTGTTTCTGACATTCTAACAGCTCAATTAGAGCATTTTAGTAATGAACAGTGTTCTTTGTCAAAACTGACATTCTCATCATCCACTGATGAACTATGTCACAAAATGCATTTCTCAGCTCAGAAAGCTTGTTTCTGACATTCTAACAGCTCAATTGGAGCATTTCAGTAATGATCAGTGTTCTTTGTCAAAAGTGACATTCTCATCATCCACTGATTCACTTTGTCACAAAATGCCATTCTCAGCTCAGAAAGCTTGTTTCTGACATTCTAACAGCTCAATTAGAGCATTTTAGTAATGAACAGTGTTCTTTGTCAAAACTGACATTCTCATCATCCACTGATGCACTATGTCACAAAATGCAGTTCTCAGCTCAGAAAGCTTGTTTCTGACATTCTAACAGCTCAATTGGAGCATTTTAGTGATGATAAGTGTTCTTTGTCAAAACTGACATTCTCATCATCCACTGATTCATTTTGTCACAAAATGCAGTTTTCAGCTCAGAAAGCTTGTTTCTGACATTCTAACAGCTCAATTAGAGCATTTTAGTAATGAACAGTGTTCTTTGTCAAAACTGACATTCTCATCATCCACGGATGCCTTTTGTCACAAAATGCAGTTTTCAGCTCAGAAAGCTTGTTTCTGACATTCTAACAGCTCAATTGGAGCATTTCAGTAATGAACAGTGTTCTTTGTCAAAACTGACATTCTCATCATCCACTGATGAACTATGTCACAAAATGCAGTTCTCAGCTCAGAAAGCTTGTTTCTGACATTCTAACAGCTCAATTGGAGCATTTTAGTGATGATCAGTGTTCTTTGTCAAAACTGACATTCTCATCATCCACTGATTCATTTTGTCACAAAATGCAGTTTTCAGCTCAGAAAGCTTGTTTCTGACATTCTAACAGCTCAATTAGAGCATTTTAGTAATGAACAGTGTTCTTTGTCAAAACTGACATTCTCATCATCCACGGATGCCTTTTGTCACAAAATGCAGTTTTCAGCTCAGAAAGCTTGTTTCTGACATTCTAACAGCTCAATTGGAGCATTTCAGTAATGAACAGTGTTCTTTGTCAAAACTGACATTCTCATCATCCACTGATGAACTATGTCACAAAATGCAGTTCTCAGCTCAGAAAGCTTGTTTCTGACATTCTAACAACTCAATTGGAGCATTTTAGTAATGATCAGTGTTCTTTGTCAAAACTGACATTCTCATCATCCACTGATGCTTTTTGTCACAAAATGCAGTTTTCAGCTCAGAAAGCTTGTTTCTGACATTCTAACAGCTCAATTAGAGCATTTTAGTAATGAACAGTGTTCTTTGTCAAAACTGACATTCTCATCATCCACTGATGCTTTTTGTCACAAAATGCAGTTCTCAGCTCAGAAAGCTTGTTTCTGACATTCTAACAGCTCAATTAGAGCATTTTAGTAATGAACAGTGTTCTTTGTCAAAACTGACATTCTCATCATCCACTGATGCACTATGTCACAAAATGCAGTTCTCAGCTCAGAAAGCTTGTTTCTGACATTCTAACAGCTCAATTAGAGCATTTTAGTAATGATCAGTGTTCTTTGTCAAAAGTGACATTCTCATCATCCACTGATGAACTATGTCACAAAATGCATTTCTCAGCTCAGAAAGCTTGTTTCTGACATTCTAACAGCTCAATTGGAACATTTCAGTAATGAACAGTGTTCTTTGTCAAAACTGACATTCTCATCATCCACTGATTCACTTTGTCACAAAATGCAGTTTTCAGCTCAGAAAGCTTGTTTCTGACATTCTAACAGCTCAATTAGAGCATTTTAGTAATGATCAGTGTTCTTTGTCAAAACTGACATTCTCATCATCCACTGATGCTTTTTGTCACAAAATGCAGTTCTCAGCTCAGAAAGCTTGTTTCTGACATTCTAACAGCTCAATTAGAGCATTTTAGTAATGAACAGTGTTCTTTGTCAAAACTGACATTCTCATCATCCACTGATGAACTATGTCACAAAATGCAGTTCTCAGCTCAGAAAGCTTGTTTCTGACATTCTAACAGCTCAATTGGAGCATTTTAGTAATGATCAGTGTTCTTTGTCAAAACTGACATTCTCATCATCCACTGATGAACTTTGTCACAAAATGCAGTTCTCAGCTCAGAAAGCTTGTTTCTGACATTCTAACAGCTCAATTAGAGCATTTTAGTAATGAACAGTGTTCTTTGTCAAAACTGACATTCTCATCATCCACTGATTCACTATGTCACAAAATGCAGTTCTCAGCTCAGAAAGCTTGTTTCTGACATTCTAACAGCTCAATTAGAGCATTTTAGCAATGATCAGTGTTCTTTGTCAAAAGTGACATTCTCATCATCCACTGATTCACTTTGTCACAAAATGCCATTCTCAGCTCAGAAAGCTTGTTTCTGACATTCTAACAGCTCATTTAGAGCATTTTAGTAATGAACAGTGTTCTTTGTCAAAACTGACATTCTCATCATCCACTGATGAACTATGTCACAAAATGCAGTTCTCAGCTCAGAAAGCTTGTTTCTGACATTCTAACAGCTCAATTAGAGCATTTTAGTAATGAACAGTGTTCTTTGTCAAAACTGACATTCTCATCATCCACTGATGAACTATGTCACAAAATGCAGTTCTCAGCTCAGAAAGCTTGTTTCTGACATTCTAACAACTCAATTAGAGCATTTTAGTAATGATCAGTGTTCTTTGTCAAAACTGACATTCTCATCATCCACTGATGAACTATGTCACAAAATGCAGTTCTCAGCTCAGAAAGCTTGTTTCTGACATTCTAACAGCTCAATTAGAGCATTTTAGTAATGAACAGTGTTCTTTGTCAAAACTGACATTCTCATCATCCACTGATTCACTTTGTCACAAAATGCAGTTTTCAGCTCAGAAAGCTTGTTTCTGACATTCTAACAGCTCAATTAGAGCATTTTAGTAATGAACAGTGTTCTTTGTCAAAACTGACATTCTCATCATCCACTGATGAACTATGTCACAAAATGCAGTTCTCAGCTCAGAATGCTTGTTTCTGACATTCTAACAGCTCAATTGGAGCATTTTAGTAATGATCAGTGTTCTTTTTCAAAACTGACATTCTCATCATCCACTGATGCTTTTTGTCACAAAATGCAGTTTTCAGCTCAGAAAGCTTGTTTCTGATATTTTAACAGCTCAATTAGAGCATTTTAGTAATGAACAGTGTTCTTTGTCAAAACTGACATTCTCATCATCCACTGATGCACTTTGTCACAAAATGCAGTTTTATGCTCAGAAAGCTTGTTTCTGACATTCTAACAGCTCAATTAGAGCATTTTAGTAATGATCAGTGTTCTTTGTCAAAAGTGACATTCTCATCATCCACTGATTCACTTTGTCACAAAATGCAGTTCTCAGCTCAGAAAGCTTGTTTCTGACATTCTAACAGCTCAATTAGAGCATTTTAGTAATGAACAGTGTTCTTTGTCAAAACTGACATTCTCATCATCCACTGATGAACTATGTCACAAAATGCAGTTCTCAGCTCAGAAAGCTTGTTTCTGACATTCTAACAGCTCAATTAGAGCATTTTAGTAATGAACAGTGTTCTTTGTCAAAACTGACATTCTCATCATCCACTGATGAACTGTGTCACAAAATGCAGTTCTCAGCTCAGAAAGCTTGTTTCTGACATTCTAACAGCTCAATTGGAGCATTTTAGTGATGATCAGTGTTCTTTGTCAAAACTGACATTCTCATCATCCACTGATTCATTTTGTCACAAAATGCAGTTTTCAGCTCAGAAAGCTTGTTTCTGACATTCTAACAGCTCAATTAGAGCATTTTAGTAATGAACAGTGTTCTTTGTCAAAACTGACATTCTCATCATCCACGGATGCCTTTTGTCACAAAATGCAGTTTTCAGCTCAGAAAGCTTGTTTCTGACATTCTAACAGCTCAATTGGAGCATTTCAGTAATGAACAGTGTTCTTTGTCAAAACTGACATTCTCATCATCCACTGATGAACTATGTCACAAAATGCAGTTCTCAGCTCAGAAAGCTTGTTTCTGACATTCTAACAACTCAATTGGAGCATTTTAGTAATGATCAGTGTTCTTTGTCAAAACTGACATTCTCATCATCCACTGATGCTTTTTGTCACAAAATGCAGTTTTCAGCTCAGAAAGCTTGTTTCTGACATTCTAACAGCTCAATTAGAGCATTTTAGTAATGAACAGTGTTCTTTGTCAAAACTGACATTCTCATCATCCACTGATGCTTTTTGTCACAAAATGCAGTTCTCAGCTCAGAAAGCTTGTTTCTGACATTCTAACAGCTCAATTAGAGCATTTTAGTAATGAACAGTGTTCTTTGTCAAAACTGACATTCTCATCATCCACTGATGCACTATGTCACAAAATGCAGTTCTCAGCTCAGAAAGCTTGTTTCTGACATTCCAACAGCTCAATTAGAGCATTTTAGCAATGATCAGTGTTCTTTGTCAAAAGTGACATTCTCATCATCCACTGATTCACTTTGTCACAAAATGCAGTTCTCAGCTCAGAAAGCTTGTTTCTGACATTCTAACAGCTCAATTAGAGCATTTTAGTAATGATCAGTGTTCTTTGTCAAAAGTGACATTCTCATCATCCACTGATGAACTATGTCACAAAATGCAGTTCTCAGCTCAGAAAGCTTGTTTCTGACATTCTAACGGCTCAATTAGAGCATTTTAGTAATGAACAGTGTTCTTTGTCAAAACTGACATTCTCATCATCCACTGATGAACTATGTCACAAAATGCAGTTCTCAGCTCAGAAAGCTTGTTTCTGACATTCTAACAGCTCAATTGGAGCATTTAAGTGATGATAAGTGTTCTTTGTCAAAACTGACATTCTCATCATCCACTGATTCATTTTGTCACAAAATGCAGTTTTCAGCTCAGAAAGCTTGTTTCTGACATTCTAACAACTTCTTTGTCAAAACTGACATTCTCATCATCCACTGATGAACTATGTCACAAAATGCAGTTCTCAGCTCAGAAAGCTTGTTTCTGACATTCTAACAACTCAATTGGAGCATTTTAGTAATGATCAGTGTTCTTTGTCAAAACTGACATTCTCATCATCCACTGATGCTTTTTGTCACAAAATGCAGTTTTCAGCTCAGAAAGCTTGTTTCTGACATTCTAACAGCTCAATTAGAGCATTTTAGTAATGAACAGTGTTCTTTGTCAAAACTGACATTCTCATCATCCACTGATGCTTTTTGTCACAAAATGCAGTTCTCAGCTCAGAAAGCTTGTTTCTGACATTCTAACAGCTCAATTAGAGCAATTTAGTAATGAACAGTGTTCTTTGTCAAAACTGACATTCTCATCATCCACTGATGCACTATGTCACAAAATGCAGTTCTCAGCTCAGAAAGCTTGTTTCTGACATTCTAACAGCTCAATTAGAGCATTTTAGCAATGATCAGTGTTCTTTGTCAAAAGTGACATTCTCATCATCCACTGATTCACTTTGTCACAAAATGCCATTCTCAGCTCAGAAAGCTTGTTTCTGACATTCTAACAGCTCAATTAGAGCATTTTAGTAATGAACAGTGTTCTTTGTCAAAACTGACATTCTCATCATCCACTGATGAACTATGTCACAAAATGCAGTTCTCAGCTCAGAAAGCTTGTTTCTGACATTCTAACAGCTCAATTGGAGCATTTTAGTGATGATCAGTGTTCTTTGTCAAAACTGACATTCTCATCATCCACTGATTCATTTTGTCACAAAATGCAGTTTTCAGCTCAGAAAGCTTGTTTCTGACATTCTAACAGCTCAATTAGAGCATTTTAGTAATGAACAGTGTTCTTTGTCAAAACTGACATTCTCATCATCCACTGATGAACTATGTCACAAAATGCAGTTCTCAGCTCAGAAAGCTTGTTTCTGACATTCTAACAGCTCAATTGGAGCATTTTAGTGATGATAAGTGTTCTTTGTCAAAACTGACATTCTCATCATCCACTGATTCATTTTGTCACAAAATGCAGTTTTCAGCTCAGAAAGCTTGTTTCTGACATTCTAACAGCTCAATTGGAGCATTTCAGTAATGAACAGTGTTCTTTGTCAGAAACTGACATTCTCATCATCCACTGATGAACTATGTCACAAAATGCAGTTCTCAGCTCAGAAAGCTTGTTTCTGACATTCTAACAACTCAATTGGAGCATTTTAGTAATGATCAGTGTTCTTTGTCAAAACTGACATTCTCATCATCCACTGATGCTTTTTGTCACAAAATGCAGTTTTCAGCTCAGAAAGCTTGTTTCTGACATTCTAACAGCTCAATTAGAGCATTTTAGTAATGAACAGTGTTCTTTGTCAAAACTGACATTCTCATCATCCACTGATGCTTTTTGTCACAAAATGCAGTTCTCAGCTCAGAAAGCTTGTTTCTGACATTCTAACAACTCAATTAGAGCATTTTAGTAATGAACAGTGTTCTTTGTCAAAACTGACATTCTCATCATCCACTGATTCACTTTGTCACAAAATGCAGTTTTCAGCTCAGAAAGCTTGTTTCTGACATTCTAACAGCTCAATTAGAGCATTTTAGTAATGAACAGTGTTCTTTGTCAAAACTGACATTCTCATCATCCACTGATGAACTATGTCACAAAATGCAGTTCTCAGCTCAGAAAGCTTGTTTCTGACATTCTAACAGCTCAATTAGAGCATTTTAGTAATGAACAGTGTTCTTTGTCAAAACTGACATTCTCATCATCCACTGATTCACTTTGTCACAAAATGCAGTTTTCAGCTCAGAAAGCTTGTTTCTGACATTCTAACAGCTCAATTAGAGCATTTTAGTAATGAACAGTGTTCTTTGTCAAAACTGACATTCTCATCATCCACTGATGAACTATGTCACAAAATGCAGTTCTCAGCTCAGAATGCTTGTTTCTGACATTCTAACAGCTCAATTGGAGCATTTTAGTAATGATCAGTGTTCTTTGTCAAAACTGACATTCTCATCATCCACTGATGCTTTTTGTCACAAAATGCAGTTTTCAGCTCAGAAAGCTTGTTTCTGATATTTTAACAGCTCAATTAGAGCATTTTAGTAATGAACAGTGTTCTTTGTCAAAACTGACATTCTCATCATCCACGGATGCCTTTTGTCACAAAATGCAGTTTTCAGCTCAGAAAGCTTGTTTCTGACATTCTAACAGCTCAATTGGAGCATTTCAGTAATGAACAGTGTTCTTTGTCAAAACTGACATTCTCATCATCCACTGATGAACTATGTCACAAAATGCAGTTCTCAGCTCAGAAAGCTTGTTTCTGACATTCTAACAACTCAATTGGAGCATTTTAGTAATGATCAGTGTTCTTTGTCAAAACTGACATTCTCATCATCCACTGATGCTTTTTGTCACAAAATGCAGTTTTCAGCTCAGAAAGCTTGTTTCTGATATTTTAACAGCTCAATTAGAGCATTTTAGTAATGAACAGTGTTCTTTGTCAAAACTGACATTCTCATCATCCACTGATGCACTTTGTCACAAAATGCAGTTTTATGCTCAGAAAGCTTGTTTCTGACATTCTAACAGCTCAATTAGAGCATTTTAGTAATGATCAGTGTTCTTTGTCAAAAGTGACATTCTCATCATCCACTGATTCACTTTGTCACAAAATGCAGTTCTCAGCTCAGAAAGCTTGTTTCTGACATTCTAACAGCTCAATTAGAGCATTTTAGTAATGAACAGTGTTCTTTGTCAAAACTGACATTCTCATCATCCACTGATGAACTATGTCACAAAATGCAGTTCTCAGCTCAGAAAGCTTGTTTCTGACATTCTAACAGCTCAATTAGAGCATTTTAGTAATGAACAGTGTTCTTTGTCAAAACTGACATTCTCATCATCCACTGATGAACTGTGTCACAAAATGCAGTTCTCAGCTCAGAAAGCTTGTTTCTGACATTCTAACAGCTCAATTGGAGCATTTTAGTGATGATCAGTGTTCTTTGTCAAAACTGACATTCTCATCATCCACTGATTCATTTTGTCACAAAATGCAGTTTTCAGCTCAGAAAGCTTGTTTCTGACATTCTAACAGCTCAATTAGAGCATTTTAGTAATGAACAGTGTTCTTTGTCAAAACTGACATTCTCATCATCCACGGATGCCTTTTGTCACAAAATGCAGTTTTCAGCTCAGAAAGCTTGTTTCTGACATTCTAACAGCTCAATTGGAGCATTTCAGTAATGAACAGTGTTCTTTGTCAAAACTGACATTCTCATCATCCACTGATGAACTATGTCACAAAATGCAGTTCTCAGCTCAGAAAGCTTGTTTCTGACATTCTAACAACTCAATTGGAGCATTTTAGTAATGATCAGTGTTCTTTGTCAAAACTGACATTCTCATCATCCACTGATGCTTTTTGTCACAAAATGCAGTTTTCAGCTCAGAAAGCTTGTTTCTGACATTCTAACAGCTCAATTAGAGCATTTTAGTAATGAACAGTGTTCTTTGTCAAAACTGACATTCTCATCATCCACTGATGCTTTTTGTCACAAAATGCAGTTCTCAGCTCAGAAAGCTTGTTTCTGACATTCTAACAGCTCAATTAGAGCATTTTAGTAATGAACAGTGTTCTTTGTCAAAACTGACATTCTCATCATCCACTGATGCACTATGTCACAAAATGCAGTTCTCAGCTCAGAAAGCTTGTTTCTGACATTCCAACAGCTCAATTAGAGCATTTTAGCAATGATCAGTGTTCTTTGTCAAAAGTGACATTCTCATCATCCACTGATTCACTTTGTCACAAAATGCAGTTCTCAGCTCAGAAAGCTTGTTTCTGACATTCTAACAGCTCAATTAGAGCATTTTAGTAATGATCAGTGTTCTTTGTCAAAAGTGACATTCTCATCATCCACTGATGAACTATGTCACAAAATGCAGTTCTCAGCTCAGAAAGCTTGTTTCTGACATTCTAACGGCTCAATTAGAGCATTTTAGTAATGAACAGTGTTCTTTGTCAAAACTGACATTCTCATCATCCACTGATGAACTATGTCACAAAATGCAGTTCTCAGCTCAGAAAGCTTGTTTCTGACATTCTAACAGCTCAATTGGAGCATTTAAGTGATGATAAGTGTTCTTTGTCAAAACTGACATTCTCATCATCCACTGATTCATTTTGTCACAAAATGCAGTTTTCAGCTCAGAAAGCTTGTTTCTGACATTCTAACAACTTCTTTGTCAAAACTGACATTCTCATCATCCACTGATGAACTATGTCACAAAATGCAGTTCTCAGCTCAGAAAGCTTGTTTCTGACATTCTAACAACTCAATTGGAGCATTTTAGTAATGATCAGTGTTCTTTGTCAAAACTGACATTCTCATCATCCACTGATGCTTTTTGTCACAAAATGCAGTTTTCAGCTCAGAAAGCTTGTTTCTGACATTCTAACAGCTCAATTAGAGCATTTTAGTAATGAACAGTGTTCTTTGTCAAAACTGACATTCTCATCATCCACTGATGCTTTTTGTCACAAAATGCAGTTCTCAGCTCAGAAAGCTTGTTTCTGACATTCTAACAGCTCAATTAGAGCAATTTAGTAATGAACAGTGTTCTTTGTCAAAACTGACATTCTCATCATCCACTGATGCACTATGTCACAAAATGCAGTTCTCAGCTCAGAAAGCTTGTTTCTGACATTCTAACAGCTCAATTAGAGCATTTTAGCAATGATCAGTGTTCTTTGTCAAAAGTGACATTCTCATCATCCACTGATTCACTTTGTCACAAAATGCCATTCTCAGCTCAGAAAGCTTGTTTCTGACATTCTAACAGCTCAATTAGAGCATTTTAGTAATGAACAGTGTTCTTTGTCAAAACTGACATTCTCATCATCCACTGATGAACTATGTCACAAAATGCAGTTCTCAGCTCAGAAAGCTTGTTTCTGACATTCTAACAGCTCAATTGGAGCATTTTAGTGATGATCAGTGTTCTTTGTCAAAACTGACATTCTCATCATCCACTGATTCATTTTGTCACAAAATGCAGTTTTCAGCTCAGAAAGCTTGTTTCTGACATTCTAACAGCTCAATTAGAGCATTTTAGTAATGAACAGTGTTCTTTGTCAAAACTGACATTCTCATCATCCACTGATGAACTATGTCACAAAATGCAGTTCTCAGCTCAGAAAGCTTGTTTCTGACATTCTAACAGCTCAATTGGAGCATTTTAGTGATGATAAGTGTTCTTTGTCAAAACTGACATTCTCATCATCCACTGATTCATTTTGTCACAAAATGCAGTTTTCAGCTCAGAAAGCTTGTTTCTGACATTCTAACAGCTCAATTGGAGCATTTCAGTAATGAACAGTGTTCTTTGTCAGAAACTGACATTCTCATCATCCACTGATGAACTATGTCACAAAATGCAGTTCTCAGCTCAGAAAGCTTGTTTCTGACATTCTAACAACTCAATTGGAGCATTTTAGTAATGATCAGTGTTCTTTGTCAAAACTGACATTCTCATCATCCACTGATGCTTTTTGTCACAAAATGCAGTTTTCAGCTCAGAAAGCTTGTTTCTGACATTCTAACAGCTCAATTAGAGCATTTTAGTAATGAACAGTGTTCTTTGTCAAAACTGACATTCTCATCATCCACTGATGCTTTTTGTCACAAAATGCAGTTCTCAGCTCAGAAAGCTTGTTTCTGACATTCTAACAACTCAATTAGAGCATTTTAGTAATGAACAGTGTTCTTTGTCAAAACTGACATTCTCATCATCCACTGATTCACTTTGTCACAAAATGCAGTTTTCAGCTCAGAAAGCTTGTTTCTGACATTCTAACAGCTCAATTAGAGCATTTTAGTAATGAACAGTGTTCTTTGTCAAAACTGACATTCTCATCATCCACTGATGAACTATGTCACAAAATGCAGTTCTCAGCTCAGAAAGCTTGTTTCTGACATTCTAACAGCTCAATTAGAGCATTTTAGTAATGAACAGTGTTCTTTGTCAAAACTGACATTCTCATCATCCACTGATTCACTTTGTCACAAAATGCAGTTTTCAGCTCAGAAAGCTTGTTTCTGACATTCTAACAGCTCAATTAGAGCATTTTAGTAATGAACAGTGTTCTTTGTCAAAACTGACATTCTCATCATCCACTGATGAACTATGTCACAAAATGCAGTTCTCAGCTCAGAATGCTTGTTTCTGACATTCTAACAGCTCAATTGGAGCATTTTAGTAATGATCAGTGTTCTTTGTCAAAACTGACATTCTCATCATCCACTGATGCTTTTTGTCACAAAATGCAGTTTTCAGCTCAGAAAGCTTGTTTCTGATATTTTAACAGCTCAATTAGAGCATTTTAGTAATGAACAGTGTTCTTTGTCAAAACTGACATTCTCATCATCCACGGATGCCTTTTGTCACAAAATGCAGTTTTCAGCTCAGAAAGCTTGTTTCTGACATTCTAACAGCTCAATTGGAGCATTTCAGTAATGAACAGTGTTCTTTGTCAAAACTGACATTCTCATCATCCACTGATGAACTATGTCACAAAATGCAGTTCTCAGCTCAGAAAGCTTGTTTCTGACATTCTAACAACTCAATTGGAGCATTTTAGTAATGATCAGTGTTCTTTGTCAAAACTGACATTCTCATCATCCACTGATGCTTTTTGTCACAAAATGCAGTTTTCAGCTCAGAAAGCTTGTTTCTGACATTCTAACAGCTCAATTAGAGCATTTTAGTAATGAACAGTGTTCTTTGTCAAAACTGACATTCTCATCATCCACTGATGCTTTTTGTCACAAAATGCAGTTCTCAGCTCAGAAAGCTTGTTTCTGACATTCTAACAACTCAATTAGAGCATTTTAGTAATGAACAGTGTTCTTTGTCAAAACTGACATTCTCATCATCCACTGATTCACTTTGTCACAAAATGCAGTTTTCAGCTCAGAAAGCTTGTTTCTGACATTCTAACAGCTCAATTAGAGCATTTTAGTAATGAACAGTGTTCTTTGTCAAAACTGACATTCTCATCATCCACTGAAGAACTATGTCACAAAATGCAGTTCTCAGCTCAGAATGCTTGTTTCTGACATTCTAACAGCTCAATTGGAGCATTTTAGCAATGATCAGTGTTCTTTGTCAAAAGTGACATTCTCATCATCCACTGATGAACTATGTCACAAAATGCAGTTCTCAGCTCAGAAAGCTTGTTTCTGACATTCTAACAGCTCAATTAGAGCATTTTAGTAATGAACAGTGTTCTTTGTCAAAACTGACATTCTCATCATCCACTGATGAACTATGTCACAAAATGCAGTTCTCAAATCAGAAAGCTTGTTTCTGACATTTTAACAGCTCAATTGGAGCATTTTAGTGATGATAAGTGTTCTTTGTCAAAACTGACATTCTCATCATCCACTGATTCATTTTGTCACAAAATGCAGTTTTCAGCTCAGAAAGCTTGTTTCTGACATTCTAACAGCTCAATTAGAGCATTTTAGTAATGAACAGTGTTCTTTGTCAAAACTGACATTCTCATCATCCACTGATGAACTATGTCACAAAATGCAGTTCTCAGCTCAGAAAGCTTGTTTCTGACATTCTAACAGCTCAATTAGAGCATTTTAGTAATGAACAGTGTTCTTTGTCAAAACTGACATTCTCATCATCCACTGATGAACTATGTCACAAAATGCAGTTCTCAGCTCAGAAAGCTTGTTTCTGACATTCTAACAGCTCAATTGGAGCATTTTAGTGATGATCAGTGTTCTTTGTCAAAACTGACATTCTCATCATCCACTGATTCATTTTGTCACAAAATGCAGTTTTCAGCTCAGAAAGCTTGTTTCTGACATTCTAACAGCTCAATTGGAGCATTTCAGTAATGATCAGTGTTCTTTGTCAAAAGTGACATTCTCATCATCCACTGATTCACTTTGTCACAAAATGCCATTCTCAGCTCAGAAAGCTTGTTTCTGACATTCTAACAGCTCAATTAGAGCATTTTAGTAATGAACAGTGTTCTTTGTCAAAACTGACATTCTCATCATCCACTGATGCACTATGTCACAAAATGCAGTTCTCAGCTCAGAAAGCTTGTTTCTGACATTCTAACAGCTCAATTAGAGCATTTTAGCAATGATCAGTGTTCTTTGTCAAAAGTGACATTCTCATCATCCACTGATTCACTTTGTCACAAAATGCAGTTCTCAGCTCAGAAAGCTTGTTTCTGACATTCTAACAGCTCAATTAGAGCATTTTAGTAATGATCAGTGTTCTTTGTCAAAAGTGACATTCTCATCATCCACTGATGAACTATGTCACAAAATGCAGTTCTCAGCTCAGAAAGCTTGTTTCTGACATTCTAACAGCTCAATTAGAGCATTTTAGTAATGAACAGTGTTCTTTGTCAAAACTGACATTCTCATCATCCACTGATGAACTATGTCACAAAATGCAGTTCTCAGCTCAGAAAGCTTGTTTCTGACATTCTAACAGCTCAATTGGAGCATTTTAGTGATGATAAGTGTTCTTTGTCAAAACTGACATTCTCATCATCCACTGATTCATTTTGTCACAAAATGCAGTTTTCAGCTCAGAAAGCTTGTTTCTGACATTCTAACAGCTCAATTAGAGCATTTTAGTAATGAACAGTGTTCTTTGTCAAAACTGACATTCTCATCATCCACTGATGCACTATGTCACAAAATGCAGTTCTCAGCTCAGAAAGCTTGTTTCTGACATTCTAACAGCTCAATTGGAGCATTTTAGTGATGATAAGTGTTCTTTGTCAAAACTGACATTCTCATCATCCACTGATTCATTTTGTCACAAAATGCAGTTTTCAGCTCAGAAAGCTTGTTTCTGACATTCTAACAGCTCAATTAGAGCATTTTAGTAATGAACAGTGTTCTTTGTCAAAACTGACATTCTCATCATCCACTGATGAACTATGTCACAAAATGCAGTTCTCAGCTCAGAAAGCTTGTTTCTGACATTCTAACAGCTCAATTAGAGCATTTTAGTAATGAACAGTGTTCTTTGTCAAAACTGACATTCTCATCATCCACTGATGAACTATGTCACAAAATGCAGTTCTCAGCTCAGAAAGCTTGTTTCTGACATTCTAACAGCTCAATTGGAGCATTTTAGTGATGATCAGTGTTCTTTGTCAAAACTGACATTCTCATCATCCACTGATTCATTTTGTCACAAAATGCAGTTTTCAGCTCAGAAAGCTTGTTTCTGACATTCTAACAGCTCAATTAGAGCATTTTAGTAATGAACAGTGTTCTTTGTCAAAACTGACATTCTCATCATCCACTGATGAACTATGTCACAAAATGCATTTCTCAGCTCAGAAAGCTTGTTTCTGACATTCTAACAGCTCAATTGGAGCATTTCAGTAATGATCAGTGTTCTTTGTCAAAAGTGACATTCTCATCATCCACTGATTCACTTTGTCACAAAATGCCATTCTCAGCTCAGAAAGCTTGTTTCTGACATTCTAACAGCTCAATTAGAGCATTTTAGTAATGAACAGTGTTCTTTGTCAAAACTGACATTCTCATCATCCACTGATGCACTATGTCACAAAATGCAGTTCTCAGCTCAGAAAGCTTGTTTCTGACATTCTAACAGCTCAATTAGAGCATTTTAGCAATGATCAGTGTTCTTTGTCAAAAGTGACATTCTCATCATCCACTGATTCACTTTGTCACAAAATGCAGTTCTCAGCTCAGAAAGCTTGTTTCTGACATTCTAACAGCTCAATTAGAGCATTTTAGTAATGATCAGTGTTCTTTGTCAAAAGTGACATTCTCATCATCCACTGATGAACTATGTCACAAAATGCAGTTCTCAGCTCAGAAAGCTTGTTTCTGACATTCTAACAGCTCAATTAGAGCATTTTAGTAATGAACAGTGTTCTTTGTCAAAACTGACATTCTCATCATCCACTGATGAACTATGTCACAAAATGCAGTTCTCAGCTCAGAAAGCTTGTTTCTGACATTCTAACAGCTCAATTGGAGCATTTTAGTGATGATAAGTGTTCTTTGTCAAAACTGACATTCTCATCATCCACTGATTCATTTTGTCACAAAATGCAGTTTTCAGCTCAGAAAGCTTGTTTCTGACATTCTAACAGCTCAATTAGAGCATTTTAGTAATGAACAGTGTTCTTTGTCAAAACTGACATTCTCATCATCCACTGATGAACTATGTCACAAAATGCAGTTCTCAGCTCAGAAAGCTTGTTTCTGACATTCTAACAGCTCAATTGGAGCATTTTAGTGATGATCAGTGTTCTTTGTCAAAACTGACATTCTCATCATCCACTGATTCATTTTGTCACAAAATGCAGTTTTCAGCTCAGAAAGCTTGTTTCTGACATTCTAACAGCTCAATTAGAGCATTTTAGTAATGAACAGTGTTCTTTGTCAAAACTGACATTCTCATCATCCACTGATGAACTATGTCACAAAATGCATTTCTCAGCTCAGAAAGCTTGTTTCTGACATTCTAACAGCTCAATTGGAGCATTTCAGTAATGATCAGTGTTCTTTGTCAAAAGTGACATTCTCATCATCCACTGATTCACTTTGTCACAAAATGCCATTCTCAGCTCAGAAAGCTTGTTTCTGACATTCTAACAGCTCAATTAGAGCATTTTAGTAATGAACAGTGTTCTTTGTCAAAACTGACATTCTCATCATCCACTGATGCACTATGTCACAAAATGCAGTTCTCAGCTCAGAAAGCTTGTTTCTGACATTCTAACAGCTCAATTAGAGCATTTTAGCAATGATCAGTGTTCTTTGTCAAAAGTGACATTCTCATCATCCACTGATTCACTTTGTCACAAAATGCAGTTCTCAGCTCAGAAAGCTTGTTTCTGACATTCTAACAGCTCAATTAGAGCATTTTAGTAATGATCAGTGTTCTTTGTCAAAAGTGACATTCTCATCATCCACTGATGAACTATGTCACAAAATGCAGTTCTCAGCTCAGAAAGCTTGTTTCTGACATTCTAACAGCTCAATTGGAGCATTTTAGTGATGATAAGTGTTCTTTGTCAAAACTGACATTCTCATCATCCACTGATTCATTTTGTCACAAAATGCAGTTTTCAGCTCAGAAAGCTTGTTTCTGACATTCTAACAGCTCAATTAGAGCATTTTAGTAATGAACAGAGTTCTTTGTCAAAACTGACATTCTCATCATCCACGGCTGCCTTTTGTCACAAAATGCAGTTTTCAGCTCAGAAAGCTTGTTTCTGACATTCTAACAGCTCAATTGGAGCATTTCAGTAATGAACAGTGTTCTTTGTCAAAACTGACATTCTCATCATCCACTGATGAACTATGTCACAAAATGCAGTTCTCAGCTCAGAAAGCTTGTTTCTGACATTCTAACAGCTCAATTGGAGCATTTTAGTGATGATCAGTGTTCTTTGTCAAAACTGACATTCTCATCATCCACTGATTCATTTTGTCACAAAATGCAGTTTTCAGCTCAGAAAGCTTGTTTCTGACATTCTAACAGCTCAATTAGAGCATTTTAGTAATGAACAGTGTTCTTTGTCAAAACTGACATTCTCATCATCCACTGATGAACTATGTCACAAAATGCAGTTCTCAGCTCAGAAAGCTTGTTTCTGACATTCTAACAGCTCAATTGGAGCATTTTAGTGATGATCAGTGTTCTTTGTCAAAACTGACATTCTCATCATCCACTGATTCATTTTGTCACAAAATGCAGTTTTCAGCTCAGAAAGCTTGTTTCTGACATTCTAACAGCTCAATTAGAGCATTTTAGTAATGAACAGTGTTCTTTGTCAAAACTGACATTCTCATCATCCACGGATGCCTTTTGTCACAAAATGCAGTTTTCAGCTCAGAAAGCTTGTTTCTGACATTCTAACAGCTCAATTGGAGCATTTCAGTAATGAACAGTGTTCTTTGTCAAAACTGACATTCTCATCATCCACTGATGAACTATGTCACAAAATGCAGTTCTCAGCTCAGAAAGCTTGTTTCTGACATTCTAACAACTCAATTGGAGCATTTTAGTAATGATCAGTGTTCTTTGTCAAAACTGACATTCTCATCATCCACTGATGCTTTTTGTCACAAAATGCAGTTTTCAGCTCAGAAAGCTTGTTTCTGACATTCTAACAGCTCAATTAGAGCATTTTAGTAATGAACAGTGTTCTTTGTCAAAACTGACATTCTCATCATCCACTGATGCTTTTTGTCACAAAATGCAGTTCTCAGCTCAGAAAGCTTGTTTCTGACATTCTAACAGCTCAATTAGAGCATTTTAGTAATGAACAGTGTTCTTTGTCAAAACTGACATTCTCATCATCCACTGATGCACTATGTCACAAAATGCAGTTCTCAGCTCAGAAAGCTTGTTTCTGACATTCTAACAGCTCAATTAGAGCATTTTAGTAATGATCAGTGTTCTTTGTCAAAAGTGACATTCTCATCATCCACTGATGAACTATGTCACAAAATGCATTTCTCAGCTCAGAAAGCTTGTTTCTGACATTCTAACAGCTCAATTGGAACATTTCAGTAATGAACAGTGTTCTTTGTCAAAACTGACATTCTCATCATCCACTGATTCACTTTGTCACAAAATGCAGTTTTCAGCTCAGAAAGCTTGTTTCTGACATTCTAACAGCTCAATTAGAGCATTTTAGTAATGATCAGTGTTCTTTGTCAAAACTGACATTCTCATCATCCACTGATGCTTTTTGTCACAAAATGCAGTTCTCAGCTCAGAAAGCTTGTTTCTGACATTCTAACAGCTCAATTAGAGCATTTTAGTAATGAACAGTGTTCTTTGTCAAAACTGACATTCTCATCATCCACTGATGAACTATGTCACAAAATGCAGTTCTCAGCTCAGAAAGCTTGTTTCTGACATTCTAACAGCTCAATTGGAGCATTTTAGTAATGATCAGTGTTCTTTGTCAAAACTGACATTCTCATCATCCACTGATGAACTTTGTCACAAAATGCAGTTCTCAGCTCAGAAAGCTTGTTTCTGACATTCTAACAGCTCAATTAGAGCATTTTAGTAATGAACAGTGTTCTTTGTCAAAACTGACATTCTCATCATCCACTGATGCACTATGTCACAAAATGCAGTTCTCAGCTCAGAAAGCTTGTTTCTGACATTCTAACAGCTCAATTAGAGCATTTTAGCAATGATCAGTGTTCTTTGTCAAAAGTGACATTCTCATCATCCACTGATTCACTTTGTCACAAAATGCCATTCTCAGCTCAGAAAGCTTGTTTCTGACATTCTAACAGCTCATTTAGAGCATTTTAGTAATGAACAGTGTTCTTTGTCAAAACTGACATTCTCATCATCCACTGATGAACTATGTCACAAAATGCAGTTCTCAGCTCAGAAAGCTTGTTTCTGACATTCTAACAGCTCAATTAGAGCATTTTAGTAATGAACAGTGTTCTTTGTCAAAACTGACATTCTCATCATCCACTGATGAACTATGTCACAAAATGCAGTTCTCAGCTCAGAAAGCTTGTTTCTGACATTCTAACAACTCAATTAGAGCATTTTAGTAATGATCAGTGTTCTTTGTCAAAACTGACATTCTCATCATCCACTGATGAACTATGTCACAAAATGCAGTTCTCAGCTCAGAAAGCTTGTTTCTGACATTCTAACAGCTCAATTAGAGCATTTTAGTAATGAACAGTGTTCTTTGTCAAAACTGACATTCTCATCATCCACTGATTCACTTTGTCACAAAATGCAGTTTTCAGCTCAGAAAGCTTGTTTCTGACATTCTAACAGCTCAATTAGAGCATTTTAGTAATGAACAGTGTTCTTTGTCAAAACTGACATTCTCATCATCCACTGATGAACTATGTCACAAAATGCAGTTCTCAGCTCAGAATGCTTGTTTCTGACATTCTAACAGCTCAATTGGAGCATTTTAGTAATGATCAGTGTTCTTTGTCAAAACTGACATTCTCATCATCCACTGATGCTTTTTGTCACAAAATGCAGTTTTCAGCTCAGAAAGCTTGTTTCTGATATTTTAACAGCTCAATTAGAGCATTTTAGTAATGAACAGTGTTCTTTGTCAAAACTGACATTCTCATCATCCACTGATGCACTTTGTCACAAAATGCAGTTTTATGCTCAGAAAGCTTGTTTCTGACATTCTAACAGCTCAATTAGAGCATTTTAGTAATGATCAGTGTTCTTTGTCAAAAGTGACATTCTCATCATCCACTGATTCACTTTGTCACAAAATGCAGTTCTCAGCTCAGAAAGCTTGTTTCTGACATTCTAACAGCTCAATTAGAGCATTTTAGTAATGAACAGTGTTCTTTGTCAAAAGTGACATTCTCATCATCCACTGATGAACTATGTCACAAAATGCAGTTCTCAGCTCAGAAAGCTTGTTTCTGACATTCTAACAGCTCAATTAGAGCATTTTAGTAATGAACAGTGTTCTTTGTCAAAACTGACATTCTCATCATCCACTGATGAACTATGTCACAAAATGCAGTTCTCAGCTCAGAAAGCTTGTTTCTGACATTCTAACAGCTCAATTGGAGCATTTTAGTGATGATCAGTGTTCTTTGTCAAAACTGACATTCTCATCATCCACTGATTCATTTTGTCACAAAATGCAGTTTTCAGCTCAGAAAGCTTGTTTCTGACATTCTAACAGCTCAATTAGAGCATTTTAGTAATGAACAGTGTTCTTTGTCAAAACTGACATTCTCATCATCCACGGATGCCTTTTGTCACAAAATGCAGTTTTCAGCTCAGAAAGCTTGTTTCTGACATTCTAACAGCTCAAATGGAGCATTTCAGTAATGAACAGTGTTCTTTGTCAAAACTGACATTCTCATCATCCACTGATGAACTATGTCACAAAATGCAGTTCTCAGCTCAGAAAGCTTGTTTCTGACATTCTAACAACTCAATTGGAGCATTTTAGTAATGATCAGTGTTCTTTGTCAAAACTGACATTCTCATCATCCACTGATGCTTTTTGTCACAAAATGCAGTTTTCAGCTCAGAAAGCTTGTTTCTGACATTCTAACAGCTCAATTAGAGCATTTTAGTAATGAACAGTGTTCTTTGTCAAAACTGACATTCTCATCATCCACTGATGCTTTTTGTCACAAAATGCAGTTCTCAGCTCAGAAAGCTTGTTTCTGACATTCTAACAGCTCAATTAGAGCATTTTTAGTAATGAACAGTGTTCTTTGTCAAAACTGACATTCTCATCATCCACTGATGCACTATGTCACAAAATGCAGTTCTCAGCTCAGAAAGCTTGTTTCTGACATTCTAACAGCTCAATTAGAGCATTTTAGCAGTGATCAGTGTTCTTTGTCAAAAGTGACATTCTCATCATCCACTGATTCACTTTGTCACAAAATGCAGTTCTCAGCTCAGAAAGCTTGTTTCTGACATTCTAACAGCTCAATTAGAGCATTTTAGTAATGATCAGTGTTCTTTGTCAAAAGTGACATTCTCATCATCCACTGATGAACTATGTCACAAAATGCAGTTCTCAGCTCAGAAAGCTTGTTTCTGACATTCTAACGGCTCAATTAGAGCATTTTAGTAATGAACAGTGTTCTTTGTCAAAACTGACATTCTCATCATCCACTGATGAACTATGTCACAAAATGCAGTTCTCAGCTCAGAAAGCTTGTTTCTGACATTCTAACAGCTCAATTGGAGCATTTAAGTGATGATAAGTGTTCTTTGTCAAAACTGACATTCTCATCATCCACTGATTCATTTTGTCACAAAATGCAGTTTTCAGCTCAGAAAGCTTGTTTCTGACATTCTAACAACTTCTTTGTCAAAACTGACATTCTCATCATCCACTGATGAACTATGTCACAAAATGCAGTTCTCAGCTCAGAAAGCTTGTTTCTGACATTCTAACAACTCAATTGGAGCATTTTAGTAATGATCAGTGTTCTTTGTCAAAACTGACATTCTCATCATCCACTGATGCTTTTTGTCACAAAATGCAGTTTTCAGCTCAGAAAGCTTGTTTCTGACATTCTAACAGCTCAATTAGAGCATTTTAGTAATGAACAGTGTTCTTTGTCAAAACTGACATTCTCATCATCCACTGATGCTTTTTGTCACAAAATGCAGTTCTCAGCTCAGAAAGCTTGTTTCTGACATTCTAACAGCTCAATTAGAGCAATTTAGTAATGAACAGTGTTCTTTGTCAAAACTGACATTCTCATCATCCACTGATGCACTATGTCACAAAATGCAGTTCTCAGCTCAGAAAGCTTGTTTCTGACATTCTAACAGCTCAATTAGAGCATTTTAGCAATGATCGGTGTTCTTTGTCAAAAGTGACATTCTCATCATCCACTGATTCACTTTGTCACAAAATGCCATTCTCAGCTCAGAAAGCTTGTTTCTGACATTCTAACAGCTCAATTAGAGCATTTTAGTAATGAACAGTGTTCTTTGTCAAAACTGACATTCTCATCATCCACTGATGCACTATGTCACAAAATGCAGTTCTCAGCTCAGAAAGCTTGTTTCTGACATTCTAACAGCTCAATTAGAGCAATTTAGTAATGAACAGTGTTCTTTGTCAAAACTGACATTCTCATCATCCACTGATGCACTATGTCACAAAATGCAGTTCTCAGTTCAGAAAGCTTGTTTCTGACATTCTAACAGCTCAATTAGAGCATTTTAGCAATGATCAGTGTTCTTTGTCAAAAGTGACATTCTCATCATCCACTGATTCACTTTGTCACAAAATGCCATTCTCAGCTCAGAAAGCTTGTTTCTGACATTCTAACAGCTCAATTAGAGCATTTTAGTAATGAACAGTGTTCTTTGTCAAAACTGACATTCTCATCATCCACTGATGAACTATGTCACAAAATGCAGTTCTCAGCTCAGAAAGCTTGTTTCTGACATTCTAACAGCTCAATTAGAGCATTTTAGTAATGAACAGTGTTCTTTGTCAAAACTGACATTCTCATCATCCACTGATGAACTATGTCACAAAATGCAGTTCTCAGCTCAGAAAGCTTGTTTCTGACATTCTAACAGCTCAATTGGAGCATTTTAGTGATGATCAGTGTTCTTTGTCAAAACTGACATTCTCATCATCCACTGATTCATTTTAGTCACAAAATGCAGTTTTCAGCTCAGAAAGCTTGTTTCTGACATTCTAACAGCTCAATTAGAGCATTTTAGTAATGAACAATGTTCTTTGTCAAAACTGACATTCTCATCATCCACTGATGAACTATGTCACAAAATGCAGTTCTCAGCTCAGAAAGCTTGTTTCTGACATTCTAACAGCTCAATTGGAGCATTTTAGTGATGATAAGTGTTCTTTGTCAAAACTGACATTCTCATCATCCACTGAATCATTTTGTCACAAAATGCAGTTTTCAGCTCAGAAAGCTTGTTTCTGACATTCTAACAGCTCAATTAGAGCATTTTAGTAATGAACAGTGTTCTTTGTCAAAACTGACATTCTCATCATCCACGGATGCCTTTTGTCACAAAATGCAGTTTTCAGCTCAGAAAGCTTGTTTCTGACATTCTAACAGCTCAATTGGAGCATTTCAGTAATGCACAGTGTTCTTTGTCAGAAACTGACATTCTCATCATCCACTGATGAACTATGTCACAAAATGCAGTTCTCAGCTCAGAAAGCTTGTTTCTGACATTCTAACAACTCAATTGGAGCATTTTAGTAATGATCAGTGTTCTTTGTCAAAACTGACATTCTCATCATCCACTGATGCTTTTTGTCACAAAATGCAGTTTTCAGCTCAGAAAGCTTGTTTCTGACATTCTAACAGCTCAATTAGAGCATTTTAGTAATGAACAGTGTTCTTTGTCAAAACTGACATTCTCATCATCCACTGATGCTTTTTGTCACAAAATGCAGTTCTCAGCTCAGAAAGCTTGTTTCTGACATTCTAACAACTCAATTAGAGCATTTTAGTAATGAACAGTGTTCTTTGTCAAAACTGACATTCTCATCATCCACTGATTCACTTTGTCACAAAATGCAGTTTTCAGCTCAGAAAGCTTGTTTCTGACATTCTAACAGCTCAATTAGAGCATTTTAGTAATGAACAGTGTTCTTTGTCAAAACTGACATTCTCATCATCCACTGATGAACTATGTCACAAAATGCAGTTCTCAGCTCAGAAAGCTTGTTTCTGACATTCTAACAGCTCAATTAGAGCATTTTAGTAATGAACAGTGTTCTTTGTCAAAACTGACATTCTCATCATCCACTGATGAACTATGTCACAAAATGCAGTTCTCAGCTCAGAAAGCTTGTTTCTGACATTCTAACAGCTCAATTAGAGCATTTTAGTAATGAACAGTGTTCTTTGTCAAAACTGACATTCTCATCATCCACTGATTCACTTTGTCACAAAATGCAGTTTTCAGCTCAGAAAGCTTGTTTCTGACATTCTAACAGCTCAATTAGAGCATTTTAGTAATGAACAGTGTTCTTTGTCAAAACTGACATTCTCATCATCCACTGATGAACTATGTCACAAAATGCAGTTCTCAGCTCAGAATGCTTGTTTCTGACATTCTAACAGCTCAATTGGAGCATTTTAGTAATGATCAGTGTTCTTTGTCAAAACTGACATTCTCATCATCCACTGATGCTTTTTGTCACAAAATGCAGTTTTCAGCTCAGAAAGCTTGTTTCTGATATTTTAACAGCTCAATTAGAGCATTTTAGTAATGAACAGTGTTCTTTGTCAAAACTGACATTCTCATCATCCACGGATGCCTTTTGTCACAAAATGCAGTTTTCAGCTCAGAAAGCTTGTTTCTGACATTCTAACAGCTCAATTGGAGCATTTCAGTAATGAACAGTGTTCTTTGTCAAAACTGACATTCTCATCATCCACTGATGAACTATGTCACAAAATGCAGTTCTCAGCTCAGAAAGCTTGTTTCTGACATTCTAACAACTCAATTGGAGCATTTTAGTAATGATCAGTGTTCTTTGTCAAAACTGACATTCTCATCATCCACTGATGCTTTTTGTCACAAAATGCAGTTTTCAGCTCAGAAAGCTTGTTTCTGACATTCTAACAGCTCAATTAGAGCATTTTAGTAATGAACAGTGTTCTTTGTCAAAACTGACATTCTCATCATCCACTGATGAACTATGTCACAAAATGCATTTCTCAGCTCAGAAAGCTTGTTTCTGACATTCTAACAACTCAATTGGAGCATTTTAGTAATGATCAGTGTTCTTTGTCAAAACTGACATTCTCATCATCCACTGATGCTTTTTGTCACAAAATGCAGTTTTCAGCTCAGAAAGCTTGTTTCTGACATTCTAACAGCTCAATTAGAGCATTTTAGTAATGAACAGTGTTCTTTGTCAAAACTGACATTCTCATCATCCACTGATGCTTTTTGTCACAAAATGCAGTTCTCAGCTCAGAAAGCTTGTTTCTGACATTCTAACAGCTCAATTAGAGCATTTTAGTAATGAACAGTGTTCTTTGTCAAAACTGACATTCTCATCATCCACTGATGCACTATGTCACAAAATGCAGTTCTCAGCTCAGAAAGCTTGTTTCTGACATTCTAACAGCTCAATTAGAGCATTTTAGTAATGATCAGTGTTCTTTGTCAAAAGTGACATTCTCATCATCCACTGATGAACTATGTCACAAAATGCATTTCTCAGCTCAGAAAGCTTGTTTCTGACATTCTAACAGCTCAATTGGAACATTTCAGTAATGAACAGTGTTCTTTGTCAAAACTGACATTCTCATCATCCACTGATTCACTTTGTCACAAAATGCAGTTTTCAGCTCAGAAAGCTTGTTTCTGACATTCTAACAGCTCAATTAGAGCATTTTAGTAATGATCAGTGTTCTTTGTCAAAACTGACATTCTCATCATCCACTGATGCTTTTTGTCACAAAATGCAGTTCTCAGCTCAGAAAGCTTGTTTCTGACATTCTAACAGCTCAATTAGAGCATTTTAGTAATGAACAGTGTTCTTTGTCAAAACTGACATTCTCATCATCCACTGATGAACTATGTCACAAAATGCAGTTCTCAGCTCAGAAAGCTTGTTTCTGACATTCTAACAGCTCAATTGGAGCATTTTAGTAATGATCAGTGTTCTTTGTCAAAACTGACATTCTCATCATCCACTGATGAACTTTGTCACAAAATGCAGTTCTCAGCTCAGAAAGCTTGTTTCTGACATTCTAACAGCTCAATTAGAGCATTTTAGTAATGAACAGTGTTCTTTGTCAAAACTGACATTCTCATCATCCACTGATGCACTATGTCACAAAATGCAGTTCTCAGCTCAGAAAGCTTGTTTCTGACATTCTAACAGCTCAATTAGAGCATTTTAGCAATGATCAGTGTTCTTTGTCAAAAGTGACATTCTCATCATCCACTGATTCACTTTGTCACAAAATGCCATTCTCAGCTCAGAAAGCTTGTTTCTGACATTCTAACAGCTCATTTAGAGCATTTTAGTAATGAACAGTGTTCTTTGTCAAAACTGACATTCTCATCATCCACTGATGAACTATGTCACAAAATGCAGTTCTCAGCTCAGAAAGCTTGTTTCTGACATTCTAACAGCTCAATTAGAGCATTTTAGTAATGAACAGTGTTCTTTGTCAAAACTGACATTCTCATCATCCACTGATGAACTATGTCACAAAATGCAGTTCTCAGCTCAGAAAGCTTGTTTCTGACATTCTAACAACTCAATTAGAGCATTTTAGTAATGATCAGTGTTCTTTGTCAAAACTGACATTCTCATCATCCACTGATGAACTATGTCACAAAATGCAGTTCTCAGCTCAGAAAGCTTGTTTCTGACATTCTAACAGCTCAATTAGAGCATTTTAGTAATGAACAGTGTTCTTTGTCAAAACTGACATTCTCATCATCCACTGATTCACTTTGTCACAAAATGCAGTTTTCAGCTCAGAAAGCTTGTTTCTGACATTCTAACAGCTCAATTAGAGCATTTTAGTAATGAACAGTGTTCTTTGTCAAAACTGACATTCTCATCATCCACTGATGAACTATGTCACAAAATGCAGTTCTCAGCTCAGAATGCTTGTTTCTGACATTCTAACAGCTCAATTGGAGCATTTTAGTAATGATCAGTGTTCTTTGTCAAAACTGACATTCTCATCATCCACTGATGCTTTTTGTCACAAAATGCAGTTTTCAGCTCAGAAAGCTTGTTTCTGATATTTTAACAGCTCAATTAGAGCATTTTAGTAATGAACAGTGTTCTTTGTCAAAACTGACATTCTCATCATCCACTGATGCACTTTGTCACAAAATGCAGTTTTATGCTCAGAAAGCTTGTTTCTGACATTCTAACAGCTCAATTAGAGCATTTTAGTAATGATCAGTGTTCTTTGTCAAAAGTGACATTCTCATCATCCACTGATTCACTTTGTCACAAAATGCAGTTCTCAGCTCAGAAAGCTTGTTTCTGACATTCTAACAGCTCAATTAGAGCATTTTAGTAATGAACAGTGTTCTTTGTCAAAAGTGACATTCTCATCATCCACTGATGAACTATGTCACAAAATGCAGTTCTCAGCTCAGAAAGCTTGTTTCTGACATTCTAACAGCTCAATTAGAGCATTTTAGTAATGAACAGTGTTCTTTGTCAAAACTGACATTCTCATCATCCACTGATGAACTATGTCACAAAATGCAGTTCTCAGCTCAGAAAGCTTGTTTCTGACATTCTAACAGCTCAATTGGAGCATTTTAGTGATGATCAGTGTTCTTTGTCAAAACTGACATTCTCATCATCCACTGATTCATTTTGTCACAAAATGCAGTTTTCAGCTCAGAAAGCTTGTTTCTGACATTCTAACAGCTCAATTAGAGCATTTTAGTAATGAACAGTGTTCTTTGTCAAAACTGACATTCTCATCATCCACGGATGCCTTTTGTCACAAAATGCAGTTTTCAGCTCAGAAAGCTTGTTTCTGACATTCTAACAGCTCAATTGGAGCATTTCAGTAATGAACAGTGTTCTTTGTCAAAACTGACATTCTCATCATCCACTGATGAACTATGTCACAAAATGCAGTTCTCAGCTCAGAAAGCTTGTTTCTGACATTCTAACAACTCAATTGGAGCATTTTAGTAATGATCAGTGTTCTTTGTCAAAACTGACATTCTCATCATCCACTGATGCTTTTTGTCACAAAATGCAGTTTTCAGCTCAGAAAGCTTGTTTCTGACATTCTAACAGCTCAATTAGAGCATTTTAGTAATGAACAGTGTTCTTTGTCAAAACTGACATTCTCATCATCCACTGATGCTTTTTGTCACAAAATGCAGTTCTCAGCTCAGAAAGCTTGTTTCTGACATTCTAACAGCTCAATTAGAGCATTTTTAGTAATGAACAGTGTTCTTTGTCAAAACTGACATTCTCATCATCCACTGATGCACTATGTCACAAAATGCAGTTCTCAGCTCAGAAAGCTTGTTTCTGACATTCTAACAGCTCAATTAGAGCATTTTAGCAATGATCAGTGTTCTTTGTCAAAAGTGACATTCTCATCATCCACTGATTCACTTTGTCACAAAATGCAGTTCTCAGCTCAGAAAGCTTGTTTCTGACATTCTAACAGCTCAATTAGAGCATTTTAGTAATGATCAGTGTTCTTTGTCAAAAGTGACATTCTCATCATCCACTGATGAACTATGTCACAAAATGCAGTTCTCAGCTCAGAAAGCTTGTTTCTGACATTCTAACGGCTCAATTAGAGCATTTTAGTAATGAACAGTGTTCTTTGTCAAAACTGACATTCTCATCATCCACTGATGAACTATGTCACAAAATGCAGTTCTCAGCTCAGAAAGCTTGTTTCTGACATTCTAACAGCT
Organism: Barbatula barbatula; assembly: GCF_947034865.1. NCBI lineage: Eukaryota > Metazoa > Chordata > Actinopteri > Cypriniformes > Nemacheilidae > Barbatula > Barbatula barbatula. Next base: position 1,838,017 of record NC_136783.1, on the reverse strand, counting down.
CAATTGGAGCATTTAAGTGATGATAAGTGTTCTTTGTCAAAACTGACATTCTCATCATCCACTGATTCATTTTGTCACAAAATGCAGTTTTCAGCTCAGAAAGCTTGTTTCTGACATTCTAACAACTTCTTTGTCAAAACTGACATTCTCATCATCCACTGATGAACTATGTCACAAAATGCAGTTCTCAGCTCAGAAAGCTTGTTTCTGACATTCTAACAACTCAATTGGAGCATTTTAGTAATGATCAGTGTTCTTTGTCAAAACTGACATTCTCATCATCCACTGATGCTTTTTGTCACAAAATGCAGTTTTCAGCTCAGAAAGCTTGTTTCTGACATTCTAACAGCTCAATTAGAGCATTTTAGTAATGAACAGTGTTCTTTGTCAAAACTGACATTCTCATCATCCACTGATGCTTTTTGTCACAAAATGCAGTTCTCAGCTCAGAAAGCTTGTTTCTGACATTCTAACAGCTCAATTAGAGCAATTTAGTAATGAACAGTGTTCTTTGTCAAAACTGACATTCTCATCATCCACTGATGCACTATGTCACAAAATGCAGTTCTCAGCTCAGAAAGCTTGTTTCTGACATTCTAACAGCTCAATTAGAGCATTTTAGCAATGATCGGTGTTCTTTGTCAAAAGTGACATTCTCATCATCCACTGATTCACTTTGTCACAAAATGCCATTCTCAGCTCAGAAAGCTTGTTTCTGACATTCTAACAGCTCAATTAGAGCATTTTAGTAATGAACAGTGTTCTTTGTCAAAACTGACATTCTCATCATCCACTGATGCACTATGTCACAAAATGCAGTTCTCAGCTCAGAAAGCTTGTTTCTGACATTCTAACAGCTCAATTAGAGCAATTTAGTAATGAACAGTGTTCTTTGTCAAAACTGACATTCTCATCATCCACTGATGCACTATGTCACAAAATGCAGTTCTCAGTTCAGAAAGCTTGTTTCTGACATTCTAACAGCTCAATTAGAGCATTTTAGCAATGATCAGTGTTCTTTGTCAAAAGTGACATTCTCATCATCCACTGATTCACTTTGTCACAAAATGCCATTCTCAGCTCAGAAAGCTTGTTTCTGACATTCTAACAGCTCAATTAGAGCATTTTAGTAATGAACAGTGTTCTTTGTCAAAACTGACATTCTCATCATCCACTGATGAACTATGTCACAAAATGCAGTTCTCAGCTCAGAAAGCTTGTTTCTGACATTCTAACAGCTCAATTAGAGCATTTTAGTAATGAACAGTGTTCTTTGTCAAAACTGACATTCTCATCATCCACTGATGAACTATGTCACAAAATGCAGTTCTCAGCTCAGAAAGCTTGTTTCTGACATTCTAACAGCTCAATTGGAGCATTTTAGTGATGATCAGTGTTCTTTGTCAAAACTGACATTCTCATCATCCACTGATTCATTTTAGTCACAAAATGCAGTTTTCAGCTCAGAAAGCTTGTTTCTGACATTCTAACAGCTCAATTAGAGCATTTTAGTAATGAACAATGTTCTTTGTCAAAACTGACATTCTCATCATCCACTGATGAACTATGTCACAAAATGCAGTTCTCAGCTCAGAAAGCTTGTTTCTGACATTCTAACAGCTCAATTGGAGCATTTTAGTGATGATAAGTGTTCTTTGTCAAAACTGACATTCTCATCATCCACTGATTCATTTTGTCACAAAATGCAGTTTTCAGCTCAGAAAGCTTGTTTCTGACATTCTAACAGCTCAATTAGAGCATTTTAGTAATGAACAGTGTTCTTTGTCAAAACTGACATTCTCATCATCCACGGATGCCTTTTGTCACAAAATGCAGTTTTCAGCTCAGAAAGCTTGTTTCTGACATTCTAACAGCTCAATTGGAGCATTTCAGTAATGAACAGTGTTCTTTGTCAGAAACTGACATTCTCATCATCCACTGATGAACTATGTCACAAAATGCAGTTCTCAGCTCAGAAAGCTTGTTTCTGACATTCTAACAACTCAATTGGAGCATTTTAGTAATGATCAGTGTTCTTTGTCAAAACTGACATTCTCATCATCCACTGATGCTTTTTGTCACAAAATGCAGTTTTCAGCTCAGAAAGCTTGTTTCTGACATTCTAACAGCTCAATTAGAGCATTTTAGTAATGAACAGTGTTCTTTGTCAAAACTGACATTCTCATCATCCACTGATGCTTTTTGTCACAAAATGCAGTTCTCAGCTCAGAAAGCTTGTTTCTGACATTCTAACAACTCAATTAGAGCATTTTAGTAATGAACAGTGTTCTTTGTCAAAACTGACATTCTCATCATCCACTGATTCACTTTGTCACAAAATGCAGTTTTCAGCTCAGAAAGCTTGTTTCTGACATTCTAACAGCTCAATTAGAGCATTTTAGTAATGAACAGTGTTCTTTGTCAAAACTGACATTCTCATCATCCACTGATGAACTATGTCACAAAATGCAGTTCTCAGCTCAGAAAGCTTGTTTCTGACATTCTAACAGCTCAATTAGAGCATTTTAGTAATGAACAGTGTTCTTTGTCAAAACTGACATTCTCATCATCCACTGATGAACTATGTCATAAAATGCAGTTCTCAGCTCAGAAAGCTTGTTTCTGACATTCTAACAGCTCAATTAGAGCATTTTAGTAATGAACAGTGTTCTTTGTCAAAACTGACATTCTCATCATCCACTGATTCACTTTGTCACAAAATGCAGTTTTCAGCTCAGAAAGCTTGTTTCTGACATTCTAACAGCTCAATTAGAGCATTTTAGTAATGAACAGTGTTCTTTGTCAAAACTGACATTCTCATCATCCACTGATGAACTATGTCACAAAATGCAGTTCTCAGCTCAGAATGCTTGTTTCTGACATTCTAACAGCTCAATTGGAGCATTTTAGTAATGATCAGTGTTCTTTGTCAAAACTGACATTCTCATCATCCACTGATGCTTTTTGTCACAAAATGCAGTTTTCAGCTCAGAAAGCTTGTTTCTGATATTTTAACAGCTCAATTAGAGCATTTTAGTAATGAACAGTGTTCTTTGTCAAAACTGACATTCTCATCATCCACGGATGCCTTTTGTCACAAAATGCAGTTTTCAGCTCAGAAAGCTTGTTTCTGACATTCTAACAGCTCAATTGGAGCATTTCAGTAATGAACAGTGTTCTTTGTCAAAACTGACATTCTCATCATCCACTGATGAACTATGTCACAAAATGCAGTTCTCAGCTCAGAAAGCTTGTTTCTGACATTCTAACAACTCAATTGGAGCATTTTAGTAATGATCAGTGTTCTTTGTCAAAACTGACATTCTCATCATCCACTGATGCTTTTTGTCACAAAATGCAGTTTTCAGCTCAGAAAGCTTGTTTCTGACATTCTAACAGCTCAATTAGAGCATTTTAGTAATGAACAGTGTTCTTTGTCAAAACTGACATTCTCATCATCCACTGATGCTTTTTGTCACAAAATGCAGTTCTCAGCTCAGAAAGCTTGTTTCTGACATTCTAACAACTCAATTAGAGCATTTTAGTAATGAACAGTGTTCTTTGTCAAAACTGACATTCTCATCATCCACTGATTCACTTTGTCACAAAATGCAGTTTTCAGCTCAGAAAGCTTGTTTCTGACATTCTAACAGCTCAATTAGAGCATTTTAGTAATGAACAGTGTTCTTTGTCAAAACTGACATTCTCATCATCCACTGATGAACTATGTCACAAAATGCAGTTCTCAGCTCAGAATGCTTGTTTCTGACATTCTAACAGCTCAATTGGAGCATTTTAGTAATGATCAGTGTTCTTTGTCAAAACTGACATTCTCATCATCCACTGATGCTTTTTGTCACAAAATGCAGTTTTCAGCTCAGAAAGCTTGTTTCTGATATTTTAACAGCTCAATTAGAGCATTTTAGTAATGAACAGTGTTCTTTGTCAAAACTGACATTCTCATCATCCACTGATGCACTTTGTCACAAAATGCAGTTTTATGCTCAGAAAGCTTGTTTCTGACATTCTAACAGCTCAATTAGAGCATTTTAGTAATGATCAGTGTTCTTTGTCAAAAGTGACATTCTCATCATCCACTGATTCACTTTGTCACAAAATGCAGTTCTCAGCTCAGAAAGCTTGTTTCTGACATTCTAACAGCTCAATTAGAGCATTTTAGTAATGAACAGTGTTCTTTGTCAAAACTGACATTCTCATCATCCACTGATGAACTATGTCACAAAATGCAGTTCTCAGCTCAGAAAGCTTGTTTCTGACATTCTAACAGCTCAATTGGAGCATTTTAGTGATGATCAGTGTTCTTTGTCAAAACTGACAGTCTCATCATCCACTGATTCATTTTGTCACAAAATGCAGTTTTCAGCTCAGAAAGCTTGTTTCTGACATTCTAACAGCTCAATTAGAGCATTTTAGTAATGAACAGTGTTCTTTGTCAAAACTGACATTCTCATCATCCACTGATGAACTATGTCACAAAATGCAGTTCTCAGCTCAGAAAGCTTGTTTCTGACATTCTAACAACTCAATTGGAGCATTTTAGTAATGATCAGTGTTCTTTGTCAAAACTGACATTCTCATCATCCACTGATGCTTTTTGTCACAAAATGCAGTTTTCAGCTCAGAAAGCTTGTTTCTGACATTCTAACAGCTCAATTAGAGCATTTTAGTAATGAACAGTGTTCTTTGTCAAAACTGACATTCTCATCATCCACTGATGCTTTTTGTCTCAAAATGCAGTTCTCAGCTCAGAAAGCTTGTTTCTGACATTCTAACAGCTCAATTAGAGCATTTTAGTAATGAACAGTGTTCTTTGTCAAAACTGACATTCTCATCATCCACTGATGCACTATGTCACAAAATGCAGTTCTCAGCTCAGAAAGCTTGTTTCTGACATTCTAACAGCTCAATTAGAGCATTTTAGCAATGATCAGTGTTCTTTGTCAAAAGTGACATTCTCATCATCCACTGATGAACTATGTCACAAAATGCATTTCTCAGCTCAGAAAGCTTGTTTCTGACATTCTAACAGCTCAATTGGAACATTTCAGTAATGAACAGTGTTCTTTGTCAAAACTGACATTCTCATCATCCACTGATTCACTTTGTCACAAAATGCAGTTTTCAGCTCAGAAAGCTTGTTTCTGACATTCTAACAGCTCAATTAGAGCATTTTAGTAATGATCAGTGTTCTTTGTCAAAACTGACATTCTCATCATCCACTGATAGTTTTTGTCACAAAATGCAGTTTTCAACTCAGAAAGCTTGTTTCTGACATTCTAACAGCTCAATTGGAGCATTTCAGTAATGAACAGTGTTCTTTGTCAAAACTGACATTCTCATCATCCACTGATTCACTTTGTCACAAAATGCAGTTTTCAGCTCAGAGAGCTTGTTTCTGACATTCTAACAGCTCAATTAGAGCATTTTAGTAATGATCAGTGTTCTTTGTCAAAACTGACATTCTCATCATCCACTGATGCTTTTTGTCACAAAATGCAGTTCTCAGCTCAGAAAGCTTGTTTCTGACATTCTAACAGCTCAATTAGAGCATTTTAGTAATGAACAGTGTTCTTTGTCAAAACTGACATTCTCATCATCCACTGATGAACTATGTCACAAAATGCAGTTCTCAGCTCAGAAAGCTTGTTTCTGACATTCTAACAGCTCAATTAGAGCATTTTAGTAATGATCAGTGTTCTTTGTCAAAACTGACATTCTCATCATCCACTGATGAACTTTGTCACAAAATGCAGTTCTCAGCTCAGAAAGCTTGTTTCTGACATTCTAACAGCTCAATTAGAGCATTTTAGTAATGAACAGTGTTCTTTGTCAAAACTGACATTCTCATCATCCACTGATGCACTATGTCACAAAATGCAGTTCTCAGCTCAGAAAGCTTGTTTCTGACATTCTAACAACTCAATTAGAGCATTTTAGTAATGATCAGTGTTCTTTGTCAAAACTGACATTCTCATCATCCACTGATGAACTATGTCACAAAATGCAGTTCTCAGCTCAGAAAGCTTGTTTCTGACATTCTAACAGCTCAATTAGAGCATTTTAGTAATGAACAGTGTTCTTTGTCAAAACTGACATTCTCATCATCCACTGATTCACTTTGTCACAAAATGCAGTTTTCAGCTCAGAAAGCTTGTTTCTGACATTCTAACAGCTCAATTAGAGCATTTTAGTAATGAACAGTGTTCTTTGTCAAAACTGACATTCTCATCATCCACTGATGAATTATGTCACAAAATGCAGTTCTCAGCTCAGAATGCTTGTTTCTGACATTCTAACAGCTCAATTGGAGCATTTTAGTAATGATCAGTGTTCTTTGTCAAAACTGACATTCTCATCATCCACTGATGCTTTTTGTCACAAAATGCAGTTTTCAGCTCAGAAAGCTAGTTTCTGATATTTTAACAGCTCAATTAGAGCATTTTAGTAATGAACAGTGTTCTTTGTCAAAACTGACATTCTCATCATCCACTGATGCACTTTGTCACAAAATGCAGTTTTATGCTCAGAAAGCTTGTTTCTGACATTCTAACAGCTCAATTAGAGCATTTTAGTAATGATCAGTGTTCTTTGTCAAAAGTGACATTCTCATCATCCACTGATTCACTTTGTCACAAAATGCAGTTCTCAGCTCAGAAAGCTTGTTTCTGACATTCTAACAGCTCAATTAGAGCATTTTAGTAATGAACAGTGTTCTTTGTCAAAACTGACATTCTCATCATCCACTGATGCACTATGTCACAAAATGCAGTTCTCAGCTCAGAAAGCTTGTTTCTGACATTCTAACAGCTCAATTAGAGCATTTTAGCAATGATCAGTGTTCTTTGTCAAAAGTGACATTCTCATCATCCACTGATTCACTTTGTCACAAAATGCCATTCTCAGCTCAGAAAGCTTGTTTCTGACATTCTAACAGCTCAATTAAAGCATTTTAGTAATGAACAGTGTTCTTTGTCAAAACTGACATTCTCATCATCCACTGATGAACTATGTCACAAAATGCAGTTCTCAGCTCAGAAAGCTTGTTTCTGACATTCTAACAGCTCAATTAGAGCATTTTAGTAATGAACAGTGTTCTTTGTCAAAACTGACATTCTCATCATCCACTGATGAACTATGTCACAAAATGCAGTTCTCAGCTCAGAAAGCTTGTTTCTGACATTCTAACAGCTCAATTGGAGCATTTTAGTGATGATCAGTGTTCTTTGTCAAAACTGACATTCTCATCATCCACTGATTCATTTTGTCACAAAATGCAGTTTTCAGCTCAGAAAGCTTGTTTCTGACATTCTAACAGCTCAATTAGAGCATTTTAGTAATGAACAGTGTTCTTTGTCAAAACTGACATTCTCATCATCCACTGATGAACTATGTCACAAAATGCATTTCTCAGCTCAGAAAGCTTGTTTCTGACATTCTAACAGCTCAATTGGAGCATTTCAGTAATGATCAGTGTTCTTTGTCAAAAGTGACATTCTCATCATCCACTGATTCACTTTGTCACAAAATGCCATTCTCAGCTCAGAAAGCTTGTTTCTGACATTCTAACAGCTCAATTGGAGCATTTTAGTAATGAACAGTGTTCTTTGTCAAAACTGACATTCTCATCATCCACTGATGCACTATGTCACAAAATGCAGTTCTCAGCTCAGAAAGCTTGTTTCTGACATTCTAACAGCTCAATTAGAGCATTTTAGCAATGATCAGTGTTCTTTGTCAAAAGTGACATTCTCATCATCCACTGATTCACTTTGTCACAAAATGCAGTTCTCAGCTCAGAAAGCTTGTTTCTGACATTCTAACAGCTCAATTAGAGCATTTTAGTAATGATCAGTGTTCTTTGTCAAAAGTGACATTCTCATCATCCACTGATGAACTATGTCACAAAATGCAGTTCTCAGCTCAGAAAGCTTGTTTCTGACATTCTAACAGCTCAATTGGAGCATTTTAGTGATGATAAGTGTTCTTTGTCAAAACTGACATTCTCATCATCCACTGATTCATTTTGTCACAAAATGCAGTTTTCAGCTCAGAAAGCTTGTTTCTGACATTCTAACAGCTCAATTAGAGCATTTTAGTAATGAACAGTGTTCTTTGTCAAAACTGACATTCTCATCATCCACGGATGCCTTTTGTCACAAAATGCAGTTTTCAGCTCAGAAAGCTTGTTTCTGACATTCTAACAGCTCAATTGGAGCATTTCAGTAATGATCAGTGTTCTTTGTCAGAAACTGACATTCTCATCATCCACTGATGAACTATGTCACAAAATGCAGTTCTCAGCTCAGAAAGCTTGTTTCTGACATTCTAACAACTCAATTGGAGCATTTTAGTAATGATCAGTGTTCTTTGTCAAAACTGACATTCTCATCATCCACTGATGCTTTTTGTCACAAAATGCAGTTTTCAGCTCAGAAAGCTTGTTTCTGACATTCTAACAGCTCAATTAGAGCATTTTAGTAATGAACAGTGTTCTTTGTCAAAACTGACATTCTCATCATCCACTGATGCTTTTTGTCACAAAATGCAGTTCTCAGCTCAGAAAGCTTGTTTCTGACATTCTAACAACTCAATTAGAGCATTTTAGTAATGAACAGTGTTCTTTGTCAAAACTGACATTCTCATCATCCACTGATTCACTTTGTCACAAAATGCAGTTTTCAGCTCAGAAAGCTTGTTTCTGACATTCTAACAGCTCAATTAGAGCATTTTAGTAATGAACAGTGTTCTTTGTCAAAACTGACATTCTCATCATCCACTGATGAACTATGTCACAAAATGCAGTTCTCAGCTCAGAAAGCTTGTTTCTGACATTCTAACAGCTCAATTAGAGCATTTTAGTAATGAACAGTGTTCTTTGTCAAAACTGACATTTTCATCATCCACTGATGAACTATGTCACAAAATGCAGTTCTCAGCTCAGAAAGCTTGTTTCTGACATTCTAACAACTCAATTAGAGCATTTTAGTAATGATCAGTGTTCTTTGTCAAAACTGACATTCTCATCATCCACTGATGAACTATGTCACAAAATGCAGTTCTCAGCTCAGAAAGCTTGTTTCTGACATTTTAACAGCTCAATTAGAGCATTTTAGTAATGAACAGTGTTCTTTGTCAAAACTGACATTCTCATCATCCACTGATTCACTTTGTCACAAAATGCAGTTTTCAGCTCAGAAAGCTTGTTTCTGACATTCTAACAGCTCAATTAGAGCATTTTAGTAATGAACAGTGTTCTTTGTCAAAACTGACATTCTCATCATCCACTGATGAACTATGTCACAAAATGCAGTTCTCAGCTCAGAATGCTTGTTTCTGACATTCTAACAGCTCAATTGGAGCATTTTAGTAATGATCAGTGTTCTTTGTCAAAACTGACATTCTCATCATCCACTGATGCTTTTTGTCACAAAATGCAGTTTTCAGCTCAGAAAGCTTGTTTCTGATATTTTAACAGCTCAATTAGAGCATTTTAGTAATGAACAGTGTTCTTTGTCAAAACTGACATTCTCATCATCCACTGATGCACTTTGTCACAAAATGCAGTCTTATGCTCAGAAAGCTTGTTTCTGACATTCTAACAGCTCAATTAGAGCATTTTAGTAATGATCAGTGTTCTTTGTCAAAACTGACATTCTCATCATCCACTGATGAACTTTGTCACAAAATGCAGTTCTCAGCTCAGAAAGCTTGTTTCTGACATTCTAACAGCTCAATTAGAGCATTTTAGTAATGAACAGTGTTCTTTGTCAAAACTGACATTCTCATCATCCACTGATTCACTATGTCACAAAATGCAGTTCTCAGCTCAGAAAGCTTGTTTCTGACATTCTAACAGCTCAATTAGAGCATTTTAGCAATGATCAGTGTTCTTTGTCAAAAGTGACATTCTCATCATCCACTGATTCACTTTGTCACAAAATGCCATTCTCAGCTCAGAAAGCTTGTTTCTGACATTCTAACAGCTCATTTAGAGCATTTTAGTAATGAACAGTGTTCTTTGTCAAAACTGACATTCTCATCATCCACTGATGAACTATGTCACAAAATGCAGTTCTCAGCTCAGAAAGCTTGTTTCTGACATTCTAACAGCTCAATTAGAGCATTTTAGTAATGAACAGTGTTCTTTGTCAAAACTGACATTCTCATCATCCACTGATGAACTATGTCACAAAATGCAGTTCTCAGGTCAGAAAGCTTGTTTCTGACATTCTAACAACTCAATTAGAGCATTTTAGTAATGATCAGTGTTCTTTGTCAAAACTGACATTCTCATCATCCACTGATGAACTATTTCACAAAATGCAGTTCTCAGCTCAGAAAGCTTGTTTCTGACATTCTAACAGCTCAATTAGAGCATTTTAGTAATGAACAGTGTTCTTTGTCAAAACTGACATTCTCATCATCCACTGATTCACTTTGTCACAAAATGCAGTTTTCAGCTCAGAAAGCTTGTTTCTGACATTCTAACAGCTCAATTAGAGCATTTTAGTAATGAACAGTGTTCTTTGTCAAAACTGACATTCTCATCATCCACTGATGAACTATGTCACAAAATGCAGTTCTCAGCTCAGAATGCTTGTTTCTGACATTCTAACAGCTCAATTGGAGCATTTTAGTAATGATCAGTGTTCTTTTTCAAAACTGACATTCTCATCATCCACTGATGCTTTTTGTCACAAAATGCAGTTTTCAGCTCAGAAAGTTTGTTTCTGATATTTTAACAGCTCAATTAGAGCATTTTAGTAATGAACAGTGTTCTTTGTCAAAACTGACATTCTCATCATCCACTGATGCACTTTGTCACAAAATGCAGTTTTATGCTCAGAAAGCTTGTTTCTGACATTCTAACAGCTCAATTAGAGCATTTTAGTAATGATCAGTGTTCTTTGTCAAAAGTGACATTCTCATCATCCACTGATTCACTTTGTCACAAAATGCAGTTCTCAGCTCAGAAAGCTTGTTTCTGACATTCTAACAGCTCAATTAGAGCATTTTAGTAATGAACAGTGTTCTTTGTCAAAACTGACATTCTCATCATCCACTGATGAACTATGTCACAAAATGCAGTTCTCAGCTCAGAAAGCTTGTTTCTGACATTCTAACAGCTCAATTAGAGCATTTTAGTAATGAACAGTGTTCTTTGTCAAAACTGACATTCTCATCATCCACTGATGAACTATGTCACAAAATGCAGTTCTCAGCTCAGAAAGCTTGTTTCTGACATTCTAACAGCTCAATTGGAGCATTTTAGTGATGATCAGTGTTCTTTGTCAAAACTGACATTCTCATCATCCACTGATTCATTTTGTCACAAAATGCAGTTTTCAGCTCAGAAAGCTTGTTTCTGACATTCTAACAGCTCAATTAGAGCATTTTAGTAATGAACAGTGTTCTTTGTCAAAACTGACATTCTCATCATCCACGGATGCCTTTTGTCACAAAATGCAGTTTTCAGCTCAGAAAGCTTGTTTCTGACATTCTAACAGCTCAATTGGAGCATTTCAGTAATGAACAGTGTTCTTTGTCAAAACTGACATTCTCATCATCCACTGATGAACTATGTCACAAAATGCAGTTCTCAGCTCAGAAAGCTTGTTTCTGACATTCTAACAACTCAATTGGAGCATTTTAGTAATGATCAGTGTTCTTTGTCAAAACTGACATTCTCATCATCCACTGATGCTTTTTGTCACAAAATGCAGTTTTCAGCTCAGAAAGCTTGTTTCTGACATTCTAACAGCTCAATTAGAGCATTTTAGTAATGAACAGTGTTCTTTGTCAAAACTGACATTCTCATCATCCACTGATGCTTTTTGTCACAAAATGCAGTTCTCAGCTCAGAAAGCTTGTTTCTGACATTCTAACAGCTCAATTAGAGCATTTTAGTAATGAACAGTGTTCTTTGTCAAAACTGACATTCTCATCATCCACTGATGCACTATGTCACAAAATGCAGTTCTCAGCTCAGAAAGCTTGTTTCTGACATTCCAACAGCTCAATTAGAGCATTTTAGCAATGATCAGTGTTCTTTGTCAAAAGTGACATTCTCATCATCCACTGATTCACTTTGTCACAAAATGCAGTTCTCAGCTCAGAAAGCTTGTTTCTGACATTCTAACAGCTCAATTAGAGCATTTTAGTAATGATCAGTGTTCTTTGTCAAAAGTGACATTCTCATCATCCACTGATGAACTATGTCACAAAATGCAGTTCTCAGCTCAGAAAGCTTGTTTCTGACATTCTAACGGCTCAATTAGAGCATTTTAGTAATGAACAGTGTTCTTTGTCAAAACTGACATTCTCATCATCCACTGATGAACTATGTCACAAAATGCAGTTCTCAGCTCAGAAAGCTTGTTTCTGACATTCTAACAGCTCAATTGGAGCATTTAAGTGATGATAAGTGTTCTTTGTCAAAACTGACATTCTCATCATCCACTGATTCATTTTGTCACAAAATGCAGTTTTCAGCTCAGAAAGCTTGTTTCTGACATTCTAACAACTTCTTTGTCAAAACTGACATTCTCATCATCCACTGATGAACTATGTCACAAAATGCAGTTCTCAGCTCAGAAAGCTTGTTTCTGACATTCTAACAACTCAATTGGAGCATTTTAGTAATGATCAGTGTTCTTTGTCAAAACTGACATTCTCATCATCCACTGATGCTTTTTGTCACAAAATGCAGTTTTCAGCTCAGAAAGCTTGTTTCTGACATTCTAACAGCTCAATTAGAGCATTTTAGTAATGAACAGTGTTCTTTGTCAAAACTGACATTCTCATCATCCACTGATGCTTTTTGTCACAAAATGCAGTTCTCAGCTCAGAAAGCTTGTTTCTGACATTCTAACAGCTCAATTAGAGCAATTTAGTAATGAACAGTGTTCTTTGTCAAAACTGACATTCTCATCATCCACTGATGCACTATGTCACAAAATGCAGTTCTCAGCTCAGAAAGCTTGTTTCTGACATTCTAACAGCTCAATTAGAGCATTTTAGCAATGATCAGTGTTCTTTGTCAAAAGTGACATTCTCATCATCCACTGATTCACTTTGTCACAAAATGCCATTCTCAGCTCAGAAAGCTTGTTTCTGACATTCTAACAGCTCAATTAGAGCATTTTAGTAATGAACAGTGTTCTTTGTCAAAACTGACATTCTCATCATCCACTGATGCTTTTTGTCACAAAATGCAGTTCTCAGCTCAGAAAGCTTGTTTCTGACATTCTAACAACTCAATTAGAGCATTTTAGTAATGAACAGTGTTCTTTGTCAAAACTGACATTCTCATCATCCACTGATTCACTTTGTCACAAAATGCAGTTTTCAGCTCAGAAAGCTTGTTTCTGACATTCTAACAGCTCAATTAGAGCATTTTAGTAATGAACAGTGTTCTTTGTCAAAACTGACATTCTCATCATCCACTGATGAACTATGTCACAAAATGCAGTTCTCAGCTCAGAAAGCTTGTTTCTGACATTCTAACAGCTCAATTAGAGCATTTTAGTAATGAACAGTGTTCTTTGTCAAAACTGACATTCTCATCATCCACTGATTCACTTTGTCACAAAATGCAGTTTTCAGCTCAGAAAGCTTGTTTCTGACATTCTAACAGCTCAATTAGAGCATTTTAGTAATGAACAGTGTTCTTTGTCAAAACTGACATTCTCATCATCCACTGATGAACTATGTCACAAAATGCAGTTCTCAGCTCAGAATGCTTGTTTCTGACATTCTAACAGCTCAATTGGAGCATTTTAGTAATGATCAGTGTTCTTTGTCAAAACTGACATTCTCATCATCCACTGATGCTTTTTGTCACAAAATGCAGTTTTCAGCTCAGAAAGCTTGTTTCTGATATTTTAACAGCTCAATTAGAGCATTTTAGTAATGAACAGTGTTCTTTGTCAAAACTGACATTCTCATCATCCACGGATGCCTTTTGTCACAAAATGCAGTTTTCAGCTCAGAAAGCTTGTTTCTGACATTCTAACAGCTCAATTGGAGCATTTCAGTAATGAACAGTGTTCTTTGTCAAAACTGACATTCTCATCATCCACTGATGAACTATGTCACAAAATGCAGTTCTCAGCTCAGAAAGCTTGTTTCTGACATTCTAACAACTCAATTGGAGCATTTTAGTAATGATCAGTGTTCTTTGTCAAAACTGACATTCTCATCATCCACTGATGCTTTTTGTCACAAAATGCAGTTTTCAGCTCAGAAAGCTTGTTTCTGACATTCTAACAGCTCAATTAGAGCATTTTAGTAATGAACAGTGTTCTTTGTCAAAACTGACATTCTCATCATCCACTGATGCTTTTTGTCACAAAATGCAGTTCTCAGCTCAGAAAGCTTGTTTCTGACATTCTAACAACTCAATTAGAGCATTTTAGTAATGAACAGTGTTCTTTGTCAAAACTGACATTCTCATCATCCACTGATTCACTTTGTCACAAAATGCAGTTTTCAGCTCAGAAAGCTTGTTTCTGACATTCTAACAGCTCAATTAGAGCATTTTAGTAATGAACAGTGTTCTTTGTCAAAACTGACATTCTCATCATCCACTGATGAACTATGTCACAAAATGCAGTTCTCAGCTCAGAATGCTTGTTTCTGACATTCTAACAGCTCAATTGGAGCATTTTAGCAATGATCAGTGTTCTTTGTCAAAAGTGACATTCTCATCATCCACTGATGAACTATGTCACAAAATGCAGTTCTCAGCTCAGAAAGCTTGTTTCTGACATTCTAACAGCTCAATTAGAGCATTTTAGTAATGAACAGTGTTCTTTGTCAAAACTGACATTCTCATCATCCACTGATGAACTATGTCACAAAATGCAGTTCTCAAATCAGAAAGCTTGTTTCTGACATTTTAACAGCTCAATTGGAGCATTTTAGTGATGATAAGTGTTCTTTGTCAAAACTGACATTCTCATCATCCACTGATTCATTTTGTCACAAAATGCAGTTTTCAGCTCAGAAAGCTTGTTTCTGACATTCTAACAGCTCAATTAGAGCATTTTAGTAATGAACAGTGTTCTTTGTCAAAACTGACATTCTCATCATCCACTGATGAACTATGTCACAAAATGCAGTTCTCAGCTCAGAAAGCTTGTTTCTGACATTCTAACAGCTCAATTAGAGCATTTTAGTAATGAACAGTGTTCTTTGTCAAAACTGACATTCTCATCATCCACTGATGAACTATGTCACAAAATGCAGTTCTCAGCTCAGAAAGCTTGTTTCTGACATTCTAACAGCTCAATTGGAGCATTTTAGTGATGATCAGTGTTCTTTGTCAAAACTGACATTCTCATCATCCACTGATTCATTTTGTCACAAAATGCAGTTTTCAGCTCAGAAAGCTTGTTTCTGACATTCTAACAGCTCAATTAGAGCATTTTAGTAATGAACAGTGTTCTTTGTCAAAACTGACATTCTCATCATCCACTGATGAACTATGTCACAAAATGCATTTCTCAGCTCAGAAAGCTTGTTTCTGACATTCTAACAGCTCAATTGGAGCATTTCAGTAATGATCAGTGTTCTTTGTCAAAAGTGACATTCTCATCATCCACTGATTCACTTTGTCACAAAATGCCATTCTCAGCTCAGAAAGCTTGTTTCTGACATTCTAACAGCTCAATTAGAGCATTTTAGTAATGAACAGTGTTCTTTGTCAAAACTGACATTCTCATCATCCACTGATGCACTATGTCACAAAATGCAGTTCTCAGCTCAGAAAGCTTGTTTCTGACATTCTAACAGCTCAATTAGAGCATTTTAGCAATGATCAGTGTTCTTTGTCAAAAGTGACATTCTCATCATCCACTGATTCACTTTGTCACAAAATGCAGTTCTCAGCTCAGAAAGCTTGTTTCTGACATTCTAACAGCTCAATTAGAGCATTTTAGTAATGATCAGTGTTCTTTGTCAAAAGTGACATTCTCATCATCCACTGATGAACTATGTCACAAAATGCAGTTCTCAGCTCAGAAAGCTTGTTTCTGACATTCTAACAGCTCAATTAGAGCATTTTAGTAATGAACAGTGTTCTTTGTCAAAACTGACATTCTCATCATCCACTGATGAACTATGTCACAAAATGCAGTTCTCAGCTCAGAAAGCTTGTTTCTGACATTCTAACAGCTCAATTGGAGCATTTTAGTGATGATAAGTGTTCTTTGTCAAAACTGACATTCTCATCATCCACTGATTCATTTTGTCACAAAATGCAGTTTTCAGCTCAGAAAGCTTGTTTCTGACATTCTAACAGCTCAATTAGAGCATTTTAGTAATGAACAGTGTTCTTTGTCAAAACTGACATTCTCATCATCCACTGATGCACTATGTCACAAAATGCAGTTCTCAGCTCAGAAAGCTTGTTTCTGACATTCTAACAGCTCAATTGGAGCATTTTAGTGATGATAAGTGTTCTTTGTCAAAACTGACATTCTCATCATCCACTGATTCATTTTGTCACAAAATGCAGTTTTCAGCTCAGAAAGCTTGTTTCTGACATTCTAACAGCTCAATTAGAGCATTTTAGTAATGAACAGTGTTCTTTGTCAAAACTGACATTCTCATCATCCACTGATGAACTATGTCACAAAATGCAGTTCTCAGCTCAGAAAGCTTGTTTCTGACATTCTAACAGCTCAATTAGAGCATTTTAGTAATGAACAGTGTTCTTTGTCAAAACTGACATTCTCATCATCCACTGATGAACTATGTCACAAAATGCAGTTCTCAGCTCAGAAAGCTTGTTTCTGACATTCTAACAGCTCAATTGGAGCATTTTAGTGATGATCAGTGTTCTTTGTCAAAACTGACATTCTCATCATCCACTGATTCATTTTGTCACAAAATGCAGTTTTCAGCTCAGAAAGCTTGTTTCTGACATTCTAACAGCTCAATTAGAGCATTTTAGTAATGAACAGTGTTCTTTGTCAAAACTGACATTCTCATCATCCACTGATGAACTATGTCACAAAATGCATTTCTCAGCTCAGAAAGCTTGTTTCTGACATTCTAACAGCTCAATTGGAGCATTTCAGTAATGATCAGTGTTCTTTGTCAAAAGTGACATTCTCATCATCCACTGATTCACTTTGTCACAAAATGCCATTCTCAGCTCAGAAAGCTTGTTTCTGACATTCTAACAGCTCAATTAGAGCATTTTAGTAATGAACAGTGTTCTTTGTCAAAACTGACATTCTCATCATCCACTGATGCACTATGTCACAAAATGCAGTTCTCAGCTCAGAAAGCTTGTTTCTGACATTCTAACAGCTCAATTAGAGCATTTTAGCAATGATCAGTGTTCTTTGTCAAAAGTGACATTCTCATCATCCACTGATTCACTTTGTCACAAAATGCAGTTCTCAGCTCAGAAAGCTTGTTTCTGACATTCTAACAGCTCAATTAGAGCATTTTAGTAATGATCAGTGTTCTTTGTCAAAAGTGACATTCTCATCATCCACTGATGAACTATGTCACAAAATGCAGTTCTCAGCTCAGAAAGCTTGTTTCTGACATTCTAACAGCTCAATTAGAGCATTTTAGTAATGAACAGTGTTCTTTGTCAAAACTGACATTCTCATCATCCACTGATGAACTATGTCACAAAATGCAGTTCTCAGCTCAGAAAGCTTGTTTCTGACATTCTAACAGCTCAATTGGAGCATTTTAGTGATGATAAGTGTTCTTTGTCAAAACTGACATTCTCATCATCCACTGATTCATTTTGTCACAAAATGCAGTTTTCAGCTCAGAAAGCTTGTTTCTGACATTCTAACAGCTCAATTAGAGCATTTTAGTAATGAACAGTGTTCTTTGTCAAAACTGACATTCTCATCATCCACTGATGAACTATGTCACAAAATGCAGTTCTCAGCTCAGAAAGCTTGTTTCTGACATTCTAACAGCTCAATTGGAGCATTTTAGTGATGATCAGTGTTCTTTGTCAAAACTGACATTCTCATCATCCACTGATTCATTTTGTCACAAAATGCAGTTTTCAGCTCAGAAAGCTTGTTTCTGACATTCTAACAGCTCAATTAGAGCATTTTAGTAATGAACAGTGTTCTTTGTCAAAACTGACATTCTCATCATCCACTGATGAACTATGTCACAAAATGCATTTCTCAGCTCAGAAAGCTTGTTTCTGACATTCTAACAGCTCAATTGGAGCATTTCAGTAATGATCAGTGTTCTTTGTCAAAAGTGACATTCTCATCATCCACTGATTCACTTTGTCACAAAATGCCATTCTCAGCTCAGAAAGCTTGTTTCTGACATTCTAACAGCTCAATTAGAGCATTTTAGTAATGAACAGTGTTCTTTGTCAAAACTGACATTCTCATCATCCACTGATGCACTATGTCACAAAATGCAGTTCTCAGCTCAGAAAGCTTGTTTCTGACATTCTAACAGCTCAATTAGAGCATTTTAGCAATGATCAGTGTTCTTTGTCAAAAGTGACATTCTCATCATCCACTGATTCACTTTGTCACAAAATGCAGTTCTCAGCTCAGAAAGCTTGTTTCTGACATTCTAACAGCTCAATTAGAGCATTTTAGTAATGATCAGTGTTCTTTGTCAAAAGTGACATTCTCATCATCCACTGATGAACTATGTCACAAAATGCAGTTCTCAGCTCAGAAAGCTTGTTTCTGACATTCTAACAGCTCAATTGGAGCATTTTAGTGATGATAAGTGTTCTTTGTCAAAACTGACATTCTCATCATCCACTGATTCATTTTGTCACAAAATGCAGTTTTCAGCTCAGAAAGCTTGTTTCTGACATTCTAACAGCTCAATTAGAGCATTTTAGTAATGAACAGAGTTCTTTGTCAAAACTGACATTCTCATCATCCACGGCTGCCTTTTGTCACAAAATGCAGTTTTCAGCTCAGAAAGCTTGTTTCTGACATTCTAACAGCTCAATTGGAGCATTTCAGTAATGAACAGTGTTCTTTGTCAAAACTGACATTCTCATCATCCACTGATGAACTATGTCACAAAATGCAGTTCTCAGCTCAGAAAGCTTGTTTCTGACATTCTAACAGCTCAATTGGAGCATTTTAGTGATGATCAGTGTTCTTTGTCAAAACTGACATTCTCATCATCCACTGATTCATTTTGTCACAAAATGCAGTTTTCAGCTCAGAAAGCTTGTTTCTGACATTCTAACAGCTCAATTAGAGCATTTTAGTAATGAACAGTGTTCTTTGTCAAAACTGACATTCTCATCATCCACTGATGAACTATGTCACAAAATGCAGTTCTCAGCTCAGAAAGCTTGTTTCTGACATTCTAACAGCTCAATTGGAGCATTTTAGTGATGATCAGTGTTCTTTGTCAAAACTGACATTCTCATCATCCACTGATTCATTTTGTCACAAAATGCAGTTTTCAGCTCAGAAAGCTTGTTTCTGACATTCTAACAGCTCAATTAGAGCATTTTAGTAATGAACAGTGTTCTTTGTCAAAACTGACATTCTCATCATCCACGGATGCCTTTTGTCACAAAATGCAGTTTTCAGCTCAGAAAGCTTGTTTCTGACATTCTAACAGCTCAATTGGAGCATTTCAGTAATGAACAGTGTTCTTTGTCAAAACTGACATTCTCATCATCCACTGATGAACTATGTCACAAAATGCAGTTCTCAGCTCAGAAAGCTTGTTTCTGACATTCTAACAACTCAATTGGAGCATTTTAGTAATGATCAGTGTTCTTTGTCAAAACTGACATTCTCATCATCCACTGATGCTTTTTGTCACAAAATGCAGTTTTCAGCTCAGAAAGCTTGTTTCTGACATTCTAACAGCTCAATTAGAGCATTTTAGTAATGAACAGTGTTCTTTGTCAAAACTGACATTCTCATCATCCACTGATGCTTTTTGTCACAAAATGCAGTTCTCAGCTCAGAAAGCTTGTTTCTGACATTCTAACAGCTCAATTAGAGCATTTTAGTAATGAACAGTGTTCTTTGTCAAAACTGACATTCTCATCATCCACTGATGCACTATGTCACAAAATGCAGTTCTCAGCTCAGAAAGCTTGTTTCTGACATTCTAACAGCTCAATTAGAGCATTTTAGTAATGATCAGTGTTCTTTGTCAAAAGTGACATTCTCATCATCCACTGATGAACTATGTCACAAAATGCATTTCTCAGCTCAGAAAGCTTGTTTCTGACATTCTAACAGCTCAATTGGAACATTTCAGTAATGAACAGTGTTCTTTGTCAAAACTGACATTCTCATCATCCACTGATTCACTTTGTCACAAAATGCAGTTTTCAGCTCAGAAAGCTTGTTTCTGACATTCTAACAGCTCAATTAGAGCATTTTAGTAATGATCAGTGTTCTTTGTCAAAACTGACATTCTCATCATCCACTGATGCTTTTTGTCACAAAATGCAGTTCTCAGCTCAGAAAGCTTGTTTCTGACATTCTAACAGCTCAATTAGAGCATTTTAGTAATGAACAGTGTTCTTTGTCAAAACTGACATTCTCATCATCCACTGATGAACTATGTCACAAAATGCAGTTCTCAGCTCAGAAAGCTTGTTTCTGACATTCTAACAGCTCAATTGGAGCATTTTAGTAATGATCAGTGTTCTTTGTCAAAACTGACATTCTCATCATCCACTGATGAACTTTGTCACAAAATGCAGTTCTCAGCTCAGAAAGCTTGTTTCTGACATTCTAACAGCTCAATTAGAGCATTTTAGTAATGAACAGTGTTCTTTGTCAAAACTGACATTCTCATCATCCACTGATGCACTATGTCACAAAATGCAGTTCTCAGCTCAGAAAGCTTGTTTCTGACATTCTAACAGCTCAATTAGAGCATTTTAGCAATGATCAGTGTTCTTTGTCAAAAGTGACATTCTCATCATCCACTGATTCACTTTGTCAAAAAAATGCCATTCTCAGCTCAGAAAGCTTGTTTCTGACATTCTAACAGCTCATTTAGAGCATTTTAGTAATGAACAGTGTTCTTTGTCAAAACTGACATTCTCATCATCCACTGATGAACTATGTCACAAAATGCAGTTCTCAGCTCAGAAAGCTTGTTTCTGACATTCTAACAGCTCAATTAGAGCATTTTAGTAATGAACAGTGTTCTTTGTCAAAACTGACATTCTCATCATCCACTGATGAACTATGTCACAAAATGCAGTTCTCAGCTCAGAAAGCTTGTTTCTGACATTCTAACAACTCAATTAGAGCATTTTAGTAATGATCAGTGTTCTTTGTCAAAACTGACATTCTCATCATCCACTGATGAACTATGTCACAAAATGCAGTTCTCAGCTCAGAAAGCTTGTTTCTGACATTCTAACAGCTCAATTAGAGCATTTTAGTAATGAACAGTGTTCTTTGTCAAAACTGACATTCTCATCATCCACTGATTCACTTTGTCACAAAATGCAGTTTTCAGCTCAGAAAGCTTGTTTCTGACATTCTAACAGCTCAATTAGAGCATTTTAGTAATGAACAATGTTCTTTGTCAAAACTGACATTCTCATCATCCACTGATGAACTATGTCACAAAATGCAGTTCTCAGCTCAGAATGCTTGTTTCTGACATTCTAACAGCTCAATTGGAGCATTTTAGTAATGATCAGTGTTCTTTGTCAAAACTGACATTCTCATCATCCACTGATGCTTTTTGTCACAAAATGCAGTTTTCAGCTCAGAAAGCTTGTTTCTGATATTTTAACAGCTCAATTAGAGCATTTTAGTAATGAACAGTGTTCTTTGTCAAAACTGACATTCTCATCATCCACTGATGCACTTTGTCACAAAATGCAGTTTTATGCTCAGAAAGCTTGTTTCTGACATTCTAACAGCTCAATTAGAGCATTTTAGTAATGATCAGTGTTCTTTGTCAAAAGTGACATTCTCATCATCCACTGATTCACTTTGTCACAAAATGCAGTTCTCAGCTCAGAAAGCTTGTTTCTGACATTCTAACAGCTCAATTAGAGCATTTTAGTAATGAACAGTGTTCTTTGTCAAAAGTGACATTCTCATCATCCACTGATGAACTATGTCACAAAATGCAGTTCTCAGCTCAGAAAGCTTGTTTCTGACATTCTAACAGCTCAATTAGAGCATTTTAGTAATGAACAGTGTTCTTTGTCAAAACTGACATTCTCATCATCCACTGATGAACTATGTCACAAAATGCAGTTCTCAGCTCAGAAAGCTTGTTTCTGACATTCTAACAGCTCAATTGGAGCATTTTAGTGATGATCAGTGTTCTTTGTCAAAACTGACATTCTCATCATCCACTGATTCATTTTGTCACAAAATGCAGTTTTCAGCTCAGAAAGCTTGTTTCTGACATTCTAACAGCTCAATTAGAGCATTTTAGTAATGAACAGTGTTCTTTGTCAAAACTGACATTCTCATCATCCACGGATGCCTTTTGTCACAAAATGCAGTTTTCAGCTCAGAAAGCTTGTTTCTGACATTCTAACAGCTCAATTGGAGCATTTCAGTAATGAACAGTGTTCTTTGTCAAAACTGACATTCTCATCATCCACTGATGAACTATGTCACAAAATGCAGTTCTCAGCTCAGAAAGCTTGTTTCTGACATTCTAACAACTCAATTGGAGCATTTTAGTAATGATCAGTGTTCTTTGTCAAAACTGACATTCTCATCATCCACTGATGCTTTTTGTCACAAAATGCAGTTTTCAGCTCAGAAAGCTTGTTTCTGACATTCTAACAGCTCAATTAGAGCATTTTAGTAATGAACAGTGTTCTTTGTCAAAACTGACATTCTCATCATCCACTGATGCTTTTTGTCACAAAATGCAGTTCTCAGCTCAGAAAGCTTGTTTCTGACATTCTAACAGCTCAATTAGAGCATTTTTAGTAATGAACAGTGTTCTTTGTCAAAACTGACATTCTCATCATCCACTGATGCACTATGTCACAAAATGCAGTTCTCAGCTCAGAAAGCTTGTTTCTGACATTCTAACAGCTCAATTAGAGCATTTTAGCAATGATCAGTGTTCTTTGTCAAAAGTGACATTCTCATCATCCACTGATTCACTTTGTCACAAAATGCAGTTCTCAGCTCAGAAAGCTTGTTTCTGACATTCTAACAGCTCAATTAGAGCATTTTAGTAATGATCAGTGTTCTTTGTCAAAAGTGACATTCTCATCATCCACTGATGAACTATGTCACAAAATGCAGTTCTCAGCTCAGAAAGCTTGTTTCTGACATTCTAACGGCTCAATTAGAGCATTTTAGTAATGAACAGTGTTCTTTGTCAAAACTGACATTCTCATCATCCACTGATGAACTATGTCACAAAATGCAGTTCTCAGCTCAGAAAGCTTGTTTCTGACATTCTAACAGCTCAATTGGAGCATTTAAGTGATGATAAGTGTTCTTTGTCAAAACTGACATTCTCATCATCCACTGATTCATTTTGTCACAAAATGCAGTTTTCAGCTCAGAAAGCTTGTTTCTGACATTCTAACAACTTCTTTGTCAAAACTGACATTCTCATCATCCACTGATGAACTATGTCACAAAATGCAGTTCTCAGCTCAGAAAGCTTGTTTCTGACATTCTAACAACTCAATTGGAGCATTTTAGTAATGATCAGTGTTCTTTGTCAAAACTGACATTCTCATCATCCACTGATGCTTTTTGTCACAAAATGCAGTTTTCAGCTCAGAAAGCTTGTTTCTGACATTCTAACAGCTCAATTAGAGCATTTTAGTAATGAACAGTGTTCTTTGTCAAAACTGACATTCTCATCATCCACTGATGCTTTTTGTCACAAAATGCAGTTCTCAGCTCAGAAAGCTTGTTTCTGACATTCTAACAGCTCAATTAGAGCAATTTAGTAATGAACAGTGTTCTTTGTCAAAACTGACATTCTCATCATCCACTGATGCACTATGTCACAAAATGCAGTTCTCAGCTCAGAAAGCTTGTTTCTGACATTCTAACAGCTCAATTAGAGCATTTTAGCAATGATCGGTGTTCTTTGTCAAAAGTGACATTCTCATCATCCACTGATTCACTTTGTCACAAAATGCCATTCTCAGCTCAGAAAGCTTGTTTCTGACATTCTAACAGCTCAATTAGAGCATTTTAGTAATGAACAGTGTTCTTTGTCAAAACTGACATTCTCATCATCCACTGATGCACTATGTCACAAAATGCAGTTCTCAGCTCAGAAAGCTTGTTTCTGACATTCTAACAGCTCAATTAGAGCAATTTAGTAATGAACAGTGTTCTTTGTCAAAACTGACATTCTCATCATCCACTGATGCACTATGTCACAAAATGCAGTTCTCAGTTCAGAAAGCTTGTTTCTGACATTCTAACAGCTCAATTAGAGCATTTTAGCAATGATCAGTGTTCTTTGTCAAAAGTGACATTCTCATCATCCACTGATTCACTTTGTCACAAAATGCCATTCTCAGCTCAGAAAGCTTGTTTCTGACATTCTAACAGCTCAATTAGAGCATTTTAGTAATGAACAGTGTTCTTTGTCAAAACTGACATTCTCATCATCCACTGATGAACTATGTCACAAAATGCAGTTCTCAGCTCAGAAAGCTTGTTTCTGACATTCTAACAGCTCAATTAGAGCATTTTAGTAATGAACAGTGTTCTTTGTCAAAACTGACATTCTCATCATCCACTGATGAACTATGTCACAAAATGCAGTTCTCAGCTCAGAAAGCTTGTTTCTGACATTCTAACAGCTCAATTGGAGCATTTTAGTGATGATCAGTGTTCTTTGTCAAAACTGACATTCTCATCATCCACTGATTCATTTTAGTCACAAAATGCAGTTTTCAGCTCAGAAAGCTTGTTTCTGACATTCTAACAGCTCAATTAGAGCATTTTAGTAATGAACAATGTTCTTTGTCAAAACTGACATTCTCATCATCCACTGATGAACTATGTCACAAAATACAGTTCTCAGCTCAGAAAGCTTGTTTCTGACATTCTAACAGCTCAATTGGAGCATTTTAGTGATGATAAGTGTTCTTTGTCAAAACTGACATTCTCATCATCCACTGATTCATTTTGTCACAAAATGCAGTTTTCAGCTCAGAAAGCTTGTTTCTGACATTCTAACAGCTCAATTAGAGCATTTTAGTAATGAACAGTGTTCTTTGTCAAAACTGACATTCTCATCATCCACGGATGCCTTTTGTCACAAAATGCAGTTTTCAGCTCAGAAAGCTTGTTTCTGACATTCTAACAGCTCAATTGGAGCATTTCAGTAATGAACAGTGTTCTTTGTCAGAAACTGACATTCTCATCATCCACTGATGAACTATGTCACAAAATGCAGTTCTCAGCTCAGAAAGCTTGTTTCTGACATTCTAACAACTCAATTGGAGCATTTTAGTAATGATCAGTGTTCTTTGTCAAAACTGACATTCTCATCATCCACTGATGCTTTTTGTCACAAAATGCAGTTTTCAGCTCAGAAAGCTTGTTTCTGACATTCTAACAGCTCAGTTAGAGCATTTTAGTAATGAACAGTGTTCTTTGTCAAAACTGACATTCTCATCATCCACTGATGCTTTTTGTCACAAAATGCAGTTCTCAGCTCAGAAAGCTTGTTTCTGACATTCTAACAACTCAATTAGAGCATTTTAGTAATGAACAGTGTTCTTTGTCAAAACTGACATTCTCATCATCCACTGATTCACTTTGTCACAAAATGCAGTTTTCAGCTCAGAAAGCTTGTTTCTGACATTCTAACAGCTCAATTAGAGCATTTTAGTAATGAACAGTGTTCTTTGTCAAAACTGACATTCTCATCATCCACTGATGAACTATGTCACAAAATGCAGTTCTCAGCTCAGAAAGCTTGTTTCTGACATTCTAACAGCTCAATTAGAGCATTTTAGTAATGAACAGTGTTCTTTGTCAAAACTGACATTCTCATCATCCACTGATGAACTATGTCACAAAATGCAGTTCTCAGCTCAGAAAGCTTGTTTCTGACATTCTAACAGCTCAATTAGAGCATTTTAGTAATGAACAGTGTTCTTTGTCAAAACTGACATTCTCATCATCCACTGATTCACTTTGTCACAAAATGCAGTTTTCAGCTCAGAAAGCTTGTTTCTGACATTCTAACAGCTCAATTAGAGCATTTTAGTAATGAACAGTGTTCTTTGTCAAAACTGACATTCTCATCATCCACTGATGAACTATGTCACAAAATGCAGTTCTCAGCTCAGAATGCTTGTTTCTGACATTCTAACAGCTCAATTGGAGCATTTTAGTAATGATCAGTGTTCTTTGTCAAAACTGACATTCTCATCATCCACTGATGCTTTTTGTCACAAAATGCAGTTTTCAGCTCAGAAAGCTTGTTTCTGATATTTTAACAGCTCAATTAGAGCATTTTAGTAATGAACAGTGTTCTTTGTCAAAACTGACATTCTCATCATCCACGGATGCCTTTTGTCACAAAATGCAGTTTTCAGCTCAGAAAGCTTGTTTCTGACATTCTAACAGCTCAATTGGAGCATTTCAGTAATGAACAGTGTTCTTTGTCAAAACTGACATTCTCATCATCCACTGATGAACTATGTCACAAAATGCAGTTCTCAGCTCAGAAAGCTTGTTTCTGACATTCTAACAACTCAATTGGAGCATTTTAGTAATGATCAGTGTTCTTTGTCAAAACTGACATTCTCATCATCCACTGATGCTTTTTGTCACAAAATGCAGTTTTCAGCTCAGAAAGCTTGTTTCTGACATTCTAACAGCTCAATTAGAGCATTTTAGTAATGAACAGTGTTCTTTGTCAAAACTGACATTCTCATCATCCACTGATGCTTTTTGTCACAAAATGCAGTTCTCAGCTCAGAAAGCTTGTTTCTGACATTCTAACAACTCAATTAGAGCATTTTAGTAATGAACAGTGTTCTTTGTCAAAACTGACATTCTCATCATCCACTGATTCACTTTGTCACAAAATGCAGTTTTCAGCTCAGAAAGCTTGTTTCTGACATTCTAACAGCTCAATTAGAGCATTTTAGTAATGAACAGTGTTCTTTGTCAAAACTGACATTCTCATCATCCACTGATGAACTATGTCACAAAATGCAGTTCTCAGCTCAGAATGCTTGTTTCTGACATTCTAACAGCTCAATTGGAGCATTTTAGTAATGATCAGTGTTCTTTGTCAAAACTGACATTCTCATCATCCACTGATGCTTTTTGTCACAAAATGCAGTTTTCAGCTCAGAAAGCTTGTTTCTGATATTTTAACAGCTCAATTAGAGCATTTTAGTAATGAACAGTGTTCTTTGTCAAAACTGACATTCTCATCATCCACTGATGCACTTTGTCACAAAATGCAGTTTTATGCTCAGAAAGCTTGTTTCTGACATTCTAACAGCTCAATTAGAGCATTTTAGTAATGATCAGTGTTCTTTGTCAAAAGTGACATTCTCATCATCCACTGATTCACTTTGTCACAAAATGCAGTTCTCAGCTCAGAAAGCTTGTTTCTGACATTCTAACAGCTCAATTAGAGCATTTTAGTAATGAACAGTGTTCTTTGTCAAAACTGACATTCTCATCATCCACTGATGAACTATGTCACAAAATGCAGTTCTCAGCTCAGAAAGCTTGTTTCTGACATTCTAACAGCTCAATTGGAGCATTTTAGTGATGATCAGTGTTCTTTGTCAAAACTGACATTCTCATCATCCACTGATTCATTTTGTCACAAAATGCAGTTTTCAGCTCAGAAAGCTTGTTTCTGACATTCTAACAGCTCAATTAGAGCATTTTAGTAATGAACAGTGTTCTTTGTCAAAACTGACATTCTCATCATCCACTGATGAACTATGTCACAAAATGCAGTTCTCAGCTCAGAAAGCTTGTTTCTGACATTCTAACAACTCAATTGGAGCATTTTAGTAATGATCAGTGTTCTTTGTCAAAACTGACATTCTCATCATCCACTGATGCTTTTTGTCACAAAATGCAGTTTTCAGCTCAGAAAGCTTGTTTCTGACATTCTAACAGCTCAATTAGAGCATTTTAGTAATGAACAGTGTTCTTTGTCAAAACTGACATTCTCATCATCCACTGATGCTTTTTGTCTCAAAATGCAGTTCTCAGCTCAGAAAGCTTGTTTCTGACATTCTAACAGCTCAATTAGAGCATTTTAGTAATGAACAGTGTTCTTTGTCAAAACTGACATTCTCATCATCCACTGATGCACTATGTCACAAAATGCAGTTCTCAGCTCAGAAAGCTTGTTTCTGACATTCTAACAGCTCAATTAGAGCATTTTAGCAATGATCAGTGTTCTTTGTCAAAAGTGACATTCTCATCATCCACTGATTCACTTTGTCACAAAATGCAGTTTTCAGCTCAGAAAGCTTGTTTCTGACATTCTAACAGCTCAATTAGAGCATTTTAGTAATGATCAGTGTTCTTTGTCAAAACTGACATTCTCATCATCCACTGATAGTTTTTGTCACAAAATGCAGTTTTCAACTCAGAAAGCTTGTTTCTGACATTCTAACAGCTCAATTGGAGCATTTCAGTAATGAACAGTGTTCTTTGTCAAAACTGACATTCTCATCATCCACTGATTCACTTTGTCACAAAATGCAGTTTTCAGCTCAGAGAGCTTGTTTCTGACATTCTAACAGCTCAATTAGAGCATTTTAGTAATGATCAGTGTTCTTTGTCAAAACTGACATTCTCATCATCCACTGATGCTTTTTGTCACAAAATGCAGTTCTCAGCTCAGAAAGCTTGTTTCTGACATTCTAACAGCTCAATTAGAGCATTTTAGTAATGAACAGTGTTCTTTGTCAAAACTGACATTCTCATCATCCACTGATGAACTATGTCACAAAATGCAGTTCTCAGCTCAGAAAGCTTGTTTCTGACATTCTAACAGCTCAATTGGAGCATTTTAGTAATGATCAGTGTTCTTTGTCAAAACTGACATTCTCATCATCCACTGATGAACTTTGTCACAAAATGCAGTTCTCAGCTCAGAAAGCTTGTTTCTGACATTCTAACAGCTCAATTAGAGCATTTTAGTAATGAACAGTGTTCTTTGTCAAAACTGACATTCTCATCATCCACTGATGCACTATGTCACAAAATGCAGTTCTCAGCTCAGAAAGCTTGTTTCTGACATTCTAACAGCTCAATTAGAGCATTTTAGCAATGATCAGTGTTCTTTGTCAAAAGTGACATTCTCATCATCCACTGATTCACTTTGTCACAAAATGCCATTCTCAGCTCAGAAAGCTTGTTTCTGACATTCTAACAGCTCAATTAGAGCATTTTAGTAATGAACAGTGTTCTTTGTCAAAACTGACATTCTCATCATCCACTGATGAACTATGTCACAAAATGCAGTTCTCAGCTCAGAAAGCTTGTTTCTGACATTCTAACAGCTCAATTAGAGCATTTTAGTAATGAACAGTGTTCTTTGTCAAAACTGACATTCTCATCATCCACTGATGAACTATGTCACAAAATGCAGTTCTCAGCTCAGAAAGCTTGTTTCTGACATTCTAACAACTCAATTAGAGCATTTTAGTAATGATCAGTGTTCTTTGTCAAAACTGACATTCTCATCATCCACTGATGAACTATGTCACAAAATGCAGTTCTCAGCTCAGAAAGCTTGTTTCTGACATTCTAACAGCTCAATTAGAGCATTTTAGTAATGAACAGTGTTCTTTGTCAAAACTGACATTCTCATCATCCACTGATTCACTTTGTCACAAAATGCAGTTTTCAGCTCAGAAAGCTTGTTTCTGACATTCTAACAGCTCAATTAGAGCATTTTAGTAATGAACAGTGTTCTTTGTCAAAACTGACATTCTCATCATCCACTGATGAATTATGTCACAAAATGCAGTTCTCAGCTCAGAATGCTTGTTTCTGACATTCTAACAGCTCAATTGGAGCATTTTAGTAATGATCAGTGTTCTTTGTCAAAACTGACATTCTCATCATCCACTGATGCTTTTTGTCACAAAATGCAGTTTTCAGCTCAGAAAGCTAGTTTCTGATATTTTAACAGCTCAATTAGAGCATTTTAGTAATGAACAGTGTTCTTTGTCAAAACTGACATTCTCATCATCCACTGATGCACTTTGTCACAAAATGCAGTTTTATGCTCAGAAAGCTTGTTTCTGACATTCTAACAGCTCAATTAGAGCATTTTAGTAATGATCAGTGTTCTTTGTCAAAAGTGACATTCTCATCATCCACTGATTCACTTTGTCACAAAATGCAGTTCTCAGCTCAGAAAGCTTGTTTCTGACATTCTAACAGCTCAATTAGAGCATTTTAGTAATGAACAGTGTTCTTTGTCAAAACTGACATTCTCATCATCCACTGATGCACTATGTCACAAAATGCAGTTCTCAGCTCAGAAAGCTTGTTTCTGACATTCTAACAGCTCAATTAGAGCATTTTAGCAATGATCAGTGTTCTTTGTCAAAAGTGACATTCTCATCATCCACTGATTCACTTTGTCACAAAATGCCATTCTCAGCTCAGAAAGCTTGTTTCTGACATTCTAACAGCTCAATTAAAGCATTTTAGTAATGAACAGTGTTCTTTGTCAAAACTGACATTCTCATCATCCACTGATGAACTATGTCACAAAATGCAGTTCTCAGCTCAGAAAGCTTGTTTCTGACATTCTAACAGCTCAATTAGAGCATTTTAGTAATGAACAGTGTTCTTTGTCAAAACTGACATTCTCATCATCCACTGATGAACTATGTCACAAAATGCAGTTCTCAGCTCAGAAAGCTTGTTTCTGACATTCTAACAGCTCAATTGGAGCATTTTAGTGATGATCAGTGTTCTTTGTCAAAACTGACATTCTCATCATCCACTGATTCATTTTGTCACAAAATGCAGTTTTCAGCTCAGAAAGCTTGTTTCTGACATTCTAACAGCTCAATTAGAGCATTTTAGTAATGAACAGTGTTCTTTGTCAAAACTGACATTCTCATCATCCACTGATGAACTATGTCACAAAATGCATTTCTCAGCTCAGAAAGCTTGTTTCTGACATTCTAACAGCTCAATTGGAGCATTTCAGTAATGATCAGTGTTCTTTGTCAAAAGTGACATTCTCATCATCCACTGATTCACTTTGTCACAAAATGCCATTCTCAGCTCAGAAAGCTTGTTTCTGACATTCTAACAGCTCAATTGGAGCATTTTAGTAATGAACAGTGTTCTTTGTCAAAACTGACATTCTCATCATCCACTGATGCACTATGTCACAAAATGCAGTTCTCAGCTCAGAAAGCTTGTTTCTGACATTCTAACAGCTCAATTAGAGCATTTTAGCAATGATCAGTGTTCTTTGTCAAAAGTGACATTCTCATCATCCACTGATTCACTTTGTCACAAAATGCAGTTCTCAGCTCAGAAAGCTTGTTTCTGACATTCTAACAGCTCAATTAGAGCATTTTAGTAATGATCAGTGTTCTTTGTCAAAAGTGACATTCTCATCATCCACTGATGAACTATGTCACAAAATGCAGTTCTCAGCTCAGAAAGCTTGTTTCTGACATTCTAACAGCTCAATTGGAGCATTTTAGTGATGATAAGTGTTCTTTGTCAAAACTGACATTCTCATCATCCACTGATTCATTTTGTCACAAAATGCAGTTTTCAGCTCAGAAAGCTTGTTTCTGACATTCTAACAGCTCAATTAGAGCATTTTAGTAATGAACAGTGTTCTTTGTCAAAACTGACATTCTCATCATCCACGGATGCCTTTTGTCACAAAATGCAGTTTTCAGCTCAGAAAGCTTGTTTCTGACATTCTAACAGCTCAATTGGAGCATTTCAGTAATGATCAGTGTTCTTTGTCAGAAACTGACATTCTCATCATCCACTGATGAACTATGTCACAAAATGCAGTTCTCAGCTCAGAAAGCTTGTTTCTGACATTCTAACAACTCAATTGGAGCATTTTAGTAATGATCAGTGTTCTTTGTCAAAACTGACATTCTCATCATCCACTGATGCTTTTTGTCACAAAATGCAGTTTTCAGCTCAGAAAGCTTGTTTCTGACATTCTAACAGCTCAATTAGAGCATTTTAGTAATGAACAGTGTTCTTTGTCAAAACTGACATTCTCATCATCCACTGATGCTTTTTGTCACAAAATGCAGTTCTCAGCTCAGAAAGCTTGTTTCTGACATTCTAACAACTCAATTAGAGCATTTTAGTAATGAACAGTGTTCTTTGTCAAAACTGACATTCTCATCATCCACTGATTCACTTTGTCACAAAATGCAGTTTTCAGCTCAGAAAGCTTGTTTCTGACATTCTAACAGCTCAATTAGAGCATTTTAGTAATGAACAGTGTTCTTTGTCAAAACTGACATTCTCATCATCCACTGATGAACTATGTCACAAAATGCAGTTCTCAGCTCAGAAAGCTTGTTTCTGACATTCTAACAGCTCAATTAGAGCATTTTAGTAATGAACAGTGTTCTTTGTCAAAACTGACATTTTCATCATCCACTGATGAACTATGTCACAAAATGCAGTTCTCAGCTCAGAAAGCTTGTTTCTGACATTCTAACAACTCAATTAGAGCATTTTAGTAATGATCAGTGTTCTTTGTCAAAACTGACATTCTCATCATCCACTGATGAACTATGTCACAAAATGCAGTTCTCAGCTCAGAAAGCTTGTTTCTGACATTTTAACAGCTCAATTAGAGCATTTTAGTAATGAACAGTGTTCTTTGTCAAAACTGACATTCTCATCATCCACTGATTCACTTTGTCACAAAATGCAGTTTTCAGCTCAGAAAGCTTGTTTCTGACATTCTAACAGCTCAATTAGAGCATTTTAGTAATGAACAGTGTTCTTTGTCAAAACTGACATTCTCATCATCCACTGATGAACTATGTCACAAAATGCAGTTCTCAGCTCAGAATGCTTGTTTCTGACATTCTAACAGCTCAATTGGAGCATTTTAGTAATGATCAGTGTTCTTTGTCAAAACTGACATTCTCATCATCCACTGATGCTTTTTGTCACAAAATGCAGTTTTCAGCTCAGAAAGCTTGTTTCTGATATTTTAACAGCTCAATTAGAGCATTTTAGTAATGAACAGTGTTCTTTGTCAAAACTGACATTCTCATCATCCACTGATGCACTTTGTCACAAAATGCAGTCTTATGCTCAGAAAGCTTGTTTCTGACATTCTAACAGCTCAATTAGAGCATTTTAGTAATGATCAGTGTTCTTTGTCAAAAGTGACATTCTCATCATCCACTGATTCACTTTGTCACAAAATGCAGTTCTCAGCTCAGAAAGCTTGTTTCTGACATTCTAACAGCTCAATTAGAGCATTTTAGTAATGAACAGTGTTCTTTGTCAAAACTGACATTCTCATCATCCACTGATGAACTATGTCACAAAATGCAGTTCTCAGCTCAGAAAGCTTGTTTCTGACATTCTAACAGCTCAATTAGAGCATTTTAGTAATGAACAGTGTTCTTTGTCAAAACTGACATTCTCATCATCCACTGATGAACTATGTCACAAAATGCAGTTCTCAGCTCAGAAAGCTTGTTTCTGACATTCTAACAGCTCAATTGGAGCATTTTAGTGATGATCAGTGTTCTTTGTCAAAACTGACATTCTCATCATCCACTGATTCATTTTGTCACAAAATGCAGTTTTCAGCTCAGAAAGCTTGTTTCTGACATTCTAACAGCTCAATTAGAGCATTTTAGTAATGAACAGTGTTCTTTGTCAAAACTGACATTCTCATCATCCACTGATGAACTATGTCACAAAATGCATTTCTCAGCTCAGAAAGCTTGTTTCTGACATTCTAACAGCTCAATTGGAGCATTTCAGTAATGATCAGTGTTCTTTGTCAAAAGTGACATTCTCATCATCCACTGATTCACTTTGTCACAAAATGCCATTCTCAGCTCAGAAAGCTTGTTTCTGACATTCTAACAGCTCAATTAGAGCATTTTAGTAATGAACAGTGTTCTTTGTCAAAACTGACATTCTCATCATCCACTGATGCACTATGTCACAAAATGCAGTTCTCAGCTCAGAAAGCTTGTTTCTGACATTCTAACAGCTCAATTAGAGCATTTTAGCAATGATCGGTGTTCTTTGTCAAAAGTGACATTCTCATCATCCACTGATTCACTTTGTCACAAAATGCAGTTCTCAGCTCAGAAAGCTTTTTTCTGACATTCTAACAGCTCAATTAGAGCATTTTAGCAATGATCAGTGTTCTTTGTCAAAAGTGACATTCTCATCATCCACTGATTCACTTTGTCACAAAATGCAGTTCTCAGCTCAGAAAGCTTGTTTCTGACATTCTAACAGCTCAATTAGAGCATTTTAGTAATGATCAGTGTTCTTTGTCAAAAGTGACATTCTCATCATCCACTGATGAACTATGTCACAAAATGCAGTTCTCAGCTCAGAAAGCTTGTTTCTGACATTCTAACAGCTCAATTGGAGCATTTTAGTGATGATAAGTGTTCTTTGTCAAAACTGACATTCTCATCATCCACTGATTCATTTTGTCACAAAATGCAGTTTTCAGCTCAGAAAGCTTGTTTCTGACATTCTAACAGCTCAATTGGAGCATTTTAGTAATGAACAGTGTTCTTTGTCAAAACTGACATTCTCATCATCCACTGATGAACTATGTCACAAAATGCAGTTCTCAGCTCAGAATGCTTGTTTCTGACATTCTAACAGCCCAATTGGAGCATTTTAGTAATGATCAGTGTTCTTTGTCAAAACTGACATTCTCATCATCCACTGATGCTTTTTGTCACAAAATGCAGTTTTCAGCTCAGAAAGCTTGTTTCTGATATTTTAACAGCTCAATTAGAGCATTTTAGTAATGATCAGTGTTCTTTGTCAAAAGTGACATTCTCATCATCCACTGATTCACTTTGTCACAAAATGCAGTTCTCAGCTCAGAAAGCTTGTTTCTGACATTCTAACAGCTCAATTAGAGCATTTTAGTAATGAACAGTGTTCTTTGTCAAAACTGACATTCTCATCATCCACTGATGAACTATGTCACAAAATGCAGTTCTCAGCTCAGAAAGCTTGTTTCTGACATTCTAACAGCTCAATTAGAGCATTTTAGTAATGAACAGTGTTCTTTGTCAAAACTGACATTCTCATCATCCACTGATGAACTATGTCACAAAATGCAGTTCTCAGCTCAGAAAGCTTGTTTCTGACATTCTAACAGCTCAATTGGAGCATTTTAGTGATGATCAGTGTTCTTTGTCAAAACTGACATTCTCATCATCCACTGATTCATTTTGTCACAAAATGCAGTTTTCAGCTCAGAAAGCTTGTTTCTGACATTCTAACAGCTCAATTAGAGCATTTTAGTAATGAACAGTGTTCTTTGTCAAAACTGACATTCTCATCATCCACTGATGAACTATGTCACAAAATGCATTTCTCAGCTCAGAAAGCTTGTTTCTGACATTCTAACAGCTCAATTGGAGCATTTCAGTAATGATCAGTGTTCTTTGTCAAAAGTGACATTCTCATCATCCACTGATTCACTTTGTCACAAAATGCCATTCTCAGCTCAGAAAGCTTGTTTCTGACATTCTAACAGCTCAATTAGAGCATTTTAGTAATGAACAGTGTTCTTTGTCAAAACTGACATTCTCATCATCCACTGATTCATTTTGTCACAAAATGCAGTTTTCAGCTCAGAAAGCTTGTTTCTGACATTCTAACAGCTCAATTAGAGCATTTTAGTAATGAACAGTGTTCTTTGTCAAAACTGACATTCTCATCATCCACGGATGCCTTTTGTCACAAAATGCAGTTTTCAGCTCAGAAAGCTTGTTTCTGACATTCTAACAGCTCAATTGGAGCATTTCAGTAATGAACAGTGTTCTTTGTCAGAAACTGACATTCTCATCATCCACTGATGAACTATGTCACAAAATGCAGTTCTCAGCTCAGAAAGCTTGTTTCTGACATTCTAACAACTCAATTGGAGCATTTTAGTAATGATCAGTGTTCTTTGTCAAAACTGACATTCTCATCATCCACTGATGCTTTTTGTCACAAAATGCAGTTCTCAGCTCAGAAAGCTTGTTTCTGACATTCTAACAGCTCAATTAGAGCATTTTAGTAATGAACAGTGTTCTTTGTCAAAACTGACATTCTCATCATCCACTGATGCTTTTTGTCACAAAATGCAGTTCTCAGCTCAGAAAGCTTGTTTCTGACATTCTAACAACTCAATTAGAGCATTTTAGTAATGAACAGTGTTCTTTGTCAAAACTGACATTCTCATCATCCACTGATTCACTTTGTCACAAAATGCAGTTTTCAGCTCAGAAAGCTTGTTTCTGACATTCTAACAGCTCAATTAGAGCATTTTAGTAATGAACAGTGTTCTTTGTCAAAACTGACATTCTCATCATCCACTGATGAACTATGTCACAAAATGCAGTTCTCAGCTCAGAAAGCTTGTTTCTGACATTCTAACAGCTCAATTAGAGCATTTTAGTAATGAACAGTGTTCTTTGTCAAAACTGACATTCTCATCATCCACTGATGAACTATGTCACAAAATGCAGTTCTCAGCTCAGAAAGCTTGTTTCTGACATTCTAACAACTCAATTAGAGCATTTTAGTAATGATCAGTGTTCTTTGTCAAAACTGACATTCTCATCATCCACTGATGAACTATGTCACAAAATGCAGTTCTCAGCTCAGAAAGCTTGTTTCTGACATTCTAACAGCTCAATTGGAGCATTTTAGTGATGATAAGTGTTCTTTGTCAAAACTGACATTCTCATCATCCACTGATTCATTTTGTCACAAAATGCAGTTTTCAGCTCAGAAAGCTTGTTTCTGACATTCTAACAGCTCAATTGGAGCATTTTAGTAATGAACAGTGTTCTTTGTCAAAACTGACATTCTCATCATCCACTGATGAACTATGTCACAAAATGCAGTTCTCAGCTCAGAATGCTTGTTTCTGACATTCTAACAGCCCAATTGGAGCATTTTAGTAATGATCAGTGTTCTTTGTCAAAACTGACATTCTCATCATCCACTGATGCTTTTTGTCACAAAATGCAGTTTTCAGCTCAGAAAGCTTGTTTCTGATATTTTAACAGCTCAATTAGAGCATTTTAGTAATGATCAGTGTTCTTTGTCAAAAGTGACATTCTCATCATCCACTGATTCACTTTGTCACAAAATGCAGTTCTCAGCTCAGAAAGCTTGTTTCTGACATTCTAACAGCTCAATTAGAGCATTTTAGTAATGAACAGTGTTCTTTGTCAAAACTGACATTCTCATCATCCACTGATGAACTATGTCACAAAATGCAGTTCTCAGCTCAGAAAGCTTGTTTCTGACATTCTAACAGCTCAATTAGAGCATTTTAGTAATGAACAGTGTTCTTTGTCAAAACTGACATTCTCATCATCCACTGATGAACTATGTCACAAAATGCAGTTCTCAGCTCAGAAAGCTTGTTTCTGACATTCTAACAGCTCAATTGGAGCATTTTAGTGATGATCAGTGTTCTTTGTCAAAACTGACATTCTCATCATCCACTGATTCATTTTGTCACAAAATGCAGTTTTCAGCTCAGAAAGCTTGTTTCTGACATTCTAACAGCTCAATTAGAGCATTTTAGTAATGAACAGTGTTCTTTGTCAAAACTGACATTCTCATCATCCACTGATGAACTATGTCACAAAATGCATTTCTCAGCTCAGAAAGCTTGTTTCTGACATTCTAACAGCTCAATTGGAGCATTTCAGTAATGATCAGTGTTCTTTGTCAAAAGTGACATTCTCATCATCCACTGATTCACTTTGTCACAAAATGCCATTCTCAGCTCAGAAAGCTTGTTTCTGACATTCTAACAGCTCAATTAGAGCATTTTAGTAATGAACAGTGTTCTTTGTCAAAACTGACATTCTCATCATCCACTGATTCATTTTGTCACAAAATGCAGTTTTCAGCTCAGAAAGCTTGTTTCTGACATTCTAACAGCTCAATTAGAGCATTTTAGTAATGAACAGTGTTCTTTGTCAAAACTGACATTCTCATCATCCACGGATGCCTTTTGTCACAAAATGCAGTTTTCAGCTCAGAAAGCTTGTTTCTGACATTCTAACAGCTCAATTGGAGCATTTCAGTAATGAACAGTGTTCTTTGTCAGAAACTGACATTCTCATCATCCACTGATGAACTATGTCACAAAATGCAGTTCTCAGCTCAGAAAGCTTGTTTCTGACATTCTAACAACTCAATTGGAGCATTTTAGTAATGATCAGTGTTCTTTGTCAAAACTGACATTCTCATCATCCACTGATGCTTTTTGTCACAAAATGCAGTTCTCAGCTCAGAAAGCTTGTTTCTGACATTCTAACAGCTCAATTAGAGCATTTTAGTAATGAACAGTGTTCTTTGTCAAAACTGACATTCTCATCATCCACTGATGCTTTTTGTCACAAAATGCAGTTCTCAGCTCAGAAAGCTTGTTTCTGACATTCTAACAACTCAATTAGAGCATTTTAGTAATGAACAGTGTTCTTTGTCAAAACTGACATTCTCATCATCCACTGATTCACTTTGTCACAAAATGCAGTTTTCAGCTCAGAAAGCTTGTTTCTGACATTCTAACAGCTCAATTAGAGCATTTTAGTAATGAACAGTGTTCTTTGTCAAAACTGACATTCTCATCATCCACTGATGAACTATGTCACAAAATGCAGTTCTCAGCTCAGAAAGCTTGTTTCTGACATTCTAACAGCTCAATTAGAGCATTTTAGTAATGAACAGTGTTCTTTGTCAAAACTGACATTCTCATCATCCACTGATGAACTATGTCACAAAATGCAGTTCTCAGCTCAGAAAGCTTGTTTCTGACATTCTAACAACTCAATTAGAGCATTTTAGTAATGATCAGTGTTCTTTGTCAAAACTGACATTCTCATCATCCACTGATGAACTATGTCACAAAATGCAGTTCTCAGCTCAGAAAGCTTGTTTCTGACATTCTAACAGCTCAATTAGAGCATTTTAGTAATGAACAGTGTTCTTTGTCAAAACTGACATTCTCATCATCCACTGATTCACTTTGTCACAAAATGCAGTTTTCAGCTCAGAAAGCTTGTTTCTGACATTCTAACAGCTCAATTAGAGCATTTTAGTAATGAACAGTGTTCTTTGTCAAAACTGACATTCTCATCATCCACTGATGAACTATGTCACAAAATGCAGTTCTCAGCTCAGAATGCTTGTTTCTGACATTCTAACAGCTCAATTGGAGCATTTTAGTAATGATCAGTGTTCTTTGTCAAAACTGACATTCTCATCATCCACTGATGCTTTTTGTCACAAAATGCAGTTTTCAGCTCAGAAAGCTAGTTTCTGATATTTTAACAGCTCAATTAGAGCATTTTAGTAATGAACAGTGTTCTTTGTCAAAACTGACATTCTCATCATCCACTGATGCACTTTGTCACAAAATGCAGTTTTATGCTCAGAAAGCTTGTTTCTGACATTCTAACAGCTCAATTAGAGCATTTTAGTAATGATCAGTGTTCTTTGTCAAAAGTGACATTCTCATCATCCACTGATTCACTTTGTCACAAAATGCAGTTCTCAGCTCAGAAAGCTTGTTTCTGACATTCTAACAGCTCAATTAGAGCATTTTAGTAATGAACAGTGTTCTTTGTCAAAACTGACATTCTCATCATCCACTGATGCACTATGTCACAAAATGCAGTTCTCAGCTCAGAAAGCTTGTTTCTGACATTCTAACAGCTCAATTAGAGCATTTTAGCAATGATCAGTGTTCTTTGTCAAAAGTGACATTCTCATCATCCACTGATTCACTTTGTCACAAAATGCCATTCTCAGCT
This sequence comes from Barbatula barbatula, assembly GCF_947034865.1. Lineage (NCBI taxonomy): Eukaryota > Metazoa > Chordata > Actinopteri > Cypriniformes > Nemacheilidae > Barbatula > Barbatula barbatula. The sequence goes on along the minus strand of NC_136783.1, from coordinate 1,797,996 downwards.
CAGAAAGCTTGTTTCTGACATTCTAACAGCTCAATTAAAGCATTTTAGTAATGAACAGTGTTCTTTGTCAAAACTGACATTCTCATCATCCACTGATGAACTATGTCACAAAATGCAGTTCTCAGCTCAGAAAGCTTGTTTCTGACATTCTAACAGCTCAATTAGAGCATTTTAGTAATGAACAGTGTTCTTTGTCAAAACTGACATTCTCATCATCCACTGATGAACTATGTCACAAAATGCAGTTCTCAGCTCAGAAAGCTTGTTTCTGACATTCTAACAGCTCAATTGGAGCATTTTAGTGATGATCAGTGTTCTTTGTCAAAACTGACATTCTCATCATCCACTGATTCATTTTGTCACAAAATGCAGTTTTCAGCTCAGAAAGCTTGTTTCTGACATTCTAACAGCTCAATTAGAGCATTTTAGTAATGAACAGTGTTCTTTGTCAAAACTGACATTCTCATCATCCACTGATGAACTATGTCACAAAATGCATTTCTCAGCTCAGAAAGCTTGTTTCTGACATTCTAACAGCTCAATTGGAGCATTTCAGTAATGATCAGTGTTCTTTGTCAAAAGTGACATTCTCATCATCCACTGATTCACTTTGTCACAAAATGCCATTCTCAGCTCAGAAAGCTTGTTTCTGACATTCTAACAGCTCAATTGGAGCATTTTAGTAATGAACAGTGTTCTTTGTCAAAACTGACATTCTCATCATCCACTGATGCACTATGTCACAAAATGCAGTTCTCAGCTCAGAAAGCTTGTTTCTGACATTCTAACAGCTCAATTAGAGCATTTTAGCAATGATCAGTGTTCTTTGTCAAAAGTGACATTCTCATCATCCACTGATTCACTTTGTCACAAAATGCAGTTCTCAGCTAAGAAAGCTTGTTTCTGACATTCTAACAGCTCAATTAGAGCATTTTAGTAATGATCAGTGTTCTTTGTCAAAAGTGACATTCTCATCATCCACTGATGAACTATGTCACAAAATGCAGTTCTCAGCTCAGAAAGCTTGTTTCTGACATTCTAACAGCTCAATTGGAGCATTTTAGTGATGATAAGTGTTCTTTGTCAAAACTGACATTCTCATCATCCACTGATTCATTTTGTCACAAAATGCAGTTTTCAGCTCAGAAAGCTTGTTTCTGACATTCTAACAGCTCAATTAGAGCATTTTAGTAATGAACAGTGTTCTTTGTCAAAACTGACATTCTCATCATCCACGGATGCCTTTTGTCACAAAATGCAGTTTTCAGCTCAGAAAGCTTGTTTCTGACATTCTAACAGCTCAATTGGAGCATTTCAGTAATGATCAGTGTTCTTTGTCAGAAACTGACATTCTCATCATCCACTGATGAACTATGTCACAAAATGCAGTTCTCAGCTCAGAAAGCTTGTTTCTGACATTCTAACAACTCAATTGGAGCATTTTAGTAATGATCAGTGTTCTTTGTCAAAACTGACATTCTCATCATCCACTGATGCTTTTTGTCACAAAATGCAGTTTTCAGCTCAGAAAGCTTGTTTCTGACATTCTAACAGCTCAATTAGAGCATTTTAGTAATGAACAGTGTTCTTTGTCAAAACTGACATTCTCATCATCCACTGATGCTTTTTGTCACAAAATGCAGTTCTCAGCTCAGAAAGCTTGTTTCTGACATTCTAACAACTCAATTAGAGCATTTTAGTAATGAACAGTGTTCTTTGTCAAAACTGACATTCTCATCATCCACTGATTCACTTTGTCACAAAATGCAGTTTTCAGCTCAGAAAGCTTGTTTCTGACATTCTAACAGCTCAATTAGAGCATTTTAGTAATGAACAGTGTTCTTTGTCAAAACTGACATTCTCATCATCCACTGATGAACTATGTCACAAAATGCAGTTCTCAGCTCAGAAAGCTTGTTTCTGACATTATAACAGCTCAATTAGAGCATTTTAGTAATGAACAGTGTTCTTTGTCAAAACTGACATTTTCATCATCCACTGATGAACTATGTCACAAAATGCAGTTCTCAGCTCAGAAAGCTTGTTTCTGACATTCTAACAACTCAATTAGAGCATTTTAGTAATGAACTGTGTTCTTTGTCAAAACTGACATTCTCATCATCCACTGATGAACTATGTCACAAAATGCAGTTCTCAGCTCAGAAAGCTTGTTTCTGACATTTTAACAGCTCAATTAGAGCATTTTAGTAATGAACAGTGTTCTTTGTCAAAACTGACATTCTCATCATCCACTGATTCACTTTGTCACAAAATGCAGTTTTCAGCTCAGAAAGCTTGTTTCTGACATTCTAACAGCTCAATTAGAGCATTTTAGTAATGAACAGTGTTCTTTGTCAAAACTGACATTCTCATCATCCACTGATGAACTATGTCACAAAATGCAGTTCTCAGCTCAGAATGCTTGTTTCTGACATTCTAACAGCTCAATTGGAGCATTTTAGTAATGATCAGTGTTCTTTGTCAAAACTGACATTCTCATCATCCACTGATGCTTTTTGTCACAAAATGCAGTTTTCAGCTCAGAAAGCTTGTTTCTGATATTTTAACAGCTCAATTAGAGCATTTTAGTAATGAACAGTGTTCTTTGTCAAAACTGACATTCTCATCATCCACTGATGCACTTTGTCACAAAATGCAGTCTTATGCTCAGAAAGCTTGTTTCTGACATTCTAACAGCTCAATTAGAGCATTTTAGTAATGATCAGTGTTCTTTGTCAAAAGTGACATTCTCATCATCCACTGATTCACTTTGTCACAAAATGCAGTTCTCAGCTCAGAAAGCTTGTTTCTGACATTCTAACAGCTCAATTAGAGCATTTTAGTAATGAACAGTGTTCTTTGTCAAAACTGACATTCTCATCATCCACTGATGAACTATGTCACAAAATGCAGTTCTCAGCTCAGAAAGCTTGTTTCTGACATTCTAACAGCTCAATTAGAGCATTTTAGTAATGAACAGTGTTCTTTGTCAAAACTGACATTCTCATCATCCACTGATGAACTATGTCACAAAATGCAGTTCTCAGCTCAGAAAGCTTGTTTCTGACATTCTAACAGCTCAATTGGAGCATTTTAGTGATGATCAGTGTTCTTTGTCAAAACTGACATTCTCATCATCCACTGATTCATTTTGTCACAAAATGCAGTTTTCAGCTCAGAAAGCTTGTTTCTGACATTCTAACAGCTCAATTAGAGCATTTTAGTAATGAACAGTGTTCTTTGTCAAAACTGACATTCTCATCATCCACTGATGAACTATGTCACAAAATGCATTTCTCAGCTCAGAAAGCTTGTTTCTGACATTCTAACAGCTCAATTGGAGCATTTCAGTAATGATCAGTGTTCTTTGTCAAAAGTGACATTCTCATCATCCACTGATTCACTTTGTCACAAAATGCCATTCTCAGCTCAGAAAGCTTGTTTCTGACATTCTAACAGCTCAATTAGAGCATTTTAGTAATGAACAGTGTTCTTTGTCAAAACTGACATTCTCATCATCCACTGATGCACTATGTCACAAAATGCAGTTCTCAGCTCAGAAAGCTTGTTTCTGACATTCTAACAGCTCAATTAGAGCATTTTAGCAATGATCGGTGTTCTTTGTCAAAAGTGACATTCTCATCATCCACTGATTCACTTTGTCACAAAATGCAGTTCTCAGCTCAGAAAGCTTTTTTCTGACATTCTAACAGCTCAATTAGAGCATTTTAGCAATGATCAGTGTTCTTTGTCAAAAGTGACATTCTCATCATCCACTGATTCACTTTGTCACAAAATGCAGTTCTCAGCTCAGAAAGCTTGTTTCTGACATTCTAACAGCTCAATTAGAGCATTTTAGTAATGATCAGTGTTCTTTGTCAAAAGTGACATTCTCATCATCCACTGATGAACTATGTCACAAAATGCAGTTCTCAGCTCAGAAAGCTTGTTTCTGACATTCTAACAGCTCAATTGGAGCATTTTAGTGATGATAAGTGTTCTTTGTCAAAACTGACATTCTCATCATCCACTGATTCATTTTGTCACAAAATGCAGTTTTCAGCTCAGAAAGCTTGTTTCTGACATTCTAACAGCTCAATTGGAGCATTTTAGTAATGAACAGTGTTCTTTGTCAAAACTGACATTCTCATCATCCACTGATGAACTATGTCACAAAATGCAGTTCTCAGCTCAGAATGCTTGTTTCTGACATTCTAACAGCTCAATTGGAGCATTTTAGTAATGATCAGTGTTCTTTGTCAAAACTGACATTCTCATCATCCACTGATGCTTTTTGTCACAAAATGCAGTTTTCAGCTCAGAAAGCTTGTTTCTGATATTTTAACAGCTCAATTAGAGCATTTTAGTAATGATCAGTGTTCTTTGTCAAAAGTGACATTCTCATCATCCACTGATTCACTTTGTCACAAAATGCAGTTCTCAGCTCAGAAAGCTTGTTTCTGACATTCTAACAGCTCAATTAGAGCATTTTAGTAATGAACAGTGTTCTTTGTCAAAACTGACATTCTCATCATCCACTGATGAACTATGTCACAAAATGCAGTTCTCAGCTCAGAAAGCTTGTTTCTGACATTCTAACAGCTCAATTAGAGCATTTTAGTAATGAACAGTGTTCTTTGTCAAAACTGACATTCTCATCATCCACTGATGAACTATGTCACAAAATGCAGTTCTCAGCTCAGAAAGCTTGTTTCTGACATTCTAACAGCTCAATTGGAGCATTTTAGTGATGATCAGTGTTCTTTGTCAAAACTGACATTCTCATCATCCACTGATTCATTTTGTCACAAAATGCAGTTTTCAGCTCAGAAAGCTTGTTTCTGACATTCTAACAGCTCAATTAGAGCATTTTAGTAATGAACAGTGTTCTTTGTCAAAACTGACATTCTCATCATCCACTGATGAACTATGTCACAAAATGCATTTCTCAGCTCAGAAAGCTTGTTTCTGACATTCTAACAGCTCAATTGGAGCATTTCAGTAATGATCAGTGTTCTTTGTCAAAAGTGACATTCTCATCATCCACTGATGAACTATGTCACAAAATGCAGTTCTCAGCTCAGAAAGCTTGTTTCTGACATTCTAACAGCTCAATTGGAGCATTTTAGTGATGATAAGTGTTCTTTGTCAAAACTGACATTCTCATCATCCACTGATTCATTTTGTCACAAAATGCAGTTTTCAGCTCAGAAAGCTTGTTTCTGACATTCTAACAGCTCAATTAGAGCATTTTAGTAATGAACAGTGTTCTTTGTCAAAACTGACATTCTCATCATCCACTGATTCATTTTGTCACAAAATGCAGTTTTCAGCTCAGAAAGCTTGTTTCTGACATTCTAACAGCTCAATTAGAGCATTTTAGTAATGAACAGTGTTCTTTGTCAAAACTGACATTCTCATCATCCACGGATGCCTTTTGTCACAAAATGCAGTTTTCAGCTCAGAAAGCTTGTTTCTGACATTCTAACAGCTCAATTGGAGCATTTCAGTAATGAACAGTGTTCTTTGTCAGAAACTGACATTCTCATCATCCACTGATGAACTATGTCACAAAATGCAGTTCTCAGCTCAGAAAGCTTGTTTCTGACATTCTAACAACTCAATTGGAGCATTTTAGTAATGATCAGTGTTCTTTGTCAAAACTGACATTCTCATCATCCACTGATGCTTTTTGTCACAAAATGCAGTTTTCAGCTCAGAAAGCTTGTTTCTGACATTCTAACAGCTCAATTAGAGCATTTTAGTAATGAACAGTGTTCTTTGTCAAAACTGACATTCTCATCATCCACTGATGCTTTTTGTCACAAAATGCAGTTCTCAGCTCAGAAAGCTTGTTTCTGACATTCTAACAACTCAATTAGAGCATTTTAGTAATGAACAGTGTTCTTTGTCAAAACTGACATTCTCATCATCCACTGATTCACTTTGTCACAAAATGCAGTTTTCAGCTCAGAAAGCTTGTTTCTGACATTCTAACAGCTCAATTAGAGCATTTTAGTAATGAACAGTGTTCTTTGTCAAAACTGACATTCTCATCATCCACTGATGAACTATGTCACAAAATGCAGTTCTCAGCTCAGAAAGCTTGTTTCTGACATTCTAACAGCTCAATTAGAGCATTTTAGTAATGAACAGTGTTCTTTGTCAAAACTGACATTCTCATCATCCACTGATGAACTATGTCACAAAATGCAGTTCTCAGCTCAGAAAGCTTGTTTCTGACATTCTAACAACTCAATTAGAGCATTTTAGTAATGATCAGTGTTCTTTGTCAAAACTGACATTCTCATCATCCACTGATGAACTATGTCACAAAATGCAGTTCTCAGCTCAGAAAGCTTGTTTCTGACATTCTAACAGCTCAATTAGAGCATTTTAGTAATGAACAGTGTTCTTTGTCAAAACTGACATTCTCATCATCCACTGATTCACTTTGTCACAAAATGCAGTTTTCAGCTCAGAAAGCTTGTTTCTGACATTCTAACAGCTCAATTAGAGCATTTTAGTAATGAACAGTGTTCTTTGTCAAAACTGACATTCTCATCATCCACTGATGAACTATGTCACAAAATGCAGTTCTCAGCTCAGAATGCTTGTTTCTGACATTCTAACAGCTCAATTGGAGCATTTTAGTAATGATCAGTGTTCTTTGTCAAAACTGACATTCTCATCATCCACTGATGCTTTTTGTCACAAAATGCAGTTTTCAGCTCAGAAAGCTTGTTTCTGATATTTTAACAGCTCAATTAGAGCATTTTAGTAATGAACAGTGTTCTTTGTCAAAACTGACATTCTCATCATCCACTGATGCACTTTGTCACAAAATGCAGTTTTATGCTCAGAAAGCTTGTTTCTGACATTCTAACAGCTCAATTAGAGCATTTTAGTAATGATCAGTGTTCTTTGTCAAAAGTGACATTCTCATCATCCACTGATTCACTTTGTCACAAAATGCAGTTCTCAGCTCAGAAAGCTTGTTTCTGACATTCTAACAGCTCAATTAGAGCATTTTAGTAATGAACAGTGTTCTTTGTCAAAACTGACATTCTCATCATCCACTGATGAACTATGTCACAAAATGCAGTTCTCAGCTCAGAAAGCTTGTTTCTGACATTCTAACAGCTCAATTAGAGCATTTTAGTAATGAACAGTGTTCTTTGTCAAAACTGACATTCTCATCATCCACTGATGAACTATGTCACAAAATGCAGTTCTCAGCTCAGAAAGCTTGTTTCTGACATTCTAACAGCTCAATTGGAGCATTTTAGTGATGATCAGTGTTCTTTGTCAAAACTGACATTCTCATCATCCACTGATTCATTTTGTCACAAAATGCAGTTTTCAGCTCAGAAAGCTTGTTTCTGACATTCTAACAGCTCAATTAGAGCATTTTAGTAATGAACAGTGTTCTTTGTCAAAACTGACATTCTCATCATCCACTGATGAACTATGTCACAAAATGCATTTCTCAGCTCAGAAAGCTTGTTTCTGACATTCTAACAGCTCAATTGGAGCATTTCAGTAATGATCAGTGTTCTTTGTCAAAAGTGACATTCTCATCATCCACTGATTCACTTTGTCACAAAATGCCATTCTCAGCTCAGAAAGCTTGTTTCTGACATTCTAACAGCTCAATTAGAGCATTTTAGTAATGAACAGTGTTCTTTGTCAAAACTGACATTCTCATCATCCACTGATGCACTATGTCACAAAATGCAGTTCTCAGCTCAGAAAGCTTGTTTCTGACATTCTAACAGCTCAATTAGAGCATTTTAGCAATGATCGGTGTTCTTTGTCAAAAGTGACATTCTCATCATCCACTGATTCACTTTGTCACAAAATGCAGTTCTCAGCTCAGAAAGCTTGTTTCTGACATTCTAACAGCTCAATTAGAGCATTTTAGTAATGATCAGTGTTCTTTGTCAAAAGTGACATTCTCATCATCCACTGATGAACTATGTCACAAAATGCAGTTCTCAGCTCAGAAAGCTTGTTTCTGACATTCTAACAGCTCAATTAGAGCATTTTAGTAATGAACAGTGTTCTTTGTCAAAACTGACATTCTCATCATCCACTGATGAACTATGTCACAAAATGCAGTTCTCAGCTCAGAAAGCTTGTTTCTGACATTCTAACAGCTCAATTGGAGCATTTTAGTGATGATAAGTGTTCTTTGTCAAAACTGACATTCTCATCATCCACTGATTCATTTTGTCACAAAGTGCAGTTTTCAGCTCAGAAAGCTTGTTTCTGACATTCTAACAGCTCAATTAGAGCATTTTAGTAATGAACAGTGTTCTTTGTCAAAACTGACATTCTCATCATCCACGGATGCCTTTTGTCACAAAATGCAGTTTTCAGCTCAGAAAGCTTGTTTCTGACATTCTAACAGCTCAATTGGAGCATTTCAGTAATGAACAGTGTTCTTTGTCAAAACTGACATTCTCATCATCCACTGATGAACTATGTCACAAAATGCAGTTCTCAGCTCAGAAAGCTTGTTTCTGACATTCTAACAACTCAATTGGAGCATTTTAGTAATGATCAGTGTTCTTTGTCAAAACTGACATTCTCATCATCCACTGATGCTTTTTGTCACAAAATGCAGTTTTCAGCTCAGAAAGCTTGTTTCTGACATTCTAACAGCTCAATTAGAGCATTTTAGTAATGAACAGTGTTCTTTGTCAAAACTGACATTCTCATCATCCACTGATGCTTTTTGTCACAAAATGCAGTTCTCAGCTCAGAAAGCTTGTTTCTGACATTCTAACAACTCAATTAGAGCATTTTAGTAATGAACAGTGTTCTTTGTCAAAACTGACATTCTCATCATCCACTGATTCACTTTGTCACAAAATGCAGTTTTCAGCTCAGAAAGCTTGTTTCTGACATTCTAACAGCTCAATTAGAGCATTTTAGTAATGAACAGTGTTCTTTGTCAAAACTGACATTCTCATCATCCACTGATGAACTATGTCACAAAATGCAGTTCTCAGCTCAGAAAGCTTGTTTCTGACATTCTAACAGCTCAATTAGAGCATTTTAGTAATGAACAGTGTTCTTTGTCAAAACTGACATTCTCATCATCCACTGATGAACTATGTCACAAAATGCAGTTCTCAGCTCAGAAAGCTTGTTTCTGACATTCTAACAACTCAATTAGAGCATTTTAGTAATGATCAGTGTTCTTTGTCAAAACTGACATTCTCATCATCCACTGATGAACTATGTCACAAAATGCAGTTCTCAGCTCAGAAAGCTTGTTTCTGACATTCTAACAGCTCAATTAGAGCATTTTAGTAATGAACAGTGTTCTTTGTCAAAACTGACATTCTCATCATCCACTGATTCACTTTGTCACAAAATGCAGTTTTCAGCTCAGAAAGCTTGTTTCTGACATTCTAACAGCTCAATTAGAGCATTTTAGTAATGAACAGTGTTCTTTGTCAAAACTGACATTCTCATCATCCACTGATGAACTATGTCACAAAATGCAGTTCTCAGCTCAGAATGCTTGTTTCTGACATTCTAACAGCTCAATTGGAGCATTTTAGTAATGATCAGTGTTCTTTGTCAAAACTGACATTCTCATCATCCACTGATGCTTTTTGTCACAAAATGCAGTTTTCAGCTCAGAAAGCTTGTTTCTGATATTTTAACAGCTCAATTAGAGCATTTTAGTAATGAACAGTGTTCTTTGTCAAAACTGACATTCTCATCATCCACTGATGCACTTTGTCACAAAATGCAGTTTTATGCTCAGAAAGCTTGTTTCTGACATTCTAACAGCTCAATTAGAGCATTTTAGTAATGATCAGTGTTCTTTTTCAAAAGTGACATTCTCATCATCCACAGATTCACTTTGTCACAAAATGCAGTTCTCAGCTCAGAAAGCTTGTTTCTGACATTCTAACAGCTCAATTAGAGCATTTTAGTAATGAACAGTGTTCTTTGTCAAAACTGACATTCTCATCATCCACTGATGAACTATGTCACAAAATGCAGTTCTCAGCTCAGAAAGCTTTGTTTCTGACATTCTAACAGCTCAATTAGAGCATTTTAGTAATGAACAGTGTTCTTTGTCAAAACTGACATTCTCATCATCCACTGATGAACTATGTCACAAAATGCATTTCTCAGCTCAGAAAGCTTGTTTCTGACATTCTAACAGCTCAATTGGAACATTTCAGTAATGAACAGTGTTCTTTGTCAAAACTGACATTCTCATCATCCTTTGATTCACTTTGTCACAAAATGCAGTTTTCAGCTCAGAAAGCTTGTTTCTGACATTCTAACAGCTCAATTAGAGCATTTTAGTAATGAACAGTGTTCTTTGTCAAAACTGACATTCTCATCATCCACGGATGCCTTTTGTCACAAAATGCAGTTTTCAGCTCAGAAAGCTTGTTTCTGACATTCTAACAGCTCAATTGGAGCATTTCAGTAATGAACAGTGTTCTTTGTCAAAACTGACATTCTCATCATCCACTGATGAACTATGTCACAAAATGCAGTTCTCAGCTCAGAAAGCTTGTTTCTGACATTCTAACAACTAAATTGGAGCATTTTAGTAATGATCAGTGTTCTTTGTCAAAACTGACATTCTCATCATCCACTGATGCTTTTTGTCACAAAATGCAGTTTTCAGCTCAGAAAGCTTGTTTCTGACATTCTAACAGCTCAATTAGAGCATTTTAGTAATGAACAGTGTTCTTTGTCAAAACTGACATTCTCATCATCCACTGATGCTTTTTGTCACAAAATGCAGTTCTCAGCTCAGAAAGCTTGTTTCTGACATTCTAACAGCTCAATTAGAGCATTTTAGTAATGAACAGTGTTCTTTGTCAAAACTGACATTCTCATCATCCACTGATGCACTATGTCACAAAATGCAGTTCTCAGCTCAGAAAGCTTGTTTCTGACATTCTAACAGCTCAATTAGAGCATTTTAGCAATGATCAGTGTTCTTTGTCAAAAGTGACATTCTCATCATCCACTGATTCAGTTTGTCACAAAATGCAGTTCTCAGCTCAGAAAGCTTGTTTCTGACATTCTAACAGCTCAATTAGAGCATTTTAGTAATGATCAGTGTTCTTTGTCAAAAGTGACATTCTCATCATCCACTGATGAACTATGTCACAAAATGCATTTCTCAGCTCAGAAAGCTTGTTTCTGACATTCTAACAGCTCAATTGGAACATTTCAGTAATGAACAGTGTTCTTTGTCAAAACTGACATTCTCATCATCCACTGATTCACTTTGTCACAAAATGCAGTTTTCAGCTCAGAAAGCTTGTTTCTGACATTCTAACAGCTCAATTAGAGCATTTTAGTAATGATCAGTGTTCTTTGTCAAAACTGACATTCTCATCATCCACTGATGCTTTTTGTCACAAAATGCAGTTTTCAACTCAGAAAGCTTGTTTCTGACATTCTAACAGCTCAATTGGAGCATTTCAGTAATGAACAGTGTTCTTTGTCAAAACTGACATTCTCATCATCCACTGATGAACTATGTCACAAAATGCAGTTCTCAGCTCAGAAAGCTTGTTTCTGACATTCTAACAACTCAATTGGAGCATTTTAGTAATGATCAGTGTTCTTTGTCAAAACTGACATTCTCATCATCCACTGATGCTTTTTGTCACAAAATGCAGTTCTCAGCTCAGAAAGCTTGTTTCTGACATTCTAACAACTCAATTGGAGCATTTTAGTAATGATCAGTGTTCTTTGTCAAAACTGACATTCTCATCATCCACTGATGAACTATGTCACAAAATGCAGTTCTCAGCTCAGAAAGCTTGTTTCTGACATTCTAACAGCTCAATTAGAGCATTTTAGTAATGAACAGTGTTCTTTGTCAAAACTGACATTCTCATCATCCACTGATGAACTATGTCACAAAATGCAGTTCTCAGCTCAGAAAGCTTGTTTCTGACATTCTAACAACTCAATTAGAGCATTTTAGTAATGATCAGTGTTCTTTGTCAAAACTGACATTCTCATCATCCACTGATGAACTATGTCACAAAATGCAGTTGTCAGCTCAGAAAGCTTGTTTCTGACATTCTAACAGCTCAATTAGAGCATTTTAGTAATGAACAGTGTTCTTTGTCAAAACTGACATTCTCATCATCCACTGATTCACTTTGTCACAAAATGCAGTTCTCAGCTCAGAATGCTTGTTTCTGACATTCTAACAGCTCAATTGGAGCATTTTAGTAATGATCAGTGTTCTTTGTCAAAACTGACATTCTCATCATCCACTGATGCTTTTTGTCTCAAAATGCAGTTTTCAGCTCAGAAAGCTTGTTTCTGATATTTTAACAGCTCAATTAGAGCATTTTAGTAATGAACAGTGTTCTTTGTCAAAACTGACATTCTCATCATCCACTGATGCACTTTGTCACAAAATGCAGTTTTATGCTCAGAAAGCTTGTTTCTGACATTCTAACAGCTCAATTAGAGCATTTTAGTAATGAACAGTGTTCTTTGTCAAAACTGACATTCTCATCATCCACTGATGCTTTTTGTCACAAAATGCAGTTCTCAGCTCAGAAAGCTTGTTTCTGACATTCTAACAACTCAATTAGAGCATTTTAGTAATGAACAGTGTTCTTTGTCAAAACTGACATTCTCATCATCCACTGATTCACTTTGTCACAAAATGCAGTTCTCAGCTCAGAAAGCTTGTTTCTGACATTCTAACAGCTCAATTAGAGCATTTTAGTAATGAACAGTGTTCTTTGTCAAAACTGACATTCTCATCATCCACTGATGAACTATGTCACAAAATGCAGTTCTCAGCTCAGAAAGCTTGTTTCTGACATTCTAACAGCTCAATTAGAGCATTTTAGTAATGAACAGTGTTCTTTGTCAAAACTGACATTCTCATCATCCACTGATTCACTTTGTCACAAAATGCAGTTTTCAGCTCAGAAAGCTTGTTTCTGACATTCTAACAGCTCAATTAGAGCATTTTAGTAATGAACAGTGTTCTTTGTCAAAACTGACATTCTCATCATCCACTGATGAACTATGTCACAAAATGCAGTTCTCAGCTCAGAATGCTTGTTTCTGACATTCTAACAGCTCAATTGGAGCATTTTAGTAATGATCAGTGTTCTTTGTCAAAACTGACATTCTCATCATCCACTGATGCTTTTTGTCACAAAATGCAGTTTTCAGCTCAGAAAGCTTGTTTCTGATATTTTAACAGCTCAATTAGAGCATTTTAGTAATGAACAGTGTTCTTTGTCAAAACTGACATTCTCATCATCCACTGATGCACTTTGTCACAAAATGCAGTTTTATGCTCAGAAAGCTTGTTTCTGACATTCTAACAGCTCAATTAGAGCATTTTAGTAATGATCAGTGTTCTTTGTCAAAAGTGACATTCTCATCATCCACTGATTCACTTTGTCACAAAATGCAGTTCTCAGCTCAGAAAGCTTGTTTCTGACATTCTAACAGCTCAATTAGAGCATTTTAGTAATGAACAGTGTTCTTTGTCAAAACTGACATTCTCATCATCCACTGATGAACTATGTCACAAAATGCAGTTCTCAGCTCAGAAAGCTTGTTTCTGACATTCTAACAGCTCAATTACAGCATTTTAGTAATGAACAGTGTTCTTTGTCAAAACTGACATTCTCATCATCCACTGATGAACTATGTCACAAAATGCAGTTCTCAGCTCAGAAAGCTTGTTTCTGACATTCTAACAGCTCAATTGGAGCATTTTAGTGATGATCAGTGTTCTTTGTCAAAACTGACATTCTCATCATCCACTGATTCATTTTGTCACAAAATGCAGTTTTCAGCTCAGAAAGCTTGTTTCTGACATTCTAACAGCTCAATTAGAGCATTTTAGTAATGAACAGTGTTCTTTGTCAAAACTGACATTCTCATCATCCACTGATGAACTATGTCACAAAATGCATTTCTCAGCTCAGAAAGCTTGTTTCTGACATTCTAACAGCTCAATTGGAGCATTTCAGTAATGATCAGTGTTCTTTGTCAAAAGTGACATTCTCATCATCCACTGATTCACTTTGTCACAAAATGCCATTCTCAGCTCAGAAAGCTTGTTTCTGATATTCTAACAGCTCAATTAGAGCATTTTAGTAATGAACAGTGTTCTTTGTCAAAACTGACATTCTCATCATCCACTGATGAACTATGTCACAAAATGCAGTTCTCAGCTCAGAAAGCTTGTTTCTGACATTCTAACAGCTCAATTAGAGCATTTTAGTAATGAACAGTGTTCTTTGTCAAAACTGACATTCTCATCATCCACTGATGCACTATGTCACAAAATGCAGTTCTCAGCTCAGAAAGCTTGTTTCTGACATTCTAACAGCTCAATTAGAGCATTTTAGCAATGATCAGTGTTCTTTGTCAAAAGTGACATTCTCATCATCCACTGATTCACTTTGTCACAAAATGCAGTTCTCAGCTCAGAAAGCTTGTTTCTGACATTCTAACAGCTCAATTAGAGCATTTTAGTAATGATCAGTGTTCTTTGTCAAAAGTGACATTCTCATCATCCACTGATGAACTATGTCACAAAATGCAGTTCTCAGCTCAGAAAGCTTGTTTCTGACATTCTAACAGCTCAATTAGAGCATTTTAGTAACGAACAGTGTTCTTTGTCAAAACTGACATTCTCATCATCCACTGATGCTTTTTGTCACAAAATGCAGTTCTCAGCTCAGAAAGCTTGTTTCTGACATTCTAACAGCTCAATTAGAGCATTTTAGTAATGAACAGTGTTCTTTGTCAAAACTGACATTCTCATCATCCACTGATGCTTTTTGTCACAAAATGCAGTTCTCAGCTCAGAAAGCTTGTTTCTGACATTCTAACAACTCAATTAGAGCATTTTAGTAATGAACAGTGTTCTTTGTCAAAACTGACATTCTCATCATCCACTGATTCACTTTGTCACAAAATGCAGTTCTCAGCTCAGAAAGCTTGTTTCTGACATTCTAACGTCTCAATTAGAGCATTTTAGTAATGAACAGTGTTCTTTGTCAAAACTGACATTCTCATCATCCACTGATGAACTATGTCACAAAATGCAGTTCTCAGCTCAGAAAGCTTGTTTCTGACATTCTAACAGCTCAATTAGAGCATTTTAGTAATGAAAAGTGTTCTTTGTCAAAACTGACATTCTCATCATCCACTGATTCACTTTGTCACAAAATGCAGTTTTCAGCTCAGAAAGCTTGTTTCTGACATTCTAACAGCTAAATTAGAGCATTTTAGTAATGAACAGTGTTCTTTGTCAAAACTGACATTCTCATCATCCACTGATGAACTATGTCACAAAATGCAGTTCTCAGCTCAGAATGCTTGTTTCTGACATTCTAACAGCTCAATTGGAGCATTTTAGTAATGAACAGTGTTCTTTGTCAAAACTGACATTCTCATCATCCACTGATGCTTTTTGTCACAAAATGCAGTTTTCAGCTCAGAAAGCTTGTTTCTGATATTTTAACAGCTCAATTAGAGCATTTTAGTAATGAACAGTGTTCTTTGTCAAAACTGACATTCTCATCATCCACTGATGCACTTTGTCACAAAATGCAGTTTTATGCTCAGAAAGCTTGTTTCTGACATTCTAACAGCTCAATTAGAGCATTTTAGTAATGATCAGTGTTCTTTGTCAAAAGTGACATTCTCATCATCCACTGATGCTTTTTGTCACAAAATGCAGTTCTCAGCTCAGAAAGCTTGTTTCTGACATTCTAACAGCTCAATTAGAGCATTTTAGTAATGAACAGTGTTCTTTGTCAAAACTGACATTCTCATCATCCACTGATGAACTATGTCACAAAATGCAGTTCTCAGCTCAGAATGCTTGTTTCTGACATTCTAACAGCTCAATTGGAGCATTTCAGTAATGAACAGTGTTCTTTGTCAGAAACTGACATTCTCATCATCCACTGATGAACTATGTCACAAAATGCAGTTCTCAGCTCAGAAAGCTTGTTTCTGACATTCTAACAACTCAATTGGAGCATTTTAGTAATGATCAGTGTTCTTTGTCAAAACTGACATTCTCATCATCCACTGATGCTTTTTGTCACAAAATGCAGTTTTCAGCTCAGAAAGCTTGTTTCTGACATTCTAACAGCTCAATTAGAGCATTTTAGTAATGAACAGTGTTCTTTGTCAAAACTGACATTCTCATCATCCACTGATGCTTTTTGTCACAAAATGCAGTTCTCAGCTCAGAAAGCTTGTTTCTGACATTCTAACAACTCAATTAGAGCATTTTAGTAATGAACAGTGTTCTTTGTCAAAACTGACATTCTCATCATCCACTGATTCACTTTGTCACAAAATGCAGTTTTCAGCTCAGAAAGCTTGTTTCTGACATTCTAACAGCTCAATTAGAGCATTTTAGTAATGAACAGTGTTCTTTGTCAAAACTGACATTCTCATCATCCACTGATGAACTATGTCACAAAATGCAGTTCTCAGCTCAGAAAGCTTGTTTCTGACATTCTAACAGCTCAATTAGAGCATTTTAGTAATGAACAGTGTTCTTTGTCAAAACTGACATTCTCATCATCCACTGATGAACTATGTCACAAAATGCAGTTCTCAGCTCAGAAAGCTTGTTTCTGACATTCTAACAACTCAATTAGAGCATTTTAGTAATGATCAGTGTTCTTTGTCAAAACTGACATTCTCATCATCCACTGATGAACTATGTCACAAAATGCAGTTCTCAGCTCAGAAAGCTTGTTTCTGACATTCTAACAGCTCAATTAGAGCATTTTAGTAATGAACAGTGTTCTTTGTCAAAACTGACATTCTCATCATCCACTGATTCACTTTGTCACAAAATGCAGTTTTCAGCTCAGAAAGCTTGTTTCTGACATTCTAACAGCTCAATTAGAGCATTTTAGTAATGAACAGTGTTCTTTGTCAAAACTGACATTCTCATCATCCACTGATGAACTATGTCACAAAATGCAGTTCTCAGCTCAGAATGCTTGTTTCTGACATTCTAACAACTCAATTGGAGCATTTTAGTAATGATCAGTGTTCTTTGTCAAAACTGACATTCTCATCATCCACTGATGCTTTTTGTCACAAAATGCAGTTTTCAGCTCAGAAAGCTTGTTTCTGACATTCTAACAGCTCAATTAGAGCATTTTAGTAATGAACAGTGTTCTTTGTCAAAACTGACATTCTCATCATCCACTGATGAACTATGTCACAAAATGCAGTTCTCAGCTCAGAAAGCTTGTTTCTGACATTCTAACAGCTCAATTAGAGCATTTTAGTAATGAACAGTGTTCTTTGTCAAAACTGACATTCTCATCATCCACTGATGAACTATGTCACAAAATGCAGTTCTCAGCTCAGAAAGCTTGTTTCTGACATTCTAACAGCTCAATTGGAGCATTTTAGTGATGATCAGTGTTCTTTGTCAAAACTGACATTCTCATCATCCACTGATGAACTATGTCACAAAATGCATTTCTCAGCTCAGAAAGCTTGTTTCTGACATTCTAACAGCTCAATTGGAGCATTTCAGTAATGATCAGTGTTCTTTGTCAAAAGTGACATTCTCATCATCCACTGATTCACTTTGTCACAAAATGCCATTCTCAGCTCAGAAAGCTTGTTTCTGACATTCTAACAGCTCAATTAGAGCATTTTAGTAATGAACAGTGTTCTTTGTCAAAACTGACATTCTCATCATCCACTGATGCACTATGTCACAAAATGCAGTTCTCAGCTCAGAAAGCTTGTTTCTGACATTCTAACAGCTCAATTAGAGCATTTTAGCAATGATCAGTGTTCTTTGTCAAAAGTGACATTCTCATCATCCACTGATTCACTTTGTCACAAAATGCAGTTCTCAGCTCAGAAAGCTTGTTTCTGACATTCTAACAGCTCAATTAGAGCATTTTAGTAATGATCAGTGTTCTTTGTCAAAAGTGACATTCTCATCATCCACTGATGAACTATGTCACAAAATGCAGTTCTCAGCTCAGAAAGCTTGTTTCTGACATTCTAACAGCTCAATTAGAGCATTTTAGTAATGAACAGTGTTCTTTGTCAAAACTGACATTCTCATCATCCACTGATGAACTATGTCACAAAATGCAGTTCTCAGCTCAGAAAGCTTGTTTCTGACATTCTAACAACTCAATTGGAGCATTTTAGTAATGATCAGTGTTCTTTGTCAAAACTGACATTCTCATCATCCACTGATGCTTTTTGTCACAAAATGCAGTTTTCAGCTCAGAAAGCTTGTTTCTGACATTCTAACAGCTCAATTAGAGCATTTTAGTAATGAACAGTGTTCTTTGTCAAAACTGACATTCTCATCATCCACTGATGCTTTTTGTCACAAAATGCAGTTCTCAGCTCAGAAAGCTTGTTTCTGACATTCTAACAACTCAATTAGAGCATTTTAGTAATGAACAGTGTTCTTTGTCAAAACTGACATTCTCATCATCCACTGATTCACTTTGTCACAAAATGCAGTTCTCAGCTCAGAAAGCTTGTTTCTGACATTCTAACAGCTCAATTAGAGCATTTTAGCAATGATCAGTGTTCTTTGTCAAAAGTGACATTCTCATCATCCAATTATTGAACTATGTCACAAAATGCATTTCTCAGCTCAGAAAGCTTGTTTCTGACATTCTAACAGCTCAATTAGAGCATTTTAGTAATGAACAGTGTTCTTTGTCAAAACTGACATTCTCATCATCCACTGATGAACTATGTCACAAAATGCAGTTCTCAGCTCAGAAAGCTTGTTTCTGACATTCTAACAGCTCAATTAGAGCATTTTAGTAATGAACAGTGTTCTTTGTCAAAACTGACATTCTCATCATCCACTGATGAACTATGTCACAAAATGCAGTTCTCAGCTCAGAAAGCTTGTTTCTGACATTCTAACAACTCAATTAGAGCATTTTAGTAATGATCAGTGTTCTTTGTCAAAACTGACATTCTCATCATCCACTGATGAACTATGTCACAAAATGCAGTTCTCAGCTCAGAAAGCTTGTTTCTGACATTCTAACAGCTCAATTAGAGCATTTTAGTAATGAACAGTGTTCTTTGTCAAAACTGACATTCTCATCATCCACTGATTCACTTTGTCACAAAATGCAGTTTTCAGCTCAGAAAGCTTGTTTCTGACATTCTAACAGCTCAATTAGAGCATTTTAGTAATGAACAGTGTTCTTTGTCAAAACTGACATTCTCATCATCCACTGATGAACTATGTCACAAAATGCAGTTCTCAGCTCAGAATGCTTGTTTCTGACATTCTAACAGCTCAATTGGAGCATTTTAGTAATGATCAGTGTTCTTTGTCAAAACTGACATTCTCATCATCCACTGATGCTTTTTGTCACAAAATGCAGTTTTCAGCTCAGAAAGCTTGTTTCTGATATTTTAACAGCTCAATTAGAGCATTTTAGTAATGAACAGTGTTCTTTGTCAAAACTGACATTCTCATCATCCACTGATGCACTTTGTCACAAAATGCAGTTTTATGCTCAGAAAGCTTGTTTCTGACATTCTAACAGCTCAATTAGAGCATTTTAGTAATGATCAGTGTTCTTTGTCAAAAGTGACATTCTCATCATCCACTGATTCACTTTGTCGCAAAATGCAGTTCTCAGCTCAGAAAGCTTGTTTCTGACATTCTAACAGCTCAATTAGAGCATTTTAGTAATGAACAGTGTTCTTTGTCAAAACTGACATTCTCATCATCCACTGATGAACTATGTCACAAAATGCAGTTCTCAGCTCAGAAAGCTTGTTTCTGACATTCTAACAGCTCAATTAGAGCATTTTAGTAATGAACAGTGTTCTTTGTCAAAACTGACATTCTCATCATCCACTGATGAACTATGTCACAAAATGCATTTCTCAGCTCAGAAAGCTTGTTTCTGACATTCTAACAGCTCAATTGGAACATTTCAGTAATGAACAGTGTTCTTTGTCAAAACTGACATTCTCATCATCCACTGATTCACTTTGTCACAAAATGCAGTTTTCAGCTCAGAAAGCTTGTTTCTGACATTCTAACAGCTCAATTAGAGCATTTTAGTAATGAACAGTGTTCTTTGTCAAAACTGACATTCTCATCATCCACGGATGCCTTTTGTCACAAAATGCAGTTTTCAGCTCAGAAAGCTTGTTTCTGACATTCTAACAGCTCAATTGGAGCATTTCAGTAATGAACAGTGTTCTTTGTCAAAACTGACATTCTCATCATCCACTGATGAACTATGTCACAAAATGCAGTTCTCAGCTCAGAAAGCTTGTTTCTGACATTCTAACAACTCAATTGGAGCATTTTAGTAATGATCAGTGTTCTTTGTCAAAACTGACATTCTCATCATCCACTGATGCTTTTTGTCACAAAATGCAGTTTTCAGCTCAGAAAGCTTGTTTCTGACATTCTAACAGCTCAATTAGAGCATTTTAGTAATGAACAGTGTTCTTTGTCAAAACTGACATTCTCATCATCCACTGATGCTTTTTGTCACAAAATGCAGTTCTCAGCTCAGAAAGCTTGTTTCTGACATTCTAACAGCTCAATTAGAGCATTTTAGTAATGAACTGTGTTCTTTGTCAAAACTGACATTCTCATCATCCACTGATGCACTATGTCACAAAATGCAGTTCTCAGCTCAGAAAGCTTGTTTCTGACATTCTAACAGCTCAATTAGAGCATTTTAGCAATGATCAGTGTTCTTTGTCAAAAGTGACATTCTCATCATCCACTGATTCACTTTGTCACAAAATGCAGTTCTCAGCTCAGAAAGCTTGTTTCTGACATTCTAACAGCTCAATTAGAGCATTTTAGTAATGATCAGTGTTCTTTGTCAAAAGTGACATTCTCATCATCCACTGATGAACTATGTCACAAAATGCATTTCTCAGCTCAGAAAGCTTGTTTCTGACATTCTAACAGCTCAATTGGAACATTTCAGTAATGAACAGTGTTCTTTGTCAAAACTGACATTCTCATCATCCACTGATTCACTTTGTCACAAAATGCAGTTTTCAGCTCAGAAAGCTTGTTTCTGACATTCTAACAGCTCAATTAGAGCATTTTAGTAATGATCAGTGTTCTTTGTCAAAACTGACATTCTCATCATCCACTGATGCTTTTTGTCACAAAATGCAGTTTTCAACTCAGAAAGCTTGTTTCTGACATTCTAACAGCTCAATTGGAGCATTTCAGTAATGAACAGTGTTCTTTGTCAAAACTGACATTCTCATCATCCACTGATTCACTTTGTCACAAAATGCAGTTTTCAGCTCAGAAAGCTTGTTTCTGACATTCTAACAGCTCAATTAGAGCATTTTAGTAATGATCAGTGTTCTTTGTCAAAACTGACATTCTCATCATCCACTGATGCTTTTTGTCACAAAATGCAGTTCTCAGCTCAGAAAGCTTGTTTCTGACATTCTAACAGCTCAATTAGAGCATTTTAGTAATGAACAGTGTTCTTTGTCAAAACTGACATTCTCATCATCCACTGATGAACTATGTCACAAAATGCAGTTCTCAGCTCAGAAAGCTTGTTTCTGACATTCTAACAGCTCAATTGGAGCATTTTAGTAATGATCAGTGTTCTTTGTCAAAACTGACATTCTCATCATCCACTGATGAACTTTGTCACAAAATGCAGTTCTCAGCTCAGAAAGCTTGTTTCTGACATTCTAACAGCTCAATTAGAGCATTTTAGTAATGAACAGTGTTCTTTGTCAAAACTGACATTCTCATCATCCACTGATGCACTATGTCACAAAATGCAGTTCTCAGCTCAGAAAGCTTGTTTCTGACATTCTAACAGCTCAATTAGAGCATTTTAGCAATGATCAGTGTTCTTTGTCAAAAGTGACATTCTCATCATCCACTGATTCACTTTGTCACAAAATGCCATTCTCAGCTCAGAAAGCTTGTTTCTGACATTCTAACAGCTCAATTAGAGCATTTTAGTAATGAACAGTGTTCTTTGTCAAAACTGACATTCTCATCATCCACTGATGAACTATGTCACAAAATGCAGTTCTCAGCTCAGAAAGCTTGTTTCTGACATTCTAACAGCTCAATTAGAGCATTTTAGTAATGAACAGTGTTCTTTGTCAAAACTGACATTCTCATCATCCACTGATGAACTATGTCACAAAATGCAGTTCTCAGCTCAGAAAGCTTGTTTCTGACATTCTAACAACTCAATTAGAGCATTTTAGTAATGATCAGTGTTCTTTGTCAAAACTGACATTCTCATCATCCACTGATGAACTATGTCACAAAATGCAGTTCTCAGCTCAGAAAGCTTGTTTCTGACATTCTAACAGCTCAATTAGAGCATTTTAGTAATGAACAGTGTTCTTTGTCAAAACTGACATTCTCATCATCCACTGATTCACTTTGTCACAAAATGCAGTTTTCAGCTCAGAAAGCTTGTTTCTGACATTCTAACAGCTCAATTAGAGCATTTTAGTAATGAACAGTGTTCTTTGTCAAAACTGACATTCTCATCATCCACTGATGAACTATGTCACAAAATGCAGTTCTCAGCTCAGAATGCTTGTTTCTGACATTCTAACAGCTCAATTGGAGCATTTTAGTAATGATCAGTGTTCTTTGTCAAAACTGACATTCTCATCATCCACTGATGCTTTTTGTCACAAAATGCAGTTTTCAGCTCAGAAAGCTTGTTTCTGATATTTTAACAGCTCAATTAGAGCATTTTAGTAATGAACAGTGTTCTTTGTTAAAACTGACATTCTCATCATCCACTGATGCACTTTGTCACAAAATGCAGTTTTATGCTCAGAAAGCTTGTTTCTGACATTCTAACAGCTCAATTAGAGCATTTTAGTAATGATCAGTGTTCTTTGTCAAAAGTGACATTCTCATCATCCACTGATTCACTTTGTCACAAAATGCAGTTCTCAGCTCAGAAAGCTTGTTTCTGACATTCTAACAGCTCAATTAGAGCATTTTAGTAATGAACAGTGTTCTTTGTCAAAACTGACATTCTCATCATCCACTGATGAACTATGTCACAAAATGCAGTTCTCAGCTCAGAAAGCTTGTTTCTGACATTCTAACAGCTCAATTAGAGCATTTTAGTAATGAACAGTGTTCTTTGTCAAAACTGACATTCTCATCATCCACTGATGAACTATGTCACAAAATGCAGTTCTCAGCTCAGAAAGCTTGTTTCTGACATTCTAACAGCTCAATTGGAGCATTTTAGTGATGATCAGTGTTCTTTGTCAAAACTGACATTCTCATCATCCACTGATTCATTTTGTCACAAAATGCAGTTTTCAGCTCAGAAAGCTTGTTTCTGACATTCTAACAGCTCAATTAGAGCATTTTAGTAATGAACAGTGTTCTTTGTCAAAACTGACATTCTCATCATCCACGGATGCCTTTTGTCACAAAATGCAGTTTTCAGCTCAGAAAGCTTGTTTCTGACATTCTAACAGCTCAATTGGAGCATTTCAGTAATGAACAGTGTTCTTTGTCAAAACTGACATTCTCATCATCCACTGATGAACTATGTCACAAAATGCAGTTCTCAGCTCAGAAAGCTTGTTTCTGACATTCTAACAACTCAATTGGAGCATTTTAGTAATGATCAGTGTTCTTTGTCAAAACTGACATTCTCATCATCCACTGATGCTTTTTGTCACAAAATGCAGTTTTCAGCTCAGAAAGCTTGTTTCTGACATTCTAACAGCTCAATTAGAGCATTTTAGTAATGAACAGTGTTCTTTGTCAAAACTGACATTCTCATCATCCACTGATGCTTTTTGTCACAAAATGCAGTTCTCAGCTCAGAAAGCTTGTTTCTGACATTCTAACAGCTCAATTAGAGCATTTTAGTAATGAACAGTGTTCTTTGTCAAAACTGACATTCTCATCATCCACTGATGCACTATGTCACAAAATGCAGTTCTCAGCTCAGAAAGCTTGTTTCTGACATTCTAACAGCTCAATTAGAGCATTTTAGCAATGATCAGTGTTCTTTGTCAAAAGTGACATTCTCATCATCCACTGATTCACTTTGTCACAAAATGCAGTTTTCAGCTCAGAAAGCTTGTTTCTGACATTCTAACAGCTCAATTAGAGCATTTTAGTAATGATCAGTGTTCTTTGTCAAAACTGACATTCTCATCATCCACTGATGCTTTTTGTCACAAAATGCAGTTTTCAACTCAGAAAGCTTGTTTCTGACATTCTAACAGCTCAATTGGAGCATTTCAGTAATGAACAGTGTTCTTTGTCAAAACTGACATTCTCATCATCCACTGATTCACTTTGTCACAAAATGCAGTTTTCAGCTCAGAAAGCTTGTTTCTGACATTCTAACAGCTCAATTAGAGCATTTTAGTAATGATCAGTGTTCTTTGTCAAAACTGATATTCTCATCATCCACTGATGCTTTTTGTCACAAAATGCAGTTCTCAGCTCAGAAAGCTTGTTTCTGACATTCTAACAGCTCAATTAGAGCATTTTAGTAATGAACAGTGTTCTTTGTCAAAACTGACATTCTCATCATCCACTGATGAACTATGTCACAAAATGCAGTTCTCAGCTCAGAAAGCTTGTTTCTGACATTCTAACAGCTCAATTGGAGCATTTTAGTAATGATCAGTGTTCTTTGTCAAAACTGACATTCTCATCATCCACTGATGAACTTTGTCACAAAATGCAGTTCTCAGCTCAGAAAGCTTGTTTCTGACATTCTAACAGCTCAATTAGAGCATTTTAGTAATGAACAGTGTTCTTTGTCAAAACTGACATTCTCATCATCCACTGATGCACTATGTCACAAAATGCAGTTCTCAGCTCAGAAAGCTTGTTTCTGACATTCTAACAGCTCAATTAGAGCATTTTAGCAATGATCAGTGTTCTTTGTCAAAAGTGACATTCTCATCATCCACTGATTCACTTTGTCACAAAATGCCATTCTCAGCTCAGAAAGCTTGTTTCTGACATTCTAACAGCTCAATTAGAGCATTTTAGCAATGATCAGTGTTCTTTGTCAAAAGTGACATTCTCATCATCCACTGATGAACTATGTCACAAAATGCAGTTCTCAGCTCAGAAAGCTTGTTTCTGACATTCTAACAGCTCAATTAGAGCATTTTAGTAATGAACAGTGTTCTTTGTCAAAACTGACATTCTCATCATCCACTGATGAACTATGTCACAAAATGCAGTTCTCAGCTCAGAAAGCTTGTTTCTGACATTCTAACAGCTCAATTGGAGCATTTTAGTGATGATAAGTGTTCTTTGTCAAAACTGACATTCTCATCATCCACTGATTCATTTTGTCACAAAATGCAGTTTTCAGCTCAGAAAGCTTGTTTCTGACATTCTAACAGCTCAATTAGAGCATTTTAGTAATGAACAGTGTTCTTTGTCAAAACTGACATTCTCATCATCCACTGATGAACTATGTCACAAAATGCAGTTCTCAGCTCAGAAAGCTTGTTTCTGACATTCTAACAGCTCAATTAGAGCATTTTAGTAATGAACAGTGTTCTTTGTCAAAACTGACGTTCTCATCATCCACTGATGAACTATGTCACAAAATGCAGTTCTCAGCTCAGAAAGCTTGTTTCTGACATTCTAACAGCTCAATTGGAGCATTTTAGTGATGATCAGTGTTCTTTGTCAAAACTGACATTCTCATCATCCACTGATTCATTTTGTCACAAAATGCAGTTTTCAGCTCAGAAAGCTTGTTTCTGACATTCTAACAGCTCAATTAGAGCATTTTAGTAATGAACAGTGTTCTTTGTCAAAACTGACATTCTCATCATCCACTGATGAACTATGTCACAAAATGCATTTCTCAGCTCAGAAAGCTTGTTTCTGACATTCTAACAGCTCAATTGGAGCATTTCAGTAATGATCAGTGTTCTTTGTCAAAAGTGACATTCTCATCATCCACTGATTCACTTTGTCACAAAATGCCATTCTCAGCTCAGAAAGCTTGTTTCTGACATTCTAACAGCTCAATTAGAGCATTTTAGTAATGAACAGTGTTCTTTGTCAAAACTGACATTCTCATCATCCACTGATGCACTATGTCACAAAATGCAGTTCTCAGCTCAGAAAGCTTGTTTCTGACATTCTAACAGCTCAATTAGAGCATTTTAGCAATGATCAGTGTTCTTTGTCAAAAGTGACATTCTCATCATCCACTGATTCACTTTGTCACAAAATGCAGTTCTCAGCTCAGAAAGCTTGTTTCTGACATTCTAACAGCTCAATTAGAGCATTTTAGTAATGATCAGTGTTCTTTGTCAAAAGTGACATTCTCATCATCCACTGATGAACTATGTCACAAAATGCAGTTCTCAGCTCAGAAAGCTTGTTTCTGACATTCTAACAGCTCAATTAGAGCATTTTAGTAATGAACAGTGTTCTTTGTCAAAACTGACATTCTCATCATCCACTGATGAACTATGTCACAAAATGCAGTTCTCAGCTCAGAAAGCTTGTTTCTGACATTCTAACAGCTCAATTGGAGCATTTTAGTGATGATAAGTGTTCTTTGTCAAAACTGACATTCTCATCATCCACTGATTCATTTTGTCACAAAATGCAGTTTTCAGCTCAGAAAGCTTGTTTCTGACATTCTAACAGCTCAATTAGAGCATTTTAGTAATGAACAGTGTTCTTTGTCAAAACTGACATTCTCATCATCCACTGATGAACTATGTCACAAAATGCAGTTCTCAGCTCAGAAAGCTTGTTTCTGACATTCTAACAGCTCAATTGGAGCATTTTAGTGATGATCAGTGTTCTTTGTCAAAACTGACATTCTCATCATCCACTGATTCATTTTGTCACAAAATGCAGTTTTCAGCTCAGAAAGCTTGTTTCTGACATTCTAACAGCTCAATTAGAGCATTTTAGTAATGAACAGTGTTCTTTGTCAAAACTGACATTCTCATCATCCACTGATGAACTATGTCACAAAATGCATTTCTCAGCTCAGAAAGCTTGTTTCTGACATTCTAACAGCTCAATTGGAGCATTTCAGTAATGATCAGTGTTCTTTGTCAAAAGTGACATTCTCATCATCCACTGATTCACTTTGTCACAAAATGCCATTCTCAGCTCAGAAAGCTTGTTTCTGACATTCTAACAGCTCAATTAGAGCATTTTAGTAATGAACAGTGTTCTTTGTCAAAACTGACATTCTCATCATCCACTGATGCACTATGTCACAAAATGCAGTTCTCAGCTCAGAAAGCTTGTTTCTGACATTCTAACAGCTCAATTAGAGCATTTTAGCAATGATCAGTGTTCTTTGTCAAAAGTGACATTCTCATCATCCACTGATTCACTTTGTCACAAAATGCAGTTCTCAGCTCAGAAAGCTTGTTTCTGACATTCTAACAGCTCAATTAGAGCATTTTAGTAATGATCAGTGTTCTTTGTCAAAAGTGACATTCTCATCATCCACTGATGAACTATGTCACAAAATGCAGTTCTCAGCTCAGAAAGCTTGTTTCTGACATTCTAACAGCTCAATTAGAGCATTTTAGTAATGAACAGTGTTCTTTGTCAAAACTGACATTCTCATCATCCACTGATGAACTATGTCACAAAATGCAGTTCTCAGCTCAGAAAGCTTGTTTCTGACATTCTAACAGCTCAATTGGAGCATTTTAGTGATGATAAGTGTTCTTTGTCAAAACTGACATTCTCATCATCCACTGATTCATTTTGTCACAAAATGCAGTTTTCAGCTCAGAAAGCTTGTTTCTGACATTCTAACAGCTCAATTAGAGCATTTTAGTAATGAACAGTGTTCTTTGTCAAAACTGACATTCTCATCATCCACGGATGCCTTTTGTCACAAAATAAAGTTTTCAGCTCAGAAAGCTTGTTTCTGACATTCTAACAGCTCAATTGGAGCATTTCAGTAATGAACAGTGTTCTTTGTCAAAACTGACATTCTCATCATCCACTGATGAACTATGTCACAAAATGCAGTTCTCAGCTCAGAAAGCTTGTTTCTGACATTCTAACAACTCAATTGGAGCATTTTAGTAATGATCAGTGTTCTTTGTCAAAACTGACATTCTCATCATCCACTGATGCTTTTTGTCACAAAATGCAGTTTTCAGCTCAGAAAGCTTGTTTCTGACATTCTAACAGCTCAATTAGAGCATTTTAGTAATGAACAGTGTTCTTTGTCAAAACTGACATTCTCATCATCCACTGATGCTTTTTGTCACAAAATGCAGTTCTCAGCTCAGAAAGCTTGTTTCTGACATTCTAACAACTCAATTAGAGTATTTTAGTAATGAACAGTGTTCTTTGTCAAAACTGACATTCTCATCATCCACTGATTCACTTTGTCACAAAATGCAGTTTTCAGCTCAGAAAGCTTGTTTCTGACATTTTAACAGCTCAATTAGAGCATTTTAGTAATGAACAGTGTTCTTTGTCAAAACTGACATTCTCATCATCCACTGATGAACTATGTCACAAAATGCAGTTCTCAGCTCAGAAAGCTTGTTTCTGACATTCTAACAGCTCAATTAGAGCATTTTAGTAATGAACAGTGTTCTTTGTCAAAACTGACATTCTCATCATCCACTGATGAACTATGTCACAAAATGCAGTTCTCAGCTCAGAAAGCTTGTTTCTGACATTCTAACAGCTCAATTAGAGCATTTTAGTAATGAACAGTGTTCTTTGTCAAAACTGACATTCTCATCATCCACTGATTCACTTTGTCACAAAATGCAGTTTTCAGCTCAGAAAGCTTGTTTCTGACATTCTAACAGCTCAATTAGAGCATTTTAGTAATGAACAGTGTTCTTTGTCAAAACTGACATTCTCATCATCCACTGATGCTTTTTGTCACAAAATGCAGTTTTCGGCTCAGAAAGCTTGTTTCTGATATTTTAACAGCTCAATTAGAGCATTTTAGTAATGAACAGTGTTCTTTGTCAAAACTGACATTCTCATCATCCACTGATGCACTTTGTCACAAAATGCAGTTTTATGCTCAGAAAGCTTGTTTCTGACATTCTAACAGCTCAATTAGCGCATTTTAGTAATGAACAGTGTTCTTTGTCAAAACTGACATTCTCATCATCCACTGATGAACTATGTCACAAAATGCAGTTCTCAGCTCAGAAAGCTTGTTTCTGACATTCTAACAACTCAATTGGAGCATTTTAGTAATGATCAGTGTTCTTTGTCAAAACTGACATTCTCATCATCCACTGATGCTTTTTGTCACAAAATGCAGTTTTCAGCTCAGAAAGCTTGTTTCTGACATTCTAACAGCTCAATTAGAGCATTTTAGTAATGAACAGTGTTCTTTGTCAAAACTGACATTCTCATCATCCACTGATGCTTTTTGTCACAAAATGCAGTTCTCAGCTCAGAAAGCTTGTTTCTGACATTCTAACAGCTCAATTAGAGCATTTTAGTAATGAACAGTGTTCTTTGTCAAAACTGACATTCTCATCATCCACTGATTCACTTTGTCACAAAATGCAGTTTTCAGCTCAGAAAGCTTGTTTCTGATATTCTAACAGCTCAATTAGAGCATTTTAGTAATGAACAGTGTTCTTTGTCAAAACTGACATTCTCATCATCCACTGATGAACTATGTCACAAAATGCAGTTCTCAGCTCAGAATGCTTGTTTCTGACATTCTAACAGCTCAATTGGAGCATTTTAGTAATGATCAGTGTTCTTTGTCAAAACTGACATTCTCATCATCCACTGATGCTTTTTGTCACAAAATGCAGTTTTCAGGTCAGAAAGCTTGTTTCTGATATTTTAACAGCTCAATTAGAGCATTTTAGTAATGAACAGTGTTCTTTGTCAAAACTGACATTCTCATCATCCACTGATGCACTTTGTCACAAAATGCAGTTTCATGCTCAGAAAGCTTGTTTCTGACATTCTAACAGCTCAATTAGAGCATTTTAGTAATGATCAGTGTTCTTTGTCAAAAGTGACATTCTCATCATCCACTGATTCACTTTGTCACAAAATGCAGTTCTCAGCTCAGAAAGCTTGTTTCTGACATTCTAACAGCTCAATTAGAGCATTTTAGTAATGATCAGTGTTCTTTGTCAAAAGTGACATTCTCATCATCCACTGATTCACTTTGTCACAAAATGCAGTTCTCAGCTCAGAAAGCTTGTTTCTGACATTCTAACAGCTCAATTGGAGCATTTTAGTGATGATCAGTGTTCTTTGTCAAAACTGACATTCTCATCATCCACTGATTCACTTTGTCACAAAATGCAGTTTTCAGCTCAGAAAGCTTGTTTCTGACATTCTAACAGCTCAATTAGAGCATTTTAGTAATGAACAGTGTTCTTTGTCAAAACTGACATTCTCATCATCCACTGATGCTTTTTGTCACAAAATGCAGTTTTCAGCTCAGAAAGCTTGTTTCTGATATTTTAACAGCTCAATTAGAGCATTTTAGTAATGAACAGTGTTCTTTGTCAAAACTGACATTCTCATCATCCACTGATGAACTATGTCACAAAATGCAGTTCTCAGCTCAGAAAGCTTGTTTCTGACATTCTAACAACTCAATTGGAGCATTTTAGTAATGATCAGTGTTCTTTGTCAAAACTGACATTCTCATCATCCACTGATGCTTTTTGTCACAAAATGCAGTTTTCAGCTCAGAAAGCTTGTTTCTGACATTCTAACAGCTCAATTAGAGCATTTTAGTAATGAACAGTGTTCTTTGTCAAAACTGACATTCTCATCATCCACTGATGCTTTTTGTCACAAAATGCAGTTCTCAGCTCAGAAAGCTTGTTTCTGACATTCTAACAGCTCAATTAGAGCATTTTAGTAATGAACAGTGTTCTTTGTCAAAACTGACATTCTCATCATCCACTGATTCACTTTGTCACAAAATGCAGTTTTCAGCTCAGAAAGATTGTTTCTGACATTCTAACAGCTCAATTAGAGCATTTTAGTAATGAACAGTGTTCTTTGTCAAAACTGACATTCTCATCATCCACTGATGAACTATGTCACAAAATGCAGTTCTCAGCTCAGAATGCTTGTTTCTGACATTCTAACAGCTCAATTGGAGCATTTTAGTAATGATCAGTGTTCTTTGTCAAAACTGACATTCTCATCATCCACTGATGCTTTTTGTCACAAAATGCAGTTTTCAGCTCAGAAAGCTTGTTTCTGATATTTTAACAGCTCAATTAGAGCATTTTAGTAATGAACAGTGTTCTTTGTCAAAACTGACATTCTCATCATCCACTGATGCACTTTGTCACAAAATGCAGTTTCATGCTCAGAAAGCTTGTTTCTGACATTCTAACAGCTCAATTAGAGCATTTTAGTAATGAACAGTGTTCTTTGTCAAAACTGACATTCTCATCATCCACGGATGCCTTTTGTCACAAAATGCAGTTTTCAGCTCAGAAAGCTTGTTTCTGACATTCTAACAGCTCAATTGGAGCATTTCAGTAATGAACAGTGTTCTTTGTCAAAACTGACATTCTCATCATCCACTGATGAACTATGTCACAAAATGCAGTTCTCAGCTCAGAAAGCTTGTTTCTGACATTCTAACAACTCAATTGGAGCATTTTAGTAATTATCAGTGTTCTTTGTCAAAACTGACATTCTCATCATCCACTGATGCACTATGTCACAAAATGCAGTTCTCAGCTCAGAAAGCTTGTTTCTGACATTCTAACAGCTCAATTGGAGCATTTTAGTGATGATAAGTGTTCTTTGTCAAAACTGACATTATCATCATCCACTGATTCATTTTGTCACAAAATGCAGTTTTCAGCTCAGAAAGCTTGTTTCTGACATTCTAACAGCTCAATTAGAGCATTTTAGTAATGAACAGTGTTCTTTGTCAAAACTGACATTCTCATCATCCACGGATGCCTTTTGTCACAAAATGCAGTTTTCAGCTCAGAAAGCTTGTTTCTGACATTCTAACAGCTCAATTGGAGCATTTCAGTAATGAACAGTGTTCTTTGTCAAAACTGACATTCTCATCATCCACTGATGAACTATGTCACAAAATGCAGTTCTCAGCTCAGAAAGCTTGTTTCTGACATTCTAACAACTCAATTGGAGCATTTTAGTAATGATCAGTGTTCTTTGTCAAAACTGACATTCTCATCATCCACTGATGCTTTTTGTCACAAAATGCAGTTTTCAGCTCAGAAAGCTTTTGTCTGACATTCTAACAGCTCAATTAGAGCATTTTAGTAATGAACAGTGTTCTTTGTCAAAACTGACATTCTCATCATCCACTGATGCTTTTTGTCACAAAATGCAGTTCTCAGCTCAGAAAGCTTGTTTCTGACATTCTAACAACTCAATTAGAGCATTTTAGTAATGAACAGTGTTCTTTGTCAAAACTGACATTCTCATCATCCACTGATTCACTTTGTCACAAAATGCAGTTTTCAGCTCAGAAAGCTTGTTTCTGACATTCTAACAGCTCAATTAGAGCATTTTAGTAATGAACAGTGTTCTTTGTCAAAACTGACATTCTCATCATCCACTGATGAACTATGTCACAAAATGCAGTTCTCAGCTCAGAAAGCTTGTTTCTGACATTCTAACAGCTCAATTAGAGCATTTTAGTAATGAACAGTGTTCTTTGTCAAAACTGACATTCTCATCATCCACTGATGAACTATGTCACAAAATGCATTTCTCAGCTCAGAAAGCTTGTTTCTGACATTCTAACAGCTCAATTAGAGCATTTTAGTAATGAACAGTGTTCTTTGTCAAAACTGACATTCTCATCATCCACTGATGAACTATGTCACAAAATGCAGTTCTCAGCTCAGAAAGCTTGTTTCTGACATTCTAACAGCTCAATTGGAGCATTTTAGTGATGATCAGTGTTCTTTGTCAAAACTGACATTCTCATCATCCACTGATTCATTTTGTCACAAAATGCAGTTTTCAGCTCAGAAAGCTTGTTTCTGACATTCTAACAGCTCAATTAGAGCATTTTAGTAATGAACAGTGTTCTTTGTCAAAACTGACATTCTCATCATCCACGGATGCCTTTTGTCACAAAATGCAGTTTTCAGCTCAGAAAGCTTGTTTCTGACATTCTAACAGCTCAATTGGAGCATTTCAGTAATGAACAGTGTTCTTTGTCAAAACTGACATTCTCATCATCCACTGATGAACTATGTCACAAAATGCAGTTCTCAGCTCAGAAAGCTTGTTTCTGACATTCTAACAACTCAATTGGAGCATTTTAGTAATTATCAGTGTTCTTTGTCAAAACTGACATTCTCATCATCCACTGATGCACTATGTCACAAAATGCAGTTCTCAGCTCAGAAAGCTTGTTTCTGACATTCTAACAGCTCAATTAGAGCATTTTAGCAATGATCAGTGTTCTTTGTCAAAAGTGACATTCTCATCATCCACTGATTCACTTTGTCACAAAATGCAGTTCTCAGCTCAGAAAGCTTGTTTCTGACATTCTAACAGCTCAATTAGAGCATTTTAGTAATGATCAGTGTTCTTTGTCAAAAGTGACATTCTCATCATCCACTGATGAACTATGTCACAAAATGCATTTCTCAGCTCAGAAAGCTTTTTTCTGACATTCTAACAGCTCAATTGGAACATTTCAGTAATGAACAGTGTTCTTTGTCAAAACTGACATTCTCATCATCCACTGATTCACTTTGTCACAAAATGCAGTTTTCAGCTCAGAAAGCTTGTTTCTGACATTCTAACAGCTCAATTAGAGCATTTTAGTAATGATCAGTGTTCTTTGTCAAAACTGACATTCTCATCATCCACTGATGCTTTTTGTCACAAAATGCAGTTTTCAACTCAGAAAGCTTGTTTCTGACATTCTAACAGCTCAATTGGAGCATTTCAGTAATGAACAGTGTTCTTTGTCAAAACTGACATTCTCATCATCCACTGATTCACTTTGTCACAAAATGCAGTTTTCAGCTCAGAAAGCTTGTTTCTGACATTCTAACAGCTCAATTAGAGCATTTTAGTAATGATCAGTGTTCTTTGTCAAAACTGACATTCTCATCATCCACTGATGCTTTTTGTCACAAAATGCAGTTCTCAGCTCAGAAAGCTTGTTTCTGACATTCTAACAGCTCAATTAGAGCATTTTAGTAATGAACAGTGTTTTTTGTCAAAACTGACATTCTCATCATCCACTGATGAACTTTGTCACAAAATGCAGTTCTCAGCTCAGAAAGCTTGTTTCTGACATTCTAACAGCTCAATTAGAGCATTTTAGTAATGAACAGTGTTCTTTGTCAAAACTGACATTCTCATCATCCACTGATGCACTATGTCACAAAATGCAGTTCTCAGCTCAGAAAGCTTGTTTCTGACATTCTAACAGCTCAATTAGAGCATTTTAGCAATGATCAGTGTTCTTTGTCAAAAGTGACATTCTCATCATCCACTGATTCACTTTGTCACAAAATGCCATTCTCAGCTCAGAAAGCTTGTTTCTGACATTCTAACAGCTCAATTAGAGCATTTTAGTAATGAACAGTGTTCTTTGTCAAAACTGACATTCTCATCATCCACTGATGAACTATGTCACAAAATGCAGTTCTCAGCTCAGAAAGCTTGTTTCTGACATTCTAACAGCTCAATTAGAGCATTTTAGTAATGAACAGTGTTCTTTGTCAAAACTGACATTCTCATCATCCACTGATGCACTATGTCACAAAATGCAGTTCTCAGCTCAGAAAGCTTGTTTCTGACATTCTAACAGCTCAATTAGAGCATTTTAGTAATGAACAGTGTTCTTTGTCAAAACTGACATTCTCATCATCCACTGATGCACTATGTCACAAAATGCAGTTCTCAGCTCAGAAAGCTTGTTTCTGACATTCTAACAGCTCAATTAGAGCATTTTAGCAATGATCAGTGTTCTTTGTCAAAAGTGACATTCTCATCATCCACTGATTCACTTTGTCACAAAATGCAGTTCTCAGCTCAGAAAGCTTGTTTCTGACATTCTAACAGCTCAATTAGAGCATTTTAGTAATGATCAGTGTTCTTTGTCAAAAGTGACATTCTCATCATCCACTGATGAACTATGTCACAAAATGCAGTTCTCAGCTCAGAAAGCTTGTTTCTGACATTCTAACAGCTCAATTAGAGCATTTTAGTAATGAACAGTGTTCTTTGTCAAAACTGACATTCTCATCATCCACTGATGAACTATGTCACAAAATGCAGTTCTCAGCTCAGAAAGCTTGTTTCTGACATTCTAACAGCTCAATTGGAGCATTTTAGTGATGATAAGTGTTCTTTGTCAAAACTGACATTATCATCATCCACTGATTCATTTTGTCACAAAATGCAGTTTTCAGCTCAGAAAGCTTGTTTCTGACATTCTAACAGCTCAATTAGAGCATTTTAGTAATGAACAGTGTTCTTTGTCAAAACTGACATTCTCATCATCCACGGATGCCTTTTGTCACAAAATGCAGTTTTCAGCTCAGAAAGCTTGTTTCTGACATTCTAACAGCTCAATTGGAGCATTTCAGTAATGAACAGTGTTCTTTGTCAAAACTGACATTCTCATCATCCACTGATGAACTATGTCACAAAATGCAGTTCTCAGCTCAGAAAGCTTGTTTCTGACATTCTAACAACTCAATTGGAGCATTTTAGTAATGATCAGTGTTCTTTGTCAAAACTGACATTCTCATCATCCACTGATGCTTTTTGTCACAAAATGCAGTTTTCAGCTCAGAAAGCTTGTGTCTGACATTCTAACAGCTCAATTAGAGCATTTTAGTAATGAACAGTGTTCTTTGTCAAAACTGACATTCTCATCATCCACTGATGCTTTTTGTCACAAAATGCAGTTCTCAGCTCAGAAAGCTTGTTTCTGACATTCTAACAACTCAATTAGAGCATTTTAGTAATGAACAGTGTTCTTTGTCAAAACTGACATTCTCATCATCCACTGATTCACTTTGTCACAAAATGCAGTTTTCAGCTCAGAAAGCTTGTTTCTGACATTCTAACAGCTCAATTAGAGCATTTTAGTAATGAACAGTGTTCTTTGTCAAAACTGACATTCTCATCATCCACTGATGAACTATGTCACAAAATGCAGTTCTCAGCTCAGAAAGCTTGTTTCTGACATTCTAACAGCTCAATTAGAGCATTTTAGTAATGAACAGTGTTCTTTGTCAAAACTGACATTCTCATCATCCACTGATGAACTATGTCACAAAATGCAGTTCTCAGCTCAGAATGCTTGTTTCTGACATTCTAACAGCTCAATTGGAGCATTTTAGTAATGATCAGTGTTCTTTGTCAAAACTGACATTCTCATCATCCACTGATGCTTTTTGTCACAAAATGCAGTTTTCAGCTCAGAAAGCTTGTTTCTGATATTTTAACAGCTCAATTAGAGCATTTTAGTAATGAACAGTGTTCTTTGTCAAAACTGACATTCTCATCATCCACTGATGCACTTTGTCACAAAATGCAGTTTTATGCTCAGAAAGCTTGTTTCTGACATTCTAACAGCTCAATTAGAGCATTTTAGTAATGATCAGTGTTCTTTGTCAAAAGTGACATTCTCATCATCCACTGATTCACTTTGTCACAAAATGCAGTTCTCAGCTCAGAAAGCTTGTTTCTGACATTCTAACAGCTCAATTAGAGCATTTTAGTAATGAACAGTGTTCTTTGTCAAAACTGACATTCTCATCATCCACTGATGAACTATGTCACAAAATGCAGTTCTCAGCTCAGAAAGCTTGTTTCTGACATTCTAACAGCTCAATTAGAGCATTTTAGTAATGAACAGTGTTCTTTGTCAAAACTGACATTCTCATCATCCACTGATGAACTATGTCACAAAATGCAGTTCTCAGCTCAGAAAGCTTGTTTCTGACATTCTAACAGCTCAATTGGAGCATTTTAGTGATGATCAGTGTTCTTTGTCAAAACTGACATTCTCATCATCCACTGATTCATTTTGTCACAAAATGCAGTTTTCAGCTCAGAAAGCTTGTTTCTGACATTCTAACAGCTCAATTAGAGCATTTTAGTAATTATCAGTGTTCTTTGTCAAAACTGACATTCTCATCATCCACGGATGCCTTTTGTCACAAAATGCAGTTTTCAGCTCAGAAAGCTTGTTTCTGACATTCTAACAGCTCAATTGGAGCATTTCAGTAATGAAAAGTGTTCTTTGTCAAAACTGACATTCTCATCATCCACTGATGAACTATGTCACAAAATGCAGTTCTCAGCTCAGAAAGCTTGTTTCTGACATTCTAACAACTCAATTGGAGCATTTTAGTAATTATAAGTGTTCTTTGTCAAAACTGACATTCTCATCATCCACTGATGCTTTTTGTCACAAAATGCAGTTTTCAGCTCAGAAAGCTTGTTTCTGACATTCTAACAGCTCAATTAGAGCATTTTAGTAATGAACAGTGTTCTTTGTCAAAACTGACATTCTCATCATCCACTGATGCTTTTTGTCACAAAATGCAGTTCTCAGCTCAGAAAGCTTGTTTCTGACATTCTAACAGCTCAATTAGAGCATTTTAGTAATGAACAGTGTTCTTTGTCAAAACTGACATTCTCATCATCCACTGATGCACTATGTCACAAAATGCAGTTCTCAGCTCAGAAAGCTTGTTTCTGACATTCTAACAGCTCAATTAGAGCATTTTAGCAATGATCAGTGTTCTTTGTCAAAAGTGACATTCTCATCATCCACTGATTCACTTTGTCACAAAATGCAGTTCTCAGCTCAGAAAGCTTGTTTCTGACATTCTAACAGCTCAATTAGAGCATTTTAGTAATGATCAGTGTTCTTTGTCAAAAGTGACATTCTCATCATCCACTGATGAACTATGTCACAAAATGCATTTCTCAGCTCAGAAAGCTTTTTTCTGACATTCTAACAGCTCAATTGGAACATTTCAGTAATGAACAGTGTTCTTTGTCAAAACTGACATTCTCATCATCCACTGATTCACTTTGTCACAAAATGCAGTTTTCAGCTCAGAAAGCTTGTTTCTGACATTCTAACAGCTCAATTAGAGCATTTTAGTAATGATCAGTGTTCTTTGTCAAAACTGACATTCTCATCATCCACTGATGCTTTTTGTCACAAAATGCAGTTTTCAACTCAGAAAGCTTGTTTCTGACATTCTAACAGCTCAATTGGAGCATTTCAGTAATGAACAGTGTTCTTTGTCAAAACTGACATTCTCATCATCCACTGATTCACTTTGTCACAAAATGCAGTTTTCAGCTCAGAAAGCTTGTTTCTGACATTCTAACAGCTCAATTAGAGCATTTTAGTAATGATCAGTGTTCTTTGTCAAAACTGACATTCTCATCATCCACTGATGCTTTTTGTCACAAAATGCAGTTCTCAGCTCAGAAAGCTTGTTTCTGACATTCTAACAGCTCAATTAGAGCATTTTAGTAATGAACAGTGTTCTTTGTCAAAACTGACATTCTCATCATCCACTGATGAACTATGTCACAAAATGCAGTTCTCAGCTCAGAAAGCTTGTTTCTGACATTCTAATAGCTCAATTGGAGCATTTTAGTAATGATCAGTGTTCTTTGTCAAAACTGACATTCTCATCATCCACTGATGAACTTTGTCACAAAATGCAGTTCTCAGCTCAGAAAGCTTGTTTCTGACATTCTAACAGCTCAATTAGAGCATTTTAGTAATGAACAGTGTTCTTTGTCAAAACTGACATTCTCATCATCCACTGATGCACTATGTCACAAAATGCAGTTCTCAGCTCAGAAAGCTTGTTTCTGACATTCTAACAGCTCAATTAGAGCATTTTAGCAATGATCAGTGTTCTTTGTCAAAAGTGACATTCTCATCATCCACTGATTCACTTTGTCACAAAATGCCATTCTCAGCTCAGAAAGCTTGTTTCTGACATTCTAACAGCTCAATTAGAGCATTTTAGTAATGAACAGTGTTCTTTGTCAAAACTGACATTCTCATCATCCACTGATGAACTATGTCACAAAATGCAGTTCTCAGCTCAGAAAGCTTGTTTCTGACATTCTAACAGCTCAATTAGAGCATTTTAGTAATGAACAGTGTTCTTTGTCAAAACTGACATTCTCATCATCCACTGATGAACTATGTCACAAAATGCAGTTCTCAGCTCAGAAAGCTTGTTTCTGACATTCTAACAACTCAATTAGAGCATTTTAGTAATGATCAGTGTTCTTTGTCAAAACTGACATTCTCATCATCCACTGATGAACTATGTCACAAAATGCAGTTCTCAGCTCAGAAAGCTTGTTTCTGACATTCTAACAGCTCAATTAGAGCATTTTAGTAATGAACAGTGTTCTTTGTCAAAACTGACATTCTCATCATCCACTGATTCACTTTGTCACAAAATGCAGTTTTCAGCTCAGAAAGCTTGTTTCTGACATTCTAACAGCTCAATTAGAGCATTTTAGTAATGAACAGTGTTCTTTGTCAAAACTGACATTCTCATCATCCACTGATGAACTATGTCACAAAATGCAGTTCTCAGCTCAGAATGCTTGTTTCTGACATTCTAACAGCTCAATTGGAGCATTTTAGTAATGATCAGTGTTCTTTGTCAAAACTGACATTCTCATCATCCACTGATGCTTTTTGTCACAAAATGCAGTTTTCAGCTCAGAAAGCTTGTTTCTGATATTTTAACAGCTCAATTAGAGCATTTTAGTAATGAACAGTGTTCTTTGTCAAAACTGACATTCTCATCATCCACTGATGCACTTTGTCACAAAATGCAGTTTTATGCTCAGAAAGCTTGTTTCTGACATTCTAACAGCTCAATTAGAGCATTTTAGTAATGATCAGTGTTCTTTGTCAAAAGTGACATTCTCATCATCCACTGATTCACTTTGTCACAAAATGCAGTTCTCAGCTCAG
Source organism: Barbatula barbatula (assembly GCF_947034865.1). Taxonomy (NCBI): domain Eukaryota; kingdom Metazoa; phylum Chordata; class Actinopteri; order Cypriniformes; family Nemacheilidae; genus Barbatula; species Barbatula barbatula. The sequence continues at coordinate 1,757,983 of NC_136783.1, read as the reverse complement.
AAAGCTTGTTTCTGACATTCTAACAGCTCAATTAGAGCATTTTAGTAATGAACAGTGTTCTTTGTCAAAACTGACATTCTCATCATCCACTGATGAACTATGTCACAAAATGCAGTTCTCAGCTCAGAAAGCTTGTTTCTGACATTCTAACAGCTCAATTGGAGCATTTTAGTGATGATCAGTGTTCTTTGTCAAAACTGACATTCTCATCATCCACTGATTCATTTTGTCACAAAATGCAGTTTTCAGCTCAGAAAGCTTGTTTCTGACATTCTAACAGCTCAATTAGAGCATTTTAGTAATGAACAGTGTTCTTTGTCAAAACTGACATTCTCATCATCCACGGATGCCTTTTGTCACAAAATGCAGTTTTCAGCTCAGAAAGCTTGTTTCTGACATTCTAACAGCTCAATTGGAGCATTTCAGTAATGAACAGTGTTCTTTGTCAAAACTGACATTCTCATCATCCACTGATGAACTATGTCACAAAATGCAGTTCTCAGCTCAGAAAGCTTGTTTCTGACATTCTAACAACTCAATTGGAGCATTTTAGTAATGATCAGTGTTCTTTGTCAAAACTGACATTCTCATCATCCACTGATGCTTTTTGTCACAAAATGCAGTTTTCAGCTCAGAAAGCTTGTTTCTGACATTCTAACAGCTCAATTAGAGCATTTTAGTAATGAACAGTGTTCTTTGTCAAAACTGACATTCTCATCATCCACTGATGCTTTTTGTCACAAAATGCAGTTCTCAGCTCAGAAAGCTTGTTTCTGACATTCTAACAGCTCAATTAGAGCATTTTAGTAATGAACAGTGTTCTTTGTCAAAACTGACATTCTCATCATCCACTGATGCACTATGTCACAAAATGCAGTTCTCAGCTCAGAAAGCTTGTTTCTGACATTCTAACAGCTCAATTAGAGCATTTTAGCAATAATCAGTGTTCTTTGTCAAAAGTGACATTCTCATCATCCACTGATTCACTTTGTCACAAAATGCAGTTCTCAGCTCAGAAAGCTTGTTTCTGACATTCTAACAGCTCAATTAGAGCATTTTAGTAATGATCAGTGTTCTTTGTCAAAAGTGACATTCTCATCATCCACTGATGAACTATGTCACAAAATGCATTTCTCAGCTCAGAAAGCTTGTTTCTGACATTCTAACAGCTCAATTGGAACATTTCAGTAATGAACAGTGTTCTTTGTCAAAACTGACATTCTCATCATCCACTGATTCACTTTGTCACAAAATGCAGTTTTCAGCTCAGAAAGCTTGTTTCTGACATTCTAACAGCTCAATTAGAGCATTTTAGTAATGATCAGTGTTCTTTGTCAAAACTGACATTCTCATCATCCACTGATGAACTATGTCACAAAATGCAGTTCTCAGCTCAGAAAGCTTGTTTCTGACATTCTAACAGCTCAATTAGAGCATTTTAGTAATGAACAGTGTTCTTTGTCAAAACTGACATTCTCATCATCCACTGATTCACTTTGTCACAAAATGCAGTTTTCAGCTCAGAAAGCTTGTTTCTGACATTCTAACAGCTCAATTAGAGCATTTTAGTAATGAACAGTGTTCTTTGTCAAAACTGACATTCTCATCATCCACTGATGAACTATGTCACAAAATGCAGTTCTCAGCTCAGAATGCTTGTTTCTGACATTCTAACAGCTCAATTGGAGCATTTTAGTAATGATCAGTGTTCTTTGTCAAAACTGACATTCTCATCATCCACTGATGCTTTTTGTCACAAAATGCAGTTTTCAGCTCAGAAAGCTTGTTTCTGATATTTTAACAGCTCAATTAGAGCATTTTAGTAATGAACAGTGTTCTTTGTCAAAACTGACATTCTCATCATCCACTGATGCACTTTGTCACAAAATGCAGTTTTATGCTCAGAAAGCTTGTTTCTGACATTCTAACAGCTCAATTAGAGCATTTTAGTAATGATCAGTGTTCTTTGTCAAAAGTGACATTCTCATCATCCACTGATTCACTTTGTCACAAAATGCAGTTCTCAGCTCAGAAAGCTTGTTTCTGACATTCTAACAGCTCAATTAGAGCATTTTAGTAATGAACAGTGTTCTTTGTCAAAACTGACATTCTCATCATCCACTGATGAACTATGTCACAAAATGCAGTTCTCAGCTCAGAAAGCTTGTTTCTGACATTCTAACAGCTCAATTGGAGCATTTTAGTGATGATCAGTGTTCTTTGTCAAAACTGACATTCTCATCATCCACTGATTCATTTTGTCACAAAATGCAGTTTTCAGCTCAGAAAGCTTGTTTCTGACATTCTAACAGCTCAATTAGAGCATTTTAGTAATGAACAGTGTTCTTTGTCAAAACTGACATTCTCATCATCCACGGATGCCTTTTGTCACAAAATGCAGTTTTCAGCTCAGAAAGCTTGTTTCTGACATTCTAACAGCTCAATTGGAGCATTTCAGTAATGAACAGTGTTCTTTGTCAAAACTGACATTCTCATCATCCACTGATGAACTATGTCACAAAATGCAGTTCTCAGCTCAGAAAGCTTGTTTCTGACATTCTAACAACTCAATTGGAGCATTTTAGTAATGATCAGTGTTCTTTGTCAAAACTGACATTCTCATCATCCACTGATGCTTTTTGTCACAAAATGCAGTTTTCAGCTCAGAAAGCTTGTTTCTGACATTCTAACAGCTCAATTAGAGCATTTTAGTAATGAACAGTGTTCTTTGTCAAAACTGACATTCTCATCATCCACTGATGCTTTTTGTCACAAAATGCAGTTCTCAGCTCAGAAAGCTTGTTTCTGACATTCTAACAGCTCAATTAGAGCATTTTAGTAATGAACAGTGTTCTTTGTCAAAACTGACATTCTCATCATCCACTGATGCACTATGTCACAAAATGCAGTTCTCAGCTCAGAAAGCTTGTTTCTGACATTCTAACAGCTCAATTAGAGCATTTTAGCAATAATCAGTGTTCTTTGTCAAAAGTGACATTCTCATCATCCACTGATTCACTTTGTCACAAAATGCAGTTCTCAGCTCAGAAAGCTTGTTTCTGACATTCTAACAGCTCAATTAGAGCATTTTAGTAATGATCAGTGTTCTTTGTCAAAAGTGACATTCTCATCATCCACTGATGAACTATGTCACAAAATGCATTTCTCAGCTCAGAAAGCTTGTTTCTGACATTCTAACAGCTCAATTGGAACATTTCAGTAATGAACAGTGTTCTTTGTCAAAACTGACATTCTCATCATCCACTGATTCACTTTGTCACAAAATGCAGTTTTCAGCTCAGAAAGCTTGTTTCTGACATTCTAACAGCTCAATTAGAGCATTTTAGTAATGATCAGTGTTCTTTGTCAAAACTGACATTCTCATCATCCACTGATGCTTTTTGTCACAAAATGCAGTTTTCAACTCAGAAAGCTTGTTTCTGACATTCTAACAGCTCAATTGGAGCATTTCAGTAATGAACAGTGTTCTTTGTCAAAACTGACATTCTCATCATCCACTGATTCACTTTGTCACAAAATGCAGTTTTCAGCTCAGAAAGCTTGTTTCTGACATTCTAACAGCTCAATTAGAGCATTTTAGTAATGATCAGTGTTCTTTGTCAAAACTGACATTCTCATCATCCACTGATGCTTTTTGTCACAAAATGCAGTTCTCAGCTCAGAAAGATTGTTTCTGACATTCTAACAGCTGAATTAGAGCATTTTAGTAATGAACAGTGTTCTTTGTCAAAACTGACATTCTCATCATCCACTGATGAACTATGTCACAAAATGCAGTTCTCAGCTCAGAAAGCTTGTTTCTGACATTCTAACAGCTCAATTGGAGCATTTTAGTAATGATCAGTGTTCTTTGTCAAAACTGACATTCTCATCATCCACTGATGAACTTTGTCACAAAATGCAGTTCTCAGCTCAGAAAGCTTGTTTCTGACATTCTAACAGCTCAATTAGAGCATTTTAGTAATGAACAGTGTTCTTTGTCAAAACTGACATTCTCATCATCCACTGATGCACTATGTCACAAAATGCAGTTCTCAGCTCAGAAAGCTTGTTTCTGACATTCTAACAGCTCAATTAGAGCATTTTAGCAATGATCAGTGTTCTTTGTCAGAAGTGACATTCTCATCATCCACTGATTCACTTTGTCACAAAATGCCATTCTCAGCTCAGAAAGCTTGTTTCTGACATTCTAACAGCTCAATTAGAGCATTTTAGCAATGATCAGTGTTCTTTAACAAAAGTGACATTCTCATCATCCACTGATGAACTATGTCACAAAATGCAGTTCTCAGCTCAGAAAGCTTGTTTCTGACATTCTAACAGCTCAATTAGAGCATTTTAGTAATGAACAGTGTTCTTTGTCAAAACTGACATTCTCATCATCCACTGATGAACTATGTCACAAAATGCAGTTCTCAGCTCAGAAAGCTTGTTTCTGACATTCTAACAGCTCAATTGGAGCATTTTAGTGATGATAAGTGTTCTTTGTCAAAACTGACATTCTCATCATCCACTGATTCATTTTGTCACAAAATGCAGTTTTCAGCTCAGAAAGCTTGTTTCTGACATTCTAACAGCTCAATTAGAGCATTTTAGTAATGAACAGTGTTCTTTGTCAAAACTGACATTCTCATCATCCACGGATGCCTTTTGTCACAAAATGCAGTTTTCAGCTCAGAAAGCTTGTTTCTGACATTCTAACAGCTCAATTGGAGCATTTCAGTAATGAACAGTGTTCTTTGTCAAAACTGACATTCTCATCATCCACTGATGAACTATGTCACAAAATGCAGTTCTCAGCTCAGAAAGCTTGTTTCTGACATTCTAACAACTCAATTGGAGCATTTTAGTAATGATCAGTGTTCTTTGTCAAAACTGACATTCTCATCATCCACTGATGCTTTTTGTCACAAAATGCAGTTTTCAGCTCAGAAAGCTTGTTTCTGACATTCTAACAGCTCAATTAGAGCATTTTAGTAATGAACAGTGTTCTTTGTCAAAACTGACATTCTCATCATCCACTGATGCTTTTTGTCACAAAATGCAGTTCTCAGCTCAGAAAGCTTGTTTCTGACATTCTAACAACTCAATTAGAGCATTTTAGTAATGAACAGTGTTCTTTGTCAAAACTGACATTCTCATCATCCACTGATTCACTTTGTCACAAAATGCAGTTTTCAGCTCAGAAAGCTTGTTTCTGACATTCTAACAGCTCAATTAGAGCATTTTAGTAATGAACAGTGTTCTTTGTCAAAACTGACATTCTCATCATCCACTGACGAACTATGTCACAAAATGCAGTTCTCAGCTCAGAAAGCTTGTTTCTGACATTCTAACAGCTCAATTGGAGCATTTTAGTAATGATCAGTGTTCTTTGTCTAAACTGACATTCTCATCATCCACTGATGCTTTTTGTCACAAAATGCAGTTTTCAGCTCAGAAAGCTTGTTTCTGACATTCTAACAGCTCAATTAGAGCATTTTAGTAATGATCAGTGTTCTTAGTCAAAACTGACATTCTCATCATCCACTGATGCTTTTTGTCACAAAATGCAGTTCTCAGCTCAGAAAGCTTGTTTCTGACATTCTAACAGCTCAATTAGAGCATTTTAGTAATGAACAGTGTTCTTTGTCAAAACTGACATTCTCATCATCCACTGATGCACTATGTCACAAAATGCAGTTCTCAGCTCAGAAAGCTTGTTTCTGACATTCTAACAGCTCAATTAGAGCATTTTAGTAATGAACAGTGTTCTTTGTCAAAACTGACATTCTCATCATCCACTGATGAACTATGTCACAAAATGCAGTTCTCAGCTCAGAAAGCTTGTTTCTGACATTCTAACAGCTCAATTAGAGCATTTTAGTAATGATCAGTGTTCTTTGTCAAAACTGACATTCTCATCATCCACTGATGCTTTTTGTCACAAAATGCAGTTTTCAACTCAGAAAGCTTGTTTCTGACATTCTAACAGCTCAATTGGAGCATTTCAGTAATGAACAGTGTTCTTTGTCAAAACTGACATTCTCATCATCCACTGATTCACTTTGTCACAAAATGCAGTTTTCAGCTCAGAAAGCTTGTTTCTGACATTCTAACAGCTCAATTAGAGCATTTTAGTAATGATCAGTGTTCTTTGTCAAAACTGACATTCTCATCATCCACTGATGCTTTTTGTCACAAAATGCAGTTCTCAGCTCAGAAAGCTTGTTTCTGACATTCTAACAGCTCAATTAGAGCATTTTAGTAATGAACAGTGTTCTTTGTCAAAACTGACATTCTCATCATCCACTGATGAACTATGTCACAAAATGCAGTTCTCAGCTCAGAAAGCTTGTTTCTGACATTCTAACAGCTCAATTGGAGCATTTTAGTAATGATCAGTGTTCTTTGTCAAAACTGACATTCTCATCATCCACTGATGAACTTTGTCACAAAATGCAGTTCTCAGCTCAGAAAGCTTGTTTCTGATATTTTAACAGCTCAATTAGAGCATTTTAGTAATTAACAGTGTTCTTTGTCAAAACTGACATTCTCATCATCCACTGATGCACTTTGTCACAAAATGCAGTTTTATGCTCAGAAAGCTTGTTTCTGACATTCTAACAGCTCAATTAGAGCATTTTAGTAATGATCAGTGTTCTTTGTCAAAAGTGACATTCTCATCATCCACTGATTCACTTTGTCACAAAATGCAGTTCTCAGCTCAGAAAGCTTGTTTCTGACATTCTAACAGCTCAATTAGAGCATTTTAGTAATGAACAGTGTTCTTTGTCAAAACTGACATTCTCATCATCCACTGATGAACTATGTCACAAAATGCCATTCTCAGCTCAGAAAGCTTGTTTCTGACATTCTAACAGCTCAATTAGAGCATTTTAGTAATGATCAGTGTTCTTTGTCAAAACTGACATTCTCATCATCCACTGATGCTTTTTGTCACAAAATGCAGTTTTCAACTCAGAAAGCTTGTTTCTGACATTCTAACAGCTCAATTGGAGCATTTCAGTAATGAACAGTGTTCTTTGTCAAAACTGACATTCTCATCATCCACTGATTCACTTTGTCACAAAATGCAGTTTTCAGCTCAGAAAGCTTGTTTCTGACATTCTAACAGCTCAATTAGAGCATTTTAGCAATGATCAGTGTTCTTTGTCAAAAGTGACATTCTCATCATCCACTGATTCACTTTGTCACAAATTGCCATTCTCAGCTCAGAAAGCTTGTTTCTGACATTCTAACAGCTCAATTAGAGCATTTTAGTAATGAACAGTGTTCTTTGTCAAAACTGACATTCTCATCATCCACTGATGAACTATGTCACAAAATGCAGTTCTCAGCTCAGAAAGCTTGTTTCTGACATTCTAACAGCTCAATTAGAGCATTTTAGTAATGAACAGTGTTCTTTGTCAAAACTGACATTCTCATCATCCACTGATGAACTATGTCACAAAATGCAGTTCTCAGCTCAGAAAGCTTGTTTCTGACATTCTAACAACTCAATTAGAGCATTTTAGTAATGATCAGTGTTCTTTGTCAAAACTGACATTCTCATCATCCACTGATGAACTATGTCACAAAATGCAGTTCTCAGCTCAGAAAGCTTGTTTCTGACATTCTAACAGCTCAATTAGAGCATTTTAGTAATGAACAGTGTTCTTTGTCAAAACTGACATTCTCATCATCCACTGATTCACTTTGTCACAAAATGCAGTTTTCAGCTCAGAAAGCTTGTTTCTGACATTCTAACAGCTCAATTAGAGCATTTTAGTAATGAACAGTGTTCTTTGTCAAAACTGACATTCTCATCATCCACTGATGAACTATGTCACAAAATGCAGTTCTCAGCTCAGAATGCTTGTTTCTGACATTCTAACAGCTCAATTGGAGCATTTTAGTAACGATCAGTGTTCTTTGTCAAAACTGACATTCTCATCATCCACTGATGCTTTTTGTCACAAAATGCAGTTTTCAGCTCAGAAAGCTTGTTTCTGATATTTTAACAGCTCAATTAGAGCATTTTAGTAATGAACAGTGTTCTTTGTCAAAACTGACATTCTCATCATCCACTGATGCACTTTGTCACAAAATGCAGTTTTATGCTCAGAAAGCTTGTTTCTGACATTCTAACAGCTCAATTAGAGCATTTTAGTAATGATCAGTGTTCTTTGTCAAAAGTGACATTCTCATCATCCACTGATTCACTTTGTCACAAAATGCAGTTCTCAGCTCAGAAAGCTTGTTTCTGACATTCTAACAGCTCAATTAGAGCATTTTAGTAATGAACAGTGTTCTTTGTCAAAACTGACATTCTCATCATCCACTGATGAACTATGTCACAAAATGCAGTTCTCAGCTCAGAATGCTTGTTTCTGACATTCTAACAGCTCAATTGGAGCATTTTAGTAACGATCAGTGTTCTTTGTCAAAACTGACATTCTCATCATCCACTGATGCTTTTTGTCACAAAATGCAGTTTTCAGCTCAGAAAGCTTGTTTCTGATATTTTAACAGCTCAATTAGAGCATTTTAGTAATGAACAGTGTTCTTTGTCAAAACTGACATTCTCATCATCCACTGATGCACTTTGTCACAAAATGCAGTTTTATGCTCAGAAAGCTTGTTTCTGACATTCTAACAGCTCAATTAGAGCATTTTAGTAATGATCAGTGTTCTTTGTCAAAAGTGACATTCTCATCATCCACTGATTCACTTTGTCACAAAATGCAGTTCTCAGCTCAGAAAGCTTGTTTCTGACATTCTAACAGCTCAATTAGAGCATTTTAGTAATGAACAGTGTTCTTTGTCAAAACTGACATTCTCATCATCCACTGATGCTTTTTGTCACAAAATGCAGTTCTCAGCTCAGAAAGCTTGTTTCTGACATTCTAACAGCTCAATTAGAGCATTTTAGTAATGAACAGTGTTCTTTGTCAAAACTGACATTCTCATCATCCACTGATGCACTATGTCACAAAATGCAGTTCTCAGCTCAGAAAGCTTGTTTCTGACATTCTAACAGCTCAATTAGAGCATTTTAGCAATGATCAGTGTTCTTTGTCAAAAGTGACATTCTCATCATCCACTGATTCACTTTGTCACAAAATGCCATTCTCAGCTCAGAAAGCTTGTTTCTGACATTCTAACAGCTCAATTAAAGCATTTTAGTAATGAACAGTGTTCTTTGTCAAAACTGACATTCTCATCATCCACTGATGAACTATGTCACAAAATGCAGTTCTCAGCTCAGAAAGCTTGTTTCTGACATTCTAACAGCTCAATTAGAGCATTTTAGTAATGAACAGTGTTCTTTGTCAAAACTGACATTCTCATCATCCACTGATGAACTATGTCACAAAATGCAGTTCTCAGCTCAGAAAGCTTGTTTCTGACATTCTAACAGCTCCATTGGAGCATTTTAGTGATGATCAGTGTTCTTTGTCAAAACTGACATTCTCATCATCCACTGATTCATTTTGTCACAAAATGCAGTTTTCAGCTCAGAAAGCTTGTTTCTGACATTCTAACAGCTCAATTAGAGCATTTTAGTAATGAACAGTGTTCTTTGTCAAAACTGACATTCTCATCATCCACTGATGAACTATGTCACAAAATGCATTTCTCAGCTCAGAAAGCTTGTTTCTGACATTCTAACAGCTCAATTGGAGCATTTCAGTAATGATCAGTGTTCTTTGTCAAAAGTGACATTCTCATCATCCACTGATTCACTTTGTCACAAAATGCCATTCTCAGCTCAGAAAGCTTGTTTCTGACATTCTAACAGCTCAATTGGAGCATTTTAGTAATGAACAGTGTTCTTTGTCAAAACTGACATTCTCATCATCCACTGATGCACTATGTCACAAAATGCAGTTCTCAGCTCAGAAAGCTTGTTTCTGACATTCTAACAGCTCAATTAGAGCATTTTAGCAATGATCAGTGTTCTTTGTCAAAAGTGACATTCTCATCATCCACTGATTCACTTTGTCACAAAATGCAGTTCTCAGCTCAGAAAGCTTGTTTCTGACATTCTAACAGCTCAATTAGAGCATTTTAGTAATGATCAGTGTTCTTTGTCAAAAGTGACATTCTCATCATCCACTGATGAACTATGTCACAAAATGCAGTTCTCAGCTCAGAAAGCTTGTTTCTGACATTCTAACAGCTCAATTGGAGCATTTTAGTGATGATAAGTGTTCTTTGTCAAAACTGACATTCTCATCATCCACTGATTCATTTTGTCACAAAATGCAGTTTTCAGCTCAGAAAGCTTGTTTCTGACATTCTAACAGCTCAATTAGAGCATTTTAGTAATGAACAGTGTTCTTTGTCAAAACTGACATTCTCATCATCCACGGATGCCTTTTGTCACAAAATGCAGTTTTCAGCTCAGAAAGCTTGTTTCTGACATTCTAACAGCTCAATTGGAGCATTTCAGTAATGAACAGTGTTCTTTGTCAGAAACTGACATTCTCATCATCCACTGATGAACTATGTCACAAAATGCAGTTCTCAGCTCAGAAAGCTTGTTTCTGACATTCTAACAACTCAATTGGAGCATTTTAGTAATGATCAGTGTTCTTTGTCAAAACTGACATTCTCATCATCCACTGATGCTTTTTGTCACAAAATGCAGTTTTCAGCTCAGAAAGCTTGTTTCTGACATTCTAACAGCTCAATTAGAGCATTTTAGTATTGAACAGTGTTCTTTGTCAAAACTGACATTCTCATCATCCACTGATGCTTTTTGTCACAAAATGCAGTTCTCAGCTCAGAAAGCTTGTTTCTGACATTCTAACAACTCAATTAGAGCATTTTAGTAATGAACAGTGTTCTTTGTCAAAACTGACATTCTCATCATCCACTGATTCACTTTGTCACAAAATGCAGTTTTCAGCTCAGAAAGCTTGTTTCTGACATTCTAACAGCTCAATTAGAGCATTTTAGTAATGAACAGTGTTCTTTGTCAAAACTGACATTCTCATCATCCACTGATGAACTATGTCACAAAATGCAGTTCTCAGCTCAGAAAGCTTGTTTCTGACATTCTAACAGCTCAATTAGAGCATTTTAGTAATGAACAGTGTTCTTTGTCAAAACTGACATTCTCATCATCCACTGATGAACTATGTCACAAAATGCAGTTCTCAGCTCAGAAAGCTTGTTTCTGACATTCTAACAACTCAATTAGAGCATTTTAGTAATGATCAGTGTTCTTTGTCAAAACTGACATTCTCATCATCCACTGATGAACTATGTCACAAAATGCAGTTCTCAGCTCAGAAAGCTTGTTTCTGACATTCTAACAGCTCAATTAGAGTATTTTAGTAATGAACAGTGTTCTTTGTCAAAACTGACATTCTCATCATCCACTGATTCACTTTGTCACAAAATGCAGTTTTCAGCTCAGAAAGCTTGTTTCTGACATTCTAACAGCTCAATTAGAGCATTTTAGTAATGAACAGTGTTCTTTGTCAAAACTGACATTCTCATCATTCACTGATGAACTATGTCACAAAATGCAGTTCTCAGCTCAGAATGCTTGTTTCTGACATTCTAACAGCTCAATTGGAGCATTTTAGTAATGATCAGTGTTCTTTGTCAAAACTGACATTCTCATCATCCACTGATGCTTTTTGTCACAAAATGCAGTTTTCAGCTCAGAAAGCTTGTTTCTGATATTTTAACAGCTCAATTAGAGCATTTTAGTAATGAACAGTGTTCTTTGTCAAAACTGACATTCTCATCATCCACTGATGCACTTTGTCACAAAATGCAGTTTTATGCTCAGAAAGCTTGTTTCTGACATTCTAACAGCTCAATTAGAGCATTTTAGTAATGATCAGTGTTCTTTGTCAAAAGTGACATTCTCATCATCCACTGATTCACTTTGTCACAAAATGCAGTTCTCAGCTCAGAAAGCTTGTTTCTGACATTCTAACAGCTCAATTAGAGCATTTTAGTAATGAACAGTGTTCTTTGTCAAAACTGACATTCTCATCATCCACTGATGAACTATGTCACAAAATGCAGTTCTCAGCTCAGAAAGCTTGTTTCTGACATTCTAACAGCTCAATTAGAGCATTTTAGTAATGAACAGTGTTCTTTGTCAAAACTGACATTCTCATCATCCACTGATGAACTATGTCACAAAATGCAGTTCTCAGCTCAGAAAGCTTGTTTCTGACATTCTAACAGCTCAATTGGAGCATTTTAGTGATGATCAGTGTTCTTTGTCAAAACTGACATTCTCATCATCCACTGATTCATTTTGTCACAAAATGCAGTTTTCAGCTCAGAAAGCTTGTTTCTGACATTCTAACAGCTCAATTAGAGCATTTTAGTAATGAACAGTGTTCTTTGTCAAAACTGACATTCTCATCATCCACTGATGAACTATGTCACAAAATGCATTTCTCAGCTCAGAAAGCTTGTTTCTGACATTCTAACAGCTCAATTGGAGCATTTCAGTAATGATCAGTGTTCTTTGTCAAAAGTGACATTCTCATCATCCACTGATTCACTTTGTCACAAAATGCCATTCTCAGCTCAGAAAGCTTGTTTCTGACATTCTAACAGCTCAATTAGAGCATTTTAGTAATGAACAGTGTTCTTTGTCAAAACTGACATTCTCATCATCCACTGATGCACTATGTCACAAAATGCAGTTCTCAGCTCAGAAAGCTTGTTTCTGACATTCTAACAGCTCAATTAGAGCATTTTAGCAATGATCAGTGTTCTTTGTCAAAAGTGACATTCTCATCATCCACTGATTCACTTTGTCACAAAATGCAGTTCTCAGCTCAGAAAGCTTGTTTCTGACATTCTAACAGCTCAATTAGAGCATTTTAGTAATGAACAGTGTTCTTTGTCAAAACTGACATTCTCATCATCCACTGATGAACTATGTCACAAAATGCAGTTCTCAGCTCAGAAAGCTTGTTTCTGACATTCTAACAACTCAATTGGAGCATTTTAGTAATGATCAGTGTTCTTTGTCAAAACTGACATTCTCATCATCCACTGATGCTTTTTGTCACAAAATGCAGTTTTCAGCTCAGAAAGCTTGTTTCTGACATTCTAACAGCTCAATTAGAGCATTTTAGTAATGAACAGTGTTCTTTGTCAAAACTGACATTCTCATCATCCACTGATGCTTTTTGTCACAAAATGCAGTTCTCAGCTCAGAAAGCTTGTTTCTGACATTCTAACAGCTCAATTAGAGCATTTTAGTAATGAACAGTGTTCTTTGTCAAAACTGACATTCTCATCATCCACTGATGAACTATGTCACAAAATGCAGTTCTCAGCTCAGAAAGCTTGTTTCTGACATTCTAACAGCTCAATTAGAGCATTTTAGTAATGAACAGTGTTCTTTGTCAAAACTGACATTCTCATCATCCACTGATGAACTATGTCACAAAATGCAGTTCTCAGCTCAGAAAGCTTGTTTCTGACATTCTAACAGCTCAATTGGAGCATTTTAGTAATGATCAGTGTTCTTTGTCAAAACTGACATTCTCATCATCCACTGATTCACTTTGTCACAAAATGCAGTTTTCAGCTCAGAAAGCTTGTTTCTGACATTCTAACAGCTCAATTGGAGCATTTTAGTAATGATCAGTGTTCTTTGTCAAAACTGACATTCTCATCATCCACTGATTCATTTTGTCACAAAATGCAGTTTTCAGCTCAGAAAGCTTGTTTCTGACATTCTAACAGCTCAATTAGAGCATTTTAGTAATGAACAGTGTTCTTTGTCAAAACTGACATTCTCATCATCCACGGATGCCTTTTGTCACAAAATGCAGTTTTCAGCTCAGAAAGCTTGTTTCTGACATTCTAACAGCTCAATTGGAGCATTTCAGTAATGAACAGTGTTCTTTGTCAAAACTGACATTCTCATCATCCACTGATGCTTTTTGTCACAAAATGCAGTTTTCAGCTCAGAAAGCTTGTTTCTGACATTCTAACAGCTCAATTAGAGCATTTTAGTAATGAACAGTGTTCTTTGTCAAAACTGACATTCTCATCATCCACTGATGCTTTTTGTCACAAAATGCAGTTCTCAGCTCAGAAAGCTTGTTTCTGACATTCTAACAGCTCAATTAGAGCATTTTAGTAATGAACAGTGTTCTTTGTCAAAACTGACATTCTCATCATCCACTGATGCACTATGTCACAAAATGCAGTTCTCAGCTCAGAAAGCTTGTTTCTGACATTCTAACAGCTCAATTAGAGCATTTTAGCAATGATCAGTGTTCTTTGTCAAAAGTGACATTCTCATCATCCACTGATTCACTTTGTCACAAAATGCAGTTTTCAGCTCAGAAAGCTTGTTTCTGACATTCTAACAGCTCAATTAGAGCATTTTAGTAATGATCAGTGTTCTTTGTCAAAACTGACATTCTCATCATCCACTGATGCTTTTTGTCACAAAATGCAGTTTTCAACTCAGAAAGCTTGTTTCTGACATTCTAACAGCTCAATTGGAGCATTTCAGTAATGAACAGTGTTCTTTGTCAAAACTGACATTCTCATCATCCACTGATTCACTTTGTCACAAAATGCAGTTTTCAGCTCAGAAAGCTTGTTTCTGACATTCTAACAGCTCAATTAGAGCATTTTAGTAATGATCAGTGTTCTTTGTCAAAACTGACATTCTCATCATCCACTGATGCTTTTTGTCACAAAATGCAGTTCTCAGCTCAGAAAGCTTGTTTCTGACATTCTAACAGCTCAATTAGAGCATTTTAGTAATGAACAGTGTTCTTTGTCAAAACTGACATTCTCATCATCCACTGATGAACTATGTCACAAAATGCAGTTCTCAGCTCAGAAAGCTTGTTTCTGACATTCTAACAGCTCAATTAGAGCATTTTAGTAATGAACAGTGTTCTTTGTCAAAACTGACATTCTCATCATCCACTGATGAACTTTGTCACAAAATGCAGTTCTCAGCTCAGAAAGCTTGTTTCTGACATTCTAACAGCTCAATTAGAGCATTTTAGCAATGATCAGTGTTCTTTGTCAAAAGTGACATTCTCATCATCCACTGATGAACTATGTCACAAAATGCAGTTCTCAGCTCAGAAAGCTTGTTTCTGACATTCTAACAGCTCAATTAGAGCATTTTAGTAATGAACAGTGTTCTTTGTCAAAACTGACATTCTCATCATCCACTGATGAACTATGTCACAAAATGCAGTTCTCAGCTCAGAAAGCTTGTTTCTGACATTTTAACAGCTCAATTGGAGCATTTTAGTGATGATAAGTGTTCTTTGTCAAAACTGACATTCTCATCATCCACTGATTCATTTTGTCACAAAATGCAGTTTTCAGCTCAGAAAGCTTGTTTCTGACATTCTAACAGCTCAATTAGAGCATTTTAGTAATGAACAGTGTTCTTTGTCAAAACTGACATTCTCATCATCCACTGATGAACTATGTCACAAAATGCAGTTCTCAGCTCAGAAAGCTTGTTTCTGACATTCTAACAGCTCAATTAGAGCATTTTAGTAATGAACAGTGTTCTTTGTCAAAACTGACATTCTCATCATCCACTGATGAACTATGTCACAAAATGCAGTTCTCAGCTCAGAAAGCTTGTTTCTGACATTCTAACAGCTCAATTGGAGCATTTTAGTGATGATCAGTGTTCTTTGTCAAAACTGACATTCTCATCATCCACTGATTCATTTTGTCACAAAATGCAGTTTTCAGCTCAGAAAGCTTGTTTCTGACATTCTAACAGCTCAATTAGAGCATTTTAGTAATGAACAGTGTTCTTTGTCAAAACTGACATTCTCATCATCCACTGATGAACTATGTCACAAAATGCATTTCTCAGCTCAGAAAGCTTGTTTCTGACATTCTAACAGCTCAATTGGAGCATTTCAGTAATGATCAGTGTTCTTTGTCAAAAGTGACATTCTCATCATCCACTGATTCACTTTGTCACAAAATGCCATTCTCAGCTCAGAAAGCTTGTTTCTGACATTCTAACAGCTCAATTAGAGCATTTTAGTAATGAACAGTGTTCTTTGTCAAAACTGACATTCTCATCATCCACTGATGCACTATGTCACAAAATGCAGTTCTCAGCTCAGAAAGCTTGTTTCTGACATTCTAACAGCTCAATTAGAGCATTTTAGCAATGATCAGTGTTCTTTGTCAAAAGTGACATTCTCATCATCCACTGATTCACTTTGTCACAAAATGCAGTTCTCAGCTCAGAAAGCTTGTTTCTTACATTCTAACAGCTCAATTAGAGCATTTTAGTAATGATCAGTGTTCTTTGTCAAAAGTGACATTCTCATCATCCACTGATGAACTATGTCACAAAATGCAGTTCTCAGCTCAGAAAGCTTGTTTCTGACATTCTAACAGCTCAATTAGAGCATTTTAGTAATGAACAGTGTTCTTTGTCAAAACTGACATTCTCATCATCCACTGATGAACTATGTCACAAAATGCAGTTCTCAGCTCAGAAAGCTTGTTTCTGACATTCTAACAGCTCAATTGGAGCATTTTAGTGATGATAAGTGTTCTTTGTCAAAACTGACATTCTCATCATCCACTGATTCATTTTGTCACAAAATGCAGTTTTCAGCTCAGAAAGCTTGTTTCTGACATTCTAACAGCTCAATTAGAGCATTTTAGTAATGAACAGTGTTCTTTGTCAAAACTGACATTCTCATCATCCACTGATGAACTATGTCACAAAATGCAGTTCTCAGCTCAGAAAGCTTGTTTCTGACATTCTAACAGCTCAATTGGAGCATTTTAGTGATGATCAGTGTTCTTTGTCAAAACTGACATTCTCATCATCCACTGATTCATTTTGTCACAAAATGCAGTTTTCAGCTCAGAAAGCTTGTTTCTGACATTCTAACAGCTCAATTAGAGCATTTTAGTAATGAACAGTGTTCTTTGTCAAAACTGACATTCTCATCATCCACTGATGAACTATGTCACAAAATGCATTTCTCAGCTCAGAAAGCTTGTTTCTGACATTCTAACAGCTCAATTGGAGCATTTCAGTAATGATCAGTGTTCTTTGTCAAAAGTGACATTCTCATCATCCACTGATTCACTTTGTCACAAAATGCCATTCTCAGCTCAGAAAGCTTGTTTCTGACATTCTAACAGCTCAATTAGAGCATTTTAGTAATGAACAGTGTTCTTTGTCAAAACTGACATTCTCATCATCCACTGATGCACTATGTCACAAAATGCAGTTCTCAGCTCAGAAAGCTTGTTTCTGACATTCTAACAGCTCAATTAGAGCATTTTAGCAATGATCAGTGTTCTTTGTCAAAAGTGACATTCTCATCATCCACTGATTCACTTTGTCACAAAATGCAGTTCTCAGCTCAGAAAGCTTGTTTCTGACATTCTAACAGCTCAATTAGAGCGTTTTAGTAATGATCAGTGTTCTTTGTCAAAAGTGACATTCTCATCATCCACTGATGAACTATGTCACAAAATGCAGTTCTCAGCTCAGAAAGCTTGTTTCTGACATTCTAACAGCTCAATTAGAGCATTTTAGTAATGAACAGTGTTCTTTGTCAAAACTGACATTCTCATCATCCACTGATGAACTATGTCACAAAATGCAGTTCTCAGCTCAGAAAGCTTGTTTCTGACATTCTAACAGCTCAATTGGAGCATTTTAGTGATGATAAGTTTTCTTTGTCAAAACTGACATTCTCATCATCCACTGATTCATTTTGTCACAAAATGCAGTTTTCAGCTCAGAAAGCTTGTTTCTGACATTCTAACAGCTCAATTAGAGCATTTTAGTAATGAACAGTGTTCTTTGTCAAAACTGACATTCTCATCATCCACGGATGCCTTTTGTCACAAAATGCAGTTTTCAGCTCAGAAAGCTTGTTTCTGACATTCTAACAGCTCAATTGGAGCATTTCAGTAATGAACAGTGTTCTTTGTCAAAACTGACATTCTCATCATCCACTGATGAACTATGTCACAAAATGCAGTTCTCAGCTCAGAAAGCTTGTTTCTGACATTCTAACAGCTCAATTGGAGCATTTTAGTGATGATCAGTGTTCTTTGTCAAAACTGACATTCTCATCATCCACTGATTCATTTTGTCACAAAATGCAGTTTTCAGCTCAGAAAGCTTGTTTCTGACATTCTAACAGCTCAATTAGAGCATTTTAGTAATGAACAGTGTTCTTTGTCAAAACTGACATTCTCATCATCCACGGATGCCTTTTGTCACAAAATGCAGTTTTCAGCTCAGAAAGCTTGTTTCTGACATTCTAACAGCTCAATTAGAGCATTTTAGTAATGAACAGTGTTCTTTGTCAAAACTGACATTCTCATCATCCACTGATGAACTTTGTCACAAAATGCAGTTCTCAGCTCAGAAAGCTTGTTTCTGACATTCTAACAGCTCAATTAGAGCATTTTAGCAATGATCAGTGTTCTTTGTCAAAAGTGACATTTTCATCATCCACTGATTCACTTTGTCACAAAATGCAGTTCTCAGCTCAGAAAGCTTGTTTCTGACATTCTAACAGCTCAATTAGAGCATTTTAGTAATGATCAGTGTTCTTTGTCAAAACTGACATTCTCATCATCCACTGATGAACTTTGTCACAAAATGCAGTTCTCAGCTCAGAAAGCTTGTTTCTGACATTCTAACAGCTCAATTAGAGCATTTTAGTAATGAACAGTGTTCTTTGTCAAAACTGACATTCTCATCATCCACTGATGCACTATGTCACAAAATGCAGTTCTCAGCTCAGAAAGCTTGTTTCTGACATTCTTACAGCTCAATTAGAGCATTTTAGCAATGATCAGTGTTCTTTGTCAAAAGTGACATTCTCATCATC
Source organism: Barbatula barbatula (assembly GCF_947034865.1). NCBI lineage: Eukaryota > Metazoa > Chordata > Actinopteri > Cypriniformes > Nemacheilidae > Barbatula > Barbatula barbatula. The sequence continues at coordinate 1,739,099 of NC_136783.1, read as the reverse complement.
CACTGATTCACTTTGTCACAAAATGCAGTTCTCAGCTCAGAAAGCTTGTTTCTGACATTCTAACAGCTCAATTGGAGCATTTCAGTAATGAACAGTGTTCTTTGTCAAAACTGACATTCTCATCATCCACTGATTCACTTTGTCACAAAATGCAGTTTTCAGCTCAGAAAGCTTGTTTCTGACATTCTAACAGCTCAATTAGAGCATTTTAGTAATGATCAGTGTTCTTTGTCAAAACTGACATTCTCATCATCCACTGATGCTTTTTGTCACAAAATGCAGTTCTCAGCTCAGAAAGCTTGTTTCTGACATTCTAACAGCTCAATTAGAGCATTTTAGTAATGAACAGTGTTCTTTGTCAAAACTGACATTCTCATCATCCACTGATGAACTTTGTCACAAAATGCAGTTCTCAGCTCAGAAAGCTTGTTTCTGACATTCTAACAGCTCAATTAGAGCATTTTAGTAATGAACAGTGTTCTTTGTCAAAACTGACATTCTCATCATCCACTGATGCACTATGTCACAAAATGCAGTTCTCAGCTCAGAAAGCTTGTTTCTGACATTCTAACAGCTCAATTAGAGCATTTTAGCAATGATCAGTGTTCTTTGTCAAAAGTGACATTCTCATCATCCACTGATTCACTTTGTCACAAAATGCAGTTCTCAGCTCAGAAAGCTTGTTTCTGACATTCTAACAGCTCAATTAGAGCATTTTAGTAATGATCAGTGTTCTTTGTCAAAACTGACATTCTCATCATCCACTGATGAACTTTGTCACAAAATGCAGTTCTCAGCTCAGAAAGCTTGTTTCTGACATTCTAAGAGCTCAATTAGAGCATTTTAGTAATGAACAGTGTTCTTTGTCAAAACTGACATTCTCATCATCCACTGATGCACTATGTCACAAAATGCAGTTCTCAGCTCAGAAAGCTTGTTTCTGACATTCTTACAGCTCAATTAGAGCATTTTAGCAATGATCAGTGTTCTTTGTCAAAAGTGACATTCTCATCATCCACTGATTCACTTTGTCACAAAATGCAGTTCTCAGCTCAGAAAGCTTGTTTCTGACATTCTAACAGCTCAATTAGAGCATTTTAGTAATGAACAGTGTTCTTTGTCAAAACTGACATTCTCATCATCCACTGATGAACTATGTCACAAAATGCATTTCTCAGCTCAGAAAGCTTGTTTCTGACATTCTAACAGCTCAATTGGAGCATTTCAGTAATGAACAGTGTTCTTTGTCAAAACTGACATTCTCATCATCCACTGATTCACTTTGTCACAAAATGCAGTTTTCAGCTCAGAAAGCTTGTTTCTGACATTCTAACAGCTCAATTAGAGCATTTTAGTAATGATCAGTGTTCTTTGTCAAAACTGACATTCTCATCATCCACTGATGCTTTTTGTCACAAAATGCAGTTCTCAGCTCAGAAAGCTTGTTTCTGACATTCTAACAGCTCAATTAGAGCATTTTAGTAATGAACAGTGTTCTTTGTCAAAACTGACATTCTCATCATCCACTGATGAACTATGTCACAAAATGCATTTCTCAGCTCAGAAAGCTTGTTTCTGACATTCTAACAGCTCAATTGGAGCATTTCAGTAATGAACAGTGTTCTTTGTCAAAACTGACATTCTCATCATCCACTGATTCACTTTGTCACAAAATGCAGTTTTCAGCTCAGAAAGCTTGTTTCTGACATTCTAACAGCTCAATTAGAGCATTTTAGTAATGAACAGTGTTCTTTGTCAAAACTGACATTCTCATCATCCACTGATGCTTTTTGTCACAAAATGCAGTTCTCAGCTCAGAAAGCTTGTTTCTGACATTCTAACAGCTCAATTAGAGCATTTTAGTAATGAACAGTGTTCTTTGTCAAAACTGACATTCTCATCATCCACTGATTCACTTTGTCACAAAATGCAGTTTTCAGCTCAGAAAGCTTGTTTCTGACATTCTAACAGCTCAATTAGAGCATTTTAGTAATGAACAGTGTTATTTGTCAAAACTGACATTCTCATCATCCACTGATGAACTATGTCACAAAATGCAGTTCTCAGCTCAGAAAGCTTGTTTCTGACATTCTAACAGCTCAATTAGAGCATTTTAGTAATGAACAGTGTTCTTTGTCAAAACTGACATTCTCATCATCCACTGATGCACTTTGTCACAAAATGCAGTTTTCAGCTCAGAAAGCTTGTTTCTGACATTCTAACAGCTCAATTAGAGCATTTTAGTAATGATCAGTGTTCTTTGTCAAAAGTGACATTCTCATTCCACTGATTCACTTTGTCACAAAATGCAGTTCTCAGCTAAGAAAGCTTGTTTCTGACATTCTAACAGCTCAATTAGAGCATTTTAGTAATGAACAGTGTTCTTTGTCAAAACTGACATTCTCATCATCCACTGATGCACTTTGTCAAATAAATGCTGTTTTCAGCTCAGAAAGCTTGTTTCTGACATTCTAATAGCTCAATTGGAGCATTTTAGTAATGATCAGTGTTCTTTGTCAAAACTGACATTCTCATCATCCACTGATGAACTATGTCACAAAATGCAGTTCTCAGCTCAGAAAGCTTGTTTCTGACATTCTAACAGCTCAATTGGAGCATTTTAGTAATGATCAGTGTTCTTTGTCAAAACTGACATTCTCATCATCCACTGATGAACTTTGTCACAAAATGCAGTTCTCAGCTCAGAAAGCTTGTTTCTGACATTCTAACAGCTCAATTAGAGCATTTTAGTAATGAACAGTGTTCTTTGTCAAAACTGACATTCTCATCATCCACTGATGCACTATGTCACAAAATGCAGTTCTCAGCTCAGAAAGCTTGTTTCTGACATTCTAACAGCTCAATTAGAGCATTTTAGCAATGATCAGTGTTCTTTGTCAAAAGTGACATTTTCATCATCCACTGATTCACTTTGTCACAAAATGCAGTTCTCAGCTCAGAAAGCTTGTTTCTGACATTCTAACAGCTCAATTAGAGCATTTTAGTAATGATCAGTGTTCTTTGTCAAAACTGACATTCTCATCATCCACTGATGAACTTTGTCACAAAATGCAGTTCTCAGCTCAGAAAGCTTGTTTCTGACATTCTAACAGCTCAATTAGAGCATTTTAGTAATGAACAGTGTTCTTTGTCAAAACTGACATTCTCATCATCCACTGATGCACTATGTCACAAAATGCAGTTCTCAGCTCAGAAAGCTTGTTTCTGACATTCTTACAGCTCAATTAGAGCATTTTAGCAATGATCAGTGTTCTTTGTCAAAAGTGACATTCTCATCATCCACTGATTCACTTTGTCACAAAATGCAGTTCTCAGCTCAGAAAGCTTGTTTCTGACATTCTAACAGCTCAATTGGAGCATTTCAGTAATGAACAGTGTTCTTTGTCAAAACTGACATTCTCATCATCCACTGATTCACTTTGTCACAAAATGCAGTTTTCAGCTCAGAAAGCTTGTTTCTGACATTCTAACAGCTCAATTAGAGCATTTTAGTAATGATCAGTGTTCTTTGTCAAAACTGACATTCTCATCATCCACTGATGCTTTTTGTCACAAAATGCAGTTCTCAGCTCAGAAAGCTTGTTTCTGACATTCTAACAGCTCAATTAGAGCATTTTAGTAATGAACAGTGTTCTTTGTCAAAACTGACATTCTCATCATCCACTGATGAACTTTGTCACAAAATGCAGTTCTCAGCTCAGAAAGCTTGTTTCTGACATTCTAACAGCTCAATTAGAGCATTTTAGTAATGAACAGTGTTCTTTGTCAAAACTGACATTCTCATCATCCACTGATGCTTTTTGTCACAAAATGCAGTTCTCAGCTCAGAAAGCTTGTTTCTGACATTCTAACAGCTCAATTAGAGCATTTTAGTAATGAACAGTGTTCTTTGTCAAAACTGACATTCTCATCATCCACTGATGAACTTTGTCACAAAATGCAGTTCTCAGCTCAGAAAGCTTGTTTCTGACATTCTAACAGCTCAATTAGAGCATTTTAGTAATGAACAGTGTTCTTTGTCAAAACTGACATTCTCATCATCCACTGATGCACTATGTCACAAAATGCAGTTCTCAGCTCAGAAAGCTTGTTTCTGACATTCTAACAGCTCAATTAGAGCATTTTAGCAATGATCAGTGTTCTTTGTCAAAAGTGACATTCTCATCATCCACTGATTCACTTTGTCACAAAATGCAGTTCTCAGCTCAGAAAGCTTGTTTCTGACATTCTAACAGCTCAATTAGAGCATTTTAGTAATGATCAGTGTTCTTTGTCAAAACTGACATTCTCATCATCCACTGATGAACTTTGTCACAAAATGCAGTTCTCAGCTCAGAAAGCTTGTTTCTGACATTCTAAGAGCTCAATTAGAGCATTTTAGTAATGAACAGTGTTCTTTGTCAAAACTGACATTCTCATCATCCACTGATGCTTTTTGTCACAAAATAAAGTTTTCAGCTCAGAAAGCTTGTTTCTGACATTCTAACAGCTCAATTAGAGCATTTTAGTAATGAACAGTGTTCTTTGTCAAAACTGACATTCTCATCATCCACTGATGCACTATGTCACAAAATGCAGTTCTCAGCTCAGAAAGCTTGTTTCTGACATTCTTACAGCTCAATTAGAGCATTTTAGCAATGATCAGTGTTCTTTGTCAAAAGTGACATTCTCATCATCCACTGATTCACTTTGTCACAAAATGCAGTTCTCAGCTCAGAAAGCTTGTTTCTGACATTCTAACAGCTCAATTGGAGCATTTCAGTAATGAACAGTGTTCTTTGTCAAAACTGACATTCTCATCATCCAGTGATTCACTTTGTCACAAAATGCAGTTTTCAGCTCAGAAAGCTTGTTTCTGACATTCTAACAGCTCAATTAGAGCATTTTAGTAATGATCAGTGTTCTTTGTCAAAACTGACATTCTCATCATCCACTGATGCTTTTTGTCACAAAATGCAGTTCTCAGCTCAGAAAGCTTGTTTCTGACATTCTAACAGCTCAATTAGAGCATTTTAGTAATGAACAGTGTTCTTTGTCAAAACTGACATTCTCATCATCCACTGATGAACTTTGTCACAAAATGCAGTTCTCAGCTCAGAAAGCTTGTTTCTGACATTCTAACAGCTCAATTAGAGCATTTTAGTAATGAACAGTGTTCTTTGTCAAAACTGACATTCTCATCATCCACTGATGCTTTTTGTCACAAAATGCAGTTCTCAGCTCAGAAAGCTTGTTTCTGACATTCTAACAGCTCAATTAGAGCATTTTAGTAATGAACAGTGTTCTTTGTCAAAACTGACATTCTCATCATCCACTGATGAACTTTGTCACAAAATGCAGTTCTCAGCTCAGAAAGCTTGTTTCTGACATTCTAACAGCTCAATTAGAGCATTTTAGTAATGAACAGTGTTCTTTGTCAAAACTGACATTCTCATCATCCACTGATGCACTATGTCACAAAATGCAGTTCTCAGCTCAGAAAGCTTGTTTCTGACATTCTAACAGCTCAATTAGAGCATTTTAGCAATGATCAGTGTTCTTTGTCAAAAGTGACATTCTCATCATCCACTGATTCACTTTGTCACAAAATGCAGTTCTCAGCTCAGAAAGCTTGTTTCTGACATTCTAACAGCTCAATTAGAGCATTTTAGTAATGATCAGTGTTCTTTGTCAAAACTGACATTCTCATCATCCACTGATGAACTTTGTCACAAAATGCAGTTCTCAGCTCAGAAAGCTTGTTTCTGACATTCTAAGAGCTCAATTAGAGCATTTTAGTAATGAACAGTGTTCTTTGTCAAAACTGACATTCTCATCATCCACTGATGAACTATGTCACAAAATGCAGTTCTCAGCTCAGAAAGCTTGTTTCTGACATTCTAACAGCTCAATTGGAGCATTTTAGTGATGAACAGTGTTCTTTGTCAAAACTGACATTCTCATCATCCACTGATGAACTATGTCACAAAATGCATTTCTCAGCTCAGAAAGCTTGTTTCTGACATTCTAACAGCTCAATTGGAGCATTTCAGTAATGAACAGTGTTCTTTGTCAAAACTGACATTCTCATCATCCACTGATTCACTTTGTCACAAAATGCAGTTTTCAGCTCAGAAAGCTTGTTTCTGACATTCTAACAGCTCAATTAGAGCATTTTAGTAATGATCAGTGTTCTTTGTCAAAACTGACATTCTCATCATCCACTGATGCTTTTTGTCACAAAATGCAGTTCTCAGCTCAGAAAGCTTGTTTCTGACATTCTAACAGCTCAATTAGAGCATTTTAGTAATGAACAGTGTTCTTTGTCAAAACTGACATTCTCATCATCCACTGATGAACTATGTCACAAAATGCATTTCTCAGCTCAGAAAGCTTGTTTCTGACATTCTAACAGCTCAATTGGAGCATTTCAGTAATGAACAGTGTTCTTTGTCAAAACTGACATTCTCATCATCCACTGATTCACTTTGTCACAAAATGCAGTTTTCAGCTCAGAAAGCTTGTTTCTGACATTCTAACAGCTCAATTAGAGCATTTTAGTAATGATCAGTGTTCTTTGTCAAAACTGACATTCTCATCATCCACTGATGCTTTTTGTCACAAAATGCAGTTCTCAGCTCAGAAAGCTTGTTTCTGACATTCTAACAGCTCAATTAGAGCATTTTAGTAATGATCAGTGTTCTTTGTCAAAAGTGACATTCTCATCATCCACTGATTCACTTTGTCACAAAATGCAGTTCTCAGCTCAGAAAGCTTGTTTCTGACATTCTAACAGCTCAATTGGAGCATTTTAGTAATGATCAGTGTTCTTTGTCAAAACTGACATTCTCATCATCCACTGATGAACTTTGTCACAAAATGCAGTTCTCAGCTCAGAAAGCTTGTTTCTGACATTCTAAGAGCTCAATTAGAGCATTTTAGTAATGAACAGTGTTCTTTGTCAAAACTGACATTCTCATCATCCACTGATGCACTATGTCACAAAATGCAGTTCTCAGCTCAGAAAGCTTGTTTCTGACATTCTTACAGCTCAATTAGAGCATTTTAGCAATGATCAGTGTTCTTTGTCAAAAGTGACATTCTCATCATCCACTGATTCACTTTGTCACAAAATGCAGTTCTCAGCTCAGAAAGCTTGTTTCTGACATTCTAACAGCTCAATTAGAGCATTTTAGTAATGAACAGTGTTCTTTGTCAAAACTGACATTCTCATCATCCACTGATGAACTATGTCACAAAATGCATTTCTCAGCTCAGAAAGCTTGTTTCTGACATTCTAACAGCTCAATTGGAGCATTTCAGTAATGAACAGTGTTCTTTGTCAAAACTGACATTCTCATCATCCACTGATTCACTTTGTCACAAAATGCAGTTTTCAGCTCAGAAAGCTTGTTTCTGACATTCTAACAGCTCAATTAGAGCATTTTAGTAATGATCAGTGTTCTTTGTCAAAACTGATATTCTCATCATCCACTGATGCTTTTTGTCACAAAATGCAGTTCTCAGCTCAGAAAGCTTGTTTCTGACATTCTAACAGCTCAATTAGAGCATTTTAGTAATGAACAGTGTTCTTTGTCAAAACTGACATTCTCATCATCCACTGATGAACTATGTCACAAAATGCATTTCTCAGCTCAGAAAGCTTGTTTCTGACATTCTAACAGCTCAATTGGAGCATTTCAGTAATGAACAGTGTTCTTTGTCAAAACTGACATTCTCATCATCCACTGATTCACTTTGTCACAAAATGCAGTTCTCAGCTCAGAAAGCTTGTTTCTGACATTCTAACAGCTCAATTAGAGCATTTTAGTAATGAACAGTGTTCTTTGTCAAAACTGACATTCTCATCATCCACTGATGAACTATGTCACAAAATGCAGTTCTCAGCTCAGAAAGCTTGTTTCTGACATTCTAACAGCTCAATTAGAGCATTTTAGTAATGAACAGTGTTCTTTGTCAAAACTGACATTCTCATCATCCACTGATGCACTATGTCACAAAATGCAGTTCTCAGCTCAGAAAGCTTGTTTCTGACATTCTAACAGCTCAATTAGAGCATTTTAGCAATGATCAGTGTTCTTTGTCAAAAGTGACATTCTCATCATCCACTGATTCACTTTCTCACAAAATGCCATTCTCAGCTCCGAAAGCTTGTTTCTGACATTCTAACAGCTCAATTAGAGCATTTCAGTAATGAACAGTGTTCTTTGTCAAAACTGACATTCTCATCATCCACTGATGAACTATGTCACAAAATGCAGTTCTCAGCTCAGAAAGCTTGTTTCTGACATTCTAACAACTCAATTAGAGCATTTTAGTAATGATCAGTGTTCTTTGTCAAAACTGACATTCTCATTATCCACTGATGAACTATGTCACAAAATGCAGTTCTCAGCTCAGAAAGCTTGTTTCTGACATTCTAACAGCTCAATTAGAGCATTTTAGTAATGAACAGTGTTCTTTGTCAAAACTGACATTCTCATCATCCACTGATTCACTTTGTCACAAAATGCAGTTTTCAGCTCAGAAAGCTTGTTTCTGACATTCTAACAGCTCAATTAGAGCATTTTAGTAATGATCAGTGTTCTTTGTCAAAACTGACATTCTCATCATCCACTGATGCTTTTTGTCACAAAATGCAGTTTTCAGCTCAGAAAGCTTGTTTCTGATATTCTAACAGCTCAATTAGAGCATTTTAGTAATGAACAGTGTTCTTTGTCAAAACTGACATTCTCATCATCCACTGATGCACTTTGTCACAAAATGCAGTTTTATGCTCAGAAAGCTTGTTTCTGACATTCTAACAGCTCAATTAGAGCATTTTAGTAATGATCAGTGTTCTTTGACAAAAGTGACATTCTCATCATCCACTGATTCACTTTGTCACAAAATGCAGTTCTCAGCTCAGAAAGCTTGTTTCTGACATTCTAACAGCTCAATTAGAGCATTTTAGCAATGATCAGTGTTCTTTGTCAAAAGTGACATTCTCATCATACACTGATTCACTTTGTCACAAAATGCAGTTCTCAGCTCAGAAAGCTTGTTTCTGACATTCTAACAGCTCAATTAGAGCATTTTAGTAATGAACAGTGTTCTTTGTCAAAATTGACATTCTCATCATCCACTGATGAACTATGTCACAAAATGCATTTCTCAGCTCAGAAAGCTTGTTTCTGACATTCTAACAGCTCAATTGGAGCATTTCAGTAATGAACAGTGTTCTTTGTCAAAAGTGACATTCTCATCATCCACTGATTCACTTTGTCACAAAATGCAGTTTTCAGCTCAGAAAGCTTGTTTCTGACATTCTAACAGCTCAATTAGAGCATTTTAGTAATGATCAGTGTTCTTTGTCAAAACTGACATTCTCATCATCCACTGATGCTTTTTGTCACAAAATGCAGTTCTCAGCTCAGAAAGCTTGTTTCTGACATTCTAACAGCTCAATTAGAGCATTTTAGTAATGAACAGTGTTCTTTGTCAAAACTGACACTCTCATCATCCACTGATGAACTTTGTCACAAAATGCAGTTCTCAGCTCAGAAAGCTTGTTTCTGACATTCTAACAGCTCAATTGGAGCATTTTAGTAATGATCAGTGTTCTTTGTCAAAACTGACATTCTCATCATCCACTGATGAACTTTGTCACAAAATGCAGTTCTCAGCTCAGAAAGCTTGTTTCTGACATTCTAACAGCTCAATTTAGAGCATTTTAGTAATGAACAGTGTTCTTTGTCAAAACTGACATTCTCATCATCCACTGATGCACTATGTCACAAAATGCGGTTCTCAAGTCAGAAAGCTTGTTTCTGACATTCTAACAGCTCAATTAGAGCATTTTAGCAATGATCAGTGTTCTTTGTCAAAAGTGACATTCTCATCATCCACTGATTCACTTTGTCACAAAATGCCATTCTCAGCTCAGAAAGCTTGTTTCTGACATTCTAACAGCTCAATTAGAGCATTTTAGTAATGAACAGTGTTCTTTGTCAAAACTGACATTCTCATCATCCACTGATGAACTATGTCACAAAATGCAGTTCTCAGCTCAGAAAGCTTGTTTCTGACATTCTAACAGCTCAATTAGAGCATTTTAGTAATGAACAGTGTTCTTTGTCAAAACTGACATTCTCATCATCCACTGATGAACTATGTCACAAAATGCAGTTCTCAGCTCAGAAAGCTTGTTTCTGACATTCTAACAACTCAATTAGAGCATTTTAGTAATGATCAGTGTTCTTTGTCAAAACTGACATTCTCATCATCCACTGATGAACTATGTCACAAAATGCAGTTCTCAGCTCAGAAAGCTTGTTTCTGACATTCTAACAGCTCAATTAGAGCATTTTAGTAATGAACAGTGTTCTTTGTCAAAACTGACATTCTCATCATCCACTGATTCACTTTGTCACAAAATGCAGTTTTCAGCTCAGAAAGCTTGTTTCTGACATTCTAACAGCTCAATTAGAGCATTTTAGTAATGAACAGTGTTCTTTGTCAAAACTGACATTCTCATCATCCACTGATGAACTATGTCACAAAATGCAGTTTTCAGCTCAGAAAGCTTGTTTCTGATATTTTAACAGCTCAATTAGAGCATTTTAGTAATGAACAGTGTTCTTTGTCAAAACTGACATTCTCATCATCCACTGATGCTTTTTGTCACAAAATGCAGTTTTCAGCTCAGAAAGCTTGTTTCTGATATTTTAACAGCTCAATTAGAGCATTTTAGTAATTAACAGTGTTCTTTGTCAAAACTGACATTCTCATCATCCACTGATGCACTTTGTCACAAAATGCAGTTTTATGCTCAGAAAGCTTGTTTCTGACATTCTAACAGCTCAATTAGAGCATTTTAGTAATGATCAGTGTTCTTTGTCAAAAGTGACATTCTCATCATCCACTGATTCACTTTGTCACAAAATGCAGTTCTCAGCTCAGAAAGCTTGTTTCTGACATTCTAACAGCTCAATTAGAGCATTTTAGTAATGAACAGTGTTCTTTGTCAAAACTGACATTCTCATCATCCACTGATGAACTATGTCACAAAATGCAGTTCTCAGCTCAGAAAGCTTGTTTCTGACATTCTAACAGCTCAATTGGAGCATTTTAGTGATGATCAGTGTTCTTTGTCAAAACTGACATTCTCATCATCCACTGATTCATTTTGTCACAAAATGCAGTTTTCAGCTCAGAAAGCTTGTTTCTGACATTCTAACAGCTCAATTAGAGCATTTTAGTAATGAACAGTGTTCTTTGTCAAAACTGACATTCTCATCATCCACGGATGCTTTTTGTCACAAAATGCAGTTTTCAGCTCAGAAAGCTTGTTTCTGACATTCTAACAGCTCAATTGGAGCATTTCAGTAATGAACAGTGTTCTTTGTCAAAACTGACATTCTCATCATCCACTGATGAACTATGTCACAAAATGCAGTTCTCAGCTCAGAAAGCTTGTTTCTGACATTCTAAAAACTCAATTGGAGCATTTTAGTAATGATCAGTGTTCTTTGTCAAAACTGACATTCTCATCATCCACTGATGCTTTTTGTCACAAAATGCAGTTTTCAGCTCAGAAAGCTTGTTTCTGACATTCTAACAGCTCAATTAGAGCATTTTAGTAATGAACAGTGTTCTTTGTCAAAACTGACATTCTCATCATCCACTGATGCTTTTTGTCACAAAATGCAGTTCTCAGCTCAGAAAGCTTGTTTCTGACATTCTAACAACTCAATTAGAGCATTTTAGTAATGAACAGTGTTCTTTGTCAAAACTGACATTCTCATCATCCACTGATTCACTTTGTCACAAAATGCAGTTTTCAGCTCAGAAAGCTTGTTTCTGACATTCTAACAGCTCAATTAGAGCATTTTAGTAATGAACAGTGTTCTTTGTCAAAACTGACATTCTCATCATCCACTGATGAACTATGTCACAAAATGCAGTTCTCAGCTCAGAAAGCTTGTTTCTGACATTCTAACAGCTCAATTGGAGCATTTTAGTAATGATCAGTGTTCTTTGTCAAAACTGACATTCTCATCATCCACTGATGCTTTTTGTCACAAAATGCAGTTTTCAGCTCAGAAAGCTTGTTTCTGACATTCTAACAGCTCAATTAGAGCATTTTAGTAATGATCAGTGTTCTTTGTCAAAACTGACATTCTCATCATCCACTGATGCTTTTTGTCACAAAATGCAGTTCTCAGCTCAGAAAGCTTGTTTCTGACATTCTAACAGCTCAATTAGAGCATTTTAGTAATGAACAGTGTTCTTTGTCAAAACTGACATTCTCATCATCCACTGATGCACTATGTCACAAAATGCAGTTCTCAGCTCAGAAAGCTTGTTTCTGACATTCTAACAGCTCAATTAGAGCATTTTAGCAATGATCAGTGTTCTTTGTCAAAAGTGACATTCTCATCATCCACTGATTCACTTTGTCACAAAATGCAGTTCTCAGCTCAGAAAGCTTGTTTCTGACATTCTAACAGCTCAATTAGAGCATTTTAGTAATGAACAGTGTTCTTTGTCAAAACTGACATTCTCATCATCCACTGATGCTTTTTGTCACAAAATGCAGTTTTCAGCTCAGAAAGCTTGTTTCTGACATTCTAACAGCTCAATTGGAGCATTTTAGTAATGATCAGTGTTCTTTGTCAAAACTGACATTCTCATCATCCACTGATGCTTTTTGTCACAAAATGCAGTTTTCAGCTCAGAAAGCTTGTTTCTGATATTTTAACAGCTCAATTAGAGCATTTTAGTAATGAACAGTGTTCTTTGTCAAAACTGACATTCTCATCATCCACTGATGCACTTTGTCACAAAATGCAGTTTTCAGCTCAGAAAGCTTGTTTCTGACATTCTAACAGCTCAATTAGAGCATTTTAGTAATGATCAGTGTTCTTTGTCAAAAGTGACATTCTCATCATCCACTGATTCACTTTGTCACAAAATGCAGTTCTCAGCTCAGAAAGCTTGTTTCTGACATTCTAACAGCTCAATTAGAGCATTTTAGTAATGAACAGTGTTCTTTGTCAAAACTGACATTCTCATCATCCACTGATGAACTATGTCACAAAATGCAGTTCTCAGCTCAGAAAGCTTGTTTCTGACATTCTAACAGCTCAATTGGAGCATTTTAGTAATGATCAGTGTTCTTTGTCAAAACTGACATTCTCATCATCCACTGATGCTTTTTGTCACAAAATGCAGTTCTCAGCTCAGAAAGCTTGTTTCTGACATTCTAACAGCTCAATTAGAGCATTTTAGTAATGAACAGTGTTCTTTGTCAAAACTGACATTCTCATCATCCACTGATGCACTTTGTCAAATAAATGCTGTTTTCAGCTCAGAAAGCTTGTTTCTGACATTCTAACAGCTCAATTGGAGCATTTTAGTTATGATCAGTGTTCTTTGTCAAAACTGACATTCTCATCATCCACTGATGAACTATGTCACAAAATGCAGTTCTCAGCTCAGAAAGCTTGTTTCTGACATTCTAACAGCTCAATTGGAGCATTTTAGTAATGATCAGTGTTCTTTGTCAAAACTGACATTCTCATCATCCACTGATGAACTTTGTCACAAAATGCAGTTCTCAGCTCAGAAAGCTTGTTTCTGACATTCTAACAGCTCAATTAGAGCATTTTAGTAATGAACAGTGTTCTTTGTCAAAACTGACATTCTCATCATCCACTGATGCGCAATGTCACAAAATGCAGTTCTCAGCTCAGAAAGCTTGTTTCTGACATTCTAACAGCTCAATTAGAGCATTTTAGCAATGATCAGTGTTCTTTGTCAAAAGTGATATTCTCATCATCCACTGATTCACTTTGTCACAAAATGCAGTTCTCAGCTCAGAAAGCTTGTTTCTGACATTCTAACAGCTCAATTAGAGCATTTTAGTAATGAACAGTGTTCTTTGTCAAAACTGACATTCTCATCATCCACTGATGAACTATGTCACAAAATGCATTTCTCAGCTCAGAAAGATTGTTTCTGACATTCTAACAGCTCAATTGGAGCATTTCAGTAATGAACAGTGTTCTTTGTCAAAACTGACATTCTCATCATCCACTGATTCACTTTGTCACAAAATGCAGTTTTCAGCTCAGAAAGCTTGTTTCTGACATTCTAACAGCTCAATTAGAGCATTTTAGTAATGATCAGTGTTCTTTGTCAAAACTGACATTCTCATCATCCACTGATGCTTTTTGTCACAAAATGCAGTTCTCAGCTCAGAAAGCTTGTTTATGACATTCTAAAAGCTCAATTAGAGCATTTTAGTAATGAACAGTGTTCTTTGTCAAAACTGACATTCTCATCATCCACTGATGCACTTTGTCACAAAATGCAGTTTTATGCTCAGAAAGCTTGTTTCTGACATTCTAACAGCTCAATTAGAGCATTTTAGTAATGATCAGTGTTCTTTGTCAAAAGTGACATTCTCATCATCCACTGATTCACTTTGTCACAAAATGCAGTTCTCAGCTCAGAAAGATTGTTTCTGACATTCTAACAGCTCAATTAGAGCATTTTAGTAATGAACAGTGTTCTTTGTCAAAACTGACATTCTCATCATCCACTGATGAACTATGTCACAAAATGCAGTTCTCAGCTCAGAAAGCTTGTTTCTGACATTCTAACAGCTCAATTGGAGCATTTTAGTAATGATCAGTGTTCTTTGTCAAAACTGACATTCTCATCATCCACTGATGCTTTTTGTCACAAAATGCAGTTCTCAGCTCAGAAAGCTTGTTTCTGACATTCTAACACCTCAATTAGAGCATTTTAGTAATGAACAGTGTTCTTTGTCAAAACTGACATTCTCATCATCCACTGATAAACTATGTCACAAAATGCAGTTCTCAGCTCAGAAAGCTTGTTTCTGACATTCTAACAGCTCAATTGGAGCATTTTAGTGATGATCAGTGTTCTTTGTCAAAACTGACATTCTCATCATCCACTGATTCACTTTGTCACAAAATGCAGTTTTCAGCTCAGAAAGCTTGTTTCTGACATTCTAACAGCTCAATTAGAGCATTTTAGTAATGATCAGTGTTCTTTGTCAAAACTGACATTCTCATCATCCACTGATGCTTTTTGTCACAAAATGCAGTTTTCAGCTCAGAAAGCTTGTTTCTGACATTCTAACAGCTCAATTGGAGCATTTTAGTAATGAACATTGTTCTTTGTCAAAACTGACATTCTCATCATCCACGGATGAACTATGTCACAAAATGCAGTTCTCAGCTCAGAAAGCTTGTTTCTGACATTCTAACAGCTCAATTAGAGCATTTTAGTAATGAACAGTGTTCTTTGTCAAAACTGACATTCTCATCATCCACTGATGCACTTTGTCACAAAATGCAGTTCTCAGCTCAGAAAGCTTGTTTCTGACATTCTAACAACTCAATTAGAGCATTTTAGTAATGAACAGTGTTCTTTGTCAAAACTGACATTCTCATCATCCACTGATGCACTTTGTCACAAAATGCAGTTCTCAGCTCAGAAAGCTTGTTTCTGACATTCTAACAACTCAATTAGAGCATTTTAGTAATGAACAGTGTTCTTTGTCAAAACTGACATTCTCATCATCCACTGATTCACTTTGTCACAAAATGCAGTTCTCAGCTCAGAAAGCTTGTTTCTGACATTCTAACACCTCAATTAGAGCATTTTAGTAATGAACAGTGTTCTTTGTCAAAACTGACATTCTCATCATCCACTGATGAACTATGTCACAAAATGCAGTTCTCAGCTCAGAAAGCTTGTTTCTGACATTCTAACAGCTCAATTGGAGCATTTTAGTGATGATCAGTGTTCTTTGTCAAAACTGACATTCTCATCATCCACTGATTCACTTTGTCACAAAATGCAGTTTTCAGCTCAGAACGCTTGTTTCTGACATTCTAACAGCTCAATTAGAGCATTTTAGTAATGATCAGTGTTCTTTGTCAAAACTGACATTCTCATCATCCACTGATGCTTTTTGTCACAAAATGCAGTTTTCAGCTCAGAAAGCTTGTTTCTGACATTCTAACAGCTCAATTGGAGCATTTTAGTAATGAACATTGTTCTTTGTCAAAACTGACATTCTCATCATCCACGGATGAACTATGTCACAAAATGCAGTTCTCAGCTCAGAAAGCTTGTTTCTGACATTCTAACAGCTCAATTAGAGCATTTTAGTAATGAACAGTGTTCTTTGTCAAAACTGACATTCTCATCATCCAAGGATGCACTTTGTCACAAAATGCAGTTCTCAGCTCAGAAAGCTTGTTTCTGACATTCTAACAGCTCAATTGGAGCATTTCAGTAATGAACAGTGTTCTTTGTCAAAACTGACATTCTCATCATCCACTGATGAACTATGTCACAAAATGCAGTTCTCAGCTCAGAAAGCTTGTTTCTGACATTCTAACAACTCAATTAGAGCATTTTAGTAATGAACAGTGTTCTTTGTCAAAACTGACATTCTCATCATCCACTGATTCACTTTGTCACAAAATGCAGTTTTCAGCTCAGAAAGCTTGTTTCTGACATTCTAACAGCTCAATTAGAGCATTTTAGTAATGAACAGTGTTCTTTGTCAAAACTGACATTCTCATCATCCACTGATGAACTATGTCACAAAATGCAGTTCTCAGCTCAGAAAGCTTGTTTCTGACATTATAACAGCTCAATTGGAGCATTTTAGTAATGATCAGTGTTCTTTGTCAAAACTGACATTCTCATCATCCACTGATGCTTTTTGTCACAAAATGCAGTTTTCAGCTCAGAAAGCTTGTTTCTGATATTTTAACAGCTCAATTAGAGCATTTTAGTAATGAACAGTGTTCTTTGTCAAAACTGACATTCTCATCATCCACTGATGCACTTTGTCACAAAATGCAGTTTTATGCTCAGAAAGCTTGTTTCTGACATTCTAACAGCTCAATTAGAGCATTTTAGTAATGATCAGTGTTCTTTGTCAAAAGTGACATTCTCATCATCCACTGATTCACTTTGTCACAAAATGCAGTTCTCAGCTCAGAAAGCTTGTTTCTGACATTCTAACAGCTCAATTGGAGCATTTTAGTAATGATCAGTGTTCTTTGTCAAAACTGACATTCTCATCATCCACTGATGCTTTTTGTCACAAAATACAGTTCTCAGCTCAGAAAGCTTGTTTCTGACATTCTAACACCTCAATTAGAGCATTTTAGTAATGAACAGTGTTCTTTGTCAAAACTGACATTCTCATCATCCACTGATGAACTATGTCACAAAATGCAGTTCTCAGCTCAGAAAGCTTGTTTCTGACATTCTAACAGCTCAATTGGAGCATTTTAGTGATGATCAGTGTTCTTTGTCAAAACTGACATTCTCATCATCCACTGATTCACTTTGTCACAAAATGCAGTTTTCAGCTCAGAAAGCTTGTTTCTAACATTCTAACAGCTCAATTAGAGCATTTTAGTAATGATCAGTGTTCTTTGTCAAAACTGACATTCTCATCATCCACTGATGCTTTTTGTCACAAAATGCAGTTTTCAGCTCAGAAAGCTTGTTTCTGACATTCTAACAGCTCAATTGGAGCATTTTAGTAATGAACATTGTTCTTTGTCAAAACTGACATTCTCATCATCCACGGATGAACTATGTCACAAAATGCAGTTCTCAGCTCAGAAAGCTTGTTTCTGACATTCTAACAGCTCAATTAGAGCATTTTAGTAATGAACAGTGTTCTTTGTCAAAACTGACATTCTCATCATCCACGGATGCACTTTGTCACAAAATGCAGTTCTCAGCTCAGAAAGCTTGTTTCTGACATTCTAACAGCTCAATTGGAGCATTTCAGTAATGAACAGTGTTCTTTGTCAAAACTGACATTCTCATCATCCACTGATGAACTATGTCACAAAATGCAGTTCTCAGCTCAGAAAGCTTGTTTCTGACATTCTAACAACTCAATTAGAGCATTTTAGTAATGAACAGTGTTCTTTGTCAAAACTGACATTCTCATCATCCACTGATTCACTTTGTCACAAAATGCAGTTTTCAGCTCAGAAAGCTTGTTTCTGACATTCTAACAGCTCAATTAGAGCATTTTAGTAATGAACAGTGTTCTTTGTCAAAACTGACATTCTCATCATCCACTGATGAACTATGTCACAAAATGCAGTTCTCAGCTCAGAAAGCTTGTTTCTGACATTATAACAGCTCAATTGGAGCATTTTAGTAATGATCAGTGTTCTTTGTCAAAACTGACATTCTCATCATCCACTGATGCTTTTTGTCACAAAATGCAGTTTTCAGCTCAGAAAGCTTGTTTCTGATATTTTAACAGCTCAATTAGAGCATTTTAGTAATGAACAGTGTTCTTTGTCAAAACTGACATTCTCATCATCCACTGATGCACTTTGTCACAAAATGCAGTTTTATGCTCAGAAAGCTTGTTTCTGACATTCTAACAGCTCAATTAGAGCATTTTAGTAATGATCAGTGTTCTTTGTCAAAAGTGACATTGTCATCATCCACTGATTCACTTTGTCACAAAATGCAGTTTTCAGCTCAGAAAGCTTGTTTCTGACATTCTAACAGCTCAATTAGAGCATTTTAGCAATGAACAGTGTTCTTTATCAAAACTGACATTCTCATCATCCACGGATGCTTTTTGTCACAAAATGCAGTTTTCAGCTCAGAAAGCTTGTTTCTGACATTCTAACAGCTCAATTGGAGCATTTCAGTAATGAACAGTGTTCTTTGTCAAAACTGACATTCTCATCATCCACTGATGAACTTTGTCACAAAATGCAGTTCTCAGCTCAGAAAGCTTGTTTCTGAGATTCTAACAGCTCAATTAGAGCATTTTAGTAATGAACAGTGTTCTTTGTCAAAACTGACATTGTCATCATCCACTGATTCACTTTGTCACAAAATGCAGTTTTCAGCTCAGAAAGCTTGTTTCTGACATTCTAACAGCTCAATTAGAGCATTTTAGTAATGAACAGTGTTCTTTGTCAAAACTGACATTCTCATCATCCACTGATGAACTATGTCACAAAATGCAGTTCTCAGCTCAAAATGCTTGTTTCTGACATTCTAACAGCTCAATTGGAGCATTTTAGTAATGATCAGTGTTCTTTGTCAAAACTGACATTCTCATCATCCACTGATGCTTTTTGTCACAAAATGCAGTTTTCAGCTCAGAAAGCTTGTTTCTGATATTTTAACAGCTCAATTAGAGCATTTTAGTAATGAACAGTGTTCTTTGTCAAAACTGACATTCTCATCATCCACTGATGCACTTTGTCACAAAATGCAGTTTTATGCTCAGAAAGCTTGTTTCTGACATTCTAACAGCTCAATTAGAGCATTTTAGTAATGATCAGTGTTCTTTGTCAAAAGTGACATTCTCATCATCCACTGATTCACTTTGTCACAAAATGTATTTCTCAGCTCAGAAAGCTTGTTTCTGACATTCTAACAGCTCAATTAGAGCATTTTAGTAATGAACAGTGTTCTTTGTCAAAACTGACATTCTCATCATCCACTGATTCACTTTGTCACAAAATGCAGTTTTCAGCTCAGAAAGCTTGTTTCTGACATTCTAACAGCTCAATTAGAGCATTTTAGTAATGATCAGTGTTCTTTGTCAAAACTGACATTCTCATCATCCACTGATGCTTTTTGTCACAAAATGCAGTTTTCAGCTCAGAAAGCTTGTTTCTGACATTCTAACAGCTCAATTGGAGCATTTTAGTAATGATCAGTGTTCTTTGTCAAAACTGACATTCTCATCATCCACTGATGCTTTTTGTCACAAAATGCAGTTTTCAGCTCAGAAAGCTTGTTTCTGATATTTTAACAGCTCAATTAGAGCATTTTAGTAATGAACAGTGTTCTTTGTCAAAACTGACATTCTCATCATCCACTGATGCACTTTGTTACAAAATGCAGTTTTCAGCTCAGAAAGCTTGTTTCTGACATTCTAACAGCTCAATTAGAGCATTTTAGTAATGATCAGTGTTCTTTGTCAAAAGTGACATTCTCATCATCCACTGATTCACTTTGTCACAAAATGCAGTTCTCAGCTCAGAAAGCTTGTTTCTGACATTCTAACAGCTCAATTAGAGCATTTTAGTAATGAACAGTGTTCTTTGTCAAAACTGACATTCTCATCATCCACTGATGAACTATGTCACAAAATGCAGTTCTCAGCTCAGAAAGCTTGTTTCTGACATTCTAACAGCTCAATTGGAGCATTTTAGTAATGATCAGTGTTCTTTGTCAAAACTGACATTCTCATCATCCACTGATGCTTTTTGTCACAAAATGCAGTTCTCAGCTCAGAAAGCTTGTTTCTGACATTCTAACAGCTCAATTAGAGCATTTTAGTAATGAACAGTGTTCTTTGTCAAAACTGACATTCTCATCATCCACGGATGCACTTTGTCACAAAATGCAGTTCTCAGCTCAGAAAGCTTGTTTCTGACATTCTAACAGCTCAATTGGAGCATTTCAGTAATGAACAGTGTTCTTTGTCAAAACTGACATTCTCATCATCCACTGATGAACTATGTCACAAAATGCAGTTCTCAGCTCAGAAAGCTTGTTTCTGACATTCTAACAACTCAATTAGAGCATTTTAGTAATGAACAGTGTTCTTTGTCAAAACTGACATTCTCATCATCCACTGATTCACTTTGTCACAAAATGCAGTTTTCAGCTCAGAAAGCTTGTTTCTGACATTCTAACAGCTCAATTAGAGCATTTTAGTAATGAACAGTGTTCTTTGTCAAAACTGACATTCTCATCATCCACTGATGAACTATGTCACAAAATGCAGTTCTCAGCTCAGAAAGCTTGTTTCTGACATTATAACAGCTCAATTGGAGCATTTTAGTAATGATCAGTGTTCTTTGTCAAAACTGACATTCTCATCATCCACTGATGCTTTTTGTCACAAAATGCAGTTTTCAGCTCAGAAAGCTTGTTTCTGATATTTTAACAGCTCAATTAGAGCATTTTAGTAATGAACAGTGTTCTTTGTCAAAACTGACATTCTCATCATCCACTGATGCACTTTGTCACAAAATGCAGTTTTATGCTCAGAAAGCTTGTTTCTGACATTCTAACAGCTCAATTAGAGCATTTTAGTAATGATCAGTGTTCTTTGTCAAAAGTGATATTCTCATCATCCACTGATTCACTTTGTCACAAAATGCAGTTCTCAGCTCAGAAAGCTTGTTTCTGACATTCTAACAGCTCAATTGGAGCATTTTAGTAATGATCAGTGTTCTTTGTCAAAACTGACATTCTCATCATCCACTGATGCTTTTTGTCACAAAATGCAGTTCTCAGCTCAGAAAGCTTGTTTCTGACATTCTAACACCTCAATTAGAGCATTTTAGTAATGAACAGTGTTCTTTGTCAAAACTGACATTCTCATCATCCACTGATGAACTATGTCACAAAATGCAGTTCTCAGCTCAGAAAGCTTGTTTCTGACATTCTAACAGCTCAATTGGAGCATTTTAGTGATGATCAGTGTTCTTTGTCAAAACTGACATTCTCATCATCCACTGATTCACTTTGTCACAAAATGCAGTTTTCAGCTCAGAAAGCTTGTTTCTGACATTCTAACAGCTCAATTAGAGCATTTTAGTAATGATCAGTGTTCTTTGTCAAAACTGACATTCTCATCATCCACTGATGCTTTTTGTCACAAAATGCAGTTTTCAGCTCAGAAAGCTTGTTTCTGACATTCTAACAGCTCAATTGGAGCATTTTAGTAATGAACATTGTTCTTTGTCAAAACTGACATTCTCATCATCCACGGATGAACTATGTCACAAAATGCAGTTCTCAGCTCAGAAAGCTTGTTTCTGACATTCTAACAGCTCAATTAGAGCATTTTAGTAATGAACAGTGTTCTTTGTCAAAACTGACATTCTCATCATCCACGGATGCACTTTGTCACAAAATGCAGTTCTCAGCTCAGAAAGCTTGTTTCTGACATTCTAACAGCTCAATTGGAGCATTTCAGTAATGAACAGTGTTCTTTGTCAAAACTGACATTCTCATCATCCACTGATGAACTATGTCACAAAATGCAGTTCTCAGCTCAGAAAGCTTGTTTCTGACATTCTAACAACTCAATTAGAGCATTTTAGTAATGAACAGTGTTCTTTGTCAAAACTGACATTCTCATCATCCACTGATTCACTTTGTCACAAAATGCAGTTTTCAGCTCAGAAAGCTTGTTTCTGACATTCTAACAGCTCAATTAGAGCATTTTAGTAATGAACAGTGTTCTTTGTCAAAACTGACATTCTCATCATCCACTGATGAACTATGTCACAAAATGCAGTTCTCAGCTCAGAAAGCTTGTTTCTGACATTATAACAGCTCAATTGGAGCATTTTAGTAATGATCAGTGTTCTTTGTCAAAACTGACATTCTCATCATCCACTGATGCTTTTTGTCACAAAAAGCAGTTTTCAGCTCAGAAAGCTTGTTTCTGATATTTTAACAGCTCAATTAGAGCATTTTAGTAATGAACAGTGTTCTTTGTCAAAACTGACATTCTCATCATCCACTGATGCACTTTGTCACAAAATGCAGTTTTATGCTCAGAAAGCTTGTTTCTGACATTCTAACAGCTCAATTAGAGCATTTTAGTAATGATCAGTGTTCTTTGTCAAAAGTGACATTGTCATCATCCACTGATTCACTTTGTCACAAAATGCAGTTTTCAGCTCAGAAAGCTTGTTTCTGACATTCTAACAGCTCAATTAGAGCATTTTAGCAATGAACAGTGTTCTTTATCAAAACTGACATTCTCATCATCCACGGATGCTTTTTGTCACAAAATGCAGTTTTCAGCTCAGAAAGCTTGTTTCTGACATTCTAACAGCTCAATTGGAGCATTTCAGTAATGAACAGTGTTCTTTGTCAAAACTTACATTCTCATCATCCACTGATGAACTTTGTCACAAAATGCAGTTCTCAGCTCAGAAAGCTTGTTTCTGAGATTCTAACAGCTCAATTAGAGCATTTTAGTAATGAACAGTGTTCTTTGTCAAAACTGACATTGTCATCATCCACTGATTCACTTTGTCACAAAATGCAGTTTTCAGCTCAGAAAGCTTGTTTCTGACATTCTAACAGCTCAATTAGAGCATTTTAGTAATGAACAGTGTTCTTTGTCAAAACTGACATTCTCATCATCCACTGATGAACTATGTCACAAAATGCAGTTCTCAGCTCAGAATGCTTGTTTCTGACATTCTAACAGCTCAATTGGAGCATTTTAGTAATGATCAGTGTTCTTTGTCAAAACTGACATTCTCATCATCCACTGATGCTTTTTGTCACAAAATGCAGTTTTCAGCTCAGAAAGCTTGTTTCTGATATTTTAACAGCTCAATTAGAGCATTTTAGTAATGAACAGTGTTCTTTGTCAAAACTGACATTCTCATCATCCACTGATGCACTTTGTCACAAAATGCAGTTTTATGCTCAGAAAGCTTGTTTCTGACATTCTAACAGCTCAATTAGAGCATTTTAGTAATGATCAGTGTTCTTTGTCAAAAGTGACATTCTCATCATCCACTGATTCACTTTGTCACAAAATGTATTTCTCAGCTCAGAAAGCTTGTTTCTGACATTCTAACAGCTCAATTAGAGCATTTTAGTAATGAACAGTGTTCTTTGTCAAAACTGACATTCTCATCATCCACTGATTCACTTTGTCACAAAATGCAGTTTTCAGCTCAGAAAGCTTGTTTCTGACATTCTAACAGCTCAATTAGAGCATTTTAGTAATGATCAGTGTTCTTTGTCAAAACTGACATTCTCATCATCCACTGATGCTTTTTGTCACAAAATGCAGTTTTCAGCTCAGAAAGCTTGTTTCTGACATTCTAACAGCTCAATTGGAGCATTTTAGTAATGATCAGTGTTCTTTGTCAAAACTGACATTCTCATCATCCACTGATGCTTTTTGTCACAAAATGCAGTTTTCAGCTCAGAAAGCTTGTTTCTGATATTTTAACAGCTCAATTAGAGCATTTTAGTAATGAACAGTGTTCTTTGTCAAAACTGACATTCTCATCATCCACTGATGCACTTTGTTACAAAATGCAGTTTTCAGCTCAGAAAGCTTGTTTCTGACATTCTAACAGCTCAATTAGAGCATTTTAGTAATGATCAGTGTTCTTTGTCGAAAGTGACATTCTCATCATCCACTGATTCACTTTGTCACAAAATGCAGTTCTCAGCTCAGAAAGCTTGTTTCTGACATTCTAACAGCTCAATTAGAGCATTTTAGTAATGAACAGTGTTCTTTGTCAAAACTGACATTCTCATCATCCACTGATGAACTATGTCACAAAATGCAGTTCTCAGCTCAGAAAGCTTGTTTCTGACATTCTAACAGCTCAATTGGAGCATTTTAGTAATGATCAGTGTTCTTTGTCAAAACTGACATTCTCATCATCCACTGATGCTTTTTGTCACAAAATGCAGTTCTCAGCTCAGAAAGCTTGTTTCTGACATTCTAACAGCTCAATTAGAGCATTTTAGTAATGAACAGTGTTCTTTGTCAAAACTGACATTCTCATCATCCACTGATGCACTTTGTCAAATAAATGCTGTTTTCAGCGCAGAAAGCTTGTTTCTGACATTCTAACAGCTCAATTGGAGCATTTTAGTTATGATCAGTGTTCTTTGTCAAAACTGACATTCTCATCATCCACTGATGAACTATGTCACAAAATGCAGTTCTCAGCTCAGAAAGCTTGTTTCTGACATTCTAACAGCTCAATTGGAGCATTTTAGTAATGATCAGTGTTCTTTGTCAAAACTGACATTCTCATCATCCACTGACGAACTTTGTCACAAAATGCAGTTCTCAGCTCAGAAAGCTTGTTTCTGACATTTCTAACAGCTCAATTAGAGCATTTTAGTAATGAACAGTGTTCTTTGTCAAAACTGACATTCTCATCATCCACTGATGCACAATGTCACAAAATGCAGTTCTCAGCTCAGAAAGCTTTTTTCTGACATTCTAACAGCTCAATTGGAGCATTTCAGTAATGAACAGTGTTCTTTGTCAAAACTGACATTCTCATCATCCACTGATTCACTTTGTCACAAAATGCAGTTCTCAGCTCAGAAAGCTTGTTTCTGACATTCTAACACCTCAATTAGAGCATTTTAGTAATGAACAGTGTTCTTTGTCAAAACTGACATTCTCATCATCCACTGATAAACTATGTCACAAAATGCAGTTCTCAGCTCAGAAAGGTTGTTTCTGACATTCTAACAGCTCAATTGGAGCATTTTAGTGATGATCAGTGTTCTTTGTCAAAACTGACATTCTCATCATTCACTGATTCACTTTGTCACAAAATGCAGTTTTCAGCTCAGAAAGCTTGTTTCTGACATTCTAACAGCTCAATTAGAGCATTTTAGTAATGATCAGTGTTCTTTGTCAAAACTGACATTCTCATCATCCACTGATGCTTTTTGTCACAAAATGCAGTTTTCAGCTCAGAAAGCTTGTTTCTGACATTCTAACAGCTCAATTGGAGCATTTTAGTAATGAACATTGTTCTTTGTCAAAACTGACATTCTCATCATCCACGGATGAACTATGTCACAAAATGCAGTTCTCAGCTCAGAAAGCTTGTTTCTGACATTCTAACAGCTCAATTAGAGCATTTTAGTAATGAACAGTGTTCTTTGTCAAAACTGACATTCTCATCATCCACGGATGCACTTTGTCACAAAATGCAGTTCTCAGCTCAGAAAGCTTGTTTCTGACATTCTAACAACTCAATTAGAGCATTTTAGTAATGAACAGTGTTCTTTGTCAAAACTGACATTCTCATCATCCACTGATTCACTTTGTCACAAAATGCAGTTCTCAGCTCAGAAAGCTTGTTTCTGACATTCTAACACCTCAATTAGAGCATTTTAGTAATGAACAGTGTTCTTTGTCAAAACTGACATTCTCATCATCCACTGATGAACTATGTCACAAAATGCAGTTCTCAGCTCAGAAAGCTTGTTTCTGACATTCTAACAGCTCAATTGGAGCATTTTAGTGATGATCAGTGTTCTTTGTCAAAACTGACATTCTCATCATCCACTGATTCACTTTGTCACAAAATGCAGTTTTCAGCTCAGAAAGCTTGTTTCTGACATTCTAACAGCTCAATTAGAGCATTTTAGTAATGATCAGTGTTCTTTGTCAAAACTGACATTCTCATCATCCACTGATGCTTTTTGTCACAAAATGCAGTTTTCAGCTCAGAAAGCTTGTTTCTGACATTCTAACAGCTCAATTGGAGCATTTTAGTAATGAACATTGTTCTTTGTCAAAACTGACATTCTCATCATCCACGGATGAACTATGTCACAAAATGCAGTTCTCAGCTCAGAAAGCTTGTTTCTGACATTCTAACAGCTCAATTAGAGCATTTTAGTAATGAACAGTGTTCTTTGTCAAAACTGACATTCTCATCATCCACGGATGCACTTTGTCACAAAATGCAGTTCTCAGCTCAGAAAGCTTGTTTCTGACATTCTAACAGCTCAATTGGAGCATTTCAGTAATGAACAGTGTTCTTTGTCAAAACTGACATTCTCATCATCCACTGATGAACTATGTCACAAAATGCAGTTCTCAGCTCAGAAAGCTTGTTTCTGACATTCTAACAACTCAATTAGAGCATTTTAGTAATGAACAGTGTTCTTTGTCAAAACTGACATTCTCATCATCCACTGATTCACTTTGTCACAAAATGCAGTTTTCAGCTCAGAAAGCTTGTTTCTGACATTCTAACAGCTCAATTAGAGCATTTTAGTAATGAACAGTGTTCTTTGTCAAAACTGACATTCTCATCATCCACTGATGAACTATGTCACAAAATGCAGTTCTCAGCTCAGAAAGCTTGTTTCTGACATTATAACAGCTCAATTGGAGCATTTTAGTAATGATCAGTGTTCTTTGTCAAAACTGACATTCTCATCATCCACTGATGCTTTTTGTCACAAAATGCAGTTTTCAGCTCAGAAAGCTTGTTTCTGATATTTTAACAGCTCAATTAGAGCATTTTAGTAATGAACAGTGTTCTTTGTCAAAACTGACATTCTCATCATCCACTGATGCACTTTGTCACAAAATGCAGTTTTATGCTCAGAAAGCTTGTTTCTGACATTCTAACAGCTCAATTAGAGCATTTTAGTAATGATCAGTGTTCTTTGTCAAAAGTGACATTCTCATCATCCACTGATTCACTTTGTCACAAAATGCAGTTCTCAGCTCAGAAAGCTTGTTTCTGACATTCTAACAGCTCAATTGGAGCATTTTAGTAATGATCAGTGTTCTTTGTCAAAACTGACATTCTCATCATCCACTGATGCTTTTTGTCACAAAATGCAGTTCTCAGCTCAGAAAGCTTGTTTCTGACATTCTAACACCTCAATTAGAGCATTTTAGTAATGAACAGTGTTCTTTGTCAAAACTGACATTCTCATCATCCACTGATGAACTATGTCACAAAATGCAGTTCTCAGCTCAGAAAGCTTGTTTCTGACATTCTAACAGCTCAATTGGAGCATTTTAGTGATGATCAGTGTTCTTTGTCAAAACTGACATTCTCATCATCCACTGATTCACTTTGTCACAAAATGCAGTTTTCAGCTCAGAAAGCTTGTTTCTGACATTCTAACAGCTCAATTAGAGCATTTTAGTAATGATCAGTGTTCTTTGTCAAAACTGACATTCTCATCATCCACTGATGCTTTTTGTCACAAAATGCAGTTTTCAGCTCAGAAAGCTTGTTTCTGACATTCTAACAGCTCAATTGGAGCATTTTAGTAATGAACATTGTTCTTTGTCAAAACTGACATTCTCATCATCCACGGATGAACTATGTCACAAAATGCAGTTCTCAGCTCAGAAAGCTTGTTTCTGACATTCTAACAGCTCAATTAGAGCATTTTAGTAATGAACAGTGTTCTTTGTCAAAACTGACATTCTCATCATCCACGGATGCACTTTGTCACAAAATTCAGTTCTCAGCTCAGAAAGCTTGTTTCTGACATTCTAACAGCTCAATTGGAGCATTTCAGTAATGAACAGTGTTCTTTGTCAAAACTGACATTCTCATCATCCACTGATGAACTATGTCACAAAATGCAGTTCTCAGCTCAGAAAGCTTGTTTCTGACATTCTAACAACTCAATTAGAGCATTTTAGTAATGAACAGTGTTCTTTGTCAAAACTGACATTCTCATCATCCACTGATTCACTTTGTCACAAAATGCAGTTTTCAGCTCAGAAAGCTTGTTTCTGATATTTTAACAGCTCAATTAGAGCATTTTAGTAATGAACAGTGTTCTTTGTCAAAACTGACATTCTCATCATCCACTGATGAACTATGTCACAAAATGCAGTTCTCAGCTCAGAAAGCTTGTTTCTGACATTATAACAGCTCAATTGGAGCATTTTAGTAATGATCAGTGTTCTTTGTCAAAACTGACATTCTCATCATCCACGGATGCACTTTGTCACAAAATTCAGTTCTCAGCTCAGAAAGCTTGTTTCTGACATTCTAACAGCTCAATTGGAGCATTTCAGTAATGATCAGTGTTCTTTGTCAAAACTGACATTCTCATCATCCACTGATGAACTATGTCACAAAATGCAGTTCTCAGCTCAGAAAGCTTGTTTCTGACATTATAACAGCTCAATTGGAGCATTTTAGTAATGATCAGTGTTCTTTGTCAAAACTGACATTCTCATCATCCACTGATGCTTTTTGTCACAAAATGCAGTTTTCAGCTCAGAAAGCTTGTTTCTGATATTTTAACAGCTCAATTAGAGCATTTTAGTAATGAACAGTGTTCTTTGTCAAAACTGACATTCTCATCATCCACTGATGCACTTTGTCACAAAATGCAGTTTTATGCTCAGAAAGCTTGTTTCTGACATTCTAACAGCTCAATTAGAGCATTTTAGTAATGATCAGTGTTCTTTGTCAAAAGTGACATTGTCATCATCCACTGATTCACTTTGTCACAAAATGCAGTTTTCAGCTCAGAAAGCTTGTTTCTGACATTCTAACAGCTCAATTAGAGCATTTTAGCAATGAACAGTGTTCTTTATCAAAACTGACATTCTCATCATCCACGGATGCTTTTTGTCACAAAATGCAGTTTTCAGCTCAGAAAGCTTGTTTCTGACATTCTAACAGCTCAATTGGAGCATTTCAGTAATGAACAGTGTTCTTTGTCAAAACTGACATTCTCATCATCCACTGATGAACTTTGTCACAAAATGCAGTTCTCAGCTCAGAAAGCTTGTTTCTGAGATTCTAACAGCTCAATTAGAGCATTTTAGTAATGAACAGTGTTCTTTGTCAAAACTGACATTGTCATCATCCACTGATTCACTTTGTCACAAAATGCAGTTTTCAGCTCAGAAAGCTTGTTTCTGACATTCTAACAGCTCAATTAGAGCATTTTAGTAATGAACAGTGTTCTTTGTCAAAACTGACATTCTCATCATCCACTGATGAACTATGTCACAAAATGCAGTTCTCAGCTCAGAATGCTTGTTTCTGACATTCTAACAGCTCAATTGGAGCATTTTAGTAATGATCAGTGTTCTTTGTCAAAACTGACATTCTCATCATCCACTGATGCTTTTTGTCACAAAATGCAGTTTTCAGCTCAGAAAGCTTGTTTCTGATATTTTAACAGCTCAATTAGAGCATTTTAGTAATGAACAGTGTTCTTTGTCAAAACTGACATTCTCATCATCCACTGATGCACTTTGTCACAAAATGCAGTTTTATGCTCAGAAAGCTTGTTTCTGACATTCTAACAGCTCAATTAGAGCATTTTAGTAATGATCAGTGTTCTTTGTCAAAAGTGACATTCTCATCATCCACTGATGAACTATGTCACAAAATGCAGTTCTCAGCTCAGAAAGCTTGTTTCTGACATTCTAACAGCTCAATTGGAGCATTTTAGTAATGATCAGTGTTCTTTGTCAAAACTGACATTCTCATCATCCACTGACGAACTTTGTCACAAAATGCAGTTCTCAGCTCAGAAAGCTTGTTTCTGACATTTCTAACAGCTCAATTAGAGCATTTTAGTAATGAACAGTGTTCTTTGTCAAAACTGACATTCTCATCATCCACTGATGCACAATGTCACAAAATGCAGTTCTCAGCTCAGAAAGCTTTTTTCTGACATTCTAACAGCTCAATTGGAGCATTTCAGTAATGAACAGTGTTCTTTGTCAAAACTTACATTCTCATCATCCACTGATTCACTTTGTCACAAAATGCAGTTTTCAGCTCAGAAAGCTTGTTTCTGACATTCTAACAGCTCAATAGAGCATTTTAGTAATGATCAGTGTTCTTTGTCAAAACTGACATTCTCATCATCCACTGATGCTTTTTGTCACAAAATGCAGTTTTCAGCTCAGAAAGCTTGTTTCTGACATTCTAACAGCTCAATTGGAGCATTTTAGTAATGATCAGTGTTCTTTGTCAAAACTGACATTCTCATCATCCACTGATGCTTTTTGTCACAAAATGCAGTTTTCAGCTCAGAAAGCTTGTTTCTGATATTTTAACAGCTCAATTAGAGCATTTTAGTAATGAACAGTGTTCTTTGTCAAAGCTGACATTCTCATCATCCACTGATGCACTTTGTCACAAAATGCAGTTTTATGCTCAGAAAGCTTGTTTCTGACATTCTAACAGCTCAATTAGAGCATTTTAGTAATGATCAGTGTTCTTTGTCAAAAGTGACATTCTCATCATCCACTGATTCACTTTGTCACAAAATGCAGTTCTCAGCTCAGAAAGCTTGTTTCTGACATTCTAACAGCTCAATTAGAGCATTTTAGTAATGAACAGTGTTCTTTGTCAAAACTGACATTCTCATCATCCACTGATGAACTATGTCACAAAATGCAGTTCTCAGCTCAGAAAGCTTGTTTCTGACATTCTAACAGCTCAATTGGAGCATTTTAGTAATGATCAGTGTTCTTTGTCAAAACTGACATTCTCATCATCCACTGATGCTTTTTGTCACAAAATGCAGTTCTCAGCTCAGAAAGCTTGTTTCTGACATTCTAACACCTCAATTAGAGCATTTTAGTAATGAACAGTGTTCTTTGTCAAAACTGACATTCTCATCATCCACTGATGCACTTTGTCACAAAATGCAGTTCTCAGCTCAGAAAGCTTGTTTCTGACATTCTTACAGCTCAATTAGAGCATTTTAGCAATGATCAGTGTTCTTTGTCAAAAGTGACATTCTCATCATCCACTGATTCACTTTGTCACAAAATGCATTTCTCAGCTCAGAAAGCTTGTTTCTGACATTCTAACAGCTCAATTGGAGCATTTCAGTAATGAACAGTGTTCTTTGTCAAAACTGACATTCTCATCATCCACTGATTCACTTTGTCACAAAATGCAGTTTTCAGCTCAGAAAGCTTGTTTCTGACATTCTAACAGCTCAATTAGAGCATTTTAGTAATGATCAGTGTTCATTTTCAAAACTGACATTCTCATCATCCACTGATGCTTTTAGTCACAAAATGCAGTTCTCAGCTCAGAAAGCTTGTTTCTGACATTCTAACAGCTCAATTAGAGCATTTTAGTAATGAACAGTGTTCTTTGTCAAAACTGACATTCTCATCATCCACTGATGAACTTTGTCACAAAATGCAGTTCTCAGCTCAGAAAGCTTGTTTCTGACATTCTAACAGCTCAATTGGAGCATTTTAGTAATGATCAGTGTTCTTTGTCAAAACTGACATTCTCATCATCCACTGATGAACTTTGTCACAAAATGCAGTTCTCAGCTCAGAAAGCTTGTTTCTGACATTCTAACAGCTCAATTAGAGCATTTTAGTAATGAACAGTGTTCTTTGTCAAAACTGACATTCTCATCATCCACTGATGCACTATGTCACAAAATGCAGTTCTCAGCTCAGAAAGCTTGTTTCTGACATTCTAACAGCTCAATTAGAGCATTTTAGCAATGATCAGTGTTCTTTGTCAAAAGTGACATTCTCATCATCCACTGATGAACTATGTCACAAAATGCAGTTCTCAGCTCAGAAAGCTTGTTTCTGACATTCTAACAGCTCAATTGGAGCATTTTAGCAATGATCAGTGTTCTTGTCAAAAGTGACATTCTCATCATCCACTGATTCACTTTGTCACAAAATGCAGTTCTCAGCTCAGAAAGCTTGTTTCTGACATTCTAACAGCTCAATTAGAGCATTTTAGTAATGATCAGTGTTCTTTGTCAAAAGTGACATTCTCATCATCCACTGATTCACTTTGTCACAAAATGCAGTTCTCAGCTCAGAAAGCTTGTTTCTGACATTCTAACAGCTCAATTAGAGCATTTTAGTAATGAACAGTGTTCTTTGTCAAAACTGACATTCTCATCATCCACTGATGAACTATGTCACAAAATGCATTTCTCAGCTCAGAAAGCTTGTTTCTGACATTCTAACAGCTCAATTGGAGCATTTCAGTAATGAACAGTGTTCTTTGTCAAAACTGACATTCTCATCATCCACTGATTCACTTTGTCACAAAATCCAGTTTTCAGCTCAGAAAGCTTGTTTCTGACATTCTAACAGCTCAATTAGAGCATTTTAGTAATGATCAGTGTTCTTTGTGAAAATTGTAAAAAGCGCTATATAAATAAAGCTGACTTGACTTGACTTGACTTTGTCAAAACTGACATTCTCATCATCCACTGATGCTTTTTGTCACAAAATGCAGTTTTCAGCTCAGAAAGCTTGTTTCTGACATTCTAACAGCTCAATTGGAGCATTTTAGTAATGATCAGTGTTCTTTGTCAAAACTGACATTCTCATCATCCACTGATGCTTTTTGTCACAAAATGCAGTTTTCAGCTCAGAAAGCTTGTTTCTGATATTTTAACAGCTCAATTAGAGCATTTTAGTAATGAACAGTGTTCTTTGTCAAAACTGACATTCTCATCATCCACTGATGCACTTTGTCACAAAATGCAGTTCTCAGCTCAGAAAGCTTGTTTCTGACATTCTAACAGCTCAATTAGAGCATTTTAGCAATGATCAGTGTTCTTTGTCAAAAGTGACATTCTCATCATCCACTGATGAACTATGTCACAAAATGCAGTTCTCAGCTCAGAAAGCTTGTTTCTGACATTCTAACAGCTCAATTGGAGCATTTTAGTAATGATCAGTGTTCTTTGTCAAAACTGATATTCTCATCATCCACTGATGAACTATGTCACAAAATGCAGTTCTCAGCTCAGAAAGCTTGTTTCTGACATTCTAACAGCTCAATTAGAGCATTTTAGTAATGAACAGTGTTCTTTGTCAAAACTGACATTCTCATCATCCACTGATGCTTTTTGTCACAAAATGCAGTTCTCAGCTCAGAAAGCTTGTTTCTGACATTCTAACAGCTCAATTAGAGCATTTTAGTAATGAACAGTGTTCTTTGTCAAAACTGACATTCTCATCATCCACTGATGCACTATGTCACAAAATGCAGTTCTCAGCTCAGAAAGCTTGTTTCTGACATTCTAACAGCTCAATTAGAGCATTTTAGCAATGATCAGTGTTCTTTGTCAAAAGTGACATTCTCATCATCCACTGATTCACTTTGTCACAAAATGCAGTTCTCAGCTCAGAAAGCTTGTTTCTGATATTCTAACAGCTCAATTAGAGCATTTTAGTAATGATCAGTGTTCTTTGTCAAAAGTGACATTCTCATCATCCACTGATTCACTTTGTCACAAAATGCAGTTCTCAGCTCAGAAAGCTTGTTTCTGACATTCTAACAGCTCAATTAGAGCATTTTAGTAATGAACAGTGTTCTTTGTCAAAACTGACATTCTCATCATCCACTGATGAACTATGTCACAAAATGCATTTCTCAGCTCAGAAAGCTTGTTTCTGACATTCTAACAGCTCAATTGGAGCATTTCAGTAATGAATAGTGTTCTTTGTCAAAACTGACATTCTCATCATCCACTGATTCACTTTGTCACAAAATGCATTTTCAGCTCAGAAAGCTTGTTTCTGACATTCTAACAGCTCAATTAGAGCATTTTAGTAATGATCAGTGTTCTTTGTCAAAACTGACATTCTCATCATCCACTGATGCTTTTTGTCACAAAATGCAGTTTTCAGCTCAGAAAGCTTGTTTCTGACATTCTAACAGCTCAATTGGAGCATTTTAGTAATGATCAGTGTTCTTTGTCAAAACTGACATTCTCATCATCCACTGATGCTTTTTGTCACAAAATGCAGTTCTCAGCTCAGAAAGCTTGTTTCTGACATTCTAACAGCTCAATTAGAGCATTTTAGCAATGAACAGTGTTCTTTGTCAAAACTGACATTCTCATCATCCACTGATGAACTATGTCACAAAATGCAGTTCTCAGCTCAGAAAGCTTGTTTCTGACATTCTAACAGCTCAATTGGAGCATTTTAGTGATGATCAGTTTTCTTTGTCAAAACTGACATTCTCATCATCCACTGATTCACTTTGTCACAAAATGCAGTTTTCAGCTCAGAAAGCTTGTTTCTGACATTCTAACAGCTCAATTGGAGCATTTCAGTAATGAACAGTGTTCTTTGTCAAAACTGACATTCTCATCATCCACTGATGAACTATGTCACAAAATGCAGTTCTCAGCTCAGAAAGCTTGTTTCTGACATTCTAACAACTCAATTAGAGCATTTTAGTAATGAACAGTGTTCTTTGTCAAAACTGACATTCTCATCATCCACTGATTCACTTTGTCACAAAATGCAGTTTTCAGCTCAGAAAGCTTGTTTCTGACATTCTAACAGCTCAATTAGAGCATTTTAGTAATGAACAGTGTTCTTTGTCAAAACTGACATTCTCATCATCCACTGATGAACTATGTCACAAAATGCAGTTCTCAGCTCAGAAAGCTTGTTTCTGACATTCTAACAGCTCAATTGGAGCATTTTAGTAATGATCAGTGTTCTTTGTCAAAACTGACATTCTCATCATCCACTGATGCTTTTTGTCACAAAATGCAGTTTTCAGCTCAGAAAGCTTGTTTCTGATATTTTAACAGCTCATTAGAGCATTTTAGTAATGAACAGTGTTCTTTGTCAAAACTGACATTCTCATCATCCACTGATGAACTATGTCACAAAATGCAGTTCTCAGCTCAGAAAGCTTGTTTCTGACATTCTAACAGCTCAATTGGAGCATTTTAGTAATGATCAGTGTTCTTTGTCAAAACTGACATTCTCATCATCCACTGATGCTTTTTGTCACAAAATGCAGTTTTCAGCTCAGAAAGCTTGTTTCTGATATTTTAACAGCTCATTAGAGCATTTTAGTAATGATCAGTGTTCTTTGTCAAAAGTGACATTGTCATCATCCACTGATTCACTTTGTCAGAAAATGCAGTTTTCAGCTCAGAAAGCTTGTTTCTGACATTCTAACAGCTCAATTAGAGCATTTTAGCAATGAACAGTGTTCTTTGTCAAAACTGACATTCTCATCATCCACGGATGCTTTTTGTCACAAAATGCAGTTTTCAGCTCAGAAAGCTTGTTTCTGACATTCTAGCAGCTCAATTGGAGCATTTCAGTAATGAACAGTGTTCTTTGTCAAAACTGACATTCTCATCATCCACTGATGAACTATGTCACAAAATGCAGTTCTCAGCTCAGAAAGCTTGTTTCTGACATTCTAACAACTCAATTGGAGCATTTTAGTAATGATCAGTGTTCTTTGTCAAAACTGACATTCTCATCATCCACTGATGAACTATGTCACAAAATGCAGTTCTCAGCTCAGAAAGCTTGTTTCTGACATTCTAAAAGCTCAATTAGAGCATTTTAGTAATGAACAGTGTTCTTTGTCAAAACTGACATTGTCATCATCCACTGATTCACTTTGTCACAAAATGCAGTTTTCAGATCAGAATGCTTGTTTCTGACATTCTAACAGCTCAATTAGAGCATTTTAGTAATGAACAGTGTTCTTTGTCAAAACTGACATTCTCATCATCCACTGATGCACTTTGTCACAAAATGCAGTTTTATGCTCAGAAAGCTTGTTTCTGACATTCTAACAGCTCAATTAGAGCATTTTAGTAATGATCATTGTTCTTTGTCAAAAGTGACATTCTCATCATCCACTGATTCACTTTGTCACAAAATGCAGTTTTCAGCTCAGAAAGCTTGTTTCTGACATTCTAACAGCTCAATTGGAGCATTTCAGTAATGAACAGTGTTCTTTGTCAAAACTGACATTCTCATCATCCACTGATGAACTTATGTCACAAAATGCAGTTCTCAGCTCAGAAAGCTTGTTTCTGACATTCTAACAACTCAATTAGAGCATTTTAGTAATGAACAGTGTTCTTTGTCAAAACTGACATTCTCATCATCCACTGATTCACTTTGTCACAAAATGCAGTTTTCAGCTCAGAAAGCTTGTTTCTGACATTCTAACAGCTCAATTAGAGCATTTTAGTAATGATCAGTGTTCTTTGTCAAAAGTGACATTCTCATCATCCACTGATTCACTTTGTCACAAAATGCAGTTCTCAGCTCAGAAAGCTTGTTTCTGACATTCTAACAGCTCAATTAGAGCATTTTAGTAATGAACAGTGTTCTTTGTCAAAACTGACATTCTCATCATCCACTGATGAACTATGTCACAAAATGCATTTCTCAGCTCAGAAAGCTTGTTTCTGACATTCTAACAGCTCAATTGGAGCATTTCAGTAATGAACAGTGTTCTTTGTCAAAACTGACATTCTCATCATCCACTGATTCACTTTGTCACAAAATGCAGTTTTCAGCTCAGAAAGCTTGTTTCTGACATTCTAACAGCTCAATTAGAGCATTTTAGTAATGATCAGTGTTCTTTGTCAAAACTGACATTCTCATCATCCACTGATGCTTTTTGTCACAAAATGCAGTTCTCAGCTCAGAAAGCTTGTTTCTGACATTCTAACAGCTCAATTAGAGCATTTTAGTAATGAACAGTGTTCTTTGTCAAAACTGACATTCTCATCATCCACTGATTCACTTTGTCACAAAATGCAGTTTTCAGCTCAGAAAGCTTGTTTCTGACATTCTAACAGCTCAATTAGAGCATTTTAGTAATGAACAGTGTTCTTTGTCAAAACTGACATTCTCATCATCCACTGATGAACTATGTCACAAAATGCATTTCTCAGCTCAGAAAGCTTGTTTCTGACATTCTAACAGCTCAATTGGAGCATTTCAGTAATGAACAGTGTTCTTTGTCAAAACTGACATTCTCATCATCCACTGATTCACTTTGTCACAAAATGCAGTTTTCAGCTCAGAAAGCTTGTTTCTGACATTCTAACAGCTCAATTAGAGCATTTTAGTAATGATCAGTGTTCTTTGTCAAAACTGACATTCTCATCATCCACTGATGCTTTTTGTCACAAAATGCAGTTCTCAGCTCAGAAAGCTTGTTTCTGACATTCTAACAGCTCAATTAGAGCATTTTAGTAATGAACAGTGTTCTTTGTCAAAACTGACATTCTCATCATCCACTGATGAACTATGTCACAAAATGCAGTTCTCAGCTCAGAAAGCTTGTTTCTGACATTCTAACAGCTCAATTGGAGCATTTTAGTGATGATCAGTGTTCTTTGTCAAAACTGACATTCTCATCATCCACTGATTCACTTTGTCACAAAATGCAGTTTTCAGCTCAGAAAGCTTGTTTCTGACATTCTAACAGCTCAATTAGAGCATTTTAGTAATGATCAGTGTTCTTTGTCAAAACTGACATTCTCATCATCCACTGATGCAATTTGTCACAAAATGCAGTTCTCAGCTCAGAAAGCTTGTTTCTGACATTCTAACAGCTCAATTGGAGCATTTTAGTAATGATCAGTGTTCTTTGTCAAAACTGACATTCTCATCATCCACTGATGCTTTTTGTCACAAAATGCAGTTCTCAGCTCAGAAAGCTTGTTTCTGACATTCTAACAGCTCAGTTAGAGCATTTTAGTAATGAACAGTGTTCTTTGTCAAAACTGACATTCTCATCATCCACTGATGCACTTTGTCAAATAAATACTGTTTTCAGCTCAGAAAGCTTGTTTCTGACATTCTAACAGCTCAATTGGAGCATTTTAGTTATGATCAGTGTTCTTTGTCAAAACTGACATTCTCATCATCCACTGATGAACTATGTCACAAAATGCAGTTCTCAGCTCAGAAAGCTTGTTTCTGACATTCTAACAGCTCAATTGGAGCATTTTAGTAATGATCAGTGTTCTTTGTCAAAACTGACATTCTCATCATCCACTGATGAACTTTGTCACAAAATGCAGTTCTCAGCTCAGAAGGCTTGTTTCTGACATTCTAACAGCTCAATTAGAGCATTTTAGTAATGAACAGTGTTCTTTGTCAAAACTGACATTCTCATCATCCACTGATGCACAATGTCACAAAATGCAGTTCTCAGCTCAGAAAGCTTGTTTCTGACATTCTAACAGCTCAATTAGAGCATTTTAGTAATGAACAGTGTTCTTTGTCAAAAGTGATATTCTCATCATCCACTGATGCACTATGTCACAAAATGCAGTTCTCAGCTCAGAAAGCTTGTTTCTGACATTCTAACAGCTCAATTAGAGCATTTTAGCAATGATCAGTGTTCTTTGTCAAAAGTGACATTCTCATCATCCACTGATTCACTTTGTCACAAAATGCAGTTCTCAGCTCAGAAAGCTTGTTTCTGACATTCTAACAGCTCAATTAGAGCATTTTAGTAATGATCAGTGTTCTTTGTCAAAACTGACATTCTCATCCTCCACTAAGGAACTTTGTCACAAAATGCAGTTCTCAGCTCAGAAAGCTTGTTTCTGACATTCTAACAGCTCAATTACAGCATTTTAGTAATGAACAGTGTTCTTTGTCAAAACTGACATTCTCATCATCCACTGATGCTTTTTGTCACAAAATGCAGTTTTCAGCTCAGAAAGCTTGTTTCTGACATTCTAACAGCTCAATTGGAGCATTTTAGTAATGATCAGTGTTCTTTGTCAAAACTGACATTCTCATCATCCACTGATGCTTTTTGTCACAAAATGCAGTTTTCAGCTCAGAAAGCTTGTTTCTGACATTCTAACAGCTCAATTAGAGCATTTTAGTAATGAACAGTGTTCTTTGTCAAAACTGACATTCTCATCATCCACTGATGAACTATGTCACAAAATGCAGTTCTCAGCTCAGAAAGCTTGTTTCTGACATTCTAACAGCTCAATTGGAGCATTTTAGTAATGATCAGTGTTCTTTGTCAAAACTGACATTCTCATCATCCACTGATGCTTTTTGTCACAAAATGAAGTTCTCAGCTCAGAAAGCTTGTTTCTGACATTCTAACAGCTCAATTAGAGCATTTTAGTAATGAACAGTGTTCTTTGTCAAAACTGACATTCTCATCATCCACTGATGAACTATGTCACAAAATGCAGTTCTCAGCTCAGAAAGCTTGTTTCTGACATTCTAACAGCTCAATTGGAGCATTTTAGTGATGATCAGTGTTCTTTGTCAAAACTGACATTCTCATCATCCACTGTTTCACTTTGTCACAAAATGCAGTTTTCAGCTCAGAAAGCTTGTTTCTGACATTCTAACAGCTCAATTAGAGCATTTTAGTAATGATCAGTGTTCTTTGTCAAAACTGACATTCTCATCATCCACTGATGCACTTTGTCACAAAATTCAGTTCTCAGCTCAGAAAGCTTGTTTCTGACATTCTAACAGCTCAATTAGAGCATTTTAGCAATGATCAGTGTTCTTTGTCAAAAGTGACATTCTCATCATCCACTGATTCACTTTGTCACAAAATGCAGTTCTCAGCTCAGAAAGCTTGTTTCTGACATTCTAACAGCTCAATTACAGCATTTTAGTAATGAACAGTGTTCTTTGTCAAAACTGACATTCTCATCATCCACTGATGAACTATGTCACAAAATGCATTTCTCAGCTCAGAAAGCTTGTTTCTGACATTCTAACAGCTCAATTAGAGCATTTTAGTAATGATCAGTGTTCTTTGTCAAAACTGACATTCTCATCATCCACTGATGCTTTTTGTCACAAAATGCAGTTTTCAGCACAGAAAGCTTGTTTCTGACATTCTAACAGCTCAATTAGAGCATTTTAGTAATGAACAGTGTTCTTTGTCAAAACTGACATTCTCATCATCCACTGATGAACTATGTCACAAAATGCAGTTCTCAGCTCAGAAAGCTTGTTTCTGACATTCTAACAGCTCAATTGGAGCATTTTAGTAATGATCAGTGTTCTTTGTCAAAACTGACATTCTCATCATCCACTGATGCTTTTTGTCACAAAATACAGTTCTCAGCTCAGAAAGCTTGTTTCTGACATTCTAACAGCTCAATTAGAGCATTTTAGTAATGAACAGTGTTCTTTGTCAAAACTGACATTCTCATCATCCACTGATTCACTTTGTCACAAAATGCAGTTTTCAGCTCAGAAAGCTTGTTTCTGACATTCTAACAGCTCAATTAGAGCATTTTAGTAATGATCAGTGTTCTTTGTCAAAACTGACATTCTCATCATCCACTGATGCACAATGTCACAAAATGCAGTTCTCAGCTCAGAAAGCTTGTTTCTGACATTCTAACAGCTCAATTGGAGCATTTTAGTAATGAACAGTGTTCTTTGTCAAAACTGACATTCTCATCATCCACTGATGAACTATGTCACAAAATGCAGTTTTCAGCTCAGAAAGCTTGTTTCTGACATTCTAACAGCTCAATTAGAGCATTTTAGTAATGATCAGTGTTCTTTGTCAAAACTGACATTCTCATCATCCACTGATTCACTTTGTCACAAAATGCAGTTCTCAGCTCAGAAAGCTTGTTTCTGACATTCTAACAGCTCAATTAGAGCATTTTAGCAATGAACAGTGTTCTTTGTCAAAACTGACATTCTCATCATCCACGGATGCTTTTTGTCACAAAATGCAGTTTTCAGCTCAGAAAGCTTGTTTCTGACATTCTAACAGCTCAATTGCAGCATTTCAGTAATGAACAGTGTTCTTTGTCAAAACTGACATTCTCATCATCCATTGATGAACTATGTCACAAAATGCAGTTCTCAGCTCAGAAAGCTTGTTTCTGACATTCTAACAACTCAATTGGAGCATTTTAGTAATGATCAGTGTTCTTTGTCAAAACTGACATTCTCATCATCCACTGATGAACTATGTCACAAAATGCAGTTCTCAGCTCAGAAAGCTTGTTTCTGACATTCTAACAGCTCAATTAGAGCATTTTAGTAATGAACAGTGTTCTTTGTCAAAACTGACATTGTCATCATCCACTGATTCACTTTGTCACAAAATGCAGTTTTCAGATCAGAAAGCTTGTTTCTGACATTCTAACAGCTCAATTAGAGCATTTTAGTAATGAACAGTGTTCTTTGTCAAAACTGACATTCTCATCATCCACTGATTCATTTTGTCACAAAATGCAGTTTTCAGCTCAGAAAGCTTGTTTCTGATATTTTAACAGCTCAATTAGAGCATTTTAGTAATGAACAGTGTTCTTTGTCAAAACTGACATTCTCATCATCCACTGATGCACTTTGTCACAAAATGCAGTTTTATGCTCAGAAAGCTTGTTTCTGACATTCTAACAGCTCAATTAGAGCATTTTAGTAATGATCAGTGTTCTTTGTCAAAAGTGACATTCTCATCATCCACTGGTTCACTTTGTCACAAAATGCAGTTTTCAGCTCAGAAAGCTTGTTTGTGACATTCTAACAGCTCAATTAGAGCATTTTAGTAATGATCAGTGTTCTTTGTCAAAAGTGACATTCTCATCATCCACTGATTCACTTTGTCACAAAATGCAGTTCTCAGCTCAGAAAGCTTGTTTCTGACATTCTAACAGCTCAATTAGAGCATTTTAGTAATGAACAGTGTTCTTTGTCAAAACTGACATTCTCATCATCCACTGATTCACTTTGTCACAAAATGCAGTTTTCAGCTCAGAAAGCTTGTTTCTGACATTCTAACAGCTCAATTAGAGCATTTTAGTAATGATCAGTGTTCTTTGTCAAAACTGACATTCTCATCATCCACTGATGCTTTTTGTCACAAAATGCAGTTTTCAGCTCAGAAAGCTTGTTTCTGACATTCTAACAGCTCAATTGGAGCATTTTAGTAATGATCAGTGTTCTTTGTCAAAACTGACATTCTCATCATCCACTGATGCTTTTTGTCACAAAATGCAGTTTTCAGCTCAGAAAGCTTGTTTCTGATATTTTAACAGCTCAATTAGAGCATTTTAGTAATGAACAGTGTTCTTTGTCAAAACTGACATTCTCATCATCCACTGATGCACTTTGTCACAAAATGCAGTTTTCAGCTCAGAAAGCTTGTTTCTGACATTCTAACAGCTCAATTAGAGCATTTTAGTAATGATCAGTGTTCTTTGTCAAAAGTGACATTCTCATCATCCACTGATTCACTTTGTCACAAAATGCAGTTCTCAGCTCAGAAAGCTTGTTTCTGACATTCTAACAGCTCAATTAGAGCATTTTAGTAATGAACAGTGTTCTTTGTCAAAACTGACATTCTCATCATCCACTGATGCTTTTTGTCACAAAATGCAGTTCTCAGCTCAGAAAGCTTGTTTCTGACATTCTAACAGCTCAATTGGAGCATTTTAGTAATGATCAGTGTTCTTTGTCAAAACTGACATTCTCATCATCCACTGATGCTTTTTGTCACAAAATGCAGTTCTCAGCTCAGAAAGCTTGTTTCTGACATTCTAACTGCTCAATTAGAGCATTTTAGTAATGAACAGTGTTCTTTGTCAAAACTGACATTCTCATCATCCACTGATGCACTTTGTCAAATAAATGCTGTTTTCAGCTCAGAAAGCTTGTTTCTGACATTCTAACAGCTCAATTGGAGCATTTTAGTTATGATCAGTGTTCTTTGTCAAAACTGACATTCTCATCATCCACTGATGAACTATATCACAAAATGCAGTTCTCAGCTCAGAAAGCTTGTTTCTGACATTCTAACAGCTCAATTGGAGCATTTTAGTAATGATCAGTGTTCTTTGTCAAAACTGACATTCTCATCATCCACTGATGCTTTTTGTCACAAAATGCAGTTCTCAGCTCAGAAAGCTTGTTTCTGACATTCTAACTGCTCAATTAGAGCATTTTAGTAATGAACAGTGTTCTTTGTCAAAACTGACATTCTCATCATCCACTGATGCACTTTGTCAAATAAATGCTGTTTTCAGCTCATAAAGCTTGTTTCTGACATTCTAACAGCTCAATTGGAGCATTTTAGTTATGATCAGTGTTCTTTGTCAAAACTGACATTCTCATCATCCACTGATGAACTATGTCACAAAATGCAGTTCTCAGCTCAGAAAGCTTGTTTCTGACATTCTAACAGCTCAATTGGAGCATTTTAGTAATGATCAGTGTTCTTTGTCAAAACTGACATTCTCATCATCCACTGATGAACTTTGTCACAAAATGCAGTTCTCAGCTCAGAAAGCTTGTTTCTGACATTCTAACAGCTCAATTAGAGCATTTTAGTAATGATCAGTGTTCTTTGTCAAAACTGACATTCTCATCATCCACTGATGCACAATGTCACAAAATGCAGTTCTCAGCTCAGAAAGCTTGTTTCTGACATTCTAACAGCTCAATTAGAGCATTTTAGCAATGATCAGTGTTCTTTGTCAAAACTGACATTCTCATCATCCACTGATGCTTTTTGTCACAAAATGCAGTTTTCAGCTCAGAAAGCTTGTTTCTGATATTTTAACAGCTCAATTAGAGCATTTTAGTAATGAACAGTGTTCTTTGTCAAAACTGACATTCTCATCATCCACTGATGCACTTTGTCACAAAATGCAGTTTTATGCTCAGAAAGCTTGTTTCTGACATTCTAACAGCTCAATTAGAGCATTTTAGTAATGATAAGTGTTCTTTGTCAAAAGTGACATTCTCATCATCCACTGATTCACTTTGTCACAAAATGCAGTTCTCAGCTCAGAAAGCTTGTTTCTGACATTCTAACAGCTCAATTAGAGCATTTTAGTAATGAACAGTGTTCTTTGTCAAAACTGACATTCTCATCATCCACTGATGAACTATGTCACAAAATGCAGTTCTCAGCTCAGAAAGCTTGTTTCTGACATTCTAACAGCTCAATTAGAGCATTTTAGTAATGAACAGTGTTCTTTGTCAAAACTGACATTCTCATCATCCACTGATGAACTATGTCACAAAATGCATTTCTCAGCTCAGAAAGCTTGTTTCTGACATTCTAACAGCTCAATTGGAGCATTTCAGTAATGAACAGTGTTCTTTGTCAAAACTGACATTCTCATCATCCACTGATTCACTTTGTCACAAAATGCAGTTTTCAGCTCAGAAAGCTTGTTTCTGACATTCTAACAGCTCAATTAGAGCATTTTAGTAATGATCAGTGTTCTTTGTCAAAACTGACATTCTCATCATCCACTGATGCTTTTTGTCACAAAATGCAGTTTTCAGCTCAGAAAGCTTGTTTCTGACATTCTAACAGCTCAATTGGAGCATTTTAGTAATGATCAGTGTTCTTTGTCAAAACTGACATTCTCATCATCCACTGATGCTTTTTGTCACAAAATGCAGTTTTCAGCTCAGAAAGCTTGTTTCTGATATTTTAACAGCTCAATTAGAGCATTTTAGTAATGAACAGTGTTCTTTGTCAAAACTGACATTCTCATCATCCACTGATGCACTTTGTCACAAAATGCAGTTTTCAGCTCAGAAAGCTTGTTTCTGACATTCTAACAGCTCAATTAGAGCATTTTAGTAATGATCA
Organism: Barbatula barbatula; assembly: GCF_947034865.1. Taxonomy (NCBI): domain Eukaryota; kingdom Metazoa; phylum Chordata; class Actinopteri; order Cypriniformes; family Nemacheilidae; genus Barbatula; species Barbatula barbatula. The sequence continues at coordinate 1,694,115 of NC_136783.1, read as the reverse complement.
GTGTTCTTTGTCAAAAGTGACATTCTCATCATCCACTGATTCACTTTGTCACAAAATGCAGTTCTCAGCTCAGAAAGCTTGTTTCTGACATTCTAACAGCTCAATTAGAGCATTTTAGTAATGAACAGTGTTCTTTGTCAAAACTGACATTCTCATCATCCACTGATGAACTATATCACAAAATGCAGTTCTCAGCTCAGAAAGCTTGTTTCTGACATTCTAACAGCTCAATTGGAGCATTTTAGTAATGATCAGTGTTCTTTGTCAAAACTGACATTCTCATCATCCACTGATGCTTTTTGTCACAAAATGCAGTTCTCAGCTCAGAAAGCTTGTTTCTGACATTCTAACAGCTCAATTAGAGCATTTTAGTAATGAACAGTGTTCTTTGTCAAAACTGACATTCTCATCATCCACTGATGCACTTTGTCAAATAAATGCTGTTTTCAGCTCAGAAAGCTTGTTTCTGACATTCTAACAGCTCAATTGGAGCATTTTAGTTATGATCAGTGTTCTTTGTCAAAACTGACATTCTCATCATCCACTGATGAAATATGTCACAAAATGCAGTTCTCAGCTCAGAAAGCTTGTTTCTGACATTCTAACAGCTCAATTAGAGCATTTTAGTAATGAACAGTGTTCTTTGTCAAAACTGACATTCTCATCATCCACTGATGCACAATGTCACAAAATGCAGTTCTCAGCTCAGAAAGCTTGTTTCTGACATTCTAACAGCTCAATTAGAGCATTTTAGCAATGATCAGTGTTCTTTGTCAAAAGTGATATTCTCATCATCCACTGATGCACTATGTCACAAAATGCAGTTCTCAGCTCAGAAAGCTTGTTTCTGACATTCTAACAGCTCAATTAGAGCATTTTAGCAATGATCAGTGTTCTTTGTCAAAAGTGACATTCTCATCATCCACTGATTCACTTTGTCACAAAATGCAGTTCTCAGCTCAGAAAGCTTGTTTCTGACATTCTAACAGCTCAATTAGAGCATTTTAGTAATGATCAGTGTTCTTTGTCAAAACTGACATTCTCATCCTCCACTAAGGAACTTTGTCACAAAATGCAGTTCTCAGCTCAGAAAGCTTGTTTCTGACATTCTAACAGCTCAATTACAGCATTTTAGTAATGAACAGTGTTCTTTGTCAAAACTGACATTCTCATCATCCACTGATGAACTATGTCACAAAATGCATTTCTCAGCTCAGAAAGCTTGTTTCTGACATTCTAACAGCTCAATTAGAGCATTTTAGTAATGATCAGTGTTCTTTGTCAAAACTGACATTCTCATCATCCACTGATGCTTTTTGTCACAAAATGCAGTTTTCAGCTCAGAAAGCTTGTTTCTGACATTCTAACAGCTCAATTGGAGCATTTTAGTAATGATCAGTGTTCTTTGTCAAAACTGACATTCTCATCATCCACTGATGCTTTTTGTCACAAAATGCAGTTTTCAGCTCAGAAAGCTTGTTTCTGACATTCTAACAGCTCAATTAGAGCATTTTAGTAATGAACAGTGTTCTTTGTCAAAACTGACATTCTCATCATCCACTGATGAACTATGTCACTAAATGCAGTTCTCAGCTCAGAAAGCTTGTTTCTGACATTCTAACAGCTCAATTGGAGCATTTTAGTAATGATCAGTGTTCTTTGTCAAAACTGACATTCTCATCATCCACTGATGCTTTTTGTCACAAAATGAAGTTCTCAGCTCAGAAAGCTTGTTTCTGACATTCTAACAGCTCAATTAGAGCATTTTAGTAATGAACAGTGTTCTTTGTCAAAACTGACATTCTCATCATCCACTGATGAACTATGTCACAAAATGCAGTTCTCAGCTCAGAAAGCTTGTTTCTGACATTCTAACAGCTCAATTGGAGCATTTTAGTGATGATCAGTGTTCTTTGTCAAAACTGACATTCTCATCATCCACTGATTCACTTTGTCACAAAATGCAGTTTTCAGCTCAGAAAGCTTGTTTCTGACATTCTAACAGCTCAATTAGAGCATTTTAGTAATGATCAGTGTTCTTTGTCAAAACTGACATTCTCATCATCCACTGATGCACTTTGTCACAAAATGCAGTTCTCAGCTCAGAAAGCTTGTTTCTGACATTCTAACAGCTCAATTAGAGCATTTTAGCAATGATCAGTGTTCTTTGTCAAAAGTGACATTCTCATCATCCACTGATTCACTTTGTCACAAAATGCAGTTCTCAGCTCAGAAAGCTTGTTTCTGACATTCTAACAGCTCAATTACAGCATTTTAGTAATGAACAGTGTTCTTTGTCAAAACTGACATTCTCATCATCCACTGATGAACTATGTCACAAAATGCATTTCTCAGCTCAGAAAGCTTGTTTCTGACATTCTAACAGCTCAATTAGAGCATTTTAGTAATGATCAGTGTTCTTTGTCAAAACTGACATTCTCATCATCCACTGATGCTTTTTGTCACAAAATGCAGTTTTCAGCTCAGAAAGCTTGTTTCTGACATTCTAACAGCTCAATTGGAGCATTTTAGTAATGATCAGTGTTCTTTGTCAAAACTGACATTCTCATCATCCACTGATGCTTTTTGTCACAAAATGCAGTTTTCAGCTCAGAAAGCTTGTTTCTGACATTCTAACAGCTCAATTAGAGCATTTTAGTAATGAACAGTGTTCTTTGTCAAAACTGACATTCTCATCATCCACTGATGAACTATGTCACAAAATGCAGTTCTCAGCTCAGAAAGCTTGTTTCTGACATTCTAACAGCTCAATTGGAGCATTTTAGTAATGATCAGTGTTCTTTGTCAAAACTGACATTCTCATCATCCACTGATGCTTTTTGTCACAAAATGCAGTTCTCAGCTCAGAAAGCTTGTTTCTGACATTCTAACAGCTCAATTAGAGCATTTTAGTAATGAACAGTGTTCTTTGTCAAAACTGACATTCTCATCATCCACTGATTCACTTTGTCACAAAATGCAGTTTTCAGCTCAGAAAGCTTGTTTCTGACATTCTAACAGCTCAATTAGAGCATTTTAGTAATGATCAGTGTTCTTTGTCAAAACTGACATTCTCATCATCCACTGATGCACAATGTCACAAAATGCAGTTCTCAGCTCAGAAAGCTTGTTTCTGACATTCTAACAGCTCAATTAGAGCATTTTAGCAATGATCAGTGTTCTTTGTCAAAAGTGACATTCTCATCATCCACTGATTCACTTTGTCACAAAATGCAGTTCTCAGCTCAGAAAGCTTGTTTCTGACATTCTAACAGCTCAATTACAGCATTTTAGTAATGAACAGTGTTCTTTGTCAAAACTGACATTCTCATCATCCACTGATGAACTATGTCACAAAATGCATTTCTCAGCTCAGAAAGCTTGTTTCTGACATTCTAACAGCTCAATTAGAGCATTTTAGTAATGATCAGTGTTCTTTGTCAAAACTGACATTCTCATCATCCACTGATGCTTTTTGTCACAAAATGCAGTTTTCAGCTCAGAAAGCTTGTTTCTGACATTCTAACAGCTCAATTGGAGCATTTTAGTAATGATCAGTGTTCTTTGTCAAAACTGACATTCTCATCATCCACTGATGCTTTTTGTCACAAAATGCAGTTTTCAGCTCAGAAAGCTTGTTTCTGACATTCTAACAGCTCAATTAGAGCATTTTAGTAATGAACAGTGTTCTTTGTCAAAACTGACATTCTCATCATCCACTGATGAACTATGTCACAAAATGCAGTTTTCAGCTCAGAAAGCTCGTTTCTGACATTCTAACAGCTCAATTAGAGCATTTTAGCAATGAACAGTGTTCTTTGTCAAAACTGACATTCTCATCATCCACGGATGCTTTTTGTCACAAAATGCAGTTTTCAGCTCAGAAAGCTTGTTTCTGACATTCTAACAGCTCAATTGGAGCATTTCAGTAATGAACAGTGTTCTTTGTCAAAACTGACATTCTCATCATCCATTGATGAACTATGTCACAAAATGCAGTTCTCAGCTCAGAAAGCTTGTTTCTGACATTCTAACAACTCAATTGGAGCATTTTAGTAATGATCAGTGTTCTTTGTCAAAACTGACATTCTCATCATCCACTGATGAACTATGTCACAAAATGCAGTTCTCAGCTCAGAAAGCTTGTTTCTGACATTCTAACAGCTCAATTAGAGCATTTTAGTAATGAACAGTGTTCTTTGTCAAAACTGACATTGTCATCATCCACTGATTCACTTTGTCACAAAATGCAGTTTTCAGATCAGAAAGCTTGTTTCTGACATTCTAACAGCTCAATTAGAGCATTTTAGTAATGAACAGTGTTCTTTGTCAAAACTGACATTCTCATCATCCACTGATTCATTTTGTCACAAAATGCAGTTTTCAGCTCAGAAAGCTTGTTTCTGATATTTTAACAGCTCAATTAGAGCATTTTAGTAATGAACAGTGTTCTTTGTCAAAACTGACATTCTCATCATCCACTGATGCACTTTATCACAAAATGCAGTTTTATGCTCAGAAAGCTTGTTTCTGACATTCTAACAGCTCAATTAGAGCATTTTAGTAATGATCAGTGTTCTTTGTCAAAAGTGACATTCTCATCATCCACTGATTCACTTTGTCACAAAATGCAGTTTTCAGCTCAGAAAGCTTGTTTCTGACATTCTAACAGCTCAATTAGAGCATTTTAGTAATGATCAGTGTTCTTTGTCAAAAGTGACATTCTCATCATCCACTGATTCACTTTGTCACAAAATGCAGTTCTCAGCTCAGAAAGCTTGTTTCTGACATTCTAACAGCTCAATTAGAGCATTTTAGTAATGAACAGTGTTCTTTGTCAAAACTGACATTCTCATCATCCACTGATTCACTTTGTCACAAAATGCAGTTTTCAGCTCAGAAAGCTTGTTTCTGACATTCTAACAGCTCAATTAGAGCATTTTAGTAATGATCAGTGTTCTTTGTCAAAACTGACATTCTCATCATCCACTGATGCTTTTTGTCACAAAATGCAGTTTTCAGCTCAGAAAGCTTGTTTCTGACATTCTAACAGCTCAATTGGAGCATTTTAGTAATGATCAGTGTTCTTTGTCAAAACTGACATTCTCATCATCCACTGATGCTTTTTGTCACAAAATGCAGTTTTCAGCTCAGAAAGCTTGTTTCTGATATTTTAACAGCTCAATTAGAGCATTTTAGTAATGAACAGTGTTCTTTGTCAAAACTGACATTCTCATCATCCACTGATGCACTTTGTCACAAAATGCAGTTTTCAGCTCAGAAAGCTTGTTTCTGACATTCTAACAGCTCAATTAGAGCATTTTAGTAATGATCAGTGTTCTTTGTCAAAAGTGACATTCTCATCATCCACTTATTCACTTTGTCACAAAATGCAGTTCTCAGCTCAGAAAGCTTGTTTCTGACATTCTAACAGCTCAATTAGAGCATTTTAGTAATGAACAGTGTTCTTTGTCAAAACTGACATTCTCATCATCCACTGATGAACTATATCACAAAATGCAGTTCTCAGCTCAGAAAGCTTGTTTCTGACATTCTAACAGCTCAATTGGAGCATTTTAGTAATGATCAGTGTTCTTTGTCAAAACTGACATTCTCATCATCCACTGATGCTTTTTGTCACAAAATGCAGTTCTCAGCTCAGAAAGCTTGTTTCTGACATTCTAACTGCTCAATTAGAGCATTTTAGTAATGAACAGTGTTCTTTGTCAAAACTGACATTCTCATCATCCACTGATGCACTTTGTCAAATAAATGCTGTTTTCAGCTCAGAAAGCTTGTTTCTGACATTCTAACAGCTCAATTGGAGCATTTTAGTTATGATCAGTGTTCTTTGTCAAAACTGACATTCTCATCATCCACTGATGAACTATATCACAAAATGCAGTTCTCAGCTCAGAAAGCTTGTTTCTGACATTCTAACAGCTCAATTGGAGCATTTTAGTAATGATCAGTGTTCTTTGTCAAAACTGACATTCTCATCATCCACTGATGAACTATATCACAAAATGCAGTTCTCAGCTCAGAAAGCTTGTTTCTGACATTCTAACAGCTCAATTGGAGCATTTTAGTAATGATCAGTGTTCTTTGTCAAAACTGACATTCTCATCATCCACTGATGCTTTTTGTCACAAAATGCAGTTCTCAGCTCAGAAAGCTTATTTCTGACATTCTAACTGCTCAATTAGAGCATTTTAGTAATGAACAGTGTTCTTTGTCAAAACTGACATTCTCATCATCCACTGATGCACTTTGTCAAATAAATGCTGTTTTCAGCTCAGAAAGCTTGTTTCTGACATTCTAACAGCTCAATTGGAGCATTTTAGTTATGATCAGTGTTCTTTGTCAAAACTGACATTCTCATCATCCACTGATGAACTATGTCACAAAATGCAGTTCTCAGCTCAGAAAGCTTGTTTCTGACATTCTAACACCTCAATTGGAGCATTTTAGTAATGATCAGTGTTCTTTGTCAAAACTGACATTCTCATCATCCACTGATGAACTTTGTCACAAAATGCAGTTCTCAGCTCAGAAAGCTTGTTTCTGACATTCTAACAGCTCAATTAGAGCATTTTAGTAATGAACAGTGTTCTTTGTCAAAACTGACATTCTCATCATCCACTGATGCACAATGTCACAAAATGCAGTTCTCAGCTCAGAAAGCTTGTTTCTGACATTCTAACAGCTCAATTGGAGCATTTTAGCAATGAACAGTGTTCTTTGTCAAAAGTGATATTCTCATCATCCACTGATTCACTTTGTCACAAAATGCAGTTCTCAGCTCAGAAAGCTTGTTTCTGACATTCTAACAGCTCAATTAGAGCATTTCAGTAATGAACAGTGTTCTTTGTCAAAACTGACATTCTCATCATCCACTGATTCACTTTGTCACAAAATGCAGTTTTCAGCTCAGAAAGCTTGTTTCTGACATTCTAACAGCTCAATTAGAACATCTTAGTAATGATCAGTGTTGTTTGTCAAAACTGACATTCTCATCATCCACTGATGCTTTTTGTCACAAAATGCAGTTCTCAGCTCAGAAAGCTTGTTTCTGACATTCTAACAGCTCAATTGGAGCATTTTAGTAATGATCAGTGTTCTTTGTCAAAACTGACATTCTCATCATCCACTGATGCTTTTTGTCACAAAATGCAGTTTTCAGCTCAGAAAGCTTGTTTCTGATATTTTAACAGCTCAATTAGAGCATTTTAGTAATGAACAGTGTTCTTTGTCAAAACTGACATTCTCATCATCCACTGATGCACTTTGTCACAAAATGCAGTTTTATGCTCAGAAAGCTTGTTTCTGACATTCTAACAGCTCAATTAGAGCATTTTAGTAATGATAAGTGTTCTTTGTCAAAAGTGACATTCTCATCATCCACTGATTCACTTTGTCACAAAATGCAGTTCTCAGCTCAGAAAGCTTGTTTCTGACATTCTAACAGCTCAATTAGAGCATTTTAGTAATGAACAGTGTTCTTTGTCAAAACTGACATTCTCATCATCCACTGATGAACTATGTCACAAAATGCAGTTCTCAGCTCAGAAAGCTTGTTTCTGACATTCTAACAGCTCAATTAGAGCATTTTAGTAATGAACAGTGTTCTTTGTCAAAACTGACATTCTCATCATCCACTGATGAACTATGTCACAAAATGCATTTCTCAGCTCAGAAAGCTTGTTTCTGACATTCTAACAGCTCAATTGGAGCATTTCAGTAATGAACAGTGTTCTTTGTCAAAACTGACATTCTCATCATCCACTGATTCACTTTGTCACAAAATGCAGTTTTCAGCTCAGAAAGCTTGTTTCTGACATTCTAACAGCTCAATTAGAGCATTTTAGTAATGATCAGTGTTCTTTGTCAAAACTGACATTCTCATCATCCACTGATGCTTTTTGTCACAAAATGCAGTTTTCAGCTCAGAAAGCTTGTTTCTGACTTCTAACAGCTCAATTGGAGCATTTTAGTAATGATCAGTGTTCTTTGTCAAAACTGACATTCTCATCATCCACTGATGCTTTTTGTCACAAAATGCAGTTTTCAGCTCAGAAAGCTTGTTTCTGATATTTTAACAGCTCAATTAGAGCATTTTAGTAATGAACAGTGTTCTTTGTCAAAACTGACATTCTCATCATCCACTGATGCACTTTGTCACAAAATGCAGTTTTCAGCTCAGAAAGCTTGTTTCTGACATTCTAACAGCTCAATTGGAGCATTTCAGTAATGAACAGTGTTCTTTGTCAAAACTGACATTCTCATCATCCACTGATTCACTTTGTCACAAAATGCAGTTTTCAGCTCAGAAAGCTTGTTTCTGACATTCTAACAGCTCAATTAGAGCATTTTAGTAATGATCAGTGTTCTTTGTCAAAACTGACATTCTCATCATCCACTGATGCTTTTTGTCACAAAATGCAGTTCTCAGCTCAGAAAGCTTGTTTCTGACATTCTAACAGCTCAATTGGAGCATTTTAGTAATGATCAGTGTTCTTTGTCAAAACTGACATTCTCATCATCCACTGATGAACTATATCACAAAATGCAGTTCTCAGCTCAGAAAGCTTGTTTCTGACATTCTAACAGCTCAATTGGAGCATTTTAGTAATGATCAGTGTTCTTTGTCAAAACTGACATTCTCATCATCCACTTATGCTTTTTGTCACAAAATGCAGTTCTCAGCTCAGAAAGCTTGTTTCTGACATTCTAACGGCTCAATTGGAGCATTTTAGTAATGATCAGTGTTCTTTGTCAAAACTGACATTCTCATCATCCACTGATGAACTTTGTCACAAAATGCAGTTCTCAGCTCAGAAAGCTTGTTTCTGACATTCTAACAGCTCAATTAGAGCATTTTAGTAATGAACAGTGTTCTTTGTCAAAACTGACATTCTCATCATCCACTGATGCACAATGTCACAAAATGCAGTTCTCAGCTCAGAAAGCTTGTTTCTGACATTCTAACAGCTCAATTAGAGCATTTTAGCAATGATCAGTGTTCTTTGTCAAAAGTGATATTCTCATCATCCACTGATTCACTTTGTCACAAAATGCAGTTCTCAGCTCAGAAAGCTTGTTTCTGACATTCTAACAGCTCAATTAGAGCATTTTAGTAATGAACAGTGTTCTTCGTCAAAACTGACATTCTCATCATCCACTGATGAACTATGTCACAAAATGCATTTCTCAGCTCAGAAAGCTTGTTTCTGACATTCTAACAGCTCAATTGGAGCATTTCAGTAATGAACAGTGTTCTTTGTCAAAACTGACATTCTCATCATCCACTGATTCACTTTGTCACAAAATGCAGTTTTCAGCTCAGAAAGTTTGTTTCTGACATTCTAACAGCTCAATTAGAGCATTTTAGTAATGATCAGTGTTCTTTGTCAAAACTGACATTCTCATCATCCACTGATGCTTTTTGTCACAAAATGCAGTTCTCAGCTCAGAAAGCTTGTTTCTGACATTCTAACAGCTCAATTGGAGCATTTTAGTAATGATCAGTGTTCTTTGTCAAAACTGACATTCTCATCATCCACTGATGCTTTTTGTCACAAAATGCAGTTTTCAGCTCAGAAAGCTTGTTTCTGATATTTTAACAGCTCAATTAGAGCATTTTAGTAATGAACAGTGTTCTTTGTCAAAACTGACATTCTCATCATCCACTGATGCACTTTGTCACAAAATGCAGTTTTATGCTCAGAAAGCTTGTTTCTGACATTCTAACAGCTCAATTAGAGCATTTTAGTAATGATAAGTGTTCTTTGTCAAAAGTGACATTCTCATCATCCACTGATTCACTTTGTCACAAAATGCAGTTCTCAGCTCAGAAAGCTTGTTTCTGACATTCTAACAGCTCAATTAGAGCATTTTAGTAATGAACAGTGTTCTTTGTCAAAACTGACATTCTCATCATCCACTGATGAACTATGTCACAAAATGCAGTTCTCAGCTCAGAAAGCTTGTTTCTGACATTCTAACAGCTCAATTAGAGCATTTTAGTAATGAACAGTGTTCTTTGTCAAAACTGACATTCTCATCATCCACGGATGCCTTTTGTCACAAAATGCAGTTTTCAGCTCAGAAAGCTTGTTTCTGATATTTTAACAGCTCAATTAGAGCATTTTAGTAATGAACAGTGTTCTTTGTCAAAACTGACATTCTCATCATCCACTGATGCACTTTGTCACAAAATGCAGTTTTCAGCTCAGAAAGCTTGTTTCTGACATTCTAACAGCTCAATTGGAGCATTTCAGTAATGAACAGTGTTCTTTGTCAAAACTGACATTCTCATCATCCACTGATTCACTTTGTCACAAAATGCAGTTTTCAGCTCAGAAAGCTTGTTTCTGACATTCTAACAGCTCAATTAGAGCATTTTAGTAATGATCAGTGTTCTTTGTCAAAACTGACATTCTCATCATCCACTGATGCTTTTTGTCACAAAATGCAGTTCTCAGCTCAGAAAGCTTGTTTCTGACATTCTAACAGCTCAATTGGAGCATTTTAGTAATGATCAGTGTTCTTTGTCAAAACTGACATTCTCATCATCCACTGATGAACTATATCACAAAATGCAGTTCTCAGCTCAGAAAGCTTGTTTCTGACATTCTAACAGCTCAATTGGAGCATTTTAGTAATGATCAGTGTTCTTTGTCAAAACTGACATTCTCATCATCCACTTATGCTTTTTGTCACAAAATGCAGTTCTCAGCTCAGAAAGCTTGTTTCTGACATTCTAACAGCTCAATTGGAGCATTTTAGTAATGATCAGTGTTCTTTGTCAAAACTGACATTCTCATCATCCACTGATGAACTTTGTCACAAAATGCAGTTCTCAGCTCAGAAAGCTTGTTTCTGACATTCTAACAGCTCAATTAGAGCATTTTAGTAATGAACAGTGTTCTTTGTCAAAACTGACATTCTCATCATCCACTGATGAACTATGTCACAAAATGCAGTTCTCAGCTCAGAAAGCTTGTTTCTGACATTCTAACAGCTCAATTAGAGCATTTTAGTAATGAACAGTGTTCTTTGTCAAAACTGACATTCTCATCATCCACTGATGAACTATGTCACAAAATGCATTTCTCAGCTCAGAAAGCTTGTTTCTGACATTCTAACAGCTCAATTGGAGCATTTCAGTAATGAACAGTGTTCTTTGTCAAAACTGACATTCTCATCATCCACTGATTCACTTTGTCACAAAATGCAGTTTTCAGCTCAGAAAGCTTGTTTCTGACATTCTAACAGCTCAATTAGAGCATTTTAGTAATGATCAGTGTTCTTTGTCAAAACTGACATTCTCATCATCCACTGATGCTTTTTGTCACAAAATGCAGTTTTCAGCTCAGAAAGCTTGTTTCTGACATTCTAACAGCTCAATTGGAGCATTTTAGTAATGATCAGTGTTCTTTGTCAAAACTGACATTCTCATCATCCACTGATGCTTTTTGTCACAAAATGCAGTTTTCAGCTCAGAAAGCTTGTTTCTGATATTTTAACAGCTCAATTAGAGCATTTTAGTAATGAACAGTGTTCTTTGTCAAAACTGACATTCTCATCATCCACTGATGCACTTTGTCACAAAATGCAGTTTTCAGCTCAGAAAGCTTGTTTCTGACATTCTAACAGCTCAATTAGAGCATTTTAGTAATGATCAGTGTTCTTTGTCAAAAGTGACATTCTCATCATCCACTGATTCACTTTGTCACAAAATGCAGTTCTCAGCTCAGAAAGCTTGTTTCTGACATTCTAACAGCTCAATTAGAGCATTTTAGTAATGATCAGTGTTCTTTGTCAAAACTGACATTCTCATCATCCACTGATGCTTTTTGTCACAAAATGCAGTTCTCAGCTCAGAAAGCTTGTTTCTGACATTCTAACACCTCAATTGGAGCATTTCAGTAATGAACAGTGTTCTTTGTCAAAACTGACATTCTCATCATCCACTGATGAACTATGTCACAAAATGCAGTTCTCAGCTCAGAAAGCTTGTTTCTGACATTCTAACAGCTCAATTGGAGCATTTTAGTGATGATCAGTGTTCTTTGTCAAAACTGACATTCTCATCATCCACTGATTCACTTTGTCACAAAATGCAGTTTTCAGCTCAGAAAGCTTGTTTCTGACATTCTAACAGCTCAATTAGAGCATTTTAGTAATGATCAGTGTTCTTTGTTAAAACTGACATTCTCATCATCCACTGATGCTTTTTGTCACAAAATGCAGTTTTCAGCTCAGAAAGCTTGTTTCTGACATTCTAACAGCTCAATTGGAGCATTTTAGTAATGAACATTGTTCTTTGTCAAAACTGACATTCTCATCATCCACTGATGCTTTTTGTCACAAAATGCAGTTCTCAGCTCAGAAAGCTTGTTTCTGACATTCTAACAGCTCAATTGGAGCATTTTAGTAATGATCAGTGTTCTTTGTCAAAACTGACATTCTCATCATCCACTGATGCTTTTTGTCACAAAATGCAGTTTTCAGCTCAGAAAGCTTGTTTCTGATATTTTAACAGCTCAATTAGAGCATTTTAGTAATGAACAGTGTTCTTTGTCAAAACTGACATTCTCATCATCCACTGATGCACTTTGTCACAAAATGCAGTTTTATGCTCAGAAAGCTTGTTTCTGACATTCTAACAGCTCAATTAGAGCATTTTAGTAATGATCAGTGTTCTTTGTCAAAAGTGACATTCTCATCATCCACTGATTCACTTTGTCACAAAATGCAGTTCTCAGCTCAGAAAGCTTGTTTCTGACATTCTAATAGCTCAATTAGAGCATTTTAGTAATGAACAGTGTTCTTTGTCAAAACTGACATTCTCATCATCCACTGATGAACTATGTCACAAAATGCAGTTCTCAGCTCAGAAAGCTTGTTTCTGACATTCTAACAGCTCAATTGGAGCATTTTAGTAATGATCAGTGTTCTTTGTCAAAACTGACATTCTCATCATCCACTGATGCTTTTTGTCACAAAATGCAGTTTTCAGCTCAGAAAGCTTGTTTCTGACATTCTAACAGCTCAATTGGAGCATTTTAGTAATGAACAGTGTTCTTTGTCAAAACTGACATTCTCATCATCCACTGATGAACTATGTCACAAAATGCAGTTCTCAGCTCAGAAAGCTTGTTTCTGACATTCTAACAGCTCAATTGGAGCATTTTAGTGATGATCAGTGTTCTTTGTCAAAACTGACATTCTCATCATCCACTGATTCACTTTGTCACAAAATGCAGTTTTCAGCTCAGAAAGCTTGTTTCTGACATTCTAACAGCTCAATTAGAGCATTTTAGTAATGATCAGTGTTCTTTGTCAAAACTGACATTCTCATCATCCACTGATGCTTTTTGTCACAAAATGCAGTTTTCAGCTCAGAAAGCTTGTTTCTGACATTCTAACAGCTCAATTGGAGCATTTTAGTAATGAACATTGTTCTTTGTCAAAACTGACATTCTCATCATCCACGGATGAACTATGTCACAAAATGCAGTTCTCAGCTCAGAAAGCTTGTTTCTGACATTCTAACAGCTCAATTAGAGCATTTAAGTAATGAACAGTGTTCTTTGTCAAAAGTGACATTCTCATCATCCACTGATTCACTTTGTCACAAAATGCAGTTCTCAGCTCAGAAAGCTTGTTTCTGACATTCTAACAGCTCAATTAGAGCATTTTAGTAATGAACAGTGTTCTTTGTCAAAACTGACATTCTCATCATCCACTGATGAACTATGTCACAAAATGCAGTTCTCAGCTCAGAAAGCTTGTATCTGACATTCTAACAGCTCAATTGGAGCATTTTAGTAATGATCAGTGTTCTTTGTCAAAACTGACATTCTCATCATCCACTGATGCTTTTTGTCACAAAATGCAGTTCTCAGCTCAGAAAGCTTGTTTCTGACATTCTAACAGCTCAATTAGAGCATTTTAGTAATGAACAGTGTTCTTTGTCAAAACTGACATTCTCATCATCCACTGATGCACTTTGTCAAATAAATGCTGTTTTCAGCTCAGAAAGCTTGTTTCTGACATTTTAACAGCTCAATTGGAGCATTTTAGTAATGATCAGTGTTCTTTGTCAAAACTGACATTCTCATCATCCACTGATGCTTTTTGTCACAAAATGCAGTTTTCAGCTCAGAAAGCTTGTTTCTGACATTCTAACAGCTCAATTAGAGCATTTTAGTAATGAACAGTGTTCTTTGTCAAAACTGACATTCTCATCATCCACTGATGCTTTTTGTCACAAAATGCAGTTTTCAGCTCAGAAAGCTTGTTTCTGACATTCTAACAGCTCAATTGGAGCATTTTAGTAATGATCAGTGTTCTTTGTCAAAACTGACATTCTCATAATCCACTGATGCTTTTTGTCACAAAATGCAGTTTTCAGCTCAGAAAGCTTGTTTCTGATATTTTAACAGCTCAATTAGAGCATTTTAGTAATGAACAGTGTTCTTTGCTGCCGGCTGGACGTACGAGTAAACGTGCTTCACCTCTCCCCTCTAATACAACACGGAATCAGGTTGTATCACTTAACTTGCACTTCTTTCATATTAGTGTATTTTATTCATAGCATACATTGTTAATTATCACTGTCGTTGCTAACTTATCCTGATATCTCTGGTTATTTACTTGAAAATCTTAAACCAAAACACTCAGCGCCGTTAGCATAGCACAAGCGTGCTAGCGGGCTTTCTGTTTACACTGCTAAATATCATCTCGCCTTCTAGCTGTCTTGTGTGCTAACGGTTTCTCTCTAAAGCGTATATACTAAGATTCATCGAGCAACCTTGGTAAGTTGGAATTACTCTTCAAACCCGGTGAGTTATGGCTTCTTCTCTTATTATTGTCACTTGCACCTCATGTCATATGTTTAGCTTAGCCTTCTCTGTCAGCGGCGAGGGTTTTACATGCGATAAATGCAGGGAAATAGCTAGGCTGACAGAGAAGATCTCAGAATTAGAGTCTCGCATCCAATCTTTATCTGAGGATAGTAAGAATGTAAGGAGCTTAGAAAACACTTTGGATGCGAGCAATATTAGCGCGCACAGTTCGGTTCCGGTTGAACAACCCCCGCAGCTGGGAAGCTTTGTGACTGTGAGACGGCGTAGTCGCAGGTCAAAACATCACTCAAACGTTCCGACTACAGTCTCGAACAGGTTTGCCCCGCTCAGCGACGCACCGACTGAGAAACCTGCTGAAAGTGCCCTAGTTATCGGTGATTCTATTGTTCGGAACGTTAACATAGAGGCACCAGCCACCATAGTCAAATGTTTACCGGGAGCCAGAGCGCCTGACATCAAGTCAAATTTAAATGTGCTGGCTAAGGCTAATCGTAAATTCAGTAAGATTGTTATTCACGTCGGCACAAATGATGTTCGACTCCGTCAATCGGAGATCACTAAAGATAATATTAAAGAGGTGTGTGAGCTCGCAAGCACGATGTCAGAAACTGTAATATTCTCTGGCCCCCTCCCCACTTATCGTGGTGATGAGATACATAGCAGAGTATCATCACTAAATGGCTGGATGTCTGAGTGGTGCCTGCAGAATGATATTGTTTTTATAAATAACTGGAAGAGTTTTGAGGGCAGACCTGACCTGTTGAAAAGAGATGGTCTCCACCCCTCCTGGGCTGGAGCTTCTCTACTCTCTAGAAATATGGCACATAGTCTTAATGCTAAAACTTGACTCACTGGGGCCCAGGTCAGGGAGCAGACTGAATGGCTTAACCAACGGTCTGCTTGCCGTCTCACGTTGCAGAACACACATAATACACAACATGCGATAATACTTTCTCCCAAACATCATAAAATAGAGACTGTGTCTGTCCCCCGGATTAGTAAACATAAAATAAAGCGTAAACCTCTCAAAGGTAATTTAGTTAACGTTAAACTAACTAAACATGAACATAATACAGATAATCAACTGTTACGACTCGGATTGCTTAATATTAGATCTCTCTCTAATAAAGCACTTTTTGTTAACGATATGATAATAGATCATAAAATAGACATGCTCTGTCTCACAGAAACATGGCTAAAGCCAGATGATTATATTGCGTTAAATGAGTCTGTCCCCCAAGATTATTATTATAAACACGAGCCTCGCCTAAAAGGCAGAGGGGGAGGTGTTGCTGCACTTTACCGTAACTCTTTTAGCATTTCTCAGAAGTCTAAACCTAAATACAATTCTTTTGAAGTCATGGTACTTGATGCATCAATACCTAATACTAAGGACAAAACATCTTTAAAATTTATTCTGGCTATTGTATATAGGCCTCCAGGGCACCACACTGATTTTATTAAAGAATTTGGTGGGTTCTTATCAGAACTAGTACTGGCTGCAGACAGAGTCCTTGTTGCCGGGGACTTTAACATTCATGTAGATAATGATACAGATGCTTTAGGAATGGCTTTTAAAGACACTCTTAACTCCATGGGCGTTAGTCAACATGTGTCAGGACCTACTCACCTTCGTAATCATACTTTAGATTTAATTTTGTCTTACGGTATAAACGTGGTCGATGTTAAAATCCTTCAGCAGAGCGAAGACATCTCAGATCATTATCTGGTATCATGCTTGCTTCAATACCCAATGGTGGCAAATCAAACTCCAAGTTACAAATATTGTAGAACAATAACTTCGACTACAAAAGGTGCGTTTCTTGATAATTTGCCTGAATTTTCTCAAATCTCTAGCATGAGTAATAACGTTGAAGATCTTGACTTTACTATTGAAAATATTAATGCCACCTTCTCGGAAACGCTAGACATAGTTGCTCCCTTGCGCTTAAAGAAGATTAAAAATGACAGACCGACACCGTGGAAAAATGAACACACTCAGGCTCTAAAGAAAGCGGCACGAAAAATGGAGCGCAACTTTAAAAAGACTAAATTAGAGGTATTTCGTACTGCCTGGAAGGATAGTACAAAAAAATACAGGAAAGCCCTAAAAACGTCTCGATCCGCCTACATTTCATCATTAATAGAAGAAAACCAAAATAACCCTAGGTTTTTATTTGATACAGTGGCTAAATTAACCAAAAATAAATCGTCTGTGACTTCTGATGCTGTATACCAGCATAGCAGTGATGAATTTATGAACTATTTCACAAATAAAATCCAAGATATTCGAGAGAAAATTATAACTATGCAACCAGATGCGAAACCCGCTGAACAAACGACTTACTACAGCACCCCTAAGGAGAAACTATGTTTATTTTCTACTATAGATCACGATGAACTATCGAAAATCATTAGATCATCTAAATCGACTACATGCATGCTAGACCCTATACCTACAAATCTTCTGAAAGAGATGCTCCCAGAAATTATAGATCCTCTACTTAGCATTATTAACTCATCTTTGACATTAGGACATGTGCCTAAAGCATATAAAGTGGCTGTTATAAGGCCCCTTGTCAAAAAACCCCATCTGGACCCTGGAGAACTAGTTAACTATAGACCTATTTCGAATCTACCTTTCTTATCTAAGGTTCTGGAAAAAGTAGTCTCAACTCAAATATGTTCCTTCCTCCAAAGGAATGAGATTAATGAAGATTTCCAGTCTGGATTTAGAGCACATCACAGTACAGAGACTGCTCTGATTAGAGTTACAAATGATCTGTTTATGGCGTCCGACCGAGGTTGTATCTCCTTATTGGTGCTGCTAGATCTTAGTGCTGCATTCGACACCATTGACCACAGCATGCTCCTACATAGACTTGAAAATGATGTCGGTATTAAGGAAATAGCTTTGAAATGGCTTAGATCTTATTTATGCGACCGTTTCCAATATGTAAAAATAAACAATGAGGTATCACGCAAATCGCAAGTCCAGTACGGTGTACCACAGGGCTCAGTACTAGGGCCTATGCTCTTCGCATTATACATGTTACCCCTAGGAGATATAATAAAGCGACACGGAATAAGCTTTCACTGCTATGCTGATGATACGCAACTTTATATTTCCTCGAAGCCTCACGAAACACAGCAATTCCATCGAATAGTGGAATGCATTGTCGATATAAAAAAGTGGATGAGTAGCAATTTTTTATTACTGAACTCGGACAAAACTGAAGTGTTACTTATCGGACCGAAAACCGCCCTACGTAACAACCAAGAATACTGCTTAACTATTGATGGATGTTCCATAAAACCCTCATCTTCAGCTAAGAATCTTGGCTTTATATTCAATAGTACTCTGTCATTTGAGAACCAGGTCGCCAACACCTGTAAGATTGCGTTTTTCCATCTTAAAAATATATCAAAATTACGTCATATGCTGTCATCATCAGATGCGGAGAAGCTTATACATGCCTTTATGACATCAAGACTAGATTACTGTAATGCACTATTAGGTGGTTGCCCTGCAGGCCTATTACAAAAACTCCAACTGGTCCAAAATGCGGCAGCTCGAGTTCTTACACGTACAAAAAAGTATGAGCATATTAGCCCGGTTCTGTCAACCTTGCACTGGTTACCTATAAAGCATCGCATAAATTTTAAAATCTTGCTTATTACCTATAAAGCCTTGCATGGTTTAGCTCCTCACTACTTGAGAGAACTTCTTACGTATTATAGTCCATCACGTGCACTACGCTCTCAGGCGTCAGGTCAGTTGGTAATACCTAGAATTTCAAAATCAAGTGCAGGCGGCAGATCCTTTTCTTATCTAGCGCCTAAACTTTGGAACAGTCTTCCTTGCACTGTCCGGGAGGCGGACACACTCTGTCAGTTTAAATCTAGACTAAAGACGCATCTTTTTAATCTTGCATACACTAGATTATCATAATACATGTATTTCAAAAATCTAGGCTGCACTAGTTAGATCAACCGGAACCAGGGACACTTCCAATAACAACTGATGCATTTGTTGCATCAAAGAGTGCAGAACAGTACTCTACTCTCAGCCAGTCTTGTCTCATTGTTCCAAGGTTACAAGAGCGGAGCGGGCAGGGCGCAATCCATTCCTAGACCTGACAAATGCTGGACGAAGGAAGTGACGTCCCTACAAAACTTCAGCCACTATTAGATTATTAATGATAATTTTAAATCTAATTTTTTTATTTTCGCCTTGTTGTGCAAGCACTGTTGAGCTTGTGCAGAGGCTGCAGTTTTTGCCAGAGGGGAACTGGAATCCCCTGGTTAGGCCTGGTTTCCCTCCGAGGTTTTTTTTCTCTTCCAATGGAGTTTTGGGTTCCTCGCCACCGTTTGCATACTGTTTTGCACTGTTTTGCCTGGCCGGGGGGGCTGCTAGAATTTGGTTGTCTTATTTAATTAACACTGCATATAGGAATTTATTGTGTGTCTGATATTTGACCTGTGTTTTGAATTCCATAACCTTTTATGTTTTACTTATAGTCATTTTTTTCTTGTACAGCTGCTTTGTAACAATGAAAATTGTAAAAAGCGCTATATAAATAAAGCTGACTTGACTTGACTTTGTCAAAACTGACATTCTCATCATCCACTGATGCACTTTGTCACAAAATGCAGTTTTATGCTCAGAAAGCTTGTTTCTGACATTCTAACAGCTCAATTAGAGCATTTTAGTAATGATCAGTGTTCTTTGTCAAAAGTGACATTCTCATCATCCACTGATTCACTTTGTCACAAAATGCAGTTCTCAGCTCAGAAAGCTTGTTTCTGACATTCTAACAGCTCAATTAGAGCATTTTAGTAATGAACAGTGTTCTTTGTCAAAACTGACATTCTCATCATCCACTGATGAACTATGTCACAAAATGCAGTTCTCAGCTCAGAAAGCTTGTTTCTGACATTCTAACAGCTCAATTGGAGCATTTTAGTAATGATCAGTGTTCTTTGTCAAAACTGACATTCTCATCATCCACTGATGCTTTTTGTCACAAAATGCAGTTCTCAGCTCAGAAAGCTTGTTTCTGACATTCTAACACCTCAATTAGAGCATTTTAGTAATGAACAGTGTTCTTTGTCAAAACTGACATTCTCATCATCCACTGATGAACTATGTCACAAAATGCAGTTCTCAGCTCAGAAAGCTTGTTTCTGACATTCTAACAGCTCAATTGGAGCATTTTAGTGATGATCAGTGTTCTTTGTCAAAACTGACATTCTCATCATCCACTGATTCACTTTGTCACAAAATGCAGTTTTCAGCTCAGAAAGCTTGTTTCTGACATTCTAACAGCTCAATTAGAGCATTTTAGTAATGATCAGTGTTCTTTGTCAAAACTGACATTCTCATCATCCACTGATGCTTTTTGTCACAAAATGCAGTTTTCAGCTCAGAAAGCTTGTTTCTGACATTCTAACAGCTCAATTGGAGCATTTTAGTAATGAACATTGTTCTTTGTCAAAACTGACATTCTCATCATCCACGGATGAACTATGTCACAAAATGCAGTTCTCAGCTCAGAAAGCTTGTTTCTGACATTCTAACAGCTCAATTAGAGCATTTTAGTAATGAACTGTGTTCTTTGTCAAAACTGACATTCTCATCATCCACGGATGCACTTTGTCACAAAATGCAGTTTTCCGCTCAGAAAGCTTGTTTCTGACATTCTAACAGCTCAATTGGAGCATTTCAGTAATGAACAGTGTTCTTTGTCAAAACTGACATTCTCATCATCCACTGATGAACTATGTCACAAAATGCAGTTCTCAGCTCAGAAAGCTTGTTTCTGACATTCTAACAACTCAATTAGAGCATTTTAGTAATGAACAGTGTTCTTTGTCAAAACTGACATTCTCATCATCCACTGATTCACTTTGTCACAAAATGCAGTTTTCAGCTCAGAAAGCTTGTTTCTGACATTCTAACAGCTCAATTAGAGCATTTTAGTAATGAACAGTGTTCTTTGTCAAAACTGACATTCTCATCATCCACTGATGAACTATGTCACAAAATGCAGTTCTCAGCTCAGAAAGCTTGTTTCTGACATTCTAACAGCTCAATTGGAGCATTTTAGTAATGATCAGTGTTCTTTGTCAAAACTGACATTCTCATCATCCACTGATGCTTTTTGTCACAAAATGCAGTTTTCAGCTCAGAAAGCTTGTTTCTGATATTTTAACAGCTCAATTAGAGCATTTTAGTAATGAACAGTGTTCTTTGTCAAAACTGACATTCTCATCATCCACTGATGCAATTTGTCACAAAATGCAGTTTTATGCTCAGAAAGCTTGTTTCTGACATTCTAACAGCTCAATTAGAGCATTTTAGTAATGATCAGTGTTCTTTGTCAAAAGTGACATTGTCATCATTCACTGATTCACTTTGTCACAAAATGCAGTTTTCAGCTCAGAAAGCTTGTTTCTGACATTCTAACAGCTCAATTAGAGCATTTTAGTAATGAACTGTGTTCTTTGTCAAAACTGACATTCTCATCATCCACGGATGCACTTTGTCACAAAATGCAGTTTTCAGCTCAGAAAGCTTGTTTCTGACATTCTAACAGCTCAATTGGAGCATTTCAGTAATGAACAGTGTTCTTTGTCAAAACTGACATTCTCATCATCCACTGATGAATTATGTCACAAAATGCAGTTCTCAGCTCAGAAAGCTTGTTTCTGACATTCTAACAACTCAATTAGAGCATTTTAGTAATGAACAGTGTGCTTTGTCAAAACTGACATTCTCATCATCCACTGATTCACTTTGTCACAAAATGCAGTTTTCAGCTCAGAAAGCTTGTTTCTGACATTCTAACAGCTCAATTAGAGCATTTTAGTAATGAACAGTGTTCTTTGTCAAAACTGACATTCTCATCATCCACTGATGAACTGTCACAAAATGCAGTTCTCAGCTCAGAAAGCTTGTTTCTGACATTCTAACAGCTCAATTGGAGCATTTTAGTAATGATCAGTGTTCTTTGTCAAAACTGACATTCTCATCATCCACTGATGCTTTTTGTCACAAAATGCAGTTTTCAGCTCAGAAAGCTTGTTTCTGATATTTTAACAGCTCAATTAGAGCATTTTAGTAATGAACAGTGTTCTTTGTCAAAACTGACATTCTCATCATCCACTGATGAACTATGTCACAAAATGCAGTTCTCAGCTCAGAAAGCTTGTTTCTGACATTCTAACAGCTCAATTGGAGCATTTTAGTAATGATCAGTGTTCTTTGTCAAAACTGACATTCTCATCATCCACTGATGCTTTTTGTCACAAAATGCAGTTTTCAGCTCAGAAAGCTTGTTTCTGATATTTTAACAGCTCAATTAGAGCATTTTAGTAATGAACAGTGTTCTTTGTCAAAACTGACATTCTCATCATCCACTGATGCAATTTGTCACAAAATGCAGTTTTATGCTCAGAAAGCTTGTTTCTGACATTCTAACAGCTCAATTAGAGCATTTTAGTAATGATCAGTGTTCTTTGTCAAAAGTGACATTGTCATCATTCACTGATTCACTTTGTCACAAAATGCAGTTTTCAGCTCAGAAAGCTTGTTTCTGACATTCTAACAGCTCAATTAGAGCATTTTAGTAATGAACTGTGTTCTTTGTCAAAACTGACATTCTCATCATCCACGGATGCACTTTGTCACAAAATGCAGTTTTCAGCTCAGAAAGCTTGTTTCTGACATTCTAACAGCTCAATTGGAGCATTTCAGTAATGAACAGTGTTCTTTGTCAAAACTGACATTCTCATCATCCACTGATGAATTATGTCACAAAATGCAGTTCTCAGCTCAGAAAGCTTGTTTCTGACATTCTAACAACTCAATTAGAGCATTTTAGTAATGAACAGTGTGCTTTGTCAAAACTGACATTCTCATCATCCACTGATTCACTTTGTCACAAAATGCAGTTTTCAGCTCAGAAAGCTTGTTTCTGACATTCTAACAGCTCAATTAGAGCATTTTAGTAATGAACAGTGTTCTTTGTCAAAAGTGACATTCTCATCATCCACTGATGAACTGTCACAAAATGCAGTTCTCAGCTCAGAAAGCTTGTTTCTGACATTCTAACAGCTCAATTGGAGCATTTTAGTAATGATCAGTGTTCTTTGTCAAAACTGACATTCTCATCATCCACTGATGCTTTTTGTCACAAAATGCAGTTTTCAGCTCAGAAAGCTTGTTTCTGATATTTTAACAGCTCAATTAGAGCATTTTAGTAATGAACAGTGTTCTTTGTCAAAACTGACATTCTCATCATCCACTGATGCAATTTGTCACAAAATGCAGTTTTCAGCTCAGAAAGCTTGTTTCTGACATTCTAACAGCTCAATTAGAGCATTTTAGTAATGATCAGTGTTCTTTGTCAAAAGTGACATTGTCATCATTCACTGATTCACTTTGTCACAAAATGCAGTTTTCAGCTCAGAAAGCTTGTTTCTGACATTCTAACAGCTCAATTCGAGCATTTTAGTAATGAACAGTGTTCTTTGTCAAAACTGACATTCTCATCATCCACGGATGCTTTTTGTCACAAAATGCAGTTTTCAGCTCAGAAAGCTTGTTTCTGACATTCTAACAGCTCAATTGGAGCATTTCAGTAATGAACAGTGTTCTTTGTCAAAACTGACATTCTCATCATCCACTGATGAACTATGTCACAAAATGCAGTTCTCAGCTCAGAAAGCTTGTTTCTGACATTCTAACAACTCAATTGGAGCATTTTAGTAATGATCAGTGTTCTTTGTCAAAACTGACATTCTCATCATCCACTGATGAACTATGTCACAAAATGCAGTTCTCAGCTCAGAAAGCTTGTTTCTGACATTCTAACAGCTCAATTAGAGCATTTTAGTAATGAACAGTGTTCTTTGTCAAAACTGACATTGTCATCATCCACTGATTCACTTTGTCACAAAATGCAGTTTTCAGCTCAGAAAGCTTGTTTCTGATATTTTAACAGCTCAATTAGAGCATTTTAGTAATGAACAGTGTTCTTTGTCAAAACTGACATTCTCATCATCCACTGATGCAATTTGTCACAAAATGCAGTTTTATGCTCAGAAAGCTTGTTTCTGACATTCTAACAGCTCAATTAGAGCATTTTAGTAATGATCAGTGTTCTTTGTCAAAAGTGACATTGTCATCATTCACTGATTCACTTTGTCACAAAATGCAGTTTTCAGCTCAGAAAGCTTGTTTCTGACATTCTAACAGCTCAATTAGAGCATTTTAGTAATGAACTGTGTTCTTTGTCAAAACTGACATTCTCATCATCCACGGACGCACTTTGTCACAAAATGCAGTTTTCAGCTCAGAAAGCTTGTTTCTGACATTCTAACAGCTCAATTGGAGCATTTCAGTAATGAACAGTGTTCTTTGTCAAAACTGACATTCTCATCATCCACTGATGAACTATGTCACAAAATGCAGTTCTCAGCTCAGAAAGCTTGTTTCTGACATTCTAACAACTCAATTAGAGCATTTTAGTAATGAACAGTGTGCTTTGTCAAAACTGACATTCTCATCATCCACTGATTCACTTTGTCACAAAATGCAGTTTTCAGCTCAGAAAGCTTGTTTCTGACATTATAACAGCTCAATTAGAGCATTTTAGTAATGAACAGTGTTCTTTGTCAAAACTGACATTCTCATCATCCACTGATGAACTGTCACAAAATGCAGTTCTCAGCTCAGAAAGCTTGTTTCTGACATTCTAACAGCTCAATTGGAGCATTTTAGTAATGATCAGTGTTCTTTGTCAAAACTGACATTCTCATCATCCACTGATGCTTTTTGTCACAAAATGCAGTTTTCAGCTCAGAAAGCTTGTTTCTGATATTTTAACAGCTCAATTAGAGCATTTTAGTAATGAACAGTGTTCTTTGTCAAAACTGACATTCTCATCATCCACTGATGCAATTTGTCACAAAATGCAGTTTTATGCTCAGAAAGCTTGTTTCTGACATTCTAACAGCTCAATTAGAGCATTTTAGTAATGATCAGTGTTCTTTGTCAAAAGTGACATTGTCATCATTCACTGATTCACTTTGTCACAAAATGCAGTTTTCAGCTCAGAAAGCTTGTTTCTGACATTCTAACAGCTCAATTCGAGCATTTTAGTAATGAACAGTGTTCTTTGTCAAAACTGACATTCTCATCATCCACGGATGCTTTTTGTCACAAAATGCAGTTTTCAGCTCAGAAAGCTTGTTTCTGACATTCTAACAGCTCAATTGGAGCATTTCAGTAATGAACAGTGTTCTTTGTCAAAACTGACATTGTCATCATCCACTGATTCACTTTGTCACAAAATGCAGTTTTCAGCTCAGAAAGCTTGTTTCTGACATTCTAACAGCTCAATTCGAGCATTTTAGTAATGAACAGTGTTCTTTGTCAAAACTGACATTCTCATCATCCACGGATGCTTTTTGTCACAAAATGCAGTTTTCAGCTCAGAAAGCTTGTTTCTGACATTCTAACAGCTCAATTGGAGCATTTCAGTAATGAACAGTGTTCTTTGTCAAAACTGACATTCTCATCATCCACTGATGAACTATGTCACAAAATGCAGTTCTCAGCTCAGAAAGCTTGTTTCTGACATTCTAACAACTCAATTGGAGCATTTTAGTAATGATCAGTGTTCTTTGTCAAAACTGACATTCTCATCATCCACTGATGAACTATGTCACAAAATGCAGTTCTCAGCTCAGAAAGCTTGTTTCTGACATTCTAACAGCTCAATTAGAGCATTTTAGTAATGAACAGTGTTCTTTGTCAAAACTGACATTGTCATCATCCACTGATTCACTTTGTCACAAAATGCAGTTTTCAGCTCAGAAAGCTTGTTTCTGACATTCTAACAGCTCAATTAGAGCATTTTAGTAATGAACAGTGTTCTTTGTCAAAACTGACATTCTCATCATCCACTGATGAACTATGTCACAAAATGCAGTTCTCAGCTCAGAATGCTTGTTTCTGACATTCTAACAGCTCAATTGGAGCATTTTAGTAATGATCAGTGTTCTTTGTCAAAACTGACATTCTCATCATCCACTGATGCTTTTTGTCACAAAATGCAGTTTTCAGCTCAGAAAGCTTGTTTCTGATATTTTAACAGCTCAATTAGAGCATTTTAGTAATGAACAGTGTTCTTTGTCAAAACTGACATTCTCATCATCCACTGATGAACTATGTCACAAAATGCAGTTCTCAGCTCAGAAAGCTTGTTTCTGACATTCTAACAGCTCAATTGGAGCATTTTAGTAATGATCAGTGTTCTTTGTCAAAACTGACATTCTCATCATCCACTGATGCTTTTTGTCACAAAATGCAGTTTTCAGCTCAGAAAGCTTGTTTCTGACATTCTAACAGCTCAATTAGAGCATTTTAGTAATGATCAGTGTTCTTTGTCAAAACTGACATTCTCATCATCCACTGATGCACTATGTCACAAAATGCAGTTCTCAGCTCAGAGAAAGCTTGTTTCTGACATTCTAACAGCTCAATTAGAGCATTTTAGTAATGAACAGTGTTCTTTGTCAAAACTGACATTCTCATCATCCACTGATGCACAATGTCACAAAATGCAGTTCTCAGCTCAGAAAGCTTGTTTCTGACATTCTAACAGCTCAATTAGAGCATTTTAGCAATGATCAGTGTTCTTTGTCAAAAGTGACATTCTCATCATCCACTGATTCACTTTGTCACAAAATGCAGTTCTCAGCTCAGAAAGCTTGTTTCTGACATTCTAACAGCTCAATTAGAGCATTTTAGTAATGAACAGTGTTCTTTGTCAAAACTGACATTCTCATCATCCACTGATGAACTATGTCACAAAATGCATTTCTCAGCTCAGAAAGCTTGTTTCTGACATTCTAACAGCTCAATTGGAGCATTTCAGTAATGAACAGTGTTCTTTGTCAAAACTGACATTCTCATCATCCACTGATTCACGAGTTCACCTGCGCAGATAACAGCGATGTTGATAGGGATAATAAAGCAAGAGCTTGGTTATGAAGGTTATGCGTATTTGGCGTGCTGTCCGGGAAGCGGGCTCCGAGCTCGCCAGATCTATCCGAACCCGAAACACTACACCTTGGTCAGGGTGAGTGCGCCGAGCTCGGAACCGGTTTGAGCCCAGAGCACACCCCCCGGGGCTCTTGCAAAAGAAAAGTGAGTTTGGGAGAGGAGCCGGGGTGGAGGAGGGATGCTTAATCTTAGGAGATCGAGCAGGTAAGATGGATTCTCTATTTATGAGCGAGCTCGCTATGGCTAATTGTGTATGTGCAGTGATTGCTGATTGTGGACCAGCCGGCTGATTATATGCTACGGCTCCTCCCGAACTTTGTTAATTAAACATCATTTCACGAGTTCACCTGCGCAGATAACAGCGATGTTGATAGGGATAATAAAGCAAGAGCTTGGTTATGAAGGTTATGCGTATTTGGCGTGCTGTCCGGGAAGCGGGCTCCGAGCTCGCCAGATCTATCCGAACCCGAAACACTACACCTTGGTCAGGGTGAGTGCGCCGAGCTCGGAACCGGTTTGAGCCCAGAGCACACCCCCCATAAAGCAAGAAGTTGGACAGCCGCCGGAGTACGCATACCCCCCCAAACGCGGTGCTGGACAGTATGGAGGCGTGGACTGCGTTCGGGTAAGGACAAGAGGATGGTGGCTCCTTAGAAGGTGTGGTTTGAGATGAGGCAAGACTGGGGCAGGGGTTCCTCCAAGGATGGTTGAGACTGATATGGAGAGAGGATGCCTGCTGGAGTGGTGAGAAGTTGAAACCCATGAGCGGCTGGAAGTAGATTTAGTGCCCGTAGAGGGTGTAAATCTAGGAATTCAGAGATTATCTAAAATTAACCCCTCTTCGTGGGTGTCCCTGGATGAGGACTGATACTGAAGGAGGGGGCTACTGAAGGAGGGATCCCGCTGAAGTAGAGCACCTGATGGAGGTTCCTGCTGGGGAGAGAGCTGCTGTTGTGCTTGATCCTTAGAAAGTTGTAGATGGCACAACACGAGATGGAAGCACTGGCCTCTGCGAAGGCGATCGCTGCGGCGACGCAGGCTTCGACGTCTTAGATGGAAGCACTGGCCTCTGCGGAGGCGATCGCTGCGGCGACGCAGGCTTCGACGTCTTAGATGGAAGCACTGGCCTCTGCGGAGGCGATCGCTGCGGCGACGCAGGCTTCGACGTCTTAGATGGAAGCACTGGCCTCTGCGGAGGCGATCGCTGCGGCGACGCTGGCTTTGACATCTCAGACGGAAGCACTGGCCTCTGCGGAGGCGACTGCTGCGGCGACGCTGGCTTCGACATCTTAGACGGAAGCACTGGCCTCTGTGGAGGAGATCGCTGCGGCGACGCTGGCTTCGATGACTTGGATGGAAGCACTGGCCTCTGCGGAGGCGATCGCTGCGGCGACGCTGGCTTCGATGACTTGGATGGAAGCACTGGCCTCTGCGGAGGCGATCGCTGCGGCGACGCTGGCTTCGATGACTTGGATGGAAGCACTGGCCTCTGCGGAGGCGATCGCTGCGGCGACGCTGGCTTCGATGACTTGGATGGAAGCACTGGCCTCTGCGGAGGCGATCGCTGCGGCGACGCTGGCTTCGATGATTTGGATGGAAGCACTGGCCTCTTGCGGAGGCGATCGCTGCGGCGACGCTGGCTTCAATGATTTGGATGGAAGCACTGGCCTCTGCGGAGGCGATCGCTGCGGCGACGCTGGCTTCGACGTCTTGGATGGAAGCACTGGCCTCTGCGGAGGCGATCGCTGCGGCGACGCTGGCTTCGACGTCTTGGATGGAGGCTTCTGCTGAAGAGTCTGCTGTGGCAGAGCCTGTGACTTGGGCGATGGCCCCTGCAGGCTGGGTCTGAATCCCTGGTGATTGCTGAGGCGGTTGCAGTGACAGTGAGATCTCCCGCTAGGGAGATGAAGGCTGAATAGTGGAGGTTCGAGCCCATGTGGGTGAAGAATGGATTCTTAGATGATTCGGGAAATGAGGGTTCGATGGGCTTCCCTGATGATTGAGAGATCTGACCTGATGTAGCTCTTAAAAGCTTCCGACGTCCAGCGCCCTAGTGCTTGAATTTGAGACTGCGATAGGCCTTTTTGGGCGGCTGTAGTTGCTGCGCCTATGCGGAAGGAGTGGCCGGAAAAGTGGTCTGCGGGAATGCCAGACAAGAGCAATACGGCTTTGAGGTGTTTTTGGAACCAGAAGCGTGTGGCTGGGCGGTTAGATTCGTCCACGAAGAGAGGGTCTGATGTGGTTTTGGTCTGAGATTTCCTGAAGTGAAGGTAGGCTAGAAGGGTCTGATAAGGCTGAATCGGTGACTGGAGGTTGAAGATGTAGATGAAATGTCCCCTCCTGGTTTGGTCCGTCTTGCTTTGTTTAATTAAGAATGAGATCGTCTCTGAATCGAGTACTGATAGGTCAGATAACGTTGGATGTATTACGGGGTTGAAGATGGACGTGGTGGAAATTTCAGAACATCTTAGAAAGCCGAAAAAGGCTAGGATAAACATGGAGTCGAGCGTGCGATCGACGTGCTTGGAGTGATATCCTTTACGGAGGGTGGAAATGCATCTGGTCAGTATATCCAGGGTTATAGGTTGCCTGGCGTCTGGGCGAGCAGGCTGGGTTCTTTGAATGCCCTTGATGAGCATAGATGTTTGGGAGCTGGCTATTGCTGCGGATGGAGAGTTGAATATGAGCTTGTGGAAGAACTGGACCCCACTCATGTAACCTTTAATTGAGCTTGCTTGGAGGTTTTTGACAAGTTTAGGAAGGAGATGAAGGAGGTGATGGAGATTACGGAAAATGAGGGAAAGGGAATGTTGAACGCGTGGTGAAACGCCTTGAAGCTTTTCCATGCAGTGAGATAAGATTGGAGGGTCCTAAGGGAGACGGCTTGGATGATGGAGTTTCGAGATGCATCGAGGAGGGTTTTTAGTGGGTGGTTTACAGGAATATCAGCTCCGAATAGGGAGGTATCGGAGTTGGCAAGGGGTCTGCTTCGGGCGCCAGCTGCCTGAATTTCTGGAAAGCGAAACGAGAAAGGGCATCAGCAATCTGATTTTTTGCTCCGGGAATGTGTTTGGCAGTTAGAATGAACTGGTCACAGGCTGAGATCCAGATGAGGCGTCTGAGGAACGGTATTAAAGCGGGGGAGTGAGAGCGGCCTTTGTTAATGCAATGAACCGTGGCCTCGTTATCGCAATGTACCATAATACTGGAAGCCGACCACTCTTTCCCCCATAGGGATGCTGCGACGACCAGTGGATACAGCTCGAAAAGTGCAGAGGATGCTAAGGCCTGCGGAATCTCTAAGAGCTGGGGGGGCCAAGAGGATGCAAACCAACGACCCTGGTAAAAGCCTCCGAAACCTACAGAAGGGGCGGCGTCAGTGAAAAGATGAATATCGACGGGGGAGGAGGACATGTCACTGTAGAAAAATGACAAGCCATTCCATTGCTTGAGAAATTGTATCCATAAGCTCAGCTCGTCAAGGCAGGGGCTGGATATGGATAACATGTCCTCTAAAGCGTGCGCGGTGGACGCGAGAGAGAGGAGGTGTGAAACGAACGGGCGACCTTGCGGGATTATTCTCATCGCGAAATTCAGATGGCCGAGAACGGACAGGAGCTCGCGTTTGGAGCAGCGGGGATTAGCTAACAGCGAGGAAGCGATGACGATTGTTCTGTCGATTTTCTCTTTGGGCAGTGAAGCCTGGAATTTAAGAGAGTCTAATTTTATTCCGAGAAATTCGATGGAAGTGCTCGGTCCTGAAGTTTTGTCTGGGGCAAGGGGGACGCCGAGTTTTTTAAAAACCTGTTGGACTTTTGCTAGATGCGCAGCTGGAAACGAGTCGGGAGACGAGATGATTAAAAAATCGTCTAGTAGGTGGATTAAGTAGGGAATTGCATAATTGTTAGAGAGAATCCAGCAAATTGCCTCTGACAACATGTAGAAGATTTTGGGGCTGCTTCTGCAGCCGAAAGTAAGGCGGACAGAAAAGTAAAATTTATTGCGCCATTGAATGCCGAAAAGGTGCCAGAAGTCTGGGTGGATGGGCATGACTTTAAATGCGGATGTAATGTCGACTTTGGCTAGCCAAGCTCCACGACCTGCATGTTTTATTAAAGTAATGGCTTGGTCGATGTTGTGATAGTGCAGCGAAAATTCCTCAATTGGAATGAGGCTGTTGATGCTTGGAAAGGCCGAGCCGTGCGGTGACGAGAGATCGAAAATGAGGCGCTTTTTGCCAGAGAATTTACGCGTTGCTACGCCGATGGGGCTGATGCGAAATACGGAAAACGGGGGAGCTTCGAAAGGGCCGATAATGAATTTTGCGTCAATCTCCTTTTTAATAAGGAGATCGACTGACTCTGGTTCGGAAAGCGCGGACTGAAGGTTGGGGCAAATTAAGCTGCGTGATGGAAGACTGATAACGCCGGGGTCGAAGCCGTTCGAGAGACCGGTCAGAAGGTAGTCCGTGAACTGAATGTCGGGGTGCGAAGACAACTCGAAAGACAAACAAGAAACGTTCACGGGAGTCGAGAGGTGATTTTTTAAATTTTTATTCTGCATTTGGGACATCGGGCATACAATGCGAGCGTGTGCACCGCTGCAGAAAAGGCACACGTGCAGGAAGCGACAACGCTGCCTGGAACATCTGCCAGAATTGAAACTCCTGCATGCCTCCAGACTGCTGGGTTGCCCGTGAGCTTGGTTGGCTGGGCGGTTTGGCAGGCGCGGAACAGAGGAAGTGGATTTGGGAGGCGTAACTGGGCATGAGGGAAGAGAGGGGGTGACTAGGGGACAGCCGATTGTAGGATGCGCTACTGAGCGACATACCGCGCAGGAAATATTGCGAACGCCTAAGAAAACCCTGTTATGCAGCTCAGTGTCCAGTGCGCCCCAGTAGGGGCACTGGTTCCACTGAGCCACACGAATGGCACATTTGGCGGAAAAAAGTTTGTGGTAAGTGTAAAAATGCGCGCCCCCGTAGGAGAGAGCGAGCTCTGCCACGATGGCGAGGTAATCGCCCAGCTCGCGTCTCCTATGAGGGAACGCAGTGCAGATCACGTCAGTGTAGCGGGAAAAAGCAACGGTAAATTCGGGGAACGACAGTGTGCGGGTGTGGTTGGGTGACTGATTTTTAAATGTGAGCGATAGATCACCGTAAGAGATCTGCCGCTCGGTTGACGGGGGTGATAATGGTGAGAGGAGAAAATAAAGGTCTGTGTCCGCACCTGTCAAGATCTGCGTTCTTATGTTCCCCGAAACTGGAGGCGGTTCCAGGGCTGGTGCGTTGATTGGCACTGGCATTGCTGTCGCCGAGGCCAATGAGAAGCTCGATCGAGCCTGCGGAAGAGAGAGAAGGGGGGGAATGGCGGCCGCCTGAGCGGCTAGCGGAGTCATGCTCGCGCTAGCAGCGGCTACCAGGGTGGCTGGGAAATGGCTAGGACCCGGCGCCTGCATCGCTAGCTGAGGCAGCCTCGCGCTAGCGGCGGCTACCGAGGGGGTTGGGAAATGGCTAGGACCCGGCGCCTGCATCGCTAGCTGAGGCAGCCTCACGCTAGTGGTGGACGCAGGCGCCGTGGGCCAAGAGCCAGGGGCAGGGAATGGGTGGTAAAGCACCGGAGCTCCAGGTGCTGGTGAGCCAATGCTTCGAGAGCAGCCCGCTACTGCTGGCGGGGTGTTTGCAGGAGGCCGAAGCTGGCCAACGGCGAGAGGGACCGGTGGGTCCGTGGCGATACCTGCGCTCGCGGAAGCCCTGCTGTTCCGGCTTCCCCGCGGGCGGCCGCGACTAGCTGCGGAGGTGGATTGCCCGGGTCGGGAATACGGAGAACCGCGAGCCGTGCCCGGCTTGGTGGCGGAACCCCCCATAGCGCCCTTCGGTGAGGCGGTGTCCGCCAGGGAAGAGGCGTAGAGGCCGTAAAGCTCCGCCTTGGTCATCCGCCTGTGGAAGTGGACGTCCGCGTTGGACAGAGCTAGTCGTAAGCCCTGGACGGTCCATTTCTGTATGGCGGGGATCGCGTTGTGAGCGGAGGTGTAGGAAGAAGCCGGGGAAGCAGGTGGACGTCTCTTTGAGGCAGGAGACGATGTGCCACCTCTCGGCTTAGCCTTCCGAGGTGTAGAACGGCGGAGCGGGCGGCCTCGTGATGAAGCCGGAGAATCGCTCGATATATCCGATCCTGAGCTGGATTGATGAGCGCTCGGCGGCGCTGAAAGATTGTCGTCGATGACGTGGGTCTCAGACATCGCGTTGATGCTTAATCTTAGGAGATCGAGCAGGTAAGATGGATTCTCTATTTATGAGCGAGCTCGCTATGGCTAATTGTGTATGTGCAGTGATTGCTGATTGTGGACCAGCCGGCTGATTATATGCTACGGCTCCTCCCGAACTTTGTTAATTAAACATCATTTCACTTTGTCACAAAATGCAGTTTTCAGCTCAGAAAGCTTGTTTCTGACATTCTAACAGCTCAATTAGAGCATTTTAGTAATGATCAGTGTTCTTTGTCAAAACTGACATTCTCATCATCCACTGATGCTTTTTGTCACAAAATGCAGTTTTCAGCTCAGAAAGCTTGTTTCTGACATTCTAACAGCTCAATTGGAGCATTTTAGTAATGATCAGTGTTCTTTGTCAAAACTGACATTCTCATCATCCACTGATGCTTTTTGTCACAAAATGCAGTTTTCAGCTCAGAAAGCTTGTTTCTGATATTTTAACAGCTCAATTAGAGCATTTTAGTAATGAACAGTGTTCTTTGTCAAAACTGACATTCTCATCATCCACTGATGCACTTTGTCACAAAATGCAGGTTTATGCTCAGAAAGCTTGTTTCTGACATTCTAACAGCTCAATTAGAGCATTTTAGTAATGATCAGTGTTCTTTGTCAAAAGTGACATTCTCATCATCCACTGATTCACTTTGTCACAAAATGCAGTTCTCAGCTCAGAAAGCTTGTTTCTGACATTCTAACAGCTAGATTAGAGCATTTTAGTAATGAACAGTGTTCTTTGTCAAAACTGACATTCTCATCATCCACTGATGAACTATGTCACAAAATGCAGTTCTCAGCTCAGAAAGCTTGTTTCTGACATTCTAACATCTCAATTGGAGCATTTTAATAATGATCAGTGTTCTTTGTCAAAACTGACATTCTCATCATCCACTGATGCTTTTTGTCACAAAATGCAGTTCTCAGCTCAGAAAGCTTGTTTCTGACATTCTAACAGCTCAATTAGAGCATTTTAGTAATGAACAGTGTTCTTTGTCAAAACTGACATTCTCATCATCCACTGATGAACTATGTCACAAAAATGCAGTTCTCAGCTTCGAAAGCTTGTTTCTGACATTCTAACAGCTCAATTGGAGCATTTTAGTGATGATCAGTGTTCTTTGTCAAAACTGACATTCTCATCATCCACTGATTCACTTTGTCACAAAATGCAGTTTTCAGCTCAGAAAGCTTGTTTCTGACATTCTAACAGCTCAATTAGAGCATTTTAGTAATGATCAGTGTTCTTTGTCAAAACTGACATTCTCATCATCCACTGATGCTTTTTGTCACAAAATGCAGTTTTCAGCTCAGAAAGCTTGTTTCTGACATTCTAACAGCTCAATTGGAGCATTTTAGTAATGAACATTTTTCTTTGTCAAAACTGACATTCTCATCATCCACGGATGAACTATGTCACAAAATGCAGTTCTCAGCTCAGAAAGCTTGTTTCTGACATTCTAACAGCTCAATTGGAGCATTTCAGTAATGAACAGTGTTCTTTGTCAAAACTGACATTCTCATCATCCACGGATGCACTTTGTCACAAAATGCAGTTTTCAGCTCAGAAAGCTTGTTTCTGACATTCTAACAGCTCAATTGGAGCATTTCAGTAATGAACAGTGTTCTTTGTCAAAACTGACATTCTCATCATCCACTGATGAACTATGTCACAAAATGCAGTTCTCAGCTCAGAAAGCTTGTTTCTGACATTCTAACAACTCAATTAGAGCATTTTAGTAATGAACAGTGTTCTTTGTCAAAACTGACATTCTCATCATCCACTGATTCACTTTGTCACAAAATGCAGTTTTCAGCTCAGAAAGCTTGTTTCTGACATTCTAACAGCTCAATTAGAGCATTTTAGTAATGAACAGTGTTCTTTGTCAAAACTGACATTCTCATCATCCACTGATGAACTATGTCACAAAATGCAGTTCTCAGCTCAGAAAGCTTGTTTCTGACATTCTAACAGCTCAATTAGAGCATTTTAGTAATGAACAGTGTTCTTTGTCAAAACTGACATTCTCATCATCCACTGATGAACTATGTCACAAAATGCAGTTCTCAGCTCAGAAAGCTTGTTTCTGACATTCTAACAGCTCAATTGGAGCATTTTAGTAATGATCAGTGTTCTTTGTCAAAACTGATATTCTCATCATCCACTGATGCTTTTTGTCACAAAATGCAGTTCTCAGCTCAGAAAGCTTGTTTCTGACATTCTAACAGCTCAATTAGAGCATTTTAGTAATGAACAGTGTTCTTTGTCAAAACTGACATTCTCATCATCCACTGATGAACTATGTCACAAAATGCAGTTCTCAGCTCAGAAAGCTTGTTTCTGACATTCTAACAGCTCAATTGGAGCATTTTAGTGATGATCAGTGTTCTTTGTCAAAACTGACATTCTCATCATCCACTGATTCACTTTGTCACAAAATGCAGTTTTCAGCTCAGAAAGCTTGTTTCTGACATTCTAACAGCTCAATTAGAGCATTTTAGTAATGATCAGTCTTCTTTGTCAAAACTGACATTCTAATCATCCACTGATACTTTTTGTCACAAAATGCAGTTTTCAGCTCAGAAAGCTTGTTTCTGACATTCCAACAGCTCAATTGGAGCATTTTAGTAATGATCAGTGTTCTTTGTCAAAACTGACATTCTCATCATCCACTGATGCTTTTTGTCACAAAATGCAGTTCTCAGCTCAGAAAGCTTGTTTCTGACATTCTAACAGCTCAATTAGAGCATTTTAGTAATGAACAGTGTTCTTTGTCAAAACTGACATTCTCATCATCCACTGATGAACTATGTCACAAAATGCAGTTCTCAGCTCAGAAAGCTTGTTTCTGACATTCTCACAGCTCAATTGGAGCATTTTAGTGATGATCAGTGTTCTTTGTCAAAACTGACATTCTCATCATCCACTGATTCACTTTGTCACAAAATGCAGTTTTCAGCTCAGAAAGCTTGTTTCTGACATTCCAACAGCTCAATTAGAGCATTTTAGTAATGATCAGTGTTCTTTGTCAAAACTGACATTCTCATCATCCACTGATGCTTTTTGTCACAAAATGCAGTTTTCAGCTCAGAAAGCTTGTTTCTGACATTCTAACAGCTCAATTAGAGCATTTTAGTAATGAACAGTGTTCTTTGTCAAAACTGACATTCTCATCATCCACTGATGAACTTTGTCACAAAATGCAGTTTTCAGCTCAGAAAGCTTGTTTCTGACATTCCAACAGCTCAATTAGAGCATTTTAGTAATGAACAGTGTTCTTTGTCAAAACTGACATTCTCATCATCCACGGATGCACTTTGTCACAAAATGCAGTTTTCAGCTCAGAAAGCTTGTTTCTGACATTCTAACAGCTCAATTGGAGCATTTCAGTAATGAACAGTGTTCTTTGTCAAAACTGACATTCTCATCATCCACTGATGAACTATGTCACAAAATGCAGTTCTCAGCTCAGAAAGCTTGTTTCTGACATTCTAACAACTCAAATGGAGCATTTTAGTAATGATCAGTGTTCTTTGTCAAAACTGACATTCTCATCATCCACTGATGCTTTTTGTCACAAAATGCAGTTTTCAGCTCAGAAAGCTTGTTTTTGACATTCTAACAGCTCAATTAGAGCATTTTAGTAATGAACAGTGTTCTTTGTCAAAACTGACATTCTCATCATCCACTGATGCACTTTGTCACAAAATGCAGTGTTATGCTCAGAAAGCTTGTTTCTGACATTCTAACAGCTCAATTAGAATATTTTAGTAATGAACAGTGTTCTTTGTCAAAACTGACATTCTCATCATCCACTGATTCACTTTGTCACAAAATGCAGTTCTCAGCTCAGAAAGCGTGTTTCTGACATTCTAACAGCTCAATTAGAGCATTTTAGTAATGATCAGTGTTCTTTGTCAAAACTGACATTCTCATCATCCACTGATGCTTTTTGTTACAAAATGCAGTTTTCAGCTCAGAAAGCTTGTTTCTGACATTCTAACAGCTCAATTAGAGCATTTTAGTAATGAACAGTGTTCTTTGTCAAAACTGACATTCTCATCATCCACTGATGAACTATGTCACAAAATGCAGTTCTCAGCTCAGAAAGCTTGTTTCTGACATTCTAACAGCTCAATTGGAGCATTTTAGTGATGATCAGTGTTCTTTGTCAAAACTGATATTCTCATCATCCACTGATTCACTTTGTCACAAAATGCAGTTTTCAGCTCAGAAAGCTTGTTTCTGACATTCTAACAGCTCATTTAGAGCATTTTACTAATGATCAGTGTTCTTTGTCAAAACTGACATTCTCATCATCCACTGATGCTTTTTGTCACAAAATGCAGTTTTCAGCTCAGAAAGCTTGTTTCTGACATTCTAACAGCTCAATTAGAGCATTTTAGTAATGAACAGTGTTCTTTGTCAAAACTGACATTCTCATCATCCACGGATGCTTTTTGTCACAAAATGCAGTTTTCAGCTCAGAAAGCTTGTTTCTGACATTCTAACAGCTCAATTGGAGCATTTCAGTAATGAACAGTGTTCTTTGTCAAAACTGACATTCTCATCATCCACGGATGCACTTTGTCACAAAATGCAGTTTTCAGCTCAGAAAGCTTGTTTCTGACATTCTAACAGCTCAATTGGAGCATTTCAGTAATGAACAGTGTTCTTTGTCAAAACTGACATTCTCATCATCCACTGATGAACTATGTCACAAAATGCAGTTCTCAGCTCAGAAAGCTTGTTTCTGACATTCTAACAGCTCAATTGGAGCATTTTAGTAATGATCAGTGTTCTTTGTCAAAACTGACATTCTCATCATCCACTGATGCTTTTTGTCACAAAATGCAGTTCTCAGCTCAGAAAGCTTGTTTCTGACATT
Source organism: Barbatula barbatula (assembly GCF_947034865.1). NCBI lineage: Eukaryota > Metazoa > Chordata > Actinopteri > Cypriniformes > Nemacheilidae > Barbatula > Barbatula barbatula. The sequence continues at coordinate 1,656,007 of NC_136783.1, read as the reverse complement.
CTAACAGCTCAATTGGAGCATTTTAGTAATGATCAGTGTTCTTTGTCAAAACTGACATTCTCATCATCCACTGATGAACTATGTCACAAAATGCAGTTCTCAGCTCAGAAAGCTTGTTTCTGACATTCTAACAGCTCAATTGGAGCATTTTAGTAATGATCAGTGTTCTTTGTCAAAACTGACATTCTCATCATCCACTGATGCTTTTTGTCACAAAATGCAGTTCTCAGCTCAGAAAGCTTGTTTCTGACATTCTAACAGCTCAATTAGAGCATTTTAGTAATGAACAGTGTTCTTTGTCAAAACTGACATTCTCATCATCCACTGATGAACTATGTCACAAAATGCAGTTCTCAGCTCAGAAAGCTTGTTTCTGACATTCTAACAGCTCAATTGGAGCATTTTAGTGATGATCAGTGTTCTTTGTCAAAACTGACATTCTCATCATCCACTGATTCACTTTGTCACAAAATGCAGTTTTCAGCTCAGAAAGCTTGTTTCTGACATTCTAACAGCTCAATTAGAGCATTTTAGTAATGATCAGTGTTCTTTGTCAAAACTGACATTCTCATCATCCACTGATGCTTTTTGTCACAAAATGCAGTTTTCAGCTCAGAAAGCTTGTTTCTGACATTCTAACAGCTCAATTAGAGCATTTTAGTAATGAACAGTGTTCTTTGTCAAAACTGACATTCTCATCATCCACGGATGCACTTTGTCACAAAATGCAGTTTTCAGCTCAGAAAGCTTGTTTCTGACATTCTAACAGCTCAATTGGAGCATTTCAGTAATGAACAGTGTTCTTTGTCAAAACTGACATTCTCATCATCCACTGATGAACTATGTCACAAAATGCAGTTCTCAGCTCAGAAAGCTTGTTTCTGACATTCTAACAACTCAAATGGAGCATTTTAGTAATGATCAGTGTTCTTTGTCAAAACTGACATTCTCATCATCCACTGATGCTTTTTGTCACAAAATGCAGTTTTCAGCTCAGAAAGCTTGTTTTTGACATTCTAACAGCTCAATTAGAGCATTTTAGTAATGAACAGTGTTCTTTGTCAAAACTGACATTCTCATCATCCACTGATGCACTTTGTCACAAAATGCAGTTTTATGCTCAGAAAGCTTGTTTCTGACATTCTAACAGCTCAATTAGAATATTTTAGTAATGAACAGTGTTCTTTGTCAAAACTGACATTCTCATCATCCACTGATTCACTTTGTCACAAAATGCAGTTCTCAGCTCAGAAAGCTTGTTTCTGACATTCTAACAGCTCAATTAGAGCATTTTAGTAATGATCAGTGTTCTTTGTCAAAACTGACATTCTCATCATCCACTGATGCTTTTTGTCACAAAATGCAGTTTTCAGCTCAGAAAGCTTGTTTCTGACATTCTAACAGCTCAATTAGAGCATTTTAGTAATGAACAGTGTTCTTTGTCAAAACTGACATTCTCATCATCCACTGATGAACTATGTCACAAAATGCAGTTCTCAGCTCAGAAAGCTTGTTTCTGACATTCTAACAGCTCAATTAGAGCATTTTAGTAATGAACAGTGTTCTTTGTCAAAACTGACATTCTCATCATCCACTGATGAACTATGTCACAAAATGCAGTTCTCAGCTCAGAAAGCTTGTTTCTGACATTCTAACAGCTCAATTGGAGCATTTTAGTGATGATCAGTGTTCTTTGTCAAAACTGATATTCTCATCATCCACTGATTCACTTTGTCACAAAATGCAGTTTTCAGCTCAGAAAGCTTGTTTCTGACATTCTAACAGCTCATTTAGAGCATTTTAGTAATGATCAGTGTTCTTTGTCAAAACTGACATTCTAATCATCCACTGATGCTTTTTGTCACAAAATGCAGTTTTCAGCTCAGAAAGCTTGTTTCTGACATTCTAACAGCTCAATTAGAGCATTTTAGTAATGAACAGTGTTCTTTGTCAAAACTGACATTCTCATCATCCACGGATGCTTTTTGTCACAAAATGCAGTTTTCAGCTCAGAAAGCTTGTTTCTGACATTCTAACAGCTCAATTGGATCATTTCAGTAATGAACAGTGTTCTTTGTCAAAACTGACATTCTCATCATCCACTGATGAACTATGTCACAAAATGCAGTTCTCAGCTCAGAAAGCTTGTTTCTGACATTCTAACAGCTCATTTAGAGCATTTTAGTAATGATCAGTGTTCTTTGTCAAAACTGACATTCTCATCATCCACTGATGCTTTTTGTCACAAAATGCAGTTTTCAGCTCAGAAAGCTTGTTTCTGACATTCTAACAGCTCAATTAGAGCATTTTAGTAATGAACAGTGTTCTTTGTCAAAACTGACATTCTCATCATCCACGGATGCTTTTTGTCACAAAATGCAGTTTTCAGCTCAGAAAGCTTGTTTCTGACATTCTAACAGCTCAATTGGAGCATTTTAGTAATGATCAGTGTTCTTTGTCAAAACTGACATTCTCATCATCCACTGATGAACTTTGTCACAAAATGCAGTTCTCAGCTCAGAAAGCTTGTTTCTGACATTCTAACAGCTCAATTAGAAAATTTTAGTAATGAACAGTGTTCTTTGTCAAAACTGACATTCTCATCATCCACTGATGCACTATGTCACAAAATGCAGTTCTCAGCTCAGAAAGCTTGTTTCTGACATTCTAACAGCTCAATTAGAGCATTTTAGCAATGATCAGTGTTCTTTGTCAAAAGTGACATTCTCATCATCCACGGATGCACTTTGTCACAAAATGCAGTTTTCAGCTCAGAAAGCTTGTTTCTGACATTCTAACAGCTCAATTGGAGCATTTCAGTAATGAACAGTGTTCTTTGTCAAAACTGACATTCTCATCATCCACTGATGAACTATGTCACAAAATGCAGTTCTCAGCTCAGAAAGCTTGTTTCTGACATTCTAACAACTCAATTAGAGCATTTTAGTAATGATCAGTGTTCTTTGTCAAAACTGACATTCTCATCATCCACTGATGAACTTTGTCACAAAATGCAGTTTTCAGCTCAGAAAGCTTGTTTTTGACATTCTAACAGCTCAATTAGAGCATTTTAGTAATGAACAGTGTTCTTTGTCAAAACTGACATTCTCATCATCCACTGATGCACTTTGTCACAAAATGCAGTTTTATGCTCAGAAAGCTTGTTTCTGACATTCTAACAGCTCAATTAGAATATTTTAGTAATGAACAGTGTTCTTTGTCAAAACTGACATTCTCATCATCCACTGATTCACTTTGTCACAAAATGCAGTTCTCAGCTCAGAAAGCTTGTTTCTGACATTCTAACAGCTCAATTAGAGCATTTTAGTAATGATCAGTGTTCTTTGTCAAAACTGACATTCTCATCATCCACTGATGCTTTTTGTCACAAAATGCAGTTTTCAGCTCAGAAAGCTTGTTTCTGACATTCTAACAGCTCAATTAGAGCATTTTAGTAATGAACAGTGTTCTTTGTCAAAACTGACATTCTCATCATCCACTGATGAACTATGTCACAAAATGCAGTTCTCAGCTCAGAAAGCTTGTTTCTGACATTCTAACAGCTCAATTAGAGCATTTTAGTAATGAACAGTGTTCTTTGTCAAAACTGACATTCTCATCATCCACTGATGAACTATGTCACAAAATGCAGTTCTCAGCTCAGAAAGCTTGTTTCTGACATTCTAACAGCTCAATTGGAGCATTTTAGTGATGATCAGTGTTCTTTGTCAAAACTGATATTCTCATCATCCACTGATTCACTTTGTCACAAAATGCAGTTTTCAGCTCAGAAAGCTTGTTTCTGACATTCTAACAGCTCATTTAGAGCATTTTAGTAATGATCAGTGTTCTTTGTCAAAACTGACATTCTCATCATCCACTGATGCTTTTTGTCACAAAATGCAGTTTTCAGCTCAGAAAGCTTGTTTCTGACATTCTAACAGCTCAATTAGAGCATTTTAGTAATGAACAGTGTTCTTTGTCAAAACTGACATTCTCATCATCCACGGATGCTTTTTGTCACAAAATGCAGTTTTCAGCTCAGAAAGCTTGTTTCTGACATTCTAACAGCTCAATTGGATCATTTCAGTAATGAACAGTGTTCTTTGTCAAAACTGACATTCTCATCATCCACTGATGAACTATGTCACAAAATGCAGTTCTCAGCTCAGAAAGCTTGTTTCTGACATTCTAACAGCTCATTTAGAGCATTTTAGTAATGATCAGTGTTCTTTGTCAAAACTGACATTCTCATCATCCACTGATGCTTTTTGTCACAAAATGCAGTTTTCAGCTCAGAAAGCTTGTTTCTGACATTCTAACAGCTCAATTAGAGCATTTTAGTAATGAACAGTGTTCTTTGTCAAAACTGACATTCTCATCATCCACGGATGCTTTTTGTCACAAAATGCAGTTTTCAGCTCAGAAAGCTTGTTTCTGACATTCTAACAGCTCAATTGGAGCATTTTAGTAATGATCAGTGTTCTTTGTCAAAACTGACATTCTCATCATCCACTGATGAACTTTGTCACAAAATGCAGTTCTCAGCTCAGAAAGCTTGTTTCTGACATTCTAACAGCTCAATTAGAAAATTTTAGTAATGAACAGTGTTCTTTGTCAAAACTGACATTCTCATCATCCACTGATGCACTATGTCACAAAATGCAGTTCTCAGCTCAGAAAGCTTGTTTCTGACATTCTAACAGCTCAATTAGAGCATTTTAGCAATGATCAGTGTTCTTTGTCAAAAGTGACATTCTCATCATCCACTGATTCACTTTGTCACAAAATGCAGTTCTCAGCTCAGAAAGCTTGTTTCTGACATTCTAACAGCTCAATTGGAGCATTTCAGTAATGAACAGTGTTCTTTGTCAAAACTGACATTCTCATCATCCACTGATGAACTATGTCACAAAATGCAGTTCTCAGCTCAGAAAGCTTGTTTCTGACATTCTAACAGCTCAATTGGAGCATTTTAGTGATGATCAGTGTTCTTTGTCAAAACTGACATTCTCATCATCCACTGATTCACTTTGTCACAAAATGCAGTTTTCAGCTCAGAAAGCTTGTTTCTGACATTCTAACAGCTCAATTAGAGCATTTTAGTAATGATCAGTGTTCTTTGTCAAAACTGACATTCTAATCATCCACTGATGCTTTTTGTCACAAAATGCATTTCTCAGCTCAGAAAGCTTGTTTCTGACATTCTAACAGCTCAATTGGAGCATTTCAGTAATGAACAGTGTTCTTTGTCAAAACTGACATTCTCATCATCCACGGATGCACTTTGTCACAAAATGCAGTTTTCAGCTCAGAAAGCTTGTTTCTGACATTCTAACAGCTCAATTGGAGCATTTCAGTAATGAACAGTGTTCTTTGTCAAAACTGACATTCTCATCATCCACTGATGAACTATGTCACAAAATGCAGTTCTCAGCTCAGAAAGCTTGTTTCTGACATTCTAACAACTCAAATGGAGCATTTTAGTAATGATCAGTGTTCTTTGTCAAAACTGACATTCTCATCATCCACTGATGCACTTTGTCACAAAATGCAGTTTTCAGCTCAGAAAGCTTGTTTTTGACATTCTAACAGCTCAATTAGAGCATTTTAGTAATGAACAGTGTTCTTTGTCAAAACTGACATTCTCATCATCCACTGATGCACTTTGTCACAAAATGCAGTTTTATGCTCAGAAAGCTTGTTTCTGACATTCTAACAGCTCAATTAGAATATTTTAGTAATGAACAGTGTTCTTTGTCAAAACTGACATTCTCATCATCCACTGATTCACTTTGTCACAAAATGCAGTTCTCAGCTCAGAAAGCTTGTTTCTGACATTCTAACAGCTCAATTAGAGCATTTTAGTAATGATCAGTGTTCTTTGTCAAAACTGACATTCTCATCATCCACTGATGCTTTTTGTCACAAAATGCAGTTCTCAGCTCAGAAAGCTTGTTTCTGACATTCTAACAGCTCAATTGGAGCATTTTAGTGATGATCAGTGTTCTTTGTCAAAACTGACATTCTCATCATCCACTGATTCACTTTGTCACAAAATGCAGTTTTCAGCTCAGAAAGCTTGTTTCTGACATTCTAACAGCTCAATTGGAGCATTTCAGTAATGAACAGTGTTCTTTGTCAAAACTGACATTCTCATCATCCACTGATGAACTATGTCACAAAATGCAGTTCTCAGCTCAGAAAGCTTGTTTCTGACATTCTAACAGCTCAATTGGAGCATTTTAGTAATGATCAGTGTTCTTTGTCAAAACTGACATTCTCATCATCCACTGATGCTTTTTGTCACAAAATGCAGTTCTCAGCTCAGAAAGCTTGTTTCTGACATTCTAACAGCTCAATTGGAGCATTTTAGTAATGATCAGTGTTCTTTGTCAAAACTGACATTCTCATCATCCACTGATGAACTATGTCACAAAATGCAGTTCTCAGCTCAGAAAGCTTGTTTCTGACATTCTAACAGCTCAATTGGAGCATTTTAGTAATGATCAGTGTTCTTTGTCAAAACTGACATTCTCATCATCCACTGATGAACTTTGTCACAAAATGCAGTTTTCAGCTCAGAAAGCTTGTTTCTGACATTCTAACAGCTCAATTAGAGCATTTTAGCAATGATCAGTGTTCTTTGTCAAAAGTGACATTCTCATCATCCACTGATTCACTTTGTCACAAAATGCAGTTCTCAGCTCAGAAAGCTTGTTTCTGACATTTTAACAGCTCAATTAGAGCATTTTAGTAATGATCAGTGTTCTTTGTCAAAACTGACATTCTCATCATCCACTGATGAACTTTGTCACAAAATGCAGTTCTCAGCTCAGAAAGCTTGTTTCTGACATTCTAACAGCTCAATTAGAGCATTTTAGTAATGAACAGTGTTCTTTGTCAAAACTGACATTCTCATCATCCACTGATGCACAATGTCACAAAATGCAGTTCTCAGCTCAGAAAGCTTGTTTCTGACATTCTAACAGCTCAATTAGAGCATTTTAGCAATGATCAGTGTTCTTTGTCAAAAGTGACATTCTCATCATCCACTGATTCACTTTGTCACAAAATGCAGTTCTCAGCTCAGAAAGCTTGTTTCTGACATTCTAACAGCTCAATTACAGCATTTTAGTAATGAACAGTGTTCTTTGTCAAAACTGACATTCTCATCATCCACTGATGAACTATGTCACAAAATGCAGTTCTCAGCTCAGAAAGCTTGTTTCTGACATTCTAACAGCTCAATTGGAGCATTTTAGTGATGATCAGTGTTCTTTGTCAAAACTGACATTCTCATCATCCACTGATTCACTTTGTCACAAAATGCAGTTTTCAGCTCAGAAAGCTTGTTTCTGACATTCTAACAGCTCAATTAGAGCATTTTAGTAATGATCAGTGTTCTTTGTCAAAACTGACATTCTCATCATCCACTGATGCACTTTGTCACAAAATGCAGTTCTCAGCTCAGAAAGCTTGTTTCTGACATTCTAACAGCTCAATTGGAGCATTTCAGTAATGAACAGTGTTCTTTGTCAAAACTGACATTCTCATCATCCACTGATGAACTATGTCACAAAATGCAGTTCTCAGCTCAGAAAGCTTGTTTCTGACATTCTAACAACTCAATTAGAGCATTTTAGTAATGAACAGTGTTCTTTGTCAAAACTGACATTCTCATCATCCACTGATTCACTTTGTCACAAAATGCAGTTTTCAGCTCAGAAAGCTTGTTTCTGACATTCTAACAGCTCAATTAGAGCATTTTAGTAATGAACAGTGTTCTTTGTCAAAACTGACATTCTCATCATCCACTGATGAACTATGTCACAAAATGCAGTTCTCAGCTCAGAAAGCTTGTTTCTGACATTCTAACAGCTCAATTGGAGCATTTTAGTAATGATCAGTGTTCTTTGTCAAAACTGACATTCTCATCATCCACTGATGCTTTTTGTCACAAAATGCAGTTTTCAGCTCAGAAAGCTTGTTTCTGATATTTTAACAGCTCATTAGAGCATTTTAGTAATGAACAGTGTTCTTTGTCAAAACTGACATTCTCATCATCCACTGATGCACTTTGTCACAAAATGCAGTTTTATGCTCAGAAAGCTTGTTTCTGACATTCTAACAGCTCAATTAGAGCATTTTAGTAATGATCAGTGTTCTTTGTCAAAAGTGACATTGTCATCATCCACTGATTCACTTTGTCACAAAATGCAGTTTTCAGCTCAGAAAGCTTGTTTCTGACATTCTAACAGCTCAATTAGAGCATTTTAGCAATGAACAGTGTTCTTTGTCAAAACTGACATTCTCATCATCCACGGATGCTTTTTGTCACAAAATGCAGTTTTCAGCTCAGAAAGCTTGTTTCTGACATTCTAACAGCTCAATTGGAGCATTTCAGTAATGAACAGTGTTCTTTGTCAAAACTGACATTCTCATCATCCACTGATGAACTATGTCACAAAATGCAGTTCTCAGCTCAGAAAGCTTGTTTCTGACATTCTAACAACTCAATTGGAGCATTTTAGTAATGATCAGTGTTCTTTGTCAAAACTGACATTCTCATCATCCACTGATGAACTATGTCACAAAATGCAGTTCTCAGCTCAGAAAGCTTGTTTCTGACATTCTAACAGCTCAATTTTAGTAATGAACAGTGTTCTTTGTCAAAACTGACATTGTCATCATCCACTGATTCACTTTGTCACAAAATGCAGTTTTCAGATCAGAAAGCTTGTTTCTGACATTCTAACAGCTCAATTAGAGCATTTTAGTAATGAACAGTGTTCTTTGTCAAAACTGACATTCTCATCATCCACTGATGAACTATGTCACAAAATGCAGTTCTCAGCTCAGAATGCTTGTTTCTGACATTCTAACAGCTCAATTGGAGCATTTTATTAATGATCAGTGTTCTTTGTCAAAACTGACATTCTCATCATCCACTGATGCTTTTTGTCACAAAATGCAGTTTTCAGCTCAGAAAGCTTGTTTCTGATATTTTAACAGCTCAATTAGAGCATTTTAGTAATGAACAGTGTTCTTTGTCAAAACTGACATTCTCATCATCCACTGATGCACTTTGTCACAAAATGCAGTTTTATGCTCAGAAAGCTTGTTTCTGACATTCTAACAGCTCAATTAGAGCATTTTAGTAATGATCAGTGTTCTTTGTCAAAAGTGACATTCTCATCATCCACTGATTCACTTTGTCACAAAATGCAGTTTTCAGCTCAGAAAGCTTGTTTCTGACATTCTAACAGCTCAATTGGAGCATTTCAGTAATGAACAGTGTTCTTTGTCAAAACTGACATTCTCATCATCCACTGATGAACTTATGTCACAAAATGCAGTTCTCAGCTCAGAAAGCTTGTTTCTGACATTCTAACAACTCAATTAGAGCATTTTAGTAATGAACAGTGTTCTTTGTCAAAACTGACATTCTCATCATCCACTGATTCACTTTGTCACAAAATGCAGTTTTCAGCTCAGAAAGCTTGTTTCTGACATTCTAACAGCTCAATTAGAGCATTTTAGTAATGATCAGTGTTCTTTTTCAAAAGTGACATTCTCATCATCCACTGATTCACTTTGTCACAAAATGCAGTTCTCAGCTCAGAAAGCTTGTTTCTGACATTCTAACAGCTCAATTAGAGCATTTTAGTAATGAACAGTGTTCTTTGTCAAAACTGACATTCTCATCATCCACTGATGAACTATGTCACAAAATGCATTTCTCAGCTCAGAAAGCTTGTTTCTGACATTCTAACAGCTCAATTGGAGCATTTCAGTAATGAACAGTGTTCTTTGTCAAAACTGACATTCTCATCATCCACTGATTCACTTTGTCACAAAATGCAGTTTTCAGCTCAGAAAGCTTGTTTCTGACATTCTAACAGCTCAATTAGAGCATTTTAGTAATGAACAGTGTTCTTTGTCAAAACTGACATTCTCATCATCCACTGATGAACTATGTCACAAAATGCAGTTTTCAGCTCAGAAAGCTTGTTTCTGACATTCTAACAGCTCAATTGGAGCATTTTATTAATGATCAGTGTTCTTTGTCAAAACTGACATTCTCATCATCCACTGATGCTTTTTGTCACAAAATGCAGTTTTCAGCTCAGAAAGCTTGTTTCTGATATTTTAACAGCTCAATTAGAGCATTTTAGTAATGAACAGTGTTCTTTGTCAAAACTGACATTCTCATCATCCACTGATGCACTTTGTCACAAAATGCAGTTTTCAGCTCAGAAAGCTTGTTTCTGACATTCTAACAGCTCAATTAGAGCATTTTAGTAATGATCAGTGTTCTTTGTCAAAAGTGACATTCTCATCATCCACTGATTCACTTTGTCACAAAATGCAGTTCTCAGCTCAGAAAGCTTGTTTCTGACATTCTAACAGCTCAATTAGAGCATTTTAGTAATGAACAGTGTTCTTTGTCAAAACTGACATTCTCATCATCCACTGATGAACTATATCACAAAATGCAGTTCTCAGCTCAGAAAGCTTGTTTCTGACATTCTAACAGCTCAATTGGAGCATTTTAGTAATGATAAGTGTTCTTTGTCAAAACTGACATTCTCATCATCCACTGATGCTTTTTGTCACAAAATGCAGTTCTCAGCTCAGAAAGCTTGTTTCTGACATTCTAACAGCTCAATTAGAGCATTTTAGTAATGATCAGTGTTCTTTGTCAAAACTGACATTCTCATCATCCACTGATGCACTTTGTCAAATAAATGCTGTTTTCAGCTCAGAAAGCTTGTTTCTGACATTCTAACAGCTCAATTGGAGCATTTTAGTTATGATCAGTGTTCTTTGTCAAAACTGACATTCTCCTCATCCACTGATGAACTATGTCACAAAATGCAGTTCTCAGCTCAGAAAGCTTGTTTCTGACATTCTAACAGCTCAATTGGAGCATTTTAGAAATGATCAGTGTTCTTTGTCAAAACTGACATTCTCATCATCCACTGATGAACTTTGTCACAAAATGCAGTTCTCAGCTCAGAAAGCTTGTTTCTGACATTCTAACAGCTCAATTAGAGCATTTTAGTAATGATCAGTGTTCTTTGTCAAAACTGACATTCTCATCATCCACTGATGCTTTTTGTCACAAAATGCAGTTTTCAGCTCAGAAAGCTTGTTTCTGATATTTTAACAGCTCAATTAGAGCATTTTAGTAATGAACAGTGTTCTTTGTCAAAACTGACATTCTCATCATCCACTGATGCACTTTGTCACAAAATGCAGTTTTATGCTCAGAAAGCTTGTTTCTGACATTCTAACAGCTCAATTAGAGCATTTTAGTAATGATCAGTGTTCTTTGTCAAAAGTGACATTCTCATCATCCACTGATTCACTTTGTAACAAAATGCAGTTTTCAGCTCAGAAAGCTTGTTTCTGACATTCTAACAGCTCAATTGGAGCATTTCAGTAATGAACAGTGTTCTTTGTCAAAAGTGACATTCTCATCATCCACTGATTCACTTTGTCACAAAATGCAGTTTTCAGCTCAGAAAGCTTGTTTCTGACATTCTAACAACTCAATTAGAGCATTTTAGTAATGAACAGTGTTCTTTGTCAAAACTGACATTCTCATCATCCACTGATGCACTTTGTCACAAAATGCATTTCTCAGCTCAGAAAGCTTGTTTCTGAGATTCTAACAGCTCAATTGGAGCATTTTAGTAATGATCAGTGTTCTTTGTCAAAACTGACATTCTCATCATCCACTGATGAACTATGTCACAAAATGCAGTTCTCAGCTCAGAAAGCTTGTTTCTGACATTCTAACAGCTCAATTGGAGCTTTTTAGTAATGAACAGTGTTCTTTGTCAAAACTGACATTCTCATCATCCACTGATGAACTTTGTCACAAAATGCAGTTCTCAGCTCAGAAAGCTTGTTTCTAACATTCTAACAGCTCAATTAGAGCATTTTAGTAATGAACAGTGTTCTTTGTCAAAACTGACATTCTCATCATCCACTGATGAACTATGTCACAAAATGCAGTTCTCAGCTCAGAAAGCTTGTTTCTGACATTCTAACAGCTCAATTAGAGCATTTTAGTAATGAACAGTGTTCTTTGTCAAAACTGACATTCTCATCATCCACTGATGAACTATGTCACAAAATGCAGTTCTCAGCTCAGAAAGCTTGTTTCTGACATTCTAACAGCTCAATTGGAGCATTTCAGTAATGAACAGTGTTCTTTGTCAAAACTGACATTCTCATCATCCACTGATGAACTTATGTCACAAAATGCAGTTCTCAGCTCAGAAAGCTTGTTTCTGACATTCTAACAACTCAATTAGAGCATTTTAGTAATGAACAGTGTTCTTTGTCAAAACTGACATTCTCATCATCCACTGATTCACTTTGTCACAAAATGCAGTTTTCAGCTCAGAAAGCTTGTTTCTGACATTCTAACAGCTCAATTAGAGCATTTTAGTAATGATCAGTGTTCTTTGTCAAAAGTGACATTCTCATCATCCACTGATTCACTTTGTCACAAAATGCAGTTCTCAGCTCAGAAAGCTTGTTTCTGACATTCTAACAGCTCAATTAGAGCATTTTAGTAATGAACAGTGTTCTTTGTCAAAACTGACATTCTCATCATCCACTGATGAACTATGTCACAAAATGCATTTCTCAGCTCAGAAAGCTTGTTTCTGACATTCTAACAGCTCAATTGGAGCATTTCAGTAATGAACAGTGTTCTTTGTCAAAACTGACATTCTCATCATCCACTGATTCACTTTGTCACAAAATGCAGTTTTCAGCTCAGAAAGCTTGTTTCTGACATTCTAACAGCTCAATTAGAGCATTTTAGTAATGATCAGTGTTCTTTGTCAAAACTGACATTCTCATCATCCACTGATGCTTTTTGTCACAAAATGCAGTTTTCAGCTCAGAAAGCTTGTTTCTGACATTCTAACAGCTCAATTGGAGCATTTTAGTAATGATCAGTGTTCTTTGTCAAAACTGACATTCTCATCATCCACTGATGCTTTTTGTCACAAAATGCAGTTTTCAGCTCAGAAAGCTTGTTTCTGATATTTTAACAGCTCAATTAGAGCATTTTAGTAATGAACAGTGTTCTTTGTCAAAACTGACATTCTCATCATCCACTGATGCACTTTGTCACAAAATGCAGTTTTCAGCTCAGAAAGCTTGTTTCTGACATTCTAACAGCTCAATTAGAGCATTTTAGTAATGATCAGTGTTCTTTGTCAAAAGTGACATTCTCATCATCCACTGATTCACTTTGTCACAAAATGCAGTTCTCAGCTCAGAAAGCTTGTTTCTGACATTCTAACAGCTCAATTAGAGCATTTTAGTAATGAACAGTGTTCTTTGTCAAAACTGACATTCTCATCATCCACTGATGAACTATATCACAAAATGCAGTTCTCAGCTCAGAAAGCTTGTTTCTGACATTCTAACAGCTCAATTGGAGCATTTTAGTAATGATCAGTGTTCTTTGTCAAAACTGACATTCTCATCATCCACTGATGCTTTTTGTCACAAAATGCAGTTCTCAGCTCAGAAAGCTTGTTTCTGACATTCTAACAGCTCAATTAGAGCATTTTAGTAATGAACAGTTTTCTTTGTCAAAACTGACATTCTCATCATCCACTGATGCACTTTGTCAAATAAATGCTGTTTTCAGCTCAGAAAGCTTGTTTCTGACATTCTAACAGCTCAATTGGAGCATTTTAGTTATGATCAGTGTTCTTTGTCAAAACTGACATTCTCATCATCCACTGATGAACTATGTCACAAAATGCAGTTCTCAGCTCAGAAAGCTTGTTTCTGACATTCTAACAGCTCAATTGGAGCATTTTAGTAATGATCAGTGTTCTTTGTCAAAACTGACATTCTCATCATCCACTGATGAACTTTGTCACAAAATGCAGTTCTCAGCTCAGAAAGCTTGTTTCTGACATTCTAACAGCTCAATTAGAGCATTTTAGTAATGAACAGTGTTCTTTGTCAAAACTGACATTCTCATCATCCACTGATGCACTTTGTCACAAAATGCAGTTTTATGCTCAGAAAGCTTGTTTCTGACATCCTAACAGCTCAATTAGAGCATTTTAGTAATGATCAGTGTTCTTTGTCAAAAGTGACATTCTCATCATCCACTGATTCACTTTGTCACAAAATGCAGTTCTCAGCTCAGAAAGCTTGTTTCTGACATTCTAACAGCTCAATTAGAGCATTTTAGTAATGAACAGTGTTCTTTGTCAAAACTGACATTCTCATCATCCACTGATGAACTATGTCACAAAATGCAGTTCTCAGCTCAGAAAGCTTGTTTCTGACATTCTAACAGCTCAATTGGAGCATTTTAGTAATGATCAGTGTTCTTTGTCAAAACTGACATTCTCATCATCCACTGATGAACTATGTCACAAAATGCAGTTCTCAGCTCAGAAAGCTTGTTTCTGACATTCTAACAGCTCAATTGGAGCATTTTAGTAATGATCAGTGTTCTTTGTCAAAACTGACATTCTCATCATCCACTGATGAACTTTGTCACAAAATGCAGTTCTCAGCTCAGAAAGCTTGTTTCTGACATTCTAACAGCTCAATTAGAGCATTTTAGTAATGAACAGTGTTCTTTGTCAAAACTGACATTCTCATCATCCACTGATGCACAATGTCACAAAATGCAGTTCTCAGCTCAGAAAGCTTGTTTCTGACATTCTAACAGCTCAATTAGAGCATTTTAGCAATGATCAGTGTTCTTTGTCAAAAGTGATATTCTCATCATCCACTGATTCACTTTGTCACAAAATGCAGTTCTCAGCTCAGAAAGCTTGTTTCTGACATTCTAACAGCTCAATTAGAGCATTTTAGTAATGAACAGTGTTCTTTGTCAAAACTGACATTCTCATCATCCACTGATGAACTATGTCACAAAATGCATTTCTCAGCTCAGAAAGCTTGTTTCTGACATTCTAACAGCTCAATTGGAGCATTTTAGTAATGATCAGTGTTCTTTGTCAAAACTGACATTCTCATCATCCACTGATTCACTTTGTCACAAAATGCAGTTTTCAGCTCAGAAAGCTTGTTTCTGACATTCTAACAGCTCAATTAGAGCATTTTAGTAATGATCAGTGTTCTTTGTCAAAAGTGACATTCTCATCATCCACTGATTCACTTTGTCACAAAATGCAGTTCTCAGCTCAGAAAGCTTGTTTCTGACATTCTAACAGCTCAATTAGAGCATTTTAGTAATGAACAGTGTTCTTTGTCAAAACTGACATTCTCATCATCCACTGATGAACTATGTCACAAAATGCATTTCTCAGCTGAGAAATCTTGTTTCTGACATTCTAACAGCTCAATTGGAGCATTTCAGTAATGAACAGTGTTCTTTGTCAAAACTGACATTCTCATCATCCACTGATTCACTTTGTCACAAAATGCAGTTTTCAGCTCAGAAAGCTTGTTTCTGACATTCTAACAGCTCAATTAGAGCATTTTAGTAATGATCAGTGTTCTTTGTCAAAACTGACATTCTCATCATCCACTGATGCTTTTTGTCACAAAATGCAGTTTTCAGCTCAGAAAGCTTGTTTCTGACATTCTAACAGCTCAATTGGAGCATTTTAGTAATGATCAGTGTTCTTTGTCAAAACTGACATTCTCATCATCCACTGATGCTTTTTGTCACAAAATGCAGTTTTCAGCTCAGAAAGCTTGTTTCTGATATTTTAACAGCTCAATTAGAGCATTTTAGTAATGAACAGTGTTCTTTGTCAAAACTGACATTCTCATCATCCACTGATGCACTTTGTCACAAAATGCAGTTTTCAGCTCAGAAAGCTTGTTTCTGACATTCTAACAGCTCAATTAGAGCATTTTAGTAATGATCAGTGTTCTTTGTCAAAAGTGACATTCTCATCATCCACTGATTCACTTTGTCACAAAATGCAGTTCTCAGCTCAGAAAGCTTGTTTCTGACATTCTAACAGCTCAATTAGAGCATTTTAGTAATGAACAGTGTTCTTTGTCAAAACTGACATTCTCATCATCCACTGATGAACTATATCACAAAATGCAGTTCTCAGCTCAGAAAGCTTGTTTCTGACATTCTAACAGCTCAATTGGAGCATTTTAGTAATGATCAGTGTTCTTTGTCAAAACTGACATTCTCATCATCCACTGATGCTTTTTGTCACAAAATGCAGTTCTCAGCTCAGAAAGCTTGTTTCTGACATTCTAACAGCTCAATTAGAGCATTTTAGTAATGAACAGTTTTCTTTGTCAAAACTGACATTCTCATCATCCACTGATGCACTTTGTCAAATAAATGCTGTTTTCAGCTCAGAAAGCTTGTTTCTGACATTCTAACAGCTCAATTGGAGCATTTTAGTTATGATCAGTGTTCTTTGTCAAAACTGACATTCTCATCATCCACTGATGAACTATGTCACAAAATGCAGTTCTCAGCTCAGAAAGCTTGTTTCTGACATTCTAACAGCTCAATTGGAGCATTTTAGTAATGATCAGTGTTCTTTGTCAAAACTGACATTCTCATCATCCACTGATGAACTTTGTCACAAAATGCAGTTCTCAGCTCAGAAAGCTTGTTTCTGACATTCTAACAGCTCAATTAGAGCATTTTAGTAATGAACAGTGTTCTTTGTCAAAACTGACATTCTCATCATCCACTGATGCACTTTGTCACAAAATGCAGTTTTATGCTCAGAAAGCTTGTTTCTGACATCCTAACAGCTCAATTAGAGCATTTTAGTAATGATCAGTGTTCTTTGTCAAAAGTGACATTCTCATCATCCACTGATTCACTTTGTCACAAAATGCAGTTCTCAGCTCAGAAAGCTTGTTTCTGACATTCTAACAGCTCAATTAGAGCATTTTAGTAATGAACAGTGTTCTTTGTCAAAACTGACATTCTCATCATCCACTGATGAACTATGTCACAAAATGCAGTTCTCAGCTCAGAAAGCTTGTTTCTGACATTCTAACAGCTCAATTGGAGCATTTTAGTAATGATCAGTGTTCTTTGTCAAAACTGACATTCTCATCATCCACTGATGAACTATGTCACAAAATGCAGTTCTCAGCTCAGAAAGCTTGTTTCTGACATTCTAACAGCTCAATTGGAGCATTTTAGTAATGATCAGTGTTCTTTGTCAAAACTGACATTCTCATCATCCACTGATGAACTTTGTCACAAAATGCAGTTCTCAGCTCAGAAAGCTTGTTTCTGACATTCTAACAGCTCAATTAGAGCATTTTAGTAATGAACAGTGTTCTTTGTCAAAACTGACATTCTCATCATCCACTGATGCACAATGTCACAAAATGCAGTTCTCAGCTCAGAAAGCTTGTTTCTGACATTCTAACAGCTCAATTAGAGCATTTTAGCAATGATCAGTGTTCTTTGTCAAAAGTGATATTCTCATCATCCACTGATTCACTTTGTCACAAAATGCAGTTCTCAGCTCAGAAAGCTTGTTTCTGACATTCTAACAGCTCAATTAGAGCATTTTAGTAATGAACAGTGTTCTTTGTCAAAACTGACATTCTCATCATCCACTGATGAACTATGTCACAAAATGCATTTCTCAGCTCAGAAAGCTTGTTTCTGACATTCTAACAGCTCAATTGGAGCATTTCAGTAATGAACAGTGTTCTTTGTCAAAACTGACATTCTCATCATCCACTGATTCACTTTGTCACAAAATGCAGTTTTCAGCTCAGAAAGCTTGTTTCTGACATTCTAACAGCTCAATTAGAGCATTTTAGTAATGATCAGTGTTCTTTGTCAAAACTGACATTCTCATCATCCACTGATGCTTTTTGTCACAAAATGCAGTTCTCAGCTCAGAAAGCTTGTTTCTGACATTCTAACAGCTCAATTGGAGCATTTTAGTAATGATCAGTGTTCTTTGTCAAAACTGACATTCTCATCATCCACTGATGCTTTTTGTCACAAAATGCAGTTTTCAGCTCAGAAAGCTTGTTTCTGATATTTTAACAGCTCAATTAGAGCATTTTAGTAATGAACAGTGTTCTTTGTCAAAACTGACATTCTCATCATCCACCTATGCACTTTGTCACAAAATGCAGTTTTATGCTCAGAAAGCTTGTTTCTGACATTCTAACAGCTCAATTAGAGCATTTTAGTAATGATCAGTGTTCTTTGTCAAAAGTGACATTCTCATCATCCACTGATTCACTTTGTCACAAAATGCAGTTCTCAGCTCAGAAAGCTTGTTTCTGACATTCTAACAGCTCAATTAGAGCATTTTAGTAATGAACAGTGTTCTTTGTCAAAACTGACATTCTCATCATCCACTGATGAACTATGTCACAAAATGCAGTTCTCAGCTCAGAAAGCTTGTTTCTGACATTCTAACAGCTCAATTGGAGCATTTTAGTAATGATCAGTGTTCTTTGTCAAAACTGACATTCTCATCATCCACTGATGAACTATGTCACAAATTGCAGTTCTCAGCTCAGAAAGCTTGTTTCTGACATTCTAACACCTCAATTAGAGCATTTTAGTAATGAACACTGTTCTTTGTCAAAACTGACATTCTCATCATCCACTGATGAACTATGTCACAAAATGCAGTTCTCAGCTCAGAAAGCTTGTTTCTGACATTCTAACAGCTCAATTAGAGCATTTTAGTAATGAACAGTGTTCTTTGTCAAAACAGACATTCTCATCATCCACGGATGCACTTTGTCACAAAATGCAGTTCTCAGCTCAGAAAGCTTGTTTCTGACATTCTAACAGCTCAATTGGAGCATTTCAGTAATGAACAGTGTTCTTTGTCAAAACTGACATTCTCATCATCCACTGATGAACTATGTCACAAAATGCAGTTCTCAGCTCAGAAAGCTTGTTTCTGACATTCTAACAACTCAATTAGAGCATTTTAGTAATGAACAGTCGTCTTTGTCAAAACTGACATTCTCATCATCCACTGATGAACTATGTCACAAAATGCAGTTTTCAGCTCAGAAAGCTTGTTTCTGACATTCTAACAGCTCAATTAGAGAATTTTAGTAATGAACAGTGTTCTTTGTCAAAACTGACATTCTCATCATCCACTGATGAACTATGTCACAAAATGCAGTTCTCAGCTCAGAAAGCTTGTTTCTGACATTATAACAGCTCAATTGGAGCATTTTAGTAATGATCAGTGTTCTTTGTCAAAACTGACATTCTCATCATCCACTGATGCTTTTTGTCACAAAATGCAGTTTTCAGCTCAGAAAGCTTGTTTCTGATATTTTAACAGCTCAATTAGAGCATTTTAGTAATGAACAGTGTTCTTTGTCAAAACTGACATTCTCATCATCCACTGATGCACTTTGTCACAAAATGCAGTTTTCAGCTCAGAAAGCTTGTTTCTGACATTCTAACAGCTCAATTGGAGCATTTCAGTAATGAACAGTGTTCTTTGTCAAAACTGACATTCTCATCATCCACTGATGAACTTTGTCACAAAATGCAGTTCTCAGCTCAGAAAGCTTGTTTCTGAGATTCTAACAGCTCAATTAGAGCATTTTAGTAATGAACAGTGTTCTTTGTCAAAACTGACATTCTCATCATCCACTGATGAACTATGTCACAAAATGCAGTTCTCAGCTCAGAATGCTTGTTTCTGACATTCTAACAGCTCAATTGGAGCATTTTAGTAATGATCAGTGTTCTTTGTCAAAACTGACATTCTCATCATCCACTGATGCTTTTTGTCACAAAATGCAGTTTTCAGCTCAGAAAGCTTGTTTCTGATATTTTAACAGCTCAATTAGAGCATTTTAGTAATGAACAGTGTTCTTTGTCAAAACTGACATTCTCATCATCCACTGATGCACTTTGTCACAAAATGCAGTTTTATGCTCAGAAAGCTTGTTTCTGACATTCTAACAGCTCAATTAGAGCATTTTAGTAATGATCAGTGTTCTTTGTCAAAAGTGACATTCTCATCATCCACTGATTCACTTTGTCACAAAATGCAGTTTTCAGCTCAGAAAGCTTGTTTCTGACATTCTAACAGCTCAATTGGAGCATTTCAGTAATGAACAGTGTTCTTTGTCAAAACTGACATTCTCATCATCCACTGATGAACTATGTCACAAAATGCAGTTCTCAGCTCAGAAAGCTTGTTTCTGACATTCTAACAACTCAATTAGAGCATTTTAGTAATGAACAGTGTTCTTTGTCAAAACTGACATTCTCATCATCCACTGATTCACTTTGTCACAAAATGCAGTTTTCAGCTCAGAAAGCTTGTTTCTGACATTCTAACAGCTCAATTAGAGCATTTTAGTAATGATCAGTGTTCTTTGTCAAAAGTGACATTCTCATCATCCACTGATTCACTTTGTCACAAAATGCAGTTCTCAGCTCAGAAAGCTTGTTTCTGACATTCTAACAGCTCAATTAGAGCATTTTAGTAATGAACAGTGTTCTTTGTCAAAACTGACATTCTCATCATCCACTGATTCACTTTGTCACAAAATGCAGTTTTCAGCTCAGAAAGCTTGTTTCTGACATTCTAACAGCTCAATTAGAGCATTTTAGTAATGATCAGTGTTCTTTGTCAAAACTGACATTCTCATCATCCACTGATGCTTTTTGTCACAAAATGCAGTTTTCAGCTCAGAAAGCTTGTTTCTGACATTCTAACAGCTCAATTGGAGCATTTTAGTAATGATCAGTGTTCTTTGTCAAAACTGACATTCTCATCATCCACTGATGCTTTTTGTCACAAAATGCAGTTTTCAGCTCAGAAAGCTTGTTTCTGATATTTTAACAGCTCAATTAGAGCATTTTAGTAATGAACAGTGTTCTTTGTCAAAACTGACATTCTCATCATCCACTGATGCACTTTGTCACAAAATGCAGTTTTCAGCTCAGAAAGCTTGTTTCTGACATTCTAACAGCTCAATTAGAGCATTTTAGTAATGATCAGTGTTCTTTGTCAAAAGTGACATTCTCATCATCCACTGATTCACTTTGTCACAAAATGCAGTTGTCAGCTCAGAAAGCTTGTTTCTGACATTCTAACAGCTCAATTAGAGCATTTTAGTAATGAACAGTGTTCTTTGTCAAAACTGACATTCTCATCATCCACTGATGAACTATGTCACAAAATGCAGTTCTCAGCTCAGAAAGCTTGTTTCTGACATTCTAACAGCTCAATTGGAGCATTTTAGTAATGATCAGTGTTCTTTGTCAAAACTGACATTCTCATCATCCACTGATGCTTTTTGTCACAAAATGCAGTTCTCAGCTCAGAAAGCTTGTTTCTGACATTCTAACAGCTCAATTAGAGCATTTTAGTAATGAACAGTGTTCTTTGTCAAAACTGACATTCTCATCATCCACTGATGCACTTTGTCAAATAAATGCTGTTTTCAGCTCAGAAAGCTTGTTTCTGACATTCTAACTGCTCAATTGGAGCATTTTAGTTATGATCAGTGTTCTTTGTCAAAACTGACATTCTCATCATCCACTGATGAACTATGTCACAAAATGCAGTTCTCAGCTCAGAAAGCTTGTTTCTGACATTCTAACAGCTCAATTGGAGCATTTTAGTAATGATCAGTGTTCTTTGTCAAAACTGACATTCTCATCATCCACTGATGCACAATGTCACAAAATGCAGTTCTCAGCTCAGAAAGCTTGTTTCTGACATTCTAACAGCTCAATTAGAGCATTTTAGCAATGATCAGTGTTCTTTGTCAAAAGTGATATTCTCATCATCCACTGATTCACTTTGTCACAAAATGCAGTTCTCAGCTCAGAAAGCTTGTTTCTGACATTCTAACAGCTCAATTAGAGCATTTTAGTAATGAACAGTGTTCTTTGTCAAAACTGACATTCTCATCATCCACTGATGAACTATGTCACAAAATGCATTTCTCAGCTCAGAAAGCTTGTTTCTGACATTCTAACAGCTCAATTGGAGCATTTCAGTAATGAACAGTGTTCTTTGTCAAAACTGACATTCTCATCATCCACTGATGCTTTTTGTCACAAAATGCAGTTTTCAGCTCAGAAAGCTTGTTTCTGACATTCTAACAGCTCAATTGGAGCATTTTAGTAATGATCAGTGTTCTTTGTCAAAACTGACATTCTCATCATCCACTGATGCTTTTTGTCACAAAATGCAGTTTTCAGCTCAGAAAGCTTGTTTCTGATATTTTAACAGCTCAATTAGAGCATTTTAGTAATGAACAGTGTTCTTTGTCAAAAGTGACATTCTCATCATCCACTGATTCACTTTGTCACAAAATGCAGTTCTCAGCTCAGAAAGCTTGTTTCTGACATTCTAACAGCTCAATTAGAGCATTTTAGTAATGAACAGTGTTCTTTGTCAAAACTGACATTCTCATCATCCACTGATGAACTATGTCACAAAATGCAGTTCTCAGCTCTGAAAGCTTGTTTCTGACATTCTAACAGCTCAATTGGAGCATTTTAGTAATGATCAGTGTTCTTTGTCAAAAGTGACATTCTCATCATCCACTGATGCTTTTTGTCACAAAATGCAGTTCTCAGCTCAGAAAGCTTGTTTCTGACATTCTAACAGCTCAATTAGAGCATTTTAGTAATGAACAGTGTTCTTTGTCAAAACTGACATTCTCATCATCCACTGATGAACTATGTCACAAAATGCAGTTCTCAGCTCAGAAAGCTTGTTTCTGACATTCTAACAGCTCAATTGGAGCATTTTAGTAATGATCAGTGTTCTTTGTCAAAACTGACATTCTCATCATCCACTGATGCACAATGTCACAAAATGCAGTTCTCAGCTCAGAAAGCTTGTTTCTGACATTCTAACAGCTCAATTAGAGCATTTTAGCAATGATCAGTGTTCTTTGTCAAAAGTGATATTCTCATCATCCACTGATTCACTTTGTCACAAAATGCAGTTCTCAGCTCAGAAAGCTTGTTTCTGACATTCTAACAGCTCAATTAGAGCATTTTAGTAATGAACAGTGTTCTTTGTCAAAACTGACATTCTCATCATCCACTGATGAACTATGTCACAAAATGCATTTCTCAGCTCAGAAAGCTTGTTTCTGACATTCTAACAGCTCAATTGGAGCATTTCAGTAATGAACAGTGTTCTTTGTCAAAACTGACATTCTCATCATCCACTGATTCACTTTGTCACAAAATGCAGTTTTCAGCTCAGAAAGCTTGTTTCTGACATTCTAACAGCTCAATTAGAGCATTTTAGTAATGATCAGTGTTCTTTGTCAAAACTGACATTCTCATCATCCACTGATGCTTTTTGTCACAAAATGCAGTTTTCAGCTCAGAAAGCTTGTTTCTGACATTCTAACAGCTCAATTGGAGCATTTTAGTAATGATCAGTGTTCTTTGTCAAAACTGACATTCTCATCATCCACTGATGCTTTTTGTCACAAAATGCAGTTTTCAGCTCAGAAAGCTTGTTTCTGATATTTTAACAGCTCAATTAGAGCATTTTAGTAATGAACAGTGTTCTTTGTCAAAAGTGACATTCTCATCATCCACTGATTCACTTTGTCACAAAATGCAGTTCTCAGCTCAGAAAGCTTGTTTCTGACATTCTAACAGCTCAATTAGAGCATTTTAGTAATGAACAGTGTTCTTTGTCAAAACTGACATTCTCATCATCCACTGATGAACTATGTCACAAAATGCAGTTCTCAGCTCTGAAAGCTTGTTTCTGACATTCTAACAGCTCAATTGGAGCATTTTAGTAATGATCAGTGTTCTTTGTCAAAAGTGACATTCTCATCATCCACTGATGCTTTTTGTCACAAAATGCAGTTCTCAGCTCAGAAAGCTTGTTTCTGACATTCTAACAGCTCAATTAGAGCATTTTAGTAATGAACAGTGTTCTTTGTCAAAACTGACATTCTCATCATCCACTGATGAACTATGTCACAAAATGCAGTTCTCAGCTCAGAAAGCTTGTTTCTGACATTCTAACAGCTCAATTGGAGCATTTTAGTAATTATCAGTGTTCTTTGTCAAAACTGACATTCTCATCATCCACTGATGCTTTTTGTCACAAAATGCAGTTCTCAGCTCAGAAAGCTTGTTTCTGACATTCTAACACCTCAATTAGAGCATTTTAGTAATGAACAGTGTTCTTTGTCAAAACTGACATTCTCATCATCCACTGATTCATTTTGTCACAAAATGCAGTTTTCAGCTCAGAAAGCTTGTTTCTGACATTCTAACAGCTCAATTAGAGCATTTTAGTAATGAACAGTGTTCTTTGTCAAAACTGACATTCTCATCATCCACTGATGAACTATATCACAAAATGCAGTTCTCAGCTCAGAAAGCTTGTTTCTGACATTCTAACAGCTCAATTGGAGCATTTTAGTAATGATCAGTGTTCTTTGTCAAAACTGACATTCTCATCATCCACTGATGAACTATGTCACAAAATGCAGTTCTCAGCTCAGAAAGCTTGTTTCTGACATTCTAACAGCTCAATTGGAGCATTTTAGTAATGATCAGTGTTCTTTGTCAAAACTGACATTCTCATCATCCACTGATACTTTTTGTCACAAAATGCAGTTTTCAGCTCAGAAAGCTTGTTTCTGATATTTTAACAGCTCATTAGAGCATTTTAGTAATGAACAGTGTTCTTTGTCAAAACTGACATTCTCATCATCCACTGATGCACTTTGTCACAAAATGCAGTTTTATGCTCAGAAAGCTTGTTTCTGACATTCTAACAGCTCAATTAGAGCATTTTAGTAATGATCAGTGTTCTTTGTCAAAAGTGACATTGTCATCATCCACTGATTCACTTTGTCACAAAATGCAGTTTTCAGCTCAGAAAGCTTGTTTCTGACATTCTAACAGCTCAATTAGAGCATTTTAGCAATGAACAGTGTTCTTTGTCAAAACTGACATTCTCATCATCCACGGATGCTTTTTGTCACAAAATGCAGTTTTCAGCTCAGAAAGCTTGTTTCTGACATTCTAACAGCTCAATTGGAGCATTTCAGTAATGAACAGTGTTCTTTGTCAAAACTGACATTCTCATCATCCACTGATGAACTATGTCACAAAATGCAGTTCTCAGCTCAGAAAGCTTGTTTCTGACATTCTAACAACTCAATTGGAGCATTTTAGTAATGATCAGTGTTCTTTGTCAAAACTGACATTCTCATCATCCACTGATGAACTATGTCACAAAATGCAGTTCTCAGCTCAGAAAGCTTGTTTCTGACATTCTAACAGCTCAATTAGAGCATTTTAGTAATGAACAGTGTTCTTTGTCAAAACTGACATTGTCATCATCCACTGATTCACTTTGTCACAAAATGCAGTTTTCAGCTCAGAAAGCTTGTTTCTGACATTCTAACAGCTCAATTAGAGCATTTTAGTAATGAACAGTGTTCTTTGTCAAAACTGACATTCTCATCATCCACTGATGAACTATGTCACAAAATGCAGTTCTCAGCTCAGAATGCTTGTTTCTGACATTCTAACAGCTCAATTGGAGCATTTTATTAATGATCAGTGTTCTTTGTCAAAACTGACATTCTCATCATCCACTGATGCTTTTTGTCACAAAATGCAGTTTTCAGCTCAGAAAGCTTGTTTCTGACATTCTAACAGCTCAATTAGAGCATTTTAGTAATGAACAGTGTTCTTTGTCAAAACTGACATTCTCATCATCCACTGATTCACTTTGTCACAAAATGCAGTTTTCAGCTCAGAAAGCTTGTTTCTGACATTCTAACAGCTCAATTAGAGCATTTTAGTAATGATCAGTGTTCTTTGTCAAAAGTGACATTCTCATCATCCACTGATTCACTTTGTCACAAAATGCAGTTCTCAGCTCAGAAAGCTTGTTTCTGACATTCTAACAGCTCAATTAGAGCATTTTAGTAATGAACAGTGTTCTTTGTCAAAACTGACATTCTCATCATCCACTGATGAACTATGTCACAAAATGCATTTCTCAGCTCAGAAAGCTTGTTTCTGACATTCTAACAGCTCAATTGGAGCATTTCAGTAATGAACAGTGTTCTTTGTCAAAACTGACATTCTCATCATCCACTGATTCACTTTGTCACAAAATGCAGTTTTCAGCTCAGAAAGCTTGTTTCTGACATTCTAACAGCTCAATTAGAGCATTTTAGTAATGATCAGTGTTCTTTGTCAAAAGTGACATTCTCATCATCCACTGATTCACTTTGTCACAAAATGCAGTTCTCAGCTCAGAAAGCTTGTTTCTGACATTCTAACAGCTCAATTAGAGCATTTTAGTAATGAACAGTGTTCTTTGTCAAAACTGACATTCTCATCATCCACTGATGAACTATATCACAAAATGCAGTTCTCAGCTCAGAAAGCTTGTTTCTGACATTCTAACAGCTCAATTGGAGCATTTTAGTAATGATCAGTGTTCTTTGTCAAAACTGACATTCTCATCATCCACTGATGCTTTTTGTCACAAAATGCAGTTCTCAGCTCAGAAAGCTTGTTTCTGACATTCTAACAGCTCAATTAGAGCATTTTAGTAATGAACAGTGTTCTTTGTCAAAACTGACATTCTCATCATCCACTGATGCACTTTGTCAAATAAATGCTGTTTTCAGCTCAGAAAGCTTGTTTCTGACATTCTAATAGCTCAATTGGAGCATTTTAGTTATGATCAGTGTTCTTTGTCAAAACTTACATTCTCATCATCCACTGATGAACTATGTCACAAAATGCAGTTCTCAGCTCAGAAAGCTTGTTTCTGACATTCTAACAGCTCAATTGGAGCATTTTAGTAATGATCAGTGTTCTTTGTCAAAACTGACATTCTCATCATCCACTGATGAACTTTGTCACAAAATGCAGTTCACAGCTCAGAAAGCTTGTTTCTGACATTCTAACAGCTAGATTGGAGCATTTTAGTAATGATCAGTGTTCTTTGTCAAAACTGACATTCTCATCATCCACTGATGAACTATGTCACAAAATGCAGTTCTCAGCTCAGAAAGCTTGTTTCTGACATTCTAACAGCTCAATTAGAGCATTTTAGTAATGAACAGTGTTCTTTGTCAAAACTGACATTGTCATCATCCACTGATTCACTTTGTCACAAAATGCAGTTTTCAGCTCAGAAAGCTTGTTTCTGACATTCTAACAGCTCAATTAGAGCATTTTAGTAATGAACAGTGTTCTTTGTCAAAACTGACATTCTCATCATCCACTGATGAACTATGTCACAAAATGCAGTTCTCAGCTCAGAATGCTTGTTTCTGACATTCTAACAGCTCAATTGGAGCATTTTATTAATGATCAGTGTTCTTTGTCAAAACTGACATTCTCATCATCCACTGATGCTTTTTGTCACAAAATGCAGTTTTCAGCTCAGAAAGCTTGTTTCTGATATTTTAACAGCTCAATTAGAGCATTTTAGTAATGAACAGTGTTCTTTGTCAAAACTGACATTCTCATCATCCACTGATGCACTTTGTCACAAAATGCAGTTTTATGCTCAGAAAGCTTGTTTCTGACATTCTAACAGCTCAATTAGAGCATTTTAGTAATGAACAGTGTTCTTTGTCAAAACTGACATTCTCATCATCCACTGATTCACTTTGTCACAAAATGCAGTTTTCAGCTCAGAAAGCTTGTTTCTGACATTCTAACAGCTCAATTAGAGCATTTTAGTAATGATCAGTGTTCTTTGTCAAAAGTGACATTCTCATCATCCACTGATTCACTTTGT
The DNA here is from genome assembly GCF_947034865.1 of Barbatula barbatula. Taxonomy (NCBI): domain Eukaryota; kingdom Metazoa; phylum Chordata; class Actinopteri; order Cypriniformes; family Nemacheilidae; genus Barbatula; species Barbatula barbatula. Next base: position 1,628,240 of record NC_136783.1, on the reverse strand, counting down.
CACAAAATGCAGTTCTCAGCTCAGAAAGCTTGTTTCTGACATTCTAACAGCTCAATTAGAGCATTTTAGTAATGAACAGTGTTCTTTGTCAAAACTGACATTCTCATCATCCACTGATGAACTATGTCACAAAATGCATTTCTCAGCTCAGAAAGCTTGTTTCTGACATTCTAACAGCTCAATTGGAGCATTTCAGTAGAGAACAGTGTTCTTTGTCAAAACTGACATTCTCATCATCCACTGATTCACTTTGTCACAAAATGCAGTTTTCAGCTCAGAAAGCTTGTTTCTGACATTCTAACAGCTCAATTAGAGCATTTTAGTAATGATCAGTGTTCTTTGTCAAAACTGACATTCTCATCATCCACTGATGCTTTTTGTCACAAAATGCAGTTTTCAGCTCAGAAAGCTTGTTTCTGACATTCTAACAGCTCAATTGGAGCATTTTAGTAATGATCAGTGTTCTTTGTCAAAACTGACATTCTCATCATCCACTGATGCTTTTTGTCACAAAATGCAGTTTTCAGCTCAGAAAGCTTGTTTCTGACATTCTAACAGCTCAATTGGAGCATTTCAGTAATGAACAGTGTTCTTTGTCAAAACTGACATTCTCATCATCCACTGATGAACTATGTCACAAAATGCAGTTCTCAGCTCAGAAAGCTTGTTTCTGACATTCTAACAACTCAATTGGAGCATTTTAGTAATGATCAGTGTTCTTTGTCAAAACTGACATTCTCATCATCCACTGATGAACTATGTCACAAAATGCAGTTCTCAGCTCAGAAAGCTTGTTTCTGACATTCTAACAGCTCAATTAGAGCATTTTAGTAATGAACAGTGTTCTTTGTCAAAACTGACATTGTCATCATCCACTGATTCACTTTGTCACAAAATGCAGTTTTCAGCTCAGAAAGCTTGTTTCTGATATTTTAACAGCTCAATTAGAGCATTTTAGTAATGAACAGTGTTCTTTGTCAAAACTGACATTCTCATCATCCACTGATGCACTTTGTCACAAAATGCAGTTTTATGCTAAGAAAGCTTGTTTCTGACATTCTAACAGCTCAATTAGAGCATTTTAGTAATGATCAGTGTTCTTTGTCAAAAGTGACATTCTCATCATCCACTGATTCACTTTGTCACAAAATGCAGTTTTCAGCTCAGAAAGCTTGTTTCTGACATTCTAACAGCTCAATTGGAGCATTTCAGTAATGAACAGTGTTCTTTGTCAAAACTGACATTCTCATCATCCACTGATGAACTTATGTCACAAAATGCAGTTCTCAGCTCAGAAAGCTTGTTTCTGACATTCTAACAACTCAATTAGAGCATTTTAGTAATGAACAGTGTTCTTTGTCAAAACTGACATTCTCATCATCCACTGATTCACTTTGTCACAAAATGCAGTTTTCAGCTCAGAAAGCTTGTTTCTGACATTCTAACAGCTCAATTAGAGCATTTTAGTAATGATCAGTGTTCTTTGTCAAAACTGACATTCTCATCATCCACTGATGCTTTTTGTCACAAAATGCAGTTTTCAGCTCAGAAAGCTTGTTTCTGACATTCTAACAGCTCAATTGGAGCATTTTAGTAATGATCAGTGTTCTTTGTCAAAACTGACATTCTCATCATCCACTGATGCTTTTTGTCACAAAATGCAGTTTTCAGCTCAGAAAGCTTGTTTCTGATATTTTAACAGCTCAATTAGAGCATTTTAGTAATGAACAGTGTTCTTTGTCAAAACTGACATTCTCATCATCCACTGATGCACTTTGTCACAAAATGCAGTTTTATGCTCAGAAAGCTTGTTTCTGACATTCTAACAGCTCAATTAGAGCATTTTAGTAATGATCAGTGTTCTTTGTCAAAAGTGACATTCTCATCATCCACTGATTCACTTTGTCACAAAATGCAGTTCTCAGCTCAGAAAGCTTGTTTCTGACATTCTAACAGCTCAATTAGAGCATTTTAGTAATGAACAGTGTTCTTTGTCAAAACTGACATTCTCATCATCCACTGATGAACTATGTCACAAAATGCATTTCTCAGCTCAGAAAGCTTGTTTCTGACATTCTAACAGCTCAATTGGAGCATTTCAGTAGAGAACAGTGTTCTTTGTCAAAACTGACATTCTCATCATCCACTGATTCACTTTGTCACAAAATGCAGTTTTCAGCTCAGAAAGCTTGTTTCTGACATTCTAACAGCTCAATTAGAGCATTTTAGTAATGATCAGTGTTCTTTGTCAAAACTGACATTCTCATCATCCACTGATGCTTTTTGTCACAAAATGCAGTTTTCAGCTCAGAAAGCTTGTTTCTGACATTCTAACAGCTCAATTGGAGCATTTTAGTAATGATCAGTGTTCTTTGTCAAAACTGACATTCTCATCATCCACTGATGCTTTTTGTCACAAAATGCAGTTTTCAGCTCAGAAAGCTTGTTTCTGACATTCTAACAGCTCAATTGGAGCATTTCAGTAATGAACAGTGTTCTTTGTCAAAACTGACATTCTCATCATCCACTGATGAACTATGTCACAAAATGCAGTTCTCAGCTCAGAAAGCTTGTTTCTGACATTCTAACAACTCAATTGGAGCATTTTAGTAATGATCAGTGTTCTTTGTCAAAACTGACATTCTCATCATCCACTGATGAACTATGTCACAAAATGCAGTTCTCAGCTCAGAAAGCTTGTTTCTGACATTCTAACAGCTCAATTAGAGCATTTTAGTAATGAACAGTGTTCTTTGTCAAAACTGACATTGTCATCATCCACTGATTCACTTTGTCACAAAATGCAGTTTTCAGCTCAGAAAGCTTGTTTCTGATATTTTAACAGCTCAATTAGAGCATTTTAGTAATGAACAGTGTTCTTTGTCAAAACTGACATTCTCATCATCCACTGATGCACTTTGTCACAAAATGCAGTTTTATGCTAAGAAAGCTTGTTTCTGACATTCTAACAGCTCAATTAGAGCATTTTAGTAATGATCAGTGTTCTTTGTCAAAAGTGACATTCTCATCATCCACTGATTCACTTTGTCACAAAATGCAGTTTTCAGCTCAGAAAGCTTGTTTCTGACATTCTAACAGCTCAATTGGAGCATTTCAGTAATGAACAGTGTTCTTTGTCAAAACTGACATTCTCATCATCCACTGATGAACTTATGTCACAAAATGCAGTTCTCAGCTCAGAAAGCTTGTTTCTGACATTCTAACAACTCAATTAGAGCATTTTAGTAATGAACAGTGTTCTTTGTCAAAACTGACATTCTCATCATCCACTGATTCACTTTGTCACAAAATGCAGTTTTCAGCTCAGAAAGCTTGTTTCTGACATTCTAACAGCTCAATTAGAGCATTTTAGTAATGATCAGTGTTCTTTGTCAAAACTGACATTCTCATCATCCACTGATGCTTTTTGTCACAAAATGCAGTTTTCAACTCAGAAAGCTTGTTTCTGATATTTTAACAGCTCAATTAGAGCATTTTAGTAATGAACAGTGTTCTTTGTCAAAACTGACATTCTCATCATCCACTGATGCACTTTGTCACAAAATGCAGTTTTCAGCTCAGAAAGCTTGTTTCTGACATTCTAACAGCTCAATTAGAGCATTTTAGTAATGATCAGTGTTCTTTGTCAAAACTGACATTCTCATCATCCACTGATGCTTTTTGTCACAAAATGCAGTTCTCAGCTCAGAAAGCTTGTTTCTGACATTCTAACAGCTCAATTAGAGCATTTTAGTAATGAACAGTGTTCTTTGTCAAAACTGACATTCTCATCATCCACTGATGCACTTTGTCAAATAAATGCTGTTTTCAGCTCAGAAAGCTTGTTTCTGACATTCTAATAGCTCAATTGGAGCATTTTAGTTATGATCAGTGTTCTTTGTCAAAACTGACATTCTCATCATCCACTGATGAACTATGTCACAAAATGCAGTTCTCAGCTCAGAAAGCTTGTTTCTGACATTCTAACAGCTCAATTGGAGCATTTTAGTAATGATCAGTGTTCTTTGTCAAAACTGACATTCTCATCATCCACTGATGAACTTTGTCACAAAATGCAGTTCACAGCTCAGAAAGCTTGTTTCTGACATTCTAACAGCTCAATTAGAGCATTTTAGTAATGAACAGTGTTCTTTGTCAAAACTGACATTCTCATCATCCACTGATGCACAATGTCACAAAATGCAGTTTTCAGCTCAGAAAGCTTGTTTCTGACATTCTAACAGCTCAATTTGAGCATTTCAGTAATGAACAGTGTTCTTTGGCAAAACTGACATTGTCATCATCCACTGATTCACTTTGTCACAAAATGCAGTTTTCAGCTCAGAAAGCTTGTTTCTGACATTCTAACAGCTCAATTAGAGCATTTTAGTAATGAACAGTGTTCTTTGTCAAAACTGACATTCTCATCATCCACTGATGCACTTTGTCACAAACTGCAGTTTTCAGCTCAGAAAGCTTGTTTCTGACATTCTAACAGCTCAATTAAAGCATTTTAGTAATGAACAGTGTTCTTTGTTAAAACTGACATTCTCATCATCCACTGATGCACTTTGTCACAAAATGCAGTTTTCAGCTCAGAAAGCTTGTTTCTGACACTCTAACAGCTCAATTAGAGTATTTTACTAATGAACAGTGTTATTTGTCAAAACTGACATTCTCATCATCCACTGATGAACTGTGTCACAAAATGCAGTTCTCAACTCAGAAAGCTTGTTTCTGACATTCTAACAGCTCAATTAGAGCATTTTAGTAATGAACGGTGTTCTTTGACAAAACTGACATTCTCTCCAACCACTGATGAACTGTGTCACAAAATGCAGTTCTCAACTCAGAAAGCTTGTTTCTGACATTCTAACAGCTCAATTAGAGCATTTTAGTAATGATCAGTGTTCTTTGTCAAAACTGACATTCTCATCATCCACTGATGCTTTTTGTCACAAAATGCAGTTCTCAGCTCAGAAAGCTTGTTTCTGATATTTTAACAGCTCAATTAGAGCATTTTAGTAATGAACAGTGTTCTTTGTCAAAACTGACATTCTCATCATCCACTGATGCACTTTGTCACAAAATGCAGTTTTATGCTCAGAAAGCTTGTTTCTGACATTCTAACAGCTCAATTAGAGCATTTTAGTAATGATCAGTGTTCTTTGTCAAAAGTGACATTCTCATCATCCACTGATTCACTTTGTCACAAAATGCAGTTCTCAGCTCAGAAAGCTTGTTTCTGACATTCTAACAGCTCAATTAGAGCATTTTAGTAATGAACAGTGTTCTTTGTCAAAACTGACATTCTCATCATCCACTGATGAACTATATCACAAAATGCAGTTCTCAGCTCAGAAAGCTTGTTTCTGACTTTCTAACAGCTCAATTGGAGCATTTTAGTAATGATCAGTGTTCTTTGTCAAAACTGACATTCTCATCATCCACTGATGCTTTTTGTCACAAAATGCAGTTCTCAGCTCAGAAAGCTTGTTTCTGACATTCTAACAGCTCAATTAGAGCATTTTAGTAATGAACAGTGTTCTTTGTCAAAACTGACATTCTCATCATCCACTGATGCACTTTGTCAAATAAATGCTGTTTTCAGCTCAGAAAGCTTGTTTCTGATATTCTAATAGCTCAATTGGAGCATTTTAGTTATGATCAGTGTTCTTTGTCAAAACTGACATTCTCATCATCCACTGATGAACTATGTCACAAAATGCAGTTCTCAGCTCAGAAAGCTTGTTTCTGACATTCTAACAGCTCAATTGGAGCATTTTAGTAATGATCAGTGTTCTTTGTCAAAACTGACATTCTCATCATCCACTGATGAACTTTGTCACAAAATGCAGTTCTCAGCTCAGAAAGCTTGTTTCTGACATTCTAACAGCTCAATTAGAGCATTTTAGTAATGAACAGTGTTCTTTGTCAAAACTGACATTCTCATCATCCACTGATGCACAATGTCACAAAATGCAGTTCTCAGCTCAGAAAGCTTGTTTCTGACATTCTAACAGCTCAATTAGAGCATTTTAGCAATGATCAGTGTTCTTTGACAAAAGTGATATTCTCATCATCCACTGATTCACTTTGTCACAAAATGCAGTTCTCAGCTCAGAAAGCTTGTTTCTGACATTCTAACAGCTCAATTAGAGCATTTTAGTAATGAACAGTGTTCTTTGTCAAAACTGACATTCTCATCATCCACTGATGAACTATGTCACAAAATGCTTTTCTCAGTTTAGAAAGCTTGTTTCTGACATTCTAACAGCTCAATTGGAGCATTTCAGTAATGAACAGTGTTCTTTGTCAAAACTGACATTCTCATCATCCACTGATTCACTTTGTCACAAAATGCAGTTTTCAGCTCAGAAAGCTTGTTTCTGACATTCTAACAGCTCAATTAGAGCATTTTAGTAATGATCAGTGTTCTTTGTCAAAACTGACATTCTCATCATCCACTGATGCTTTTTGTCACAAAATGCAGTTCTCAGCTCAGAAAGCTTGTTTCTGACATTCTAACAGCTCAATTGGAGCATTTTAGTAATGATCAGTGTTCTTTGTCAAAACTGACATTCTCATCATCCACTGATGCTTTTTGTCACAAAATGCAGTTTTCAGCTCAGAAAGCTTGTTTCTGATATTTTAACAGCTCAATTAGAGCATTTTAGTAATGAACAGTGTTCTTTGTCAAAACTGACATTCTCATCATCCACTGATGCACTTTGTCACAAAATGCAGTTTTATGCTCAGAAAGCTTGTTTCTGACATTCTAACAGCTCAATTAGAGCATTTTAGTAATGATCAGTGTTCTTTGTCAAAAGTGACATTCTCATCATCCACTGATTCACTTTTTCACAAAATGCAGTTTTCAGCTCAGAAAGCTTGTTTCTGACATTCTAACAGCTCAATTAGAGCATTTTAGTAATGATCAGTGTTCTTTGTCAAAACTGACATTCTCATCATCCACTGATGCTTTTTGTCACAAAATGCAGTTTTCAGCTCAGAAAGCTTGTTTCTGACATTCTAACAGCTCAATTGGAGCATTTTAGTAATGATCAGTGTTCTTTGTCAAAACTGACATTCTCATCATCCACTGATGCTTTTTGTCACAAAATGCAGTTTTCAGCTCAGAAAGCTTGTTTCTGACATTCTAACAGCTCAATTAGAGCATTTTAGTAATGATCAGTGTTCTTTGTCAAAAGTGACATTCTCATCATCCACTGATTCACTTTGTCACAAAATGCAGTTCTCAGCTCAGAAAGCTTGTTTCTGACATTCTAACAGCTCAATTAGAGCATTTTAGTAATGAACAGTGTTCTTTGTCAAAACTGACATTCTCATCATCCACTGATTCACTTTGTCACAAAATGCAGTTCTCAGCTCAGAAAGCTTGTTTCTGACATTCTAACAGCTCAATTGGAGCATTTTAGTTATGATCAGTGTTCTTTGTCAAAACTGACATTCTCATCATCCACTGATGAACTATATCACAAAATGCAGTTCTCAGCTCAGAAAGCTTGTTTCTGACATTCTAACAGCTCAATTGGAGCATTTTAGTAATGATCAGTGTTCTTTGTCAAAACTGACATTCTCATCATCCACTGATGCTTTTTGTCACAAAATGCAGTTCTCAGCTCAGAAAGCTTGTTTCTGACATTCTAACAGCTCAATTAGAGCATTTTAGTAATGAAAAGTGTTCTTTGTCAAAACTGACATTCTCATCATCCACTGATGCACTTTGTCAAATAAATGCTGTTTTCAGCTCAGAAAGCTTGTTTCTGACATTCTAACAGCTCAATTGGAGCATTTTAGTTATGATCAGTGTTCTTTGTCAAAACTGACATTCTCATCATCCACTGATGAACTATGTCACAAAATGCAGTTCTCAGCTCAGAAAGCTTGTTTCTGACATTCTAACAGCTCAATTGGAGCATTTTAGTAATGATCAGTGTTCTTTGTCAAAACTGACATTCTCATCATCCACTGATGAACTTTGTCACAAAATGCAGTTCTCAGCTCAGAAAGCTTGTTTCTGACATTCTAACAGCTCAATTAGAGCATTTTAGTAATGAACAGTGTTCTTTGTCAAAACTGACATTCTCATCATCCACTGATGCACAATGTCACAAAATGCAGTTCTCAGCTCAGAAAGCTTGTTTCTGACATTCTAACAGCTCAATTAGAGCATTTTAGCAATGATCAGTGTTCTTTGTCAAAAGTGATATTCTCATCATCCACTGATTCACTTTGTCACGAAATGCAGTTCTCAGCTCAGAAAGCTTGTTTCTGACATTCTAACAGCTCAATTAGAGCATTTTAGTAATGAACAGTGTTCTTTGTCAAAACTGACATTCTCATCATCCACTGATGAACTATGTCACAAAATGCAGTTCTCAGCTCAGAAAGCTTGTTTCTGACATTCTAACAGCTCAATTAGAGCATTTTAGTAATGAACAGTGTTCTTTGTCAAAACTGACATTCTCATCATCCACGGATGCACTTTGTCACAAAATGCAGTTCTCAGCTCAGAAAGCTTGTTTCTGACATTCTAACAACTCAATTAGAGCATTTTAGTAATGAACAGTGTTCTTTGTCAAAACTGACATTCTCATCATCCACTGATTCACTTTGTCACAAAATGCAGTTTTCAGCTCAGAAAGCTTGTTTCTGACATTCTAACAGCTCAATTAGAGCATTTTAGTAATGAACAGTGTTCTTTGTCAAAACTGACATTCTCATCATCCACTGATGCTTTTTGTCACAAAATGCAGTTCTCAGCTCAGAAAGCTTGTTTCTGACATTATAACAGCTCAATTGGAGCATTTTAGTAATGATCAGTGTTCTTTGTCAAAACTGACATTCTCATCATCCACTGATGCTTTTTGTCACAAAATGCAGTTTTCAGCTCAGAAAGCTTGTTTCTGATATTTTAACAGCTCAATTAGAGCATTTTAGTAATGAACAGTATTCTTTGTCAAAACTGACATTCTCATCATCCACTGATGCACTTTGTCACAAAATGCAGTTTTATGCTCAGAAAGCTTGTTTCTGACATTCTAACAGCTCAATTAGAGCATTTTAGTAATGATCAGTGTTCTTTGTCAAAAGTGACATTGTCATCATCCACTGATTCACTTTGTCACAAAATGCAGTTTTCAGCTCAGAAAGCTTGTTTCTGACATTCTAACAGCTCAATTAGAGCATTTTAGCAATGAACAGTGTTCTTTGTCAAAACTGACATTCTCATCATCCACGGATGCTTTTTGTCACAAAATGCAGTTTTCAGCTCAGAAAGCTTGTTTCTGACATTCTAACAGCTCAATTGGAACATTTCAGTAATGAACAGTGTTCTTTGTCAAAACTGACATTCTCATCATCCACTGATGAACTTTGTCACAAAATGCAGTTCTCAGCTCAGAAAGCTTGTTTCTGAGATTCTAACAGCTCAATTAGAGCATTTTAGTAATGAACAGTGTTCTTTGTCAAAACTGACATTCTCATCATCCACTGATTCACTTTGTCACAAAATGCAGTTTTCAGCTCAGAAAGCTTGTTTCTGACATTCTAACAGCTCAATTAGAGCATTTTAGTAATGAACAGTGTTCTTTGTCAAAACTGACATTCTCATCATCCACTTATGAACTATGTCACAAAATGCAGTTCTCAGCTCAGAATGCTTGTTTCTGACATTCTAACAGCTCAATTGGAGCATTTTAGTAATGATCAGTGTTCTTTGTCAAAACTGACATTCTCATCATCCACTGATGCTTTTTGTCACAAAATGCAGTTTTCAGCTCAGAAAGCTTGTTTCTGATATTTTAACAGCTCAATTAGAGCATTTTAGTAATGAACAGTGTTCTTTGTCAAAACTGACATTCTCATCATCCACTGATGCACTTTGTCACAAAATGCAGTTTTATGCTCAGAAAGCTTGTTTCTGACATTCTAACAGCTCAATTAGAGCATTTTAGTAATGAAAAGTGTTCTTTGTCAAAAGTGACATTCTCATCATCCACTGATTCACTTTGTCACAAAATGCAGTTTTCAGCTCAGAAAGCTTGTTTCTGACATTCTAACAGCTCAATTGGAGCATTTCAGTAATGAACAGTGTTCTTTGTCAAAACTGACATTCTCATCATCCACTGATTCACTTTGTCACAAAATGCAGTTTTCAGCTCAGAAAGCTTGTTTCTGACATTCTAACAGCTCAATTAGAGCATTTTAGTAATGATCAGTGTTCTTTGTCAAAAGTGACATTCTCATCATCCACTGATTCACTTTGTCACAAAATGCAGTTCTCAGCTCAGAAAGCTTGTTTCTGACATTCTAACAGCTCAATTAGAGCATTTTAGTAATGAACAGTGTTCTTTGTCAAAACTGACATTCTCATCATCCACTGATTCACTTTGTCACAAAATGCAGTTTTCAGCTCAGAAAGCTTGTTTCTGACATTCTAACAGCTCAATTAGAGCATTTTAGTAATGATCAGTGTTCTTTGTCAAAACTGACATTCTCATCATCCACTGATGCTTTTTGTCACAAAATGCAGTTTTCAGCTCAGAAAGCTTGTTTCTGACATTCTAACAGCTCAATTGGAGCATTTTAGTAATGATCAGTGTTCTTTGTCAAAACTGACATTCTCATCATCCACTGATGCTTTTTGTCACAAAATGCAGTTTTCAGCTCAGAAAGCTTGTTTCTGATATTTTAACAGCTCAATTAGAGCATTTTAGTAATGAACAGTGTTCTTTGTCAAAACTGACATTCTCATCATCCACTGATGCACTTTGTCACAAAATGCAGTTTTCAGCTCAGAAAGCTTGTTTCTGACATTCTAACAGCTCAATTAGAGCATTTTAGTAATGAACAGTGTTCTTTGTCAAAACTGACATTCTCATCATCCACTGATGAACTATGTCACAAAATGCATTTCTCAGCTCAGAAAGCTTGTTTCTGACATTCTAACAGCTCAATTGGAGCATTTCAGTAATGAACAGTGTTCTTTGTCAAAACTGACATTCTCATCATCCACTGATTCACTTTGTCACAAAATGCAGTTTTCAGCTCAGAAAGCTTGTTTCTGACATTCTAACAGCTCAATTAGAGCATTTTAGTAATGATCAGTGTTCTTTGTCAAAACTGACATTCTCATCATCCACTGATGCTTTTTGTCACAAAATGCAGTTCTCAGCTCAGAAAGCTTGTTTCTGACATTCTAACAGCTCAATTGGAGCATTTTAGTAATGATCAGTGTTCTTTGTCAAAACTGACATTCTCATCATCCACTGATGCTTTTTGTCACAAAATGCAGTTTTCAGCTCAGAAAGCTTGTTTCTGATATTTTAACAGCTCAATTAGAGCATTTTAGTAATGAACAGTGTTCTTTGTCAAAACTGACATTCTCATCATCCACTGATGCACTTTGTCACAAAATGCAGTTTTATGCTCAGAAAGCTTGTTTCTGACATTCTAACAGCTCAATTAGAGCATTTTAGTAATGATCAGTGTTCTTTGTCAAAAGTGACATTCTCATCATCCACTGATTCACTTTGTCACAAAATGCAGTTCTCAGCTCAGAAAGCTTGTTTCTGACATTCTAACAGCTCAATTAGAGCATTTTAGTAATGAACAGTGTTCTTTGTCAAAACTGACATTCTCATCATCCACTGATGAACTATGTCACAAAATGCAGTTCTCAGCTCAGAAAGCTTGTTTCTGACATTCTAACAGCTCAATTGGAGCATTTTAGTAATGATCAGTGTTCTTTGTCAAAACTGACATTCTCATCATCCACTGATGAACTATGTCACAAAATGCAGTTCTCAGCTCAGAAAGCTTGTTTCTGACATTCTAACACCTCAATTAGAGCATTTTAGTAATGAACAGTGTTCTTTGTCAAAACTGACATTCTCATCATCCACTGATGAACTATGTCACAAAATGCAGTTCTCAGCTCAGAAAGCTTGTTTCTGACATTCTAACAGCTCAATTGGAGCATTTTAGTGATGATCAGTGTTCTTTGTCAAAACTGACATTCTCATCATCCACTGATTCACTTTGTCACAAAATGCAGTTTTCAGCTCAGAAAGCTTGTTTCTGACATTCTAACAGCTCAATTAGAGCATTTTAGTAATGAACAGTGTTCTTTGTCAAAACTGACATTCTCATCATCCACTGATGCACAATGTCACAAAATGCAGTTTTCAGCTCAGAAAGCTTGTTTCTGACATTCTAACAGCTCAATTTGAGCATTTCAGTAATGAACAGTGTTCTTTGGCAAAACTGACATTGTCATCATCCACTGATTCACTTTGTCACAAAATGCAGTTTTCAGCTCAGAAAGCTTGTTTCTGACATTCTAACAGCTCAATTAGAGCATTTTAGTAATGAACAGTGTTCTTTGTCAAAACTGACATTCTCATCATCCACTGATGCACTTTGTCACAAACTGCAGTTTTCAGCTCAGAAAGCTTGTTTCTGACATTCTAACAGCTCAATTAAAGCATTTTAGTAATGAACAGTGTTCTTTGTTAAAACTGACATTCTCATCATCCACTGATGCACTTTGTCACAAAATGCAGTTTTCAGCTCAGAAAGCTTGTTTCTGACACTCTAACAGCTCAATTAGAGTATTTTACTAATGAACAGTGTTATTTGTCAAAACTGACATTCTCATCATCCACTGATGAACTGTGTCACAAAATGCAGTTCTCAACTCAGAAAGCTTGTTTCTGACATTCTAACAGCTCAATTAGAGCATTTAAGTAATGAACGGTGTTCTTTGACAAAACTGACATTCTCTCCAACCACTGATGAACTGTGTCACAAAATGCAGTTCTCAACTCAGAAAGCTTGTTTCTGACATTCTAACAGCTCAATTAGAGCATTTTAGTAATGATCAGTGTTCTTTGTCAAAACTGACATTCTCATCATCCACTGATGCTTTTTGTCACAAAATGCAGTTCTCAGCTCAGAAAGCTTGTTTCTGATATTTTAACAGCTCAATTAGAGCATTTTAGTAATGAACAGTGTTCTTTGTCAAAACTGACATTCTCATCATCCACTGATGCACTTTGTCACAAAATGCAGTTTTATGCTCAGAAAGCTTGTTTCTGACATTCTAACAGCTCAATTAGAGCATTTTAGTAATGATCAGTGTTCTTTGTCAAAAGTGACATTCTCATCATCCACTGATTCACTTTGTCACAAAATGCAGTTCTCAGCTCAGAAAGCTTGTTTCTGACATTCTAACAGCTCAATTAGAGCATTTTAGTAATGAACAGTGTTCTTTGTCAAAACTGACATTCTCATCATCCACTGATGAACTATATCACAAAATGCAGTTCTCAGCTCAGAAAGCTTGTTTCTGACATTCTAACAGCTCAATTGGAGCATTTTAGTAATGATCAGTGTTCTTTGTCAAAACTGACATTCTCATCATCCACTGATGCTTTTTGTCACAAAATGCAGTTCTCAGCTCAGAAAGCTTGTTTCTGACATTCTAACAGCTCAATTAGAGCATTTTAGTAATGAACAGTGTTCTTTGTCAAAACTGACATTCTCATCATCCACTGATGCACTTTGTCAAATAAATGCTGTTTTCAGCTCAGAAAGCTTGTTTCTGATATTCTAATAGCTCAATTGGAGCATTTTAGTTATGATCAGTGTTCTTTGTCAAAACTGACATTCTCATCATCCACTGATGAACTATGTCACAAAATGCAGTTCTCAGCTCAGAAAGCTTGTTTCTGACATTCTAACAGCTCAATTGGAGCATTTTAGTAATGATCAGTGTTCTTTGTCAAAACTGACATTCTCATCATCCACTGATGAACTTTGTCACAAAATGCAGTTCTCAGCTCAGAAAGCTTGTTTCTGACATTCTAACAGCTCAATTAGAGCATTTTAGTAATGAACAGTGTTCTTTGTCAAAACTGACATTCTCATCATCCACTGATGCACAATGTCACAAAATGCAGTTCTCAGCTCAGAAAGCTTGTTTCTGACATTCTAACAGCTCAATTAGAGCATTTTAGCAATGATCAGTGTTCTTTGACAAAAGTGATATTCTCATCATCCACTGATTCACTTTGTCACAAAATGCAGTTCTCAGCTCAGAAAGCTTGTTTCTGACATTCTAACAGCTCAATTAGAGCATTTTAGTAATGAACAGTGTTCTTTGTCAAAACTGACATTCTCATCATCCACTGATGAACTATGTCACAAAATGCATTTCTCAGTTTAGAAAGCTTGTTTCTGACATTCTAACAGCTCAATTGGAGCATTTCAGTAATGAACAGTGTTCTTTGTCAAAACTGACATTCTCATCATCCACTGATTCACTTTGTCACAAAATGCAGTTTTCAGCTCAGAAAGCTTGTTTCTGACATTCTAACAGCTCAATTAGAGCATTTTAGTAATGATCAGTGTTCTTTGTCAAAACTGACATTCTCATCATCCACTGATGCTTTTTGTCACAAAATGCAGTTCTCAGCTCAGAAAGCTTTGTTTCTGACATTCTAACAGCTCAATTGGAGCATTTTAGTAATGATCAGTGTTCTTTGTCAAAACTGACATTCTCATCATCCACTGATGCTTTTTGTCACAAAATGCAGTTTTCAGCTCAGAAAGCTTGTTTCTGATATTTTAACAGCTCAATTAGAGCATTTTAGTAATGAACAGTGTTCTTTGTCAAAACTGACATTCTCATCATCCACTGATGCACTTTGTCACAAAATGCAGTTTTATGCTCAGAAAGCTTGTTTCTGACATTCTAACAGCTCAATTAGAGCATTTTAGTAATGATCAGTGTTCTTTGTCAAAAGTGACATTCTCATCATCCACTGATTCACTTTTTCACAAAATGCAGTTTTCAGCTCAGAAAGCTTGTTTCTGACATTCTAACAGCTCAATTAGAGCATTTTAGTAATGATCAGTGTTCTTTGTCAAAACTGACATTCTCATCATCCACTGATGCTTTTTGTCACAAAATGCAGTTTTCAGCTCAGAAAGCTTGTTTCTGACATTCTAACAGCTCAATTGGAGCATTTTAGTAATGATCAGTGTTCTTTGTCAAAACTGACATTCTCATCATCCACTGATGCTTTTTGTCACAAAATGCAGTTTTCAGCTCAGAAAGCTTGTTTCTGACATTCTAACAGCTCAATTAGAGCATTTTAGTAATGATCAGTGTTCTTTGTCAAAAGTGACATTCTCATCATCCACTGATTCACTTTGTCACAAAATGCAGTTCTCAGCTCAGAAAGCTTGTTTCTGACATTCTAACAGCTCAATTAGAGCATTTTAGTAATGAACAGTGTTCTTTGTCAAAACTGACATTCTCATCATCCACTGATTCACTTTGTCACAAAATGCAGTTCTCAGCTCAGAAAGCTTGTTTCTGACATTCTAACAGCTCAATTGGAGCATTTTAGTTATGATCAGTGTTCTTTGTCAAAACTGACATTCTCATCATCCACTGATGAACTATATCACAAAATGCAGTTCTCAGCTCAGAAAGCTTGTTTCTGACATTCTAACAGCTCAATTGGAGCATTTTAGTAATGATCAGTGTTCTTTGTCAAAACTGACATTCTCATCATCCACTGATGCTTTTTGTCACAAAATGCAGTTCTCAGCTCAGAAAGCTTGTTTCTGACATTCTAACAGCTCAATTAGAGCATTTTAGTAATGAAAAGTGTTCTTTGTCAAAACTGACATTCTCATCATCCACTGATGCACTTTGTCAAATAAATGCTGTTTTCAGCTCAGAAAGCTTGTTTCTGACATTCTAACAGCTCAATTGGAGCATTTTAGTTATGATCAGTGTTCTTTGTCAAAACTGACATTCTCATCATCCACTGATGAACTATGTCACAAAATGCAGTTCTCAGCTCAGAAAGCTTGTTTCTGACATTCTAACAGCTCAATTGGAGCATTTTAGTAATGATCAGTGTTCTTTGTCAAAACTGACATTCTCATCATCCACTGATGAACTTTGTCACAAAATGCAGTTCTCAGCTCAGAAAGCTTGTTTCTGACATTCTAACAGCTCAATTAGAGCATTTTAGTAATGAACAGTGTTCTTTGTCAAAACTGACATTCTCATCATCCACTGATGCACAATGTCACAAAATGCAGTTCTCAGCTCAGAAAGCTTTTTCTGACATTCTAACAGCTCAATTAGAGCATTTTAGCAATGATCAGTGTTCTTTGTCAAAAGTGATATTCTCATCATCCACTGATTCACTTTGTCACGAAATGCAGTTCTCAGCTCAGAAAGCTTGTTTCTGACATTCTAACAGCTCAATTAGAGCATTTTAGTAATGAACAGTGTTCTTTGTCAAAACTGACATTCTCATCATCCACTGATGAACTATGTCACAAAATGCATTTCTCAGCTCAGAAAGCTTGTTTCTGACATTCTAACAGCTCAATTGGAGCATTTTAGTAATGAACATTGTTCTTTGTCAAAACTGACATTCTCATCATCCACGGATGAACTATGTCACAAAATGCAGTTCTCAGCTCAGAAAGCTTGTTTCTGACATTCTAACAGCTCAATTAGAGCATTTTAGTAATGAACAGTGTTCTTTGTCAAAACTGACATTCTCATCATCCACGGATGCACTTTGTCACAAAATGCAGTTCTCAGCTCAGAAAGCTTGTTTCTGACATTCTAACAACTCAATTAGAGCATTTTAGTAATGAACAGTGTTCTTTGTCAAAACTGACATTCTCATCATCCACTGATTCACTTTGTCACAAAATGCAGTTTTCAGCTCAGAAAGCTTGTTTCTGACATTCTAACAGCTCAATTAGAGCATTTTAGTAATGAACAGTGTTCTTTGTCAAAACTGACATTCTCATCATCCACTGATGCTTTTTGTCACAAAATGCAGTTCTCAGCTCAGAAAGCTTGTTTCTGACATTATAACAGCTCAATTGGAGCATTTTAGTAATGATCAGTGTTCTTTGTCAAAACTGACATTCTCATCATCCACTGATGCTTTTTGTCACAAAATGCAGTTTTCAGCTCAGAAAGCTTGTTTCTGATATTTTAACAGCTCAATTAGAGCATTTTAGTAATGAACAGTGTTCTTTGTCAAAACTGACATTCTCATCATCCACTGATGCACTTTGTCACGAAATGCAGTTTTATGCTCAGAAAGCTTGTTTCTGACATTCTAACAGCTCAATTAGAGCATTTTAGTAATGATCAGTGTTCTTTGTCAAAAGTGACATTGTCATCATCCACTGATTCACTTTGTCACAAAATGCAGTTTTCAGCTCAGAAAGCTTGTTTCTGACATTCTAACAGCTCAATTAGAGCATTTTAGCAATGAACAGTGTTCTTTGTCAAAACTGACATTCTCATCATCCACGGATGCTTTTTGTCACAAAATGCAGTTTTCAGCTCAGAAAGCTTGTTTCTGACATTCTAACAGCTCAATTGGAACATTTCAGTAATGAACAGTGTTCTTTGTCAAAACTGACATTCTCATCATCCACTGATGAACTTTGTCACAAAATGCAGTTCTCAGCTCAGAAAGCTTGTTTCTGAGATTCTAACAGCTCAATTAGAGCATTTTAGTAATGAACAGTGTTCTTTGTCAAAACTGACATTCTCATCATCCACTGATTCACTTTGTCACAAAATGCAGTTTTCAGCTCAGAAAGCTTGTTTCTGACATTCTAACAGCTCAATTAGAGCATTTTAGTAATGAACAGTGTTCTTTGTCAAAACTGACATTCTCATCATCCACTTATGAACTATGTCACAAAATGCAGTTCTCAGCTCAGAATGCTTGTTTCTGACATTCTAACAGCTCAATTGGAGCATTTTAGTAATGATCAGTGTTCTTTGTCAAAACTGACATTCTCATCATCCACTGATGCTTTTTGTCACAAAATGCAGTTTTCAGCTCAGAAAGCTTGTTTCTGATATTTTAACAGCTCAATTAGAGCATTTTAGTAATGAACAGTGTTCTTTGTCAAAACTGACATTCTCATCATCCACTGATGCACTTTGTCACAAAATGCAGTTTTATGCTCAGAAAGCTTGTTTCTGACATTCTAACAGCTCAATTAGAGCATTTTAGTAATGAAAAGTGTTCTTTGTCAAAAGTGACATTCTCATCATCCACTGATTCACTTTGTCACAAAATGCAGTTTTCAGCTCAGAAAGCTTGTTTCTGACATTCTAACAGCTCAATTGGAGCATTTCAGTAATGAACAGTGTTCTTTGTCAAAACTGACATTCTCATCATCCACTGATTCACTTTGTCACAAAATGCAGTTTTCAGCTCAGAAAGCTTGTTTCTGACATTCTAACAGCTCAATTAGAGCATTTTAGTAATGATCAGTGTTCTTTGTCAAAAGTGACATTCTCATCATCCACTGATTCACTTTGTCACAAAATGCAGTTCTCAGCTCAGAAAGCTTGTTTCTGACATTCTAACAGCTCAATTAGAGCATTTTAGTAATGAACAGTGTTCTTTGTCAAAACTGACATTCTCATCATCCACTGATTCACTTTGTCACAAAATGCAGTTTTCAGCTCAGAAAGCTTGTTTCTGACATTCTAACAGCTCAATTAGAGCATTTTAGTAATGATCAGTGTTCTTTGTCAAAACTGACATTCTCATCATCCACTGATGCTTTTTGTCACAAAATGCAGTTTTCAGCTCAGAAAGCTTGTTTCTGATATTTTAACAGCTCAATTAGAGCATTTTAGTAATGAACAGTGTTCTTTGTCAAAACTGACATTCTCATCATCCACTGATGCACTTTGTCACAAAATGCAGTTTTCAGCTCAGAAAGCTTGTTTCTGACATTCTAACAGCTCAATTAGAGCATTTTAGTAATGAACAGTGTTCTTTGTCAAAACTGACATTCTCATCATCCACTGATGAACTATGTCACAAAATGCATTTCTCAGCTCAGAAAGCTTGTTTCTGACATTCTAACAGCTCAATTGGAGCATTTCAGTAATGAACAGTGTTCTTTGTCAAAACTGACATTCTCATCATCCACTGATTCACTTTGTCACAAAATGCAGTTTTCAGCTCAGAAAGCTTGTTTCTGACATTCTAACAGCTCAATTAGAGCATTTTAGTAATGATCAGTGTTCTTTGTCAAAACTGACATTCTCATCATCCACTGATGCTTTTTGTCACAAAATGCAGTTCTCAGCTCAGAAAGCTTGTTTCTGACATTCTAACAGCTCAATTGGAGCATTTTAGTAATGATCAGTGTTCTTTGTCAAAACTGACATTCTCATCATCCACTGATGCTTTTTGTCACAAAATGCAGTTTTTTTGCTCAGAAAGCTTGTTTCTGATATTTTAACAGCTCAATTAGAGCATTTTAGTAATGAACAGTGTTCTTTGTCAAAACTGACATTCTCATCATCCACTGATGCACTTTGTCACAAAATGCAGTTTTATGCTCAGAAAGCTTGTTTCTGACATTCTAACAGCTCAATTAGAGCATTTTAGTAATGATCAGTGTTCTTTGTCAAAAGTGACATTCTCATCATCCACTGATTCACTTTGTCACAAAATGCAGTTCTCAGCTCAGAAAGCTTGTTTCTGACATTCTAACAGCTCAATTAGAGCATTTTAGTAATGAACAGTGTTCTTTGTCAAAACTGACATTCTCATCATCCACTGATGAACTATGTCACAAAATGCAGTTCTCAGCTCAGAAAGCTTGTTTCTGACATTCTAACAGCTCAATTGGAGCATTTTAGTAATGATCAGTGTTCTTTGTCAAAACTGACATTCTCATCATCCACTGATGCTTTTTGTCACAAAATGCAGTTCTCAGCTCAGAAAGCTTGTTTCTGACATTCTAACACCTCAATTAGAGCATTTTAGTAATGAACAGTGTTCTTTGTCAAAACTGACATTCTCATCATCCACTGATGAACTATGTCACAAAATGCAGTTCTCAGCTCAGAAAGCTTGTTTCTGACATTCTAACAGCTCAATTGGAGCATTTTAGTGATGATCAGTGTTCTTTGTCAAAACTGACATTCTCATCATCCACTGATTCACTTTGTCACAAAATGCAGTTTTCAGCTCAGAAAGCTTGTTTCTGACATTCTAACAGCTCAATTAGAGCATTTTAGTAATGATCAGTGTTCTTTGTCAAAACTGACATTCTCATCATCCACTGATGCTTTTTGTCACAAAATGCAGTTTTCAGCTCAGAAAGCTTGTTTCTGACATTCTAACAGCTCAATTGGAGCATTTTAGTAATGAACATTGTTCTTTGTCAAAACTGACATTCTCATCATCCACGGATGAACTATGTCACAAAATGCAGTTCTCAGCTCAGAAAGCTTGTTTCTGACATTCTAACAGCTCAATTAGAGCATTTTAGTAATGAACAGTGTTCTTTGTCAAAACTGACATTCTCATCATCCACGGATGCACTTTGTCACAAAATGCAGTTCTCAGCTCAGAAAGCTTGTTTCTGACATTCTAACAGCTCAATTAGAGCATTTTAGTAATGAACAGTGTTCTTTGTCAAAACTGACATTCTCATCATCCACTGATGAACTATGTCACAAAATGCAGTTCTCAGCTCAGAAAGCTTGTTTCTGACATTCTAACAGCTCAATTGGAGCATTTTAGTAATGATCAGTGTTCTTTGTCAAAAGTGACATTCTCATCATCCACTGATTCACTTTGTCACAAAATGCAGTTCTCAGCTCAGAAAGCTTGTTTCTGACATTCTAACAGCTCAATTAGAGCATTTTAGTAATGAACAGTGTTCTTTGTCAAAACTGACATTCTCATCATCCACTGATTCACTTTGTCACAAAATGCAGTTTTCAGCTCAGAAAGCTTGTTTCTGACATTCTAACAGCTCAATTAGAGCATTTTAGTAATGATCAGTGTTCTTTGTCAAAACTGACATTCTCATCATCCACTGATGCTTTTTGTCACAAAATGCAGTTTTCAGCTCAGAAAGCTTGTTTCTGACATTCTAACAGCTCAATTGGAGCATTTTAGTAATGATCAGTGTTCTTTGTCAAAACTGACATTCTCATCATCCACTGATGCTTTTTGTCACAAAATGCAGTTTTCAGCTCAGAAAGCTTGTTTCTGATATTTTAACAGCTCAATTAGAGCATTTTAGTAATGAACAGTGTTCTTTGTCAAAACTGACATTCTCATCATCCACTGATGCACTTTGTCACAAAATGCAGTTTTCAGCTCAGAAAGCTTGTTTCTGACATTCTAACAGCTCAATTAGAGCATTTTAGTAATGAACAGTGTTCTTTGTCAAAACTGACATTCTCATCATCCACTGATGAACTATGTCACAAAATGCATTTCTCAGCTCAGAAAGCTTGTTTCTGACATTCTAACAGCTCAATTGGAGCATTTCAGTAATGAACAGTGTTCTTTGTCAAAACTGACATTCTCATCATCCACTGATTCACTTTGTCACAAAATGCAGTTTTCAGCTCAGAAAGCTTGTTTCTGACATTCTAACAGCTCAATTAGAGCATTTTAGTAATGATCAGTGTTCTTTGTCAAAACTGACATTCTCATCATCCACTGATGCTTTTTGTCACAAAATGCAGTTCTCAGCTCAGAAAGCTTGTTTCTGACATTCTAACAGCTCAATTGGAGCATTTTAGTAATGATCAGTGTTCTTTGTCAAAACTGACATTCTCATCATCCACTGATGCTTTTTGTCACAAAATGCAGTTTTCAGCTCAGAAAGCTTGTTTCTGATATTTTAACAGCTCAATTAGAGCATTTTAGTAATGAACAGTGTTCTTTGTCAAAACTGACATTCTCATCATCCACTGATGCACTTTGTCACAAAATGCAGTTTTATGCTCAGAAAGCTTGTTTCTGACATTCTAACAGCTCAATTAGAGCATTTTAGTAATGATCAGTGTTCTTTGTCAAAAGTGACATTCTCATCATCCACTGATTCACTTTGTCACAAAATGCAGTTCTCAGCTCAGAAAGCTTGTTTCTGACATTCTAACAGCTCAATTAGAGCATTTTAGTAATGAACAGTGTTCTTTGTCAAAACTGACATTCTCATCATCCACTGATGAACTATGTCACAAAATGCAGTTCTCAGCTCAGAAAGCTTGTTTCTGACATTCTAACAGCTCAATTGGAGCATTTTAGTAATGATCAGTGTTCTTTGTCAAAACTGACATTCTCATCATCCACTGATGCTTTTTGTCACAAAATGCAGTTCTCAGCTCAGAAAGCTTGTTTCTGACATTCTAACACCTCAATTAGAGCATTTTAGTAATGAACAGTGTTCTTTGTCAAAACTGACATTCTCATCATCCACTGATGAACTATGTCACAAAATGCAGTTCTCAGCTCAGAAAGCTTGTTTCTGACATTCTAACAGCTCAATTGGAGCATTTTAGTGATGATCAGTGTTCTTTGTCAAAACTGACATTCTCATCATCCACTGATTCACTTTGTCACAAAATGCAGTTTTCAGCTCAGAAAGCTTGTTTCTGACATTCTAACAGCTCAATTAGAGCATTTTAGTAATGATCAGTGTTCTTTGTCAAAACTGACATTCTCATCATCCACTGATGCTTTTTGTCACAAAATGCAGTTTTCAGCTCAGAAAGCTTGTTTCTGACATTCTAACAGCTCAATTGGAGCATTTTAGTAATGAACATTGTTCTTTGTCAAAACTGACATTCTCATCATCCACGGATGAACTATGTCACAAAATGCAGTTCTCAGCTCAGAAAGCTTGTTTCTGACATTCTAACAGCTCAATTAGAGCATTTTAGTAATGAACAGTGTTCTTTGTCAAAACTGACATTCTCATCATCCACGGATGCACTTTGTCACAAAATGCAGTTCTCAGCTCAGAAAGCTTGTTTCTGACATTCTAACAGCTCAATTAGAGCATTTTAGTAATGAACAGTGTTCTTTGTCAAAACTGACATTCTCATCATCCACTGATGAACTATGTCACAAAATGCAGTTCTCAGCTCAGAAAGCTTGTTTCTGACATTCTAACAGCTCAATTGGAGCATTTTAGTAATGATCAGTGTTCTTTGTCAAAACTGACATTCTCATCATCCACTGATGCTTTTTGTCACAAAATGCAGTTCTCAGCTCAGAAAGCTTGTTTCTGACATTCAAACAGCTCAATTAGAGCATTTTAGTAATGAACAGTGTTCTTTGTCAAAACTGACATTCTCATCATCCACTGATGCACTTTGTCAAATAAATGCTGTTTTCAGCTCAGAAAGCTTGTTTCTGACATTCTAACAGCTCAATTGGAGCATTTTAGTAATGATCAGTGTTCTTTGTCAAAACTGACATTCTCATCATCCACTGATGAACTATGTCACAAAATGCAGTTCTCAGCTCAGAAAGCTTGTTTCTGACATTCTAACAGCTCAATTGGAGCATTTTAGTAATGATCAGTGTTCTTTGTCAAAACTGACATTCTCATCATCCACTGATGAACTTTGTCACAAAATGCAGTTCTCAGCTCAAAAAGCTTGTTTCTGACATTCTAACAGCTCAATTAGAGCATTTTAGTAATGAACAGTGTTCTTTGTCAAAACTGACATTCTCATCATCCACTGATGAACTATGTCACAAAATGCATTTCTCAGCTCAGAAAGCTTGTTTCTGACATTCTAACAGCTCAATTGGAGCATTTCAGTAATGAACAGTGTTCTTTGTCAAAACTGACATTCTCATCATCCACTGATTCACTTTGTCACAAAATGCAGTTTTCAGCTCAGAAAGCTTGTTTCTGACATTCTAACAGCTCAATTGGAGCATTTTAGTAATGAACAGTGTTCTTTGTCAAAACTGACATTCTCATCATCCAATGATGAACTATGTCACAAAATGCAGTTCTCAGCTCAGAAAGCTTGTTTCAGCTCAGAAAGCTTGTTTCTGACATTCTAACAGCTCAATTAGAGCATTTTAGTAATGAACAGTGTTCTTTGTCAAAACTGACATTCTCATCATCCACTGATGAACTATGTCACAAAATGCAGTTCTCAGCTCAGAAAGCTTGTTTCTGACATTCTAACAGCTCATTTGGAGCATTTTAGTAATGATCAGTGTTCTTTGTCAAAACTGACATTCTCATCATCCACTGATGCTTTTTGTCACAAAATGCAGTTTTCAGCTCAGAAAGCTTGTTTCTGACATTCTAACAGCTCAATTAGAGCATTTTAGTAATGAACAGTGTTCTTTGTCAAAACTGACATTCTCATCATCCACTGATGCACTATGTCACAAAATGCAGTTCTCAGCTCAGAAAGCTTGTTTCTGACATTCTAACAGCTCAATTGGAGCATTTCAGTAATGAACAGTGTTCTTTGTCAAAACTGACATTCTCATCATCCACTGATTCACTTTGTCACAAAATGCAGTTTTCAGCTCAGAAAGCTTGTTTCTGATATTTTAACAGCTCAATTAGAGCATTTTAGTAATGAAAAGTGCTCTTTGTCAAAACTGACATTCTCATCATCCACTGATGCACTTTGTCACAAAATGCAGTTTTCAGCTCAGAAAGCTTGTTTCTGACATTCTAACAGCTCAATTAGAGCATTTTAGTAATGATCAGTGTTCTTTGTCAAAACTGACATTCTCATCATCCACTGATGAACTATGTCACAAAATGCAGTTCTCAGCTCAGAAAGCTTGTTTCTGACATTCTAACAGCTCAATTGGAGCATTTTAGTAATGATCAGTGTTCTTTGTCAAAAGTGACATTCTCATCATCCACTGATTCACTTTGTCACAAAATGCAGTTCTCAGCTCAGAAAGCTTGTTTCTGACATTCTAACAGCTCAATTAGAGCATTTTAGTAATGAACAGTATTCTTTGTCAAAACTGACATTCTCATCATCCACTGATGCACTATGTCACAAAATGCAGTTCTCAGCTCAGAAAGCTTGTTTCTGACATTCTAACAGCTCAATTAGAGCATTTTAGCAATGATCAGTGTTCTTTGTCAAAAGTGACATTCTCATCATCCACTGATTCACTTTGTCACAAAATGCAGTTCTCAGCTCAGAAAGCTTGTTTCTGACATTCTAACAGCTCAATTAGAGCATTTTAGTAATGAACAGTGTTCTTTGTCAAAACTGACATTCTCATCATCCACTGATGAACTATGTCACAAAATGCATTTCTCAGCTCAGAAAGCTTGTTTCTGACATTCTAACAGCTCAATTGGAGCATTTTAGTAATGATCAGTGTTCTTTGTCAAAACTGACATTCTCATCATCCACTGATGCACTTTGTCACAAAATGCAGTTCTCAGCTCAGAAAGCTTGTTTCTGACATTCTAACAGCTCAATTAGAGCATTTTAGTAATGATCAGTGTTCTTTGTCAAAACTGACATTCTCATCATCCACTGATGCTTTTTGTCACAAAATGCAGTTCTCAGCTCAGAAAGCTTGTTTCTGACATTCTAACAGCTCAATTAGAGCATTTTAGTAATGAACAGTGTTCTTTGTCAAAACTGACATTCTCATCATCCACTGATGCACTTTGTCAAATAAATGCTGTTTTCAGCTCAGAAAGCTTGTTTCTGACATTCTAACAGCTCAATTGGAGCATTTTAGT
Organism: Barbatula barbatula; assembly: GCF_947034865.1. Lineage (NCBI taxonomy): Eukaryota > Metazoa > Chordata > Actinopteri > Cypriniformes > Nemacheilidae > Barbatula > Barbatula barbatula. The sequence continues at coordinate 1,602,614 of NC_136783.1, read as the reverse complement.
AATGATCAGTGTTCTTTGTCAAAAGTGACATTCTCATCATCCACTGATTCACTTTGTCACAAAATGCAGTTCTCAGCTCAGAAAGCTTGTTTCTGACATTCTAACAGCTCAATTAGAGCATTTTAGTAATGATCAGTGTTCTTTGTCAAAACTGACATTCTCATCATCCACTGATGCTTTTTGTCACAAAATGCAGTTTTCAGCTCAGAAAGCTTGTTTCTGACATTCTAACAGCTCAATTGGAGCATTTTAGTAATGATCAGTGTTCTTTGTCAAAACTGACATTCTCATCATCCACTGATGCTTTTTGTCACAAAATGCAGTTTTCAGCTCAGAAAGCTTGTTTCTGACATTCTAACAGCTCAATTAGAGCATTTTAGTAATGAACAGTGTTCTTTGTCAAAACTGACATTCTCATCATCCACTGATGCACTTTGTCACAAAATGCAGTTTTCAGCTCAGAAAGCTTGTTTCTGACATTCTAACAGCTCAATTGGAGCATTTTAGTAATGATCAGTGTTCTTTGTCAAAAGTGACATTCTCATCATCCACTGATTCACTTTGTCACAAAATGCAGTTCTCAGCTCAGAAAGCTTGTTTCTGACATTCTAACAGCTCAATTGGAGCATTTTAGTAATGATCAGTGTTCTTTGTCAAAACTGACATTCTCATCATCCACTGATTCACTTTGTCACAAAATGCAGTTCTCAGCTCAGAAAGCTTGTTTCTGACATTCTAACAGCTCAATTAGAGCATTTTAGTAATGAACAGTGTTCTTTGTCAAAACTGACATTCTCATCATCCACTGATGCACTTTGTCAAATAAATGCTGTTTTCAGCTCAGAAAGCTTGTTTCTGACATTCTAACAGCTCAATTGGAGCATTTTAGTAATGATCAGTGTTCTTTGTCAAAACTGACATTCTCATCATCCACTGATGAACTATGTCACAAAATGCAGTTCTCAGCTCAGATAGCTTGTTTCTGACATTCTAACAGCTCAATTGGAGCATTTTAGTAATGATCAGTGTTCTTTGTCAAAACTGACATTCTCATCATCCACTGATGAACTTTGTCACAAAATGCAGTTCTCAGCTCAGAAAGCTTGTTTCTGACGTTCTAACAGCTCAATTAGAGCATTTTAGTAATGAACAGTGTTCTTTGTCAAAACTGACATTCTCATCATCCACTGATGCACTATGTCACAAAATGCAGTTCTCAGCTCAGAAAGCTTGTTTCTGACATTCTAACAGCTCAATTAGAGCATTTTAGCAATGATCAGTGTTCTTTGTCAAAAGTAACATTCTCATCATCCACTGATTCACTTTGTCACAAAATGCAGTTCTCAGCTCAGAAAGCTTGTTTCTGACATTCTAACAGCTCAATTAGAGCATTTTAGTAATGAACAGTGTTCTTTGTCAAAACTGACATTCTCATCATCCACTGATGAACTTTGTCACAAAATGCAGTTCTCAGCTCAGAAAGCTTGTTTCTGACATTCTAACAGCTCAATTAGAGCATTTTAGCAATGATCAGTGTTCTTTGTCAAAAGTGACATTCTCATCATCCACTGATTCACTTTGTCACAAAATGCAGTTCTCAGCTCAGAAAGCTTGTTTCTGACATTCTAACAGCTCAATTAGAGCATTTTAGTAATGAACAGTGTTCTTTGTCAAAACTGACATTCTCATCATCCACTGATGCACTATGTCACAAAATGCAGTTCTCAGCTCAGAAAGCTTGTTTCTGACATTCTAACAGCTCAATTAGAGCATTTTAGCAATGATCAGTGTTCTTTGTCAAAAGTGACATTCTCATCATCCACTGATTCACTTTGTCACAAAATGCAGTTCTCAGCTCAGAAAGCTTGTTTCTGACATTCTAACAGATCAATTAGAGCATTTTAGTAATGATCAGTGTTCTTTGTCAAAAGTGACATTCTCATCATCCACTGATTCACTTTGTCACAAAATGCAGTTCTCAGCTCAGAAAGCTTGTTTCTGACATTCTAACAGCTCAATTAGAGCATTTTAGTAATGAACAGTGTTCTTTGTCAAAACTGACATTCTCATCATCCACTGATGAACTATGTCACAAAATGCATTTCTCAGCTCAGAAAGCTTGTTTCTGACATTCTAACAGCTCAATTGGAGCATTTCAGTAATGAACAGTGTTCTTTGTCAAAACTGACATTCTCATCATCCACTGATTCACTTTGTCACAAAATGCAGTTCTCAGCTCAGAAAGCTTGTTTCTGACATTCTAACAGCTCAATTAGAGCATTTTAGTAATGAACAGTGTTCTTTGTCAAAACTGACATTCTCATCATCCACTGATGCATTATGTCACAAAATGCAGTTCTCAGCTCAGAACGCTTGTTTCTGACATTCTAACAGCTCAATTGGAGCATTTCAGTAATGAACAGTGTTCTTTGTCAAAACTGACATTGTCATCATCCACTGATTCACTTTGTCACAAAATGCAGTTTTCAGCTCAGAAAGCTTGTTTCTGATATTTTAACAGCTCAATTAGAGCATTTTAGTAATGAAAAGTGCTCTTTGTCAAAACTGACATTCTCATCATCCACTGATGCACTTTGTCACAAAATGCAGTTTTCAGCTCAGAAAGCTTGTTTCTGACATTCTAACAGCTCAATTAGAGCATTTTAGTAATGATCAGTGTTCTTTGTCAAAACTGACATTCTCATCATCCACTGATGAACTATGTCACAAAATGCAGTTCTCAGCTCAGAAAGCTTGTTTCTGACATTCTAACAGCTCAATTGGAGCATTTTAGTAATGATCAGTGTTCTTTGTCAAAACTGACATTCTCATCATCCACTGATGCTTTTTGTCACAAAATGCAGTTCTCAGCTCAGAAAGCTTGTTTCTGACATTCTAACAGCTCAATTAGAGCATTTTAGTAATGAACAGTGTTCTTTGTCAAAACTGACATTCTCATCATCCACTGATGCACTTTGTCAAATAAATGCTGTTTTCAGCTCAGAAAGCTTGTTTCTGACATTCTAACAGCTCAATTGGAGCATTTTAGTAATGATCAGTGTTCTTTGTCAAAACTGACATTCTCATCATCCACTGATGAACTATGTCACAAAATGCAGTTCTCAGCTCAGAAAGCTTGTTTCTGACATTCTAACAGCTCAATTAGAGCATTTTAGCAATGATCAGTGTTCTTTGTCAAAAGTGACATTCTCATCATCCACTGATTCACTTTGTCACAAAATGCAGTTCTCAGCTCAGAAAGCTTGTTTCTGACATTCTAACAGCTCAATTAGAGCATTTTAGTAATGAACAGTGTTCTTTGTCAAAACTGACATTCTCATCATCCACTGATGCACTATGTCACAAAATGCAGTTCTCAGCTCAGAAAGCTTGTTTCTGACATTCTAACAGCTCAATTAGAGCATTTTAGCAATGATCAGTGTTCTTTGTCAAAAGTGACATTCTCATCATCCACTGATTCACTTTGTCACAAAATGCAGTTCTCAGCTCAGAAAGCTTGTTTCTGACATTCTAACAGCTCAATTAGAGCATTTTAGTAATGATCAGTGTTCTTTGTCAAAAGTGACATTCTCATCATCCACTGATTCACTTTGTCACAAAATGCAGTTCTCAGCTCAGAAAGCTTGTTTCTGACATTCTAACAGCTCAATTAGAGCATTTTAGTAATGAACAGTGTTCTTTGTCAAAACTGACATTCTCATCATCCACTGATGAACTATGTCACAAAATGCATTTCTCAGCTCAGAAAACTTGTTTCTGACATTCTAACAGCTCAATTGGAGCATTTCAGTAATGAACAGTGTTCTTTGTCAAAACTGACATTCTCATCATCCACTGATTCACTTTGTCACAAAATGCAGTTTTCAGCTCAGAAAGCTTGTTTCTGACATTCTAACAGCTCAATTAGAGCATTTTAGTAATGATCAGTGTTCTTTGTCAAAACTGACATTCTCATCATCCACTGATGCTTTTTGTCACAAAATGCAGTTTTCAGCTCAGAAAGCTTGTTTCTGACATTCTAACAGCTCAATTGGAGCATTTTAGTAATGATCAGTGTTCTTTGTCAAAACTGACATTCTCATCATCCAATGATGCTTTTTGTCACAAAATGCAGTTTTCAGCTCAGAAAGCTTGTTTCTGACATTCTAACAGCTCAATTAGAGCATTTTAGTAATGATCAGTGTTCTTTGTCAAAACTGACATTCTCATCATCCACTGATGAACTTTGTCACAAAATGCAGTTCTCAGCTCAGAAAGCTTGTTTCTGACATTCTAACAGCTCAATTAGAGCATTTTAGCAATGATCAGTGTTCTTTGTCAAAAGTGACATTCTCATCATCCACTGATTCACTTTGTCACAAAATGCATTTTTCAGCTCAGAAAGCTTGTTTCTGACATTCTAACAGCTCAATTAGAGCATTTTAGTAATGAACAGTGTTCTTTGTCAAAACTGACATTCTCATCATCCACCGATGCACTATGTCACAAAATGCAGTTCTCAGCTCAGAAAGCTTGTTTCTGACATTCTAACAGCTCAATTAGAGCATTTTAGTAATGATCAGTGTTCTTTGTCAAAAGTGACATTCTCATCATCCACTGATTCACTTTGTCACAAAATGCAGTTCTCAGCTCAGAAAGCTTGTTTCTGACATTCTAACAGCTCAATTAGAGCATTTTAGTAATGATCAGTGTTCTTTGTCAAAACTGACATTCTCATCATCCACTGATGCTTTTTGTCACAAAATGCAGTTTTCAGCTCAGAAAGCTTGTTTCTGACATTCTAACAGCTCAATTGGAGCATTTTAGTAATGATCAGTGTTCTTTGTCAAAACTGACATTCTCATCATCCAATGATGCTTTTTGTCACAAAATGCAGTTTTCAGCTCAGAAAGCTTGTTTCTGACATTCTAACAGCTCAATTAGAGCATTTTAGTAATGATCAGTGTTCTTTGTCAAAACTGACATTCTCATCATCCACTGATGCTTTTTGTCACAAAATGCAGTTTTCAGCTCAGAAAGCTTGTTTCTGACATTCTAACAGCTCAATTGGAGCATTTTAGTAATGATCAGTGTTCTTTGTCAAAACTGACATTCTCATCATCCAATGATGCTTTTTGTCACAAAATGCAGTTTTCAGCTCAGAAAGCTTGTTTCTGACATTCTAACAGCTCAATTAGAGCATTTTAGTAATGATCAGTGTTCTTTGTCAAAACTGACATTCTCATCATCCACTGATGAACTTTGTCACAAAATGCAGTTCTCAGCTCAGAAAGCTTGTTTCTGACATTCTAACAGCTCAATTAGAGCATTTTAGCAATGATCAGTGTTCTTTGTCAAAAGTGACATTCTCATCATCCACTGATTCACTTTGTCACAAAATGCATTTTTCAGCTCAGAAAGCTTGTTTCTGACATTCTAACAGCTCAATTAGAGCATTTTAGTAATGAACAGTGTTCTTTGTCAAAACTGACATTCTCATCATCCACCGATGCACTATGTCACAAAATGCAGTTCTCAGCTCAGAAAGCTTGTTTCTGACATTCTAACAGCTCAATTAGAGCATTTTAGTAATGATCAGTGTTCTTTGTCAAAAGTGACATTCTCATCATCCACTGATTCACTTTGTCACAAAATGCAGTTCTCAGCTCAGAAAGCTTGTTTCTGACATTCAAACAGCTCATTTAGAGCATTTTAGTAATGATCAGTGTTCTTTGTCAAAAGTGACATTCTCATCATCCACTGATTCACTTTGTCACAAAATGCAGTTCTCAGCTCAGAAAGCTTGTTTCTGACATTCTAACAGCTCAATTGGAGCATTTCAGTAATGAACAGTGTTCTTTGTCAAAACTGACATTCTCATCATCCACTGATTCACTTTGTCACAAAATGCAGTTTTCAGCTCAGAAAGCTTGTTTCTGACATTCTAACAGCTCAATTGGAGCATTTCAGTAATGAACAGTGTTCTTTGTCAAACCTGACATTCTCATCATCCACTGATGAACTATGTCACAAAATGCAGTTCTCAGCTCAGAAAGCTTGTTTCTGACATTCTAACAGCTCAATTAGAGCATTTTAGTAATGAACAGTGTTCTTTGTCAAAACTGACATTCTCATCATCCACTGATGAACTATGTCACAAAATGCATTTCTCAGCTCAGAAAACTTGTTTCTGACATTCTAACAGCTCAATTGGAGCATTTCAGTAATGAACAGTGTTCTTTGTCAAAACTGACATTCTCATCATCCACTGATTCACTTTGTCACAAAATGCAGTTTTCAGCTCAGAAAGCTTGTTTCTGACATTCTAACAGCTCAATTAGAGCATTTTAGTAATGATCAGTGTTCTTTGTCAAAACTGACATTCTCATCATCCACTGATGCTTTTTTTCACAAAATGCAGTTTTCAGCTCAGAAAGCTTGTTTCTGACATTCTAACAGCTCAATTGGAGCATTTTAGTAATGATCAGTGTTCTTTGTCAAAACTGACATTCTCATCATCCACTGATGCTTTTTGTCACAAAATGCAGTTTTCAGCTCAGAAAGCTTGTTTCTGATATTTTAACAGCTCAATTAGAGCATTTTAGTAATGAACAGTGTTCTTTGTCAAAACTGACATTCTCATCATCCACTGATGCACTTTGTCACAAAATGCAGTTTTCAGCTCAGAAAGCTTGTTTCTGACATTCTAACAGCTCAATTAGAGCATTTTAGTAATGATCAGTGTTCTTTGTCAAAAGTGACATTCTCATCATCCACTGATTCACTTTGTCACAAAATGCAGTTCTCAGCTCAGAAAGCTTGTTTCTGACATTCTAACAGCTCAATTAGAGCATTTTAGTAATGAACAGTGTTCTTTGTCAAAACTGACATTCTCATCATCCACTGATGCACTTTGTCACAAAATGCAGTTCTCAGCTCAGAAAGCTTGTTTCTGACATTCTAACAGCTCAATTAGAGCATTTTAGCAATGATCAGTGTTCTTTGTCAAAAGTGACATTCTCATCATCCACTGATTCACTTTGTCACAAAATGCAGTTCTCAGCTCAGAAAGCTTGTTTCTGACATTCTAACAGCTCAATTAGAGCATTTTAGTAATGAACAGTGTTCTTTGTCAAAACTGACATTCTCATCATCCACTGATGAACTATGTCACAAAATGCATTTCTCAGCTCAGAAAGCTTGTTTCTGACATTCTAACAGCTCAATTGGAGCATTTCAGTAATGAACAGTGTTCTTTGTCAAAACTGACATTCTCATCATCCACTGATTCACTTTGTCACAAAATGCAGTTTTCAGCTCAGAAAGCTTGTTTCTGACATTCTAACAGCTCAATTAGAGCATTTTAGTAATGATCAGTGTTCTTTGTCAAAACTGACATTCTCATCATCCACTGATGCTTTTTGTCACAAAATGCAGTTTTCAGCTCAGAAAGCTTGTTTCTGACATTCTAACAGCTCAATTGGAGCATTTTAGTAATGATCAGTGTTCTTTGTCAAAACTGACATTCTCATCATCCACTGATGCTTTTTGTCACAAAATGCAGTTTTCAGCTCAGAAAGCTTGTTTCTGACATTCTAACAGCTCAATTAGAGCATTTTAGTAATGATCAGTGTTCTTTGTCAAAAGTGACATTCTCATCATCCACTGATTCACTTTGTCACAAAATGCAGTTCTCAGCTCAGAAAGCTTGTTTCTGACATTCTAACAGCTCAATTAGAGCATTTTAGTAATGAACAGTGTTCTTTGTCAAAACTGACATTCTCATCATCCACTGATGAACTATGTCACAAAATGCAGTTCTCAGCTCAGAAAGCTTGTTTCTGACATTCTAACAGCTCAATTGGAGCATTTTAGTAATGATCAGTGTTCTTTGTCAAAACTGACATTCTCATCATCCACTGATGCTTTTTGTCACAAAATGCAGTTCTCAGCTCAGAAAGCTTGTTTCTGACATTCTAACAGCTCAATTAGAGCATTTTAGTAATGAACAGTGTTCTTTGTCAAAACTGACATTCTCATCATCCAGTGATGAACTATGTCACAAAATGCAGTTCTCAGCTCAGAAAGCTTGTTTCTGACATTCTAACAGCTCAATTGGAGCATTTTAGTGATGATCAGTTTTCTTTGTCAAAACTGACATTCTCATCATCCACTGATTCACTTTGTCACAAAATGCAGTTTTCAGCTCAGAAAGCTTGTTTCTGACATTCTAACAGCTCAATTAGAGCATTTTAGTAATGATCAGTGTTCTTTGTCAAAACTGACATTCTCATCATCCACTGATGCTTTTTGTCACAAAATGCAGTTTTCAGCTCAGAAAGCTTGTTTCTGACATTCTAACAGCTCAATTGGAGCATTTTAGTAATGAACATTGTTCTTTGTCAAAACTGACATTCTCATCATCCACGGATGAACTATGTCACAAAATGCAGTTCTCAGCTCAGAAAGCTTGTTTCTGACATTCTAACAGCTCAATTAGAGCATTTTAGTAATGAACAGTGTTCTTTGTCAAAACTGACATTCTCATCATCCACGGATGCACTTTGTCACAAAATGCAGTTTTCAGCTCAGAAAGCTTGTTTCTGACATTCTAACAGCTCAATTGGAGCATTTCAGTAATGAACAGTGTTCTTTGTCAAAACTGACATTCTCATCATCCACTGATTCACTTTGTCACAAAATGCAGTTTTCAGCTCAGAAAGCTTGTTTCTGACATTCTAACAGCTCAATTAGAGCATTTTAGTAATGAACAGTGTTCTTTGTCAAAACTGACATTCTCATCATCCACTGATGAACTTTGTCACAAAATGCAGTTCTCAGCTCAGAAAGCTTGTTTCTGACATTCTAACAACTCAATTAGAGCATTTTAGTAAGGAACAGTGTTCTTTGTCAAAACTGACATTCTCATCATCCACTGATTCACTTTGTCACAAAATGCAGTTTTCAGCTCAGAAAGCTTGTTTCTGACATTCTAACAGCTCAATTAGAGCATTTTAGTAATGAACAGTGTTCTTTGTCAAAACTGACATTCTCATCATCCACTGATGAACTTTGTCACAAAATGCAGTTCTCAGCTCAGAAAGCTTGTTTCTGACATTCTAACAGCTCAATTGGAGCATTTTAGTAATGATCAGTGTTCTTTGTCAAAACTGACATTCTCATCATCCACTGATGCTTTTTGTCACAAAATGCAGTTTTCAGCTCAGAAAGCTTGTTTCTGATATTTTAACAGCTCAATTAGAGCATTTTAGTAATGAACAGTGTTCTTTTTTCAAAACTGACATTCTCATCATCCACTGATGCACTTTGTCACAAAATGCAGTTTTATGCTCAGAAAGCTTGTTTCTGACATTCTAACAGCTCAATTAGAGCATTTTAGTAATGATCAGTGTTCTTTGTCAAAAGTGACATTCTCATCATCCACTGATTCACTTTGTCACAAAATGCAGTTCTCAGCTCAGAAAGCTTGTTTCTGACATTCTAACAGCTCAATTAGAGCATTTTAGTAATGAACAGTGTTCTTTGTCAAAACTGACATTCTCATCATCCACTGATGAACTATGTCACAAAATGCAGTTCTCAGCTCAGAACGCTTGTTTCTGACATTCTAACAGCTCAATTGGAGCATTTTAGTAATGATCAGTGTTCTTTGTCAAAACTGACATTCTCATCATCCACTGATGCTTTTTGTCACAAAATGCAGTTTTCAGCTCAGAAAGCTTGTTTCTGACATTCTAACAGCTCAATTAGAGCATTTTAGTAATGAACAGTGTTCTTTGTCAAAACTGACATTCTCATCATCCACTGATGCACTTTGTCGCAAAATGCAGTTTTATGCTCAGAACGCTTGTTTCTGACATTCTAACAGCTCAATTAGAGCATTTTAGTAATGATCAGTGTTCTATGTCAAAAGTGACATTCTCATCATCCACTGATTCACTTTGTCACAAAATGCAGTTCTCAGCTCAGAAAGCTTGTTTCTGACATTCTAACAGCTCAATTAGAGCATTTTAGTAATGAACAGTGTTCTTTGTCAAAACTGACATTCTCATCATCCACTGATGAACTATGTCACAAAATGCAGTTCTCAGCTCAGAAAGCTTGTTTCTGACATTCTAACAGCTCAATTAGAGCATTTTAGTAATGAACAGTGTTCTTTGTCAAAACTGACATTCTCATCATCCACTGATGACCTATGTCACAAAATGCAGTTCTCACCTCAGAAAGCTTGTTTCTGACATTCTAACAGCTCAATTGGAGCATTTTAGTGATGATCAGTGTTCTTTGTCAAAACTGACATTCTCATCATCCACTGATTCACTTTGTCACAAAATGCAGTTTTCAGCTCATAAAGCTTGTTTCTGACATTCTAACAGCTCAATTAGAGCATTTTAGTAATGATCAGTGTTCTTTGTCAAAACTGACATTCTCATCATCCACTGATGCTTTTTGTCACAAAATGCAGTTTTCAGCTCAGAAAACTTGTTTCTGACATTCTAACAGCTCAATTAGAGCATTTTAGTAATGAACAGTGTTCTTTGTCAAAACTGACATTCTCATCATCCACGGATGCACTTTGTCACAAAATGCAGTTTTCAGCTCAGAAAGCTTGTTTCTGACATTCTAACAGCTCAATTGGAGCATTTCAGTAATGAACAGTGTTCTTTGTAAAAACTGACATTCTCATCATCCACTGATGAACTATGTCACAAAATGCAGTTCTCAGCTTAGAAAGCTTGTTTCTGACATTCTAACAACTCAAATGGAGCATTTTAGTAATGATCAGTGTTCTTTGTCAAAACTGACATTCTCATCATCCACTGATGCTTTTTGTCACAAAATGCAGTTTTCAGCTCAGAAAGCTTGTTTCTGACATTCAACAGCTCAATTAGAGCATTTTAGTAATGAACAGTGTTCTTTGTCAAAACTGACATTCTCATCATCCACTGATGCACTTTGTCACAAAATGCAGTTTTATGCTCAGAAAGCTTGTTTCTGACATTCTAACAGCTCAATTAGAGCATTTTTGTAATGAACAGTGTTCTTTGTCAAAACTGACATTCTCATCATCCACTGATTCACTTTGTCACAAAATGCAGTTCTCAGCTCAGAAAGCTTGTTTCTGACATTCTAACAGCTCAATTAGATCATTTTAGTAATGAACAGTGTTCTTTGTCAAAACTGACATTCTCATCATCCATTGATGCTTTTTGTCACAAAATGCAGTTTTCAGCTCAGAAAGCTTGTTTCTGACATTCTAACAGCTCAATTGGAGCATTTTAGTGATGATCAGTGTTCTTTGTCAAAACTGACATTCTCATCATCCACTGATTCACTTTGTCACAAAATGCAGTTTTCAGCTAAGAAAGCTTGTTTCTGACATTCTAACAGCTCAATTAGAGCATTTTAGTAACGATCAGTGTTCTTTGTCAAAACTGACATTCTCATCATCCACTGATTCACTTTGTCACAAAATGCAGTTCTCAGCTCAGAAAGCTTGTTTCTGACATTCTAACAGCTCAATTAGATCATTTTAGTAATGAACAGTGTTTTTTGTAAAAACTGACATTCTCATCATCCACTTTTTGTCACAAAATGCAGTTTTCAGCTCAGAAAGCTTGTTTCTGATATTTTAACAGCTCAATTAGATCATTTTAGTAATGAACAGTGTTCTTTGTCAAAACTGACATTCTCATCATCCACTGATGCACTTTGTCACAAAATGCAGTTTTATGCTCAGAAAGCTTGTTTCTGACATTCTAACAGCTCAATTAGAGCATTTTAGTAATGATCAGTGTTCTTTGTCAAAACTGACATTCTCATCATCCATTGATGCTTTTTGTCACAAAATGCAGTTTTCAGCTCAGAAAGCTTGTTTCTGACATTCTAACAGCTCAATTAGAGCATTTTAGTAATGAGCAGTGTTCTTTGTCAAAACTGACATTCTCATCATCCACTGATGAACTATGTCACAAAATGCAGTTCTCAGCTCAGAAAGCTTGTTTCTGACATTCTAACAGCTCAATTGGAGCATTTTAGTAATGATCAGTGTTCTTTGTCAAAACTGACATTCTCATCATCCACTTTTTGTCACAAAATGCAGTTTTCAGCTCAGAAAGCTTGTTTCTGATATTTTAACAGCTCAATTAGATCATTTTAGTAATGAACAGTGTTCTTTGTCAAAACTGACATTCTCATCATCCACTGATGCACTTTGTCACAAAATGCAGTTTTATGCTCATAAAGCTTGTTTCTGACATTCTAACAGCTCAATTCGAGCATTTTAGTAATGATCAGTGTTCTTTGTCAAAACTGACATTCTCATAATCCATTGATGCTTTTTGTCACAAAATGCAGTTTTCAGCTCAGAAAGCTTGTTTCTGACATTCTAACAGCTCAATTAGAGCATTTTAGTAATGAGCAGTGTTTTTTGTAAAAACTGACATTCTCATCATCCACTTTTTGTCACAAAATGCAGTTCTCAGCTCAGAAAGCTTGTTTCTGACATTCTAACAGCTCAATTGGAGCATTTTAGTGATGATCAGTGTTCTTTGTCAAAACTGACATTCTCATCATCCACTGATTAACTTTGTCACAAAATGCAGTTTTCAGCTCAGAAAGCTTGTTTCTGACATTCTAACAGCTCAATTAGAGCATTTTAGTAACGATCAGTGTTCTTTGTCAAAACTGACATTCTCATCATCCACTGATTCACTTTGTCACAAAATGCAGTTCTCAGCTCAGAAAGCTTGTTTCTGACATTCTAACAGCTCAATTAGATCATTTTAGTAATGAACAGTGTTTTTTGTCAAAACTGACATTCTCATCATCCACTGATGAACTATGTCACAAAATGCAGTTCTCAGCTCAGAAAGCTTGTTTCTGACATTCTAACAGCTCAATTAGAGCATTTTAGTAATGAACAGTGTTCTTTGTCAAAACTGACATTCTCATCATCCACTGATGAACTATGTCACAAAAGGCAGTTCTCAGCTCAGAAAGCTTGTTTCTGACATTCTAACAGCTCAATTGGAGCATTTTAGTAATGATCAGTGTTCTTTTTCAAAACTGACATTCTCATCATCCACTTTTTGTCACAAAATGCAGTTTTCAGCTCAGAAAGCTTGTTTCTGATATTTTAACAGCTCAATTAGATCATTTTAGTAATGAACAGTGTTCTTTGTCAAAACTGACATTCTCATCATCCACTGATGCACTTTGTCACAAAATGCAGTTTTATGCTCAGAAAGCTTGTTTCTGACATTCTAACAGCTCAATTAGAGCATTTTAGTAATGATCAGTGTTCTTTGTCAAAAGTGACATTTTCATCATCCACTGATTCACTTTGTCACAAAATGCAGTTCTCAGCTCAGAAAGCTTGTTTCTGACATTCTAACAGCTCAATTAGAGCATTTTAGTAATGAACAGTGTTCTTTGTCAAAACTGACATTCTTATCATCCACTGATGCACTTTTTCACAAAATGCAGTTCTCAGCTCAGAAAGCTTGTTTCTGACATTCTAACAGCTCAATTAGAGCATTTTAGTAATGAACAGTGTTCTTTGTCAAACCTGACATTCTCATCATCCACTGATGAACTATGTCACAAAATGCAGTTCTCAGCTCAGAAAGCTTGTTTCTGACATTCTAACAACTCAATTAGAGCATTTTAGTAATGATCAGTGTTCTTTGTCAAAACTGACATTCTCATCATCCACTGATGAACTTTGTCAAAAAATGCAGTTCTCAGCTCAGAAAGCTTGTTTCTGACATTCTAACAGCTCAATTAGAGCATTTTATCAATGATCAGTGTTCTTTGTCAAAAGTGACATTCTCATCATCCACTGATTCACTTTGTCACAAAATGCAGTTCTCAGCTCAGAAAGCTTGTTTCTGACATTCTAACAGCTCAATTAGAGCATTTTAGTAATGAACAGTGTTCTTTGTCAAAACTGACATTCTCATCATCCACTGATGAACTATGTCACAAAATGCAGTTCTCAGCTCAGAAAGCTTGTTTCTGACATTCTAACAGCTCAATTAGAGCATTTTAGTAATGAACAGTGTTCTTTGTCAAAACTGACATTCTCATCATCCACTGATGAACTATGTCACAAAATGCAGTTCTCAGCTCAGAAAGCTTGTTTCTGACATTCTAACAACTCAATTAGAGCATTTTAGTAATGATCAGTGTTCTTTGTCAAAACTGACATTCTCATCATCCACTGATGCACTTTGTCACAAAATGCATTTCTCAGCTCAGAAAGCTTGTTTCTGACATTCTAACAGCACAATTGGAGCATTTCAGTAATGAACAGTGTTCTTTGTCAAAACTGACATTCTCATCATCCACTGATTCACTTTGTCACAAAATGCAGTTTTCAGCTCAGAAAGCTTGTTTCTGACATTCTAACAGCTCAATTAGAGCATTTTAGTAACGATCAGTGTTCTTTGTCAAAACTCACATTCTCATCATCCACTGATTCACTTTGTCACAAAATGCAGTTCTCAGCTCAGAAAGCTTGTTTCTGACATTCTAACAGCTCAATTAGAGCATTTCAGTAATGAACAGTGTTCTTTGTCAAAACTGACATTCTCATCATCCACGGATGCTTTTTGTCACAAAATGCAGTTCTCAGCTCAGAAAGCTTGTTTCTGACATTCTAACAACTCAATTAGAGCATTTTAGTAATGAACAGTGTTCTTTGTCAAAACTGACATTCTCATCATCCACTGATTCACTTTGTCACAAAATGCAGTTTTCAGCTCAGAAAGCTTGTTTCTGACAGTCTAACAGCTCAATTAGAGCATTTTAGTAATGAACAGTGTTCTTTGTCAAAACTGACATTCTCATCATCCACTGATGAACTATGTCACAAAATGCAGTTCTCAGCTCAGAAAGCTTGTTTCTGTCATTCTAACAGCTCAATTAGAGCATTTTAGTAATGAACAGTGTTCTTTGTCAAAAGTGACATTCTAATCATCCACTGATTCACTTTGTCACAAAATACAGTTCTCAGCTCAGAAAGCTTGTTTCTGACATTCTAACAGCTCAATTAGAGCATTTCAGTAATGATCAGTGTTCTATGTCAAAAGTGACATTCTCATCATCCACTGATTCACTTTGTCACAAAATGCAGTTTTCAGCTCAGAAAGCTTGTTTCTGACATTCTAACAGCTCAATTAGAGCATTTCAGTAATGATCAGTGTTCTATGTCAAAAGTGACATTCTCATCATCCACTGATTCACTTTGTCACAAAATGCAGTTCTCAGCTCAGAAAGCTTGTTTCTGACATTCTAACAGCTCAATTAGAGCATTTTAGTAATGAACAGTGTTCTTTGTCAAAACTGACATTCTCATCATCCACTGATGAACTATGTCACAAAATGCATTTCTCAGCTCAGAAAGCTTGTTTCTGACATTCTAACAGCTCAATTGGAGCATTTCAGTAATGAACAGTGTTCTTTGTCAAAACTGACATTCTCATCATCCACTGATTCACTTTGTCACAAAATGCAGTTTTCAGCTCAGAAAGCTTGTTTCTGACATTCTAACAGCTCAATTAGAGCATTTTAGTAATGATCAGTGTTCTTTGTCAAAACTGACATTCTCATCATCCACTGATTCACTTTGTCACAAAATGCAGTTCTCAGCTCAGAAAGCTTGTTTCTGACATTCTAACAGCTCAATTAGATCATTTTAGTAATGAACAGTGTTTTTTGTAAAAACTGACATTCTCATCATCCACTGATGAACTATGCCACAAAATGCAGTTCTCAGCTCAGAAAGCTTGTTTCTGACATTCTAACAGCTCAATTGGAGCATTTTAGTAATGATCAGTGTTCTTTGTCAAAACTGACATTCTCATCATCCACTTTTTGTCACAAAATGCAGTTTTCAGCTCAGAAAGCTTGTTTCTGATATTTTAACAGCTCAATTAGATCATTTTAGTAATGAACAGTGTTCTTTGTCAAAACTGACATTCTCATCATTCACTGATGCACTTTGTCACAAAATGCAGTTTTCAGCTCAGAAAGCTTGTTTCTGACATTCTAACAGCTCAATTAGAGCATTTTAGTAATGATCAGTGTTCTTTGTCAAAACTGACATTCTCATCATCCATTGATGCTTTTTGTCACAAAATGCAGTTTTCAGCTCAGAAAGCTTGTTTCTGACATTCTAACAGCTCAATTAGAGCATTTTAGTAACGATCAGTGTTCTTTGTCAAAACTGACATTCTCATCATCCACTGATTCACTTTGTCACAAAATGAAGTTCTCAGCTCAGAAAGCTTGTTTCTGACATTCTAACAGCTCAATTAGAGCATTTTAGTAATGAACAGTGTTTTTTGTCAAAACTGACATTCTCATCATCCACTGATGAACTATGTCACAAAATGCAGTTCTCAGCTCAGAAAGCTTGTTTCTGACATTCTAACAGCTCAATTGGAGCATTTTAGTGATGATCAGTGTTCTTTGTCAAAACTGACATTCTCATCATCCACTGATTCATTTTGTCCAAAATGCAGTTTTCAGCTCAGAAAGCTTGTTTCTGACATTCTAACAGCTCAATTAGAGCATTTTAGTAATGAGCAGTGTTCTTTTTCAAAACTGACATTCTCATCATCCACTTTTTGTCACAAAATGCAGTTTTCAGCTCAGAAAGCTTGTTTCTGATATTTTAACAGCTCAATTAGATCATTTTAGTAATGAA
This sequence comes from Barbatula barbatula, assembly GCF_947034865.1. Lineage (NCBI taxonomy): Eukaryota > Metazoa > Chordata > Actinopteri > Cypriniformes > Nemacheilidae > Barbatula > Barbatula barbatula. The sequence continues at coordinate 1,585,879 of NC_136783.1, read as the reverse complement.
CAGTGTTCTTTGTCAAAACTGACATTCTCATCATCCACTTTTTGTCACAAAATGCAGTTTTCAGCTCAGAAAGCTTGTTTCTGACATTCTAACAGCTCAATTAGAGCATTTTAGTAATGATCAGTGTTCTTTGTCAAAAGTGACATTCTCATCATCCACTGATTCACTTTGTCACAAAATGCAGTTCTCAGCTCAGAAAGCTTGTTTCTGACATTCTAACAGCACAATTGGAGCATTTCAGTAATGAACAGTGTTCTTTGTCAAAACTGACATTCTCATCATCCACTGATTCACTTTGTCACAAAATGCAGTTTTCAGCTCAGAAAGCTTGTTTCTGACATTCTAACAGCTCAATTAGAGCATTTTAGTAACGATCAGTGTTCTTTGTCAAAACTCACATTCTCATCATCCACTGATTCACTTTGTCACAAAATGCAGTTCTCAGCTCAGAAAGCTTGTTTCTGACATTCTAACAGCTCAATTAGAGCATTTTAGTAATGAACAGTGTTCTTTGTCAAAACTGACATTCTCATCATCCACTGATGAACTATGTCACAAAATGCAGTTCTCAGCTCAGAAAGCTTGTTTCTGACATTCTAACAGCTCAATTAGAGCATTTTAGTAATGAACAGTGTTCTTTGTCAAAACTGACATTCTCATCATCCACTGATTCACTTTGTCACAAAATGCAGTTTTCAGCTCAGAAAGCTTGTTTCTGACATTCTAACAGCTCAATTAGAGCATTTTAGTAATGAACAGTGTTCTTTGTCAAAACTGACATTCTCATCATCCACGGATGCTTTTTGTCACAAAATGCAGTTTTCAGCTCAGAAAGCTTGTTTCTGACATTCTAACAGCTCAATTGGAGCATTTTAGTAATGATCAGTGTTCTTTGTCAAAACTGACATTCTCATCATCCACTGATGCTTTTTGTCACAAAATGCATTTCTCAGCTCAGAAAGCTTGTTTCTGACATTCTAACAACTCAATTGGAGCATTTTAGTAATGATCAGTGTTCTTTGTCAAAACTGACATTCTCATCATCCACTGATGCTTTTTGTCACAAAATGCAGTTTTCAGCTCAGAAAGCTTGTTTCTGACATTCTAACAGCTCAATTAGAGCATTTTAGTAATGAACAGTGTTCTTTGTCAAAACTGACATTCTCATCATCCACGGATGCTTTTTGTCACAAAATGCAGTTCTCAGCTCAGAAAGCTTGTTTCTGACATTCTAACAACTCAATTAGAGCATTTTAGTAATGAACAGTGTTCTTTGTCAAAACTGACATTCTCATCATCCACTGATTCACTTTGTCACAAAATGCAGTTTTCAGCTCAGAAAGCTTGTTTCTGACATTCTAACAGCTCAATTAGAGCATTTTAGTAATGAACAGTGTTCTTTGTCAAAACTGACATTCTCATCATCCACTGATGAACTATGTCACAAAATGCAGTTCTCAGCTCAGAAAGCTTGTTTCTGACATTCTAACAGCTCAATTAGAGCATTTTAGTAATGAACAGTGTTCTTTGTCAAAACTGACATTCTCATCATCCACTGATTCACTTTGTCACAAAATGCAGTTTTCAGCTCAGAAAGCTTGTTTCTGACATTCTAACAGCTCAATTAGAGCATTTTAGTAACGATCAGTGTTCTTTGTCAAAACTCACATTCTCATCATCCACTGATTCACTTTGTCACAAAATGCAGTTCTCAGCTCAGAAAGCTTGTTTCTGACATTCTAACAGCTCAATTAGAGCATTTTAGTAATGAACAGTGTTCTTTGTCAAAACTGACATTCTCATCATCCACTGATGAACTATGTCACAAAATGCAGTTCTCAGCTCAGAAAGCTTGTTTCTGACATTCTAACAGCTCAATTAGAGCATTTTAGTAATGAACAGTGTTCTTTGTCAAAACTGACATTCTCATCATCCACTGATTCACTTTGTCACAAAATGCAGTTTTCAGCTCAGAAAGCTTGTTTCTGACATTCTAACAGCTCAATTAGAGCATTTTAGTAATGAACAGTGTTCTTTGTCAAAACTGACATTCTCATCATCCACGGATGCTTTTTGTCACAAAATGCAGTTTTCAGCTCAGAAAGCTTGTTTCTGACATTCTAACAGCTCAATTGGAGCATTTCAGTAATGAACAGTGTTCTTTGTCAAAACTGACATTCTCATCATCCACTGATGAACTATGTCACAAAATGCAGTTCTCAGCTCAGAAAGCTTGTTTCTGACATTCTAACAACTCAATTGGAGCATTTTAGTAATGATCAGTGTTCTTTGTCAAAACTGACATTCTCATCATCCACTGATGCTTTTTGTCACAAAATGCAGTTTTCAGCTCAGAAAGCTTGTTTCTGACATTCTAACAGCTCAATTAGAGCATTTTAGTAATGAACAGTGTTCTTTGTCAAAACTGACATTCTCATCATCCACGGATGCTTTTTGTCACAAAATGCAGTTCTCAGCTCAGAAAGCTTGTTTCTGACATTCTAACAACTCAATTAGAGCATTTTAGTAATGAACAGTGTTCTTTGTCAAAACTGACATTCTCATCATCCACTGATTCACTTTGTCACAAAATGCAGTTTTCAGCTCAGAAAGCTTGTTTCTGACATTCTAACAGCTCAATTAGAGCATTTTAGTAATGAACAGTGTTCTTTGTCAAAACTGACATTCTCATCATCCACTGATGAACTATGTCACAATATGCAGTTCTCAGCTCAGAAAGCTTGTTTCTGACATTCTAACAGCTCAATTAGAGCATTTTAGTAATGAACAGTGTTCTTTGTCAAAAGTGACATTCTCATCATCCACTGATTCACTTTGTCACAAAATGCAGTTCTCAGCTCAGAAAGCTTGTTTCTGACATTCTAACAGCTCAATTAGAGCATTTCAGTAATGATCAGTGTTCTATGTCAAAAGTGACATTCTCATCATCCACTGATTCACTTTGTCACAAAATGCAGTTCTCAGCTCAGAAAGCTTGTTTCTGACATTCTAACAGCTCAATTAGAGCATTTTAGTAATGAACAGTGTTCTTTGTCAAAACTGACATTCTCATCATCCACTGATGAACTATGTCACAAAATGCATTTCTCAGCTCAGAAAGCTTGTTTCTGACATTCTAACAGCTCAATTAGAGCATTTTAGTAATGAACAGTGTTCTTTGTCAAAACTGACATTCTCATCATCCACTGATGAACTATGTCACAAAATGCATTTCTCAGCTCAGAAAGCTTGTTTCTGACATTCTAACAGCTCAATTGGAGCATTTCAGTAATGAACAGTGTTCTTTGTCAAAACTGACATTCTCATCATCCACTGATTCACTTTGTCACAAAATGCAGTTTTCAGCTCAGAAAGCTTGTTTCTGACATTCTAACAGCTCAATTGGAGCATTTCAGTAATGAACAGTGTTCTTTGTCAAAACTGACATTCTCATCATCCACTGATGCACTTTGTCACAAAATGCAGTTTTATGCTCAGAAAGCTTGTTTCTGACATTCTAACAGCTCAATTAGAGCATTTTAGTAATGATCAGTGTTCTTTGTCAAAACTGACATTCTCATCATCCACTGATTCACTTTGTCACAAAATGCAGTTCTCAGCTCAGAAAGCTTGTTTCTGACATTCTAACAGCTCAATTAGAGCATTTTAGTAATGAACAGTGTTCTTTGTCAAAACTGACATTCTCATCATCCACTGATGAACTATGTCACAAAATGCAGTTCTCAGCTCAGAAAGCTTGTTTCTGACATTCTAACAGCTCAATTGGAGCATTTTAGTAATGATCAGTGTTCTTTGTCAAAACTGACATTCTCATCATCCACTGATAGTTTTTGTCACAAAATGCAGTTCTCAGCTCAGAAAGCTTGTTTCTGACATTCTAACAGCTCAATCAGAGCATTTTAGTAATGAAGAGTGTTCTTTGTCAAAACTGACATTCTCATCATCCACTGATGCACTTTGTCACAAAATGCAGTTTTCAGCTCAGAAAGCTTGTTTCTAAAATTCTAACAGCTCAATTAGAGCATTTTAGTAATGAAGAGTGTTCTTTGTCAAAACTGACATTCTCATCATCCACTGATGCACTTTGTCACAAAATATAGTTCTCAACTCAAAAAGCTTGTTTCTGACATTCTAACAGCTCAATTA